>NC_135901.1:18828886-19428886 GCF_964194155.1 Cetorhinus maximus
GGCGGGTGGCGGGGGGCGGGGAGGGGGTGGGGTTGGGGCTGGTGGGGGGTGGGGGGTGGAGGGGGAGTTAGAGTGGGGGCTGGTGGTGGAGCATGACAACGAAAAATGAAAGGTAGCAAGATCTCATTTCCCTGCTTCAGGGACTCGAGGGATCTCAGTAACTGACCATCCAGTTATGTCCTGGCAATGGAAGCTCTAAACAGATCACACAGGCTCATTTGTAAATGTCACCACAATGTGATCTGTGTGACTCTGTCCTGACTCTGTGGCCAGATATAGGCCGCCTTGACAGCTGTTCTCACCAGATTGTGGCCCGGATTTATTTTCTGCTCAGAAGTGAGATGTGCGGTTTGGAACCGGCAGCAGAGAAACAGGAAGTTGTGTTACCTGAGAATGAAACAGCAGGCGTCAGTTCCATGTTATCACCGTGAACAGTCTTCCTGCCTGTGAGGGTGAACTCACTCTGACAGCATCAAGAACAATCACACAGATTACTGCCGGTCTCAGCATTACATTCACCTCCATTTCCAATTTAAAGAATTAAATAAACGAGGTTATTTTGGTTATAACATATTAACTGAAAGCGAGATTGACTGACGGTTATCATTGGGAGAAAAGGGGAAATTAAAACAATAATACCGCTCACAGGGGGTTATTCTAAAATGGAAAGTTTTAAGAGGGTTTGGTGGTGCCTGAGAGAAAGAGAGGGGAGAGGTTAAGTGAGTGAGCTGGTGTCTTTGTGGCACTGAATTTTCCTCTGATGAGATTTCGGCGCTTAATCTTTTCAGTGATAATGTGCCTTAAGCAAAAGATTTAAACATTGGTTCTTCGT
Source organism: Cetorhinus maximus (assembly GCF_964194155.1). Taxonomy (NCBI): domain Eukaryota; kingdom Metazoa; phylum Chordata; class Chondrichthyes; order Lamniformes; family Cetorhinidae; genus Cetorhinus; species Cetorhinus maximus. Next base: position 18,829,719 of record NC_135901.1, read on the forward strand.
AGCTGCCAGATCCGGCCCTCGTGAGTCTGTGTAAGTGAGTTAAGTGAAGTCTGAGAGAAGGAAGAGAGGTTAACTGATTTAGGTGTAGTCTGAGACAGAGGAAGAGAGGAAAGAAGTTCAGTGAGTCATTTCAAAGATATATTTGCCTTTACAAAGGAATGGCCAGCTTGGCATTACTTTCCAGAGCATTCAGGACAATCCATTACCGATAAATATTAACGGCAGCTTAGGCGGCATAAAGATATATTCCCAATAAACTATCGTAACGTGTTGAAAAATAATTATAATGTCTTTTGAAAGCAATGAAGCATGATATGTTCTAGACGTACCCGCAACCACAACCACACATATAGCTGCACACATTCACACACACAGCCACACACACGCACAAACTCAGCAACGCAGACACACAAACAGTAACACAAACACACGCACACAGACACACACACAGGCACACACACAGTGACACACACATAGGCACACACATATGCACACACACACACACACATCTTTCACACACAAGAACATTGGTTATTAGGAGCCTGCGGCCGCCCATTCGCCCGAGGATGCGGCTTCAGACCCTGTCTCTCACAATCAGTGGCCACGCCAAAAGCAAACAGAAATTCCTATTGGAAAAGCGAAAAGTGTCTGGAAATTAAAGAAAACTGTGAGCAATTGCCACTGATCAACTCAAGTATGAATTAGTCATCTCCAACACAATGCAGTTTGTGACTAAGTTGTGCAATGTGCAGTGTAATGTGGTTCACCTTTATTTCTGATCCTCAGTCTCATTGACGAAGGGAATGTTACAAGATTCACCCCAAACTTTCAACACAAACATTACACACATCACACTAGAGTAATTAAAAATTGCACACAACGCCTAATAGTTATTAACAAGACTAAATGTATTCTTCCAACACATTTTTACCTACAGGATATTATAACATTTTAAAAATTAATACCCATCTATCCACCTGGCTCTCTCTCCAACTCTATCCAGTTAGCAGAGACCTTTTGTAGTGCAGTAATAACTGAGACTTGGTCTAGTGTATTAATAAATGGGATTGCATCTTTATAATATAAGGTGAGACATAGAAGAGTACAATAATGAATGAAGCACCCTAAAACAGTAATATCACAGAATCATAGAATCACAGAACTTCAACGGCACAGAAGGAGGCCATTCGGCCCATCTTGTCTGCATCAGCTCTCCAAATGAGCATTCTGACCTAGTGCCATTGCCCTGGCTTTTCCCCGCACCCTTGCACTTTGTTTCTATTCAAATAATCATTTAATGCCCTCTTGAATGCCTCAGTTGAACCTGCCTCCCTCACACTTCCAGTGTATTCCAGGCCGAACAACTCATGTGAAAAAGTAATTTCTCACGTCACATTTGCTTCTTTTGCAAATCACTTTAAACCTGTGCCCTCTCGTTTTTTATTCTTTTACGAATGGGAACAGTTTCTTCCACTCTACTCTGTCCAGCCCACTCATGATTTTGAAAAATTCAATCAAATCTCCTCTCAGCCTTCTCCTCTCCATGGAACACAATCCCAACTTCTCCAATCTCCCCTCATAACTGAAGTTTCTCATCCCTGGGAGCATTCTTCTAAACCTCTTCAGCACTCTCTCCAATATATTCACATCCTTCCTATAATATGGTACAAATGACGGTACACAATATTCCAGCTGAGGTATAACCAGGGCCTTATATAAATTCAGCATAATCTCCCTGCTCTTGTACTCTATGCCCCTATTAATAGAGCCAAGGATACTATATGCTTTATCAACTGCTCTCTCCACCTGTCCCGCCACTTTCAATGATCTATGCATATCTACACCCAAGTCTTTCTGCTCCTGCACTCCTTTCAAAACTCCACCCCTTACTTATTTTGCCTGTCCATGTTCCTCCTACTAAAATGCATCACCTCACACTTCTCCACATTGAACTTCATCTGTCACCTATCTGCCCACTCCACCAACTTGTCTGTGTTCTCTTGAAGTTCCATACCGTTCCCCTGGCAGTTTGCAACACTCCCAAGCTTCGTATCATCCGCAAACTTTCAAATTGTCCACTGCACACCAAGGCCTAGATGGTTAATATATATCAGGAAAAGCAAGGGCCCCAATACCGACCCCTGGGGAATTGAACTACAAACCTTCCTCCAGCCTGAAAATCATCCATTGGCCATTACTCCCTGCTTCCTTTTTTTCAGCTAATTTTGTATCCACATTGCTTCTGTCCCTTTTATTCCATGAGCTATAACTTTTCTCACAATTAGGTTGTCAGATAAATCCTAATAAAATACAAATGGAGACTTTGTGCAATGCAACAGCAGCTCAGGAATTGTCATTTGCAGTATATATAGAGGCACGGCTATGTGCATTAATAAACGAAGCATCATATAATGTAATATAGACAGAGACATAGTCTAGTGCAGTAATAACTGAGAAAAGGTCAATTGTAGTGTATATAGAGGCATGGACCAGGGCATTAATAAGTTAAACTGCAGATAGAGTTATATACACAGATACAATGCTGAGAGAAAGATAAAAGGAGAAATGGTAAGTAATTGGGAAAACTAATAGAATGTTATCATTCATTGCGAGGGGAATTGAATACAAATGTACGGACTTTATGCTTCAGTTATACAGGGCACCAGTGAGATCATGTTTGGTGTACGGTGCACTGTATTGGTCACCTTATTTAAGGAAGGATGTAAATGGGTTGTAAGTGGTTCAGAGAAGGTTTATTAGACTAATACTTGGAATGAGTGGGTTGTCTAATGAGGAATGGTTGGACAGGCTAGGCTTATATCTTCTGGGGTTTAGAAGAGTAAGAGGCGACTTGACTGAAACATATAAGATCCTGAAGGGTCTTGACAGGGTGGATGTGGAGAGGATGTTTCCTCTTGTGGGAGAATCTAGAACTAGGGTTACTGTTTAAAAATAAGGTATCGGCCATGTAAAACGGAGATGAGGCGAATATTTTCACTCTCAGGGTCGTGAGTCTTTGGGACTCTCTCCCTAAAAAGGTAGTGGAAGCAGAGCCTTGAGGCAGAGATGCATAGATTCTTGGTAAGTAAGGGGATGATAAGTTATCGGGGGTCGGCGGGATGCAGATTTCATGTTACTATCAGATCAGCCATGATATTATTAAATGGCGGAGCAGGCTCGAGGGGCTGAATGGCCGACTCATGCTCCTTGTTCGTATGCTCGTGTGTTCGTATGGTCCAGTACAGTCATCACTGAGACAAGGTCAGCAGGTCAAGGGCAGTGATAACTGAAGCATGGTTCAGTGTAAAACAACGAAACACAAGTTGCAGTGAAATATAAATTAAAACATGGTTGTACTACAGTGTGAACTGGAAAAGGGTTAATTGGAGTGTCCACAGAAGCACAGCCTAATGTAGTAATAACTGGCACATGATATGCATGATATAAAAAGCAGCAGCGTCAGGTGCAGTGATAACTGGGAAAGGACCAATTGCAACACAAGTAGAGATATGGACGGCTGCAGTAATAAACAAGATAGGGCCCATTGTACTATTAACAGTGACGTTCACCTGTACAACAATAACTTAAGCAAAGTGTAATCTAGCGTTTACAGTTACAAATGAGGGCGTGAAATAAATTGAACAGGGGATGTATAGGAATTATTAAAACAGGGCCTTGATTAACATAAGCTGAGACTGGGCCTACTGCAATGATTACTGATACAGCATTTAGATTGATATAAACTGAGACAGGGTCTAGTGAAGTGATTACTTATACAGGGCCGAGATTAATGTCAATGGAGGAAGGGTCCAATGCAGTAATTATTGACACAGGGTCTCGGTTGATATAAAAACAGAAAATGCTGGAAAAACGCCATCCCATTCTCTCAGTTCATTAACCTCCTTCACATCTGGTCCAATGATCCCACTATCCAAAACAATGCTTCTGACATGCCTTCCTTCTTCCTTAACCAAGGTTTCCCACCCACTGTGGTTGACAGGGCCTTCAACCATGTCTGACCCATCTCCCGCATCTCTGCTTTCACACATTCCTCTCTCTCCCAGAATCATGATAAGGTCCCCCTTTTCCTCACATTTCATCCCACCACCCCCGCATTTAAAGGATCATGCTCCGCCATTTCCGCTAACTCCAACATGATGCCACCACCAAACACACCTTCCCCTCACCACTCCACCCCCACCCCTGTCAGCATTCCAGAGGGACCATTCCCTCCGGGACACCCTGGTCCACTCCTCCATCACCCGCAACACCTCATCCCCTTCCCATGGCATCTTCCCAAACAATCAGAGAAGATGCAACACCTGCCCTTTTACCTCCTCCCTCCTCACCATCCAAGGGCCCAAACACTCCTTTCAGGTGAAGCACCGCTTCATTGCACCTCCTTCAATTTGGTCTACTGCAGTCGATGCTCCCAATGCAGTCTCCTCTAGATTGGGGACACCAAACACAGACTAGCAGACCACTTTGTGGAACACCTTTGGTCTGTCTGCAAGCATGACCTAGGCCTTCCTGTCGATTGCAATTTCAACACGCCATCCTGCTCTGATACCCACATTTCCCTTTTTGACCTGCTGCATTGTCCCAGTGAAGCCCAACGCAAACTGGAGGAACAGAAAATCATCTTCCAATTATGCACTTTACAGCCCTATTCATTTATTCATTGTTTTATCCTCTTTTTGTCCCCTTTTTTGTTCCTTTTTATACCATTTCTCCCCAACCACCCCTACCACACCCCCAAAAGGGCCATCAGTTACTTGTTCCATGTTGTTCTTTCACAGTGTGCTGATTCTGGCTCTGCTGTTAACACATTCTGCTTTCTTACCTTTCTGACTGCATTAGCACCTACTTTAGCCTTACCACTGCCATTAACACTCTCTTTTTCTGTTTGCAGTGTCACCTTACCCCCACCTATTGCTTGCCTTCTATCCAGCCTGACCTGCTCCATCCTGCTTAAACAGCAAATGTCATCACATTTTGACTTCTCTTTAGCTCTGTGGAAGGTCATAAGGTCTCAGGAAGTTAGTTCTGCTTCTCTCACCACAGGTGCTGTCAGACCTGCTGTGATTTTCCAGCATTTTATGCTTTTCTTTCAGATTTCCAGCATCCACACTATTTTGCTTTTATCCAGATTGATATAAACTGAGACAGTGCCTCGTGCAGTGCTTACTAATGGAGGGTCTAGATTATCATGAACTGAGACAGGGCCTAGTGCAATGCTTACTGATACAGGGTCTAGATTAATGTAAACTGAGACAGGCTCACATGCAGTGATGACTGATACAGGATCTAGATTAATATGAACTGAGACATGCTCGAGTGCGGTGATTACAGACACAGGATCTAGATTAATATAAACTGGGACAGGGTCTAGTCCAGTGTTTACTGATACAGGGTCTTGATCAATATAAATTCAGACAATGCCCAGTACAGTGATTACTGATACGGGGTCTAGGTTGATATACATTGAGGCAAGCCATAGCGCAGTGATTACTCATAGAGGGCTGAGATAAAAATAAACTAGGACAGGGACTAGAACAATGATTACTGAAAGAGGGTGTAGATCAATATAAACTGAGACAGTATCCAGTGCAGTGATTACTGATACAGGGTCTAGATTAATAAAACTTGAGACGCGGCCAAGTGCGGTGATTACTGTTACCGGGTCTAGGTTGATATAAACTGATGCAGGGGCTAGTGCAATGATTACTCATAAAGGATCTAGACTAATATAAACTGATACAGGACCAAGTGCAGTGATTACTGATACATGGTCTAGATCAATATAAACGGAGGCAGTGTCCAGTAGAGTGATTACTGATACAGGGTCTTGATTAATAAAACTGAGACAGGGTATAGTGCTGTGAAAACAAAAACAAAAATACCTGGAAAAACTCAGCAGGTCTGGCAGCATCTGTGGAGAGGAACACAGTTAACGTTTCGAGTCCTCATGACTCTTCAACAGAACTAAGGAAAAATAGAAAAGGGGTGAAATATAAACTGGTTTAAGGTGGGGGGAGGGTGTGGGTGGGGGTGGTAGGATATAAGCTAATAAGATATATTTCACCCCTTTTCTATTTTTCCTTAGTTCTGTTGAAGAGTCATGCGGACTCAAAACGTTAACTGGGATCCTCGCCACAGATGCTGCCAGACCTGCTGAGTTTTTCCAGGTATTTTTGTTTTTGTTTTGGATTTCCAGCATCCGCAATTTTTTGATTTTAGTATAGTGCTGCGATTATTGAAACAGGCTCTAGCTTGATATAAACTGAGACAGGGCATTGTGCAGTGATCATTGATAGACAGCCTAGATAAATATAAACTGGGACGGGGCGAGTGCAATGATCACGGTTACAGTGTCTGGACTAAAATAAACTGAGGCATTCCCTAGTTCTGTCATTACTGATACAGGTTCTGGACTAATATAAACTGAGTTAAGGCTTAGTGCAGTGATTACTGATACAGGATATGGACTGATATAAATGGAGGCATGGCATAGTGCAGTGATTACTGATACAGGGCCTAGATTAATATAAAATGAGACAGTGTCCATTGCACTGATTATGATGCAGGGCCTAGATCAATATAAACTGAGATAGGGTCGAGTGCAGTGATTACTGATACAGGGTCTAGATTAATAGAACTTGAGACAGGCCAAGTGCAGTGATTACTGCTAGAGGGTTTGGATTGATATAAACTGATGCTGGGTCTAGTGCAGTGATTACTGACACAGGGTCTAGATCAATATAAACAGAGACAGGCACTAGTGCAGTGATTACTGATCCAGGGTCTATATAAATATATACTGGGATGGGGGCCACTGCAGTGATTACTGATACAGGGTCTGGACTTATATAAACTGAGGCATTTTCTAGCTCTGTCATTATTGATACAGGTTGTGGACTAATATAAACTGAGACAGGGTCGAGCAAAGTGGTAACTGATACAGGATCTGGATTGATATGAACTGAGGCAGGCCATAGTGCAGTGATTACTGATGCAGGGCCTAGATAAATAAAAATGAGGACAGCGGCTAGTGCAATGATTACTGATACAGTGTCTGAATCAATATAAACTGAGACAGAGCCTAGTGCAATGATGACTGATACAGGGTCTAGATGATAAAGACTGAGGCAGGGCATAGTGCAGAGATTATTGATACAGGGTCTAGATTAATGTAAACTGAGACAGAGCCTAGTGCAGTGATTACTGATACAGGGCCGAGGTGAATATAAAGTAGGACAGAGGCAAGTGCAGTGATTAATGATACAGGATCAGGGTCAATATGAACTAAGGCAGTGCCCATTGCAGTGATTACTGATACATGGCCTAAATTAAAATGAACTGAGGCAGGGCCTAGTGCAGCGATTACTGATTTAGGGACCAGATTAATATGAACTGAGGCAGGCCATAGTGCAGTGATTACTGATTCAGGGTCTAGATCAATATAAACTGAGACAGGGCCTAGTGCAGTGATTACTGATAGAGGGTCTAGGTTGATATATAGTGAAGCAGGGCCTAGTGCAGTGATTACTGACACAGGGACTAGAGTAATATAAACTAAGGCAGGGGCTAGTGCAGTGATTAATGATACAGGATGAGGATCAATATAAACAGAGACAGTGTCCACTGAAGTGATTACAGTTACAGAGTATACATCAGTATAAACTGATATAAGGTCCAGTGCAGTGATTAATGATGCAGGGTCTGGATTAATATAACATGAGACAGTGTCTAGTGCAGTGATTACTGATACATGATCTAGATTAATATGAACTGAGGCACAGCCTAGTGCAGCGATTACTGATTTAGGGTCTAGATTGATATAAACTAAGACAGGGCATATTGAAGTGATTACTGATGCAGGGTCTAGGTTAATAGAAACTGAGAGAGGGCAAAGTGCTTTGTAGATTCAGGGTGCAGATTATTATAACCAGAACAGGGACGAGTGCAGTGATTACTGAAAAAGGGCCTTGTTTAATATAAACTGAGACAGGCTCTTGTACAGTAATCACTGATACACGGTCTGAACTAACATAACCTGAGACAGGGCCTGGTGCACTGTTCACTGTCACAGGGCCCAGATAAATATAACTGGGACAGGGGCTCGGTCAGTGATTACTGCTGCAGAGGCTAAATTAATATAAACTTTGATAGGGCCTAGTGCAGTGATTACTGATACAGGGTCTAGACTGATTTTTAAAAAACTGAGGCAGGGCAGAGTGCAGTGATCGCTGATACAGGGTACAGATTAATATAAACTGAGACAGGGCCTAGATAAATATAAACCAGGACAAGGGTTAGTGCAGTGATTAATGATACAGGATCATGACCAATATAAACTGATATAGTGTCCTTTGCAGTGATTACTGATATAAGATCTAGATCAATATCAATGGAGAAAGGGCCTAATGCAGTGATTACCGATAGATGCTCTGGACTAATATAAGCTGAGACAGGGCCTAGTGCAGAGATTACTGATACAGGGTCTTGATTGATCTAAACTGAGGCAGGGCATCGTGCAGTGATGACAAATGCAGGCTCTGTGTTAATATAAACAGTAACAGGGTCTCGTGCAGTGATTACTGATACAGGGTCTATTTGATATAAACTGAGGGAGGGCATATTGCAGTGATACAGAGCCCAGAGCAATATATATGGAGACAGTATTCATTGCAGTGATTGCTGATGCAGGGTCTTGATTAGTAAAAACTGAGATACTGTGAAGTGCAGTGATTACAGATACAGGGTCTAGGTTGATATAAACTGAGGCAGACCATAGTCAGTGATTACTGATACTGGGTCCAGATAAATATAAACTGAGACAGGCTCTAGTGCAGAAAGAGCTGATGCAAAGTCTCGATCAATAGAAACTGATGCAGGGTCTAATGCATTGATGATTGATACAGGGTGTAGATTAATATAACCTGAGACCGGGCCTAGTGCAGTGATTACAGATACAGGGTCGAGACTGATAAAAACTGAGGCAGGGCATTGTGTAGGGATTAATGATACAGGGTCTAGACTAATAGAAACTGAGACAGGGTCCAGTGCAGTGTTTACTGATACATGGTTCTGGTCAATTTAAACGCAGACAATGTCCAGTGCAGCCTTTACTAATACAGGGTCTCGATTAATAGAAACTGAGACAGAGTCCAGTGCGGTGATTCCTGATATATGGTCTGGACTAGAATAAACTCAGACAAGGCCAAGTGCAAAATTACTTCATCATTGATGCTCATATCCCAAGAACGAATTAAAACACTGCAAAATACTGCGGGTTCTGGAAATCTAAAGCAGGGCAAAAAATAACCACCCAGCAGGTCAGTGGGCATCAATAGAGAGAGAAACAGGTCAGGCTTTCAGGCCGATGACAGGTGAAAAATTTGCCTTGGTACCAATCTATAGAGCAGGACTGTTCTCCCCACTATCCTACACCAATATTCATTCTTCAACTAAAATCACATATTATCTCGTCATTTTTCACAGCTCTATTCGTGGGAGCTTGCTGTGCACAACTCACATACCGGATGGATTTCCAACATTACAGCAGTGACTAAACTTCAACAAATGTACATCAATGAATTTCAAGGGCTTTAAGACGTCCTGGGGTCGTGAGCAGCATTCTATAAATGCAAATTCTTCCTAAATGTTAACATTTTAAAATGCTAGTTGTGACATGTTGAAAACTGAGATTAATATGATTATATGTCGCTCCTCTGGCTGCTGTTTTAAATTGTCTGGTTCAAATTGGTTAAATCTTCCAACAGATTGACATTCAGTGGAATCCCAGCCTGTTCAAAGATTTTTCTTTGTTTGAGATAGTAGAACTTTCAAGAACTGAATTATTAATTGAAATGTATCTTTAATTGTTTGAAATAAATAACATTTGTTCTAATGGATGTTGAAGACGTTTCTATTAATTTTGTACCAACTGTCAAAATTCTTAAAATAAACCCTTGTTTTGAGTTGAAACCAATCAATAAGTGTCTGTGTTTATCTGGTTTTGCTGCCATGAACACTTGATTGAAACCAGTGAAGCGTTTATGTAAATAAACACAGAAATAGAAGTCCCAGATTAGATTCTGGAGAGACAAAAACACAACAAATATTTCCCCATCAACACAGCACAGAAATAGAGTCAAACATGCAAATACATCAACCAATTTCAGTAGCAATTGTTTTTTGGGCATTTTTAAAATCAGTTATATGAGAATTATGTCACGTTGATATCTATGTTCAGAATTAAGAAAGATTCCCACTTATCATGAAATATAATGACACGGCAAATGTGTTTGTAGAGATTTTCCTGTATCCCCTCTCTCTCTCTGTCTCTTTCTCCTCTCTGGTTCTGTGTCTTGTCTCTCCATCATGGGTCATTGTCTTTACTCCACAACATGAAGTCAATGTCTAGCCAATCTATTCTCTCAGCCTGATTCATACACTTCAATCTAAATGGATCTAATGAAATGGATTAGAATCCGTAGAGGGAACTTTACTCTAAATCTGTTTTGAGCATTCACTGACCTGGGAGTGCTTGATGGGAAACTGCAGGTGAAACTTTACTCTGCATCTAACCTGTGTTGCAGCCAGTCACGAAGATTTGATGTGGCTGTGCCAAAGGATCTTTCCCTGTATCTAACCTGTGCTGTTCCTGCCTTTGGAGTGTCTGATGGGACAGTGTAGAGGGAGATTTACTTTGCACCTAACCTGCACTGTGACTGCCCTGGGAGTGTTTGATATGACTGTGAAGAGGGAGATTTACTCTGTATCTAAACTGTGCTATACCTGGCCTGGGAGTAATTGATAGGGCAGTTTAGAGGGAGCTTTACTCTGCATCTAAACCATGCTGTATTTGACATGGCTGTGTTTGATGAGACAGCATAGAGGGAAATTTGCCCCGTATCTAAGCCCTGGGAATGTCTGCTGTGACGGTGCAGAGGCAGCTTTCCTCTTTACCTGCCCCCAGTGCCGAGCTTCCTGGGAAATATCTGATGAAGAGTGTAGAGGACACTTTACACTGCATAGAACCCTTACCCTACATGCCTCAACTGTGTTTGAGCGGACAATGTAGAGGAAGTTTTACCCTGTATCTGAATGGTGTTGTACCTGCCCTGGGAATGTTTGATGGCGACAGTGTAGAGGGAGATTCACCCTGAATCTAACCTGTGCTTTGCCTGCCTTGGGAGATTTTCATGTGGCAATGTAGAGGGAACTTTACATTATTAATGTACCCCCATGCTACACCTGCCCTGGGGATGTTTGATGGCGCCGTGGGCCTTGTCCCTGCATTACACTAGACTGTGTCTAACCATATCTAACCCATGCTTTCTCTGTCCTGGGAGTGTTTCATGGTGACAGTGTCAAGGGAGTTTCCCTCTCTCTAACCCGTGCTGCATCTTCCCTGGGAGTGTTCAATGTGACAATGTAGAGGTAGCTTTAAATTCTGTGCCTAGCCCCATGCTGCACCTGTCCTGGGAGTGTTTGATGGGACAGGAGACCCTGTCTCGATATTGCATTCGACCGTGACCCTGTCCCTGTTTATATTACACAGACCAGACCCTGTCTGTGTTTATATTACAGTCGACCCTGCCCCTGTTTATATTACACTAGGCCCTGTCCCTGTTTATATTACACTCGACATGTCCCTGTTTATATTGCACTAGATGGTGTCTCTGTTTATATTGCACTAGGCCCTGTTCCTGTTTATATGACACTCAATATGTCTTTTTTTTATATTCAACATGCCTCTGTTTATATTGCATGAGATGCTATCTCTGTTTATATTGCACTAGGCCCTGCCCTGGTTTATATTACACTAGACCCTGTTTCTGTTTATGTTACACTGATCCCTGTCTTGGTTTACATTACATTAGACCCTGTCTCTGTTTATATTGTACTAGGCTCTTCCCCTGTTTGTATTACACTTGATATGTCGCTATTTATATTACACTCGGCATGTCTCTGTTAATATTATACTCGATATGTCTCTGTTTATTTTGCACTAGACGTTGTCTCTGTTTATATTACATTAGATCCGGTCTCTGTTTATATTGCACTAGGCCCTGCCCCTGTTTATATTAAACTGGGCCCTGTATGTTTATAATACACTAGACCCTGTCTCTATTTATATTACACTGGACCCTGTTTCTGTTTATATTGCTCTAGACCCTGTCTTTGCTACTATTAAACAAGGCCCTGTCTCTGTTTATATTATAATTGACCTGTCTCTGTATATATTAATCTAGAACTGTCTCTGTATTTCAGTAGACGCTGTCTCAGTTATTACTGCACTGCACAAGTGCAATAATGTGGAAATTGGCTGGGGTGGAAATAGTGAAGATAAGGCAGCAAGATGGTGGGAACAATTATCATGGGTGCCTATTTAGATGTTATGACTTGTCCTCCTGCATCCCAGATTTGTGTTCATGATCCGCAGACCTCTCTTATCTTGGAGCTGTTTAAATTAAACCATTTAACTCCTATTTCCAGGGTCTAGTGCAATAAAGTAAGGTAATATACTAATGTAACATAAACAGAGGACAATTACATAAATAACTGAGACAGGACCTAATGTTACAGAAACAGAAACATGGACTAGAACAGTAACAATGAGACAGGCTCAGTGTAGTATGAACAGAGACATGGTGGAGAGCAGCAATAACTGAGACAGGGTCCCGTGTTACAGAAACATGGACTAGAGCAGTGACAATGAGGCAGGCCCAGTATAATATGAACAGAGACATGGCGGAGAGCAGCAATAACTGAGACAGGGTTCCGTGTTACAGAAACAGAAACATGGACTAGAGCAGTGACAATGAGGCAGGCCCAGTATAATATGAACAAGGACATGGTGGAGTGCAGCAATATTGACACCATATTGAAGTCCCACAGAACCAGATAAGATCTGGGTGGAGATACCTCCTGGTGATTACCACCTATTGCTCTCCCTCAGCTGATGAATCTGTACTCCTTCATCTTTAGCACTGCGAGGAAGAAACACTGAGGGTAGCAAGAACAACGGATGTGCTGTGAATTTGCAAAATCAATTACCATTTGACAAGACCACGAATGCCGGAGCTGGATGAGTCCTGAATGACGTATCTGCCAGAATGGACCTGCCACAGATGGTTAGAGAGCCAACATGTAGGAAAACCATACCTGATCTCCAGCCCATCACACTATCGATATCGGTGAGAATAACATCTGCACTGTCCTTGCGGAAACCAAGGCCAGTATTCACACTGAGCACATTCTCCATTGTGTTGTGCGGCACTGCCGCTGTGCTAAACGGGATACATTCAGAACAGATCTAGCAGCTCAAAACTTAGCAACGAGATACTGTTGGTCATTAACAGCGGGATAGTTGCATTCAATCACACCCTGTAATCTCATGGACCAGAATATCCCTCACTCAAACCTTAGTGTGTCCATCCACAGATTCCTGAAGGTAGCAGAGCAGGTAGATGAGGTGGTTAAGAAGGCATATGGGTTACTTGTCTTTATTAGCTGAGGCATAAAACACAAGAGCAGGCACGTTATGCTGGAACTGTATAAAACGTTGGTTAGGCCACAACTGGAGCACTGCGTGCAGTTCTGGTCACCACATTTCTCGGAAGTATGTGACTGCACTGGAGAGAGTGCAGAGGAGATTTACCAGGATGCTATCTGGGCTGGAGGGTCTGAGCTATGAGGAAAGATTGGATAGGCTGAGGCTGTTTTCCTTGGAGCAACGATGGTTGAGGGGGGGCTGAGGGGCATAGATAGGGTGGATAGGAAAGCACCTTTTCCATTAGTAGAGGGGTCAAAAACCAGAGAGCAGAGATTTTAGATAAGAGGTAGAAGGCTAAGAGGGGAGTTGAGGAGAATCTTTTTCACCCAGAGGGTGGTAGGAATTTGGAACTCACTGCCCGAAAGGGTGGTTGAGTCAGAAACTCTAGTAACATTTAAGAAGGATTTAAATGTTCACTTAAGCTGCCATAGCATCCAGGGACATGGGCCAAGCACAGGAAAATGGGATTAGTGTAGTCAGATCGTTGTTTACCCCGGGGGGGTGGAGGGGGTGGGGGGAAATGATGGGCCGAACGGCCTCCATCTGTGCTGTAAACGTCTATGAGTCTATTAGTCTAACATCCAGCCTGGGAACAATGAGGAATGTAGGCCAGCAGGTCAGAGGTAAGACCAGGCATACCTGAAAATGATGAACCATAGCGTGAAGCTAGAACACTGTACGTAATGGACAACAGATCAGGCCTGTCCCCTTGCAGCTCAATCAGTCTACTCTCAATCATCAGTAAAGTGACTGAAGGTGTCGCCGACCTGCTCACCAAAGCTCAGACCGGATCCACCAGGATCAGCCAGCATCAAAGCTCATTGTAAGCTTGGTCTGAACATGGACAAGAGAGCGAACTTCCAGACATGATGTATGAGTACTTGATGTCAAAGTAGCCATTAACTGAGTGTGGCATCAGGAAGCTTTGGAAAGTGTCAGGTCAACGGGAATCAGGGGCAAGTCTCTCCACTGGCTGGAGTCACACCTAGCGAATATGAAGATGTTGTGTTGTTGGAGACCAATCATCTCAGCACCAGGACATCATTCCAGGAGTCTCTCAGAGAAGTGTCCTTGGTCCAACCATCTTCAGCAGCTTGATCAATGACCTTCCCTTCATCACCAGGTCAGGAGTGGGGATGTTCGCTCATATTTTCACAGTGTTCAGTTCCATTTATGACCTCTCAGACAATGAAACTGTCCTTACTTATTGCATCTTGAACTGGACAAGTTTGCGCTGATAAATTGCAAGTGATATAAGCAGCACACAAGTGCCAGGCAATGACCAACTCCAACAATAAAGAAACCAAACATCTCTCCTTGACGTTCAGAGGACTTTACCGTCATTGAAACCCACCATCAACGTTGTGCAGGTGCCATTCAACAGAAACTTAACTGGACCAGCCATAGAAATACTGTGGCTACAAGAGTAGGTCAGAGGCTGGGAGTTCTGTGGCGAATAACTCACCTCCGGATTCCCCGAAGCCTTTCCATCATCTGCAAATCTGCAAGTCAGATGCCTGTTGGAAATTGTTTTCTTTCCTTGACTATTGTAACTGCAGCAACACTCAAGAACCTCCACACCAACCAGGGGAAATCAACCCCTTGATAGACTCCTCATCCAGGAGTTGAACATTCATTCCCTTCGGCACTGACACACAGTGGCTGCAGTGTGTGTCATCCACAAGATGCACTGCAGTAACTCACCAAGGTCTCTTCAACAATACCTTCCATACCTGTGACCTCCACCTCCCAGAATAACAAGGGCAACAAGCACATGGGAACACAATGCCCTGCATCCTCCTACACATACCAATCCATAAGTGGGAAATTGGCCTTTGGCACCGGAACAGAAGGGATATCTGAAATCTAATTCTGCTGACTGCACTGAAAATGAATATCAAGTGCTGCGTAGCATCTATGGCCGATCCGACACCGTCCTTTCAGGCTACTGCCAGATACCAATTTCTAGCCTAATGTCTTTATTTATAATATTATCTCTCTATCTCACAGAAACGTGGAATAATGCAGCCATAATTTAAAGAGAGGCATAGATAAAAGCAAAATGCTGCAAATGCTGGAAATCTGAAATAAAGACAGAAAATGCTGGACAAACTCAGCAAGTTCGACTGCATCTGTGGAGAGAGAAACAGAGTTAATGTTTCGAGTCCATATGACTCTTCTTCAGAAACATAGCCTAGTGCCGTAGTTACAATGACCACTATAATGTAGACATAGTCAAGATTTAATATAACATAAACAGAGACAGGGCCTAGTGTAATATAAACAGAGAAAGAATCCAGTGCAATACAAACTGAGATGGCTTCCAGTGGAACATTAATGAGATAGGGTCTATTTTAATACAAACAGAGGCCTGATCCAGCACAATAGAAATAAAGTAGTCCCCAGGGAATTAATAATCGAACCAGGACCCTGTATAACATGGGAGGGACGATCGTGCAGTGGGAACGTCACTGGATCAGTAACCCAGAGATCCAGGCCTTTTCCCTGGGGATAGGGGTTTGAATCCCGTTATGGCAGCATGTGGAATCCAAATTCAATTAATAAATCTGTAATTGAAAGCTCATCTCAATAATGGTGACCATGAAACGATATTCGATTATATTAAACATTCACCTGGTTCACCGATGTCCTTTAGGGAAGGAAATCTGCCGTCCTTACCCAGTCTGGCCTACATTTTTTTTTGTTCGTTCATGAGAATGGGGGCGGCGCTGGCTAGGCCAGCATTTATTGCCCGTCCCTAATTGTCCCCTTGAGAACTGTGTGGCTTGTTAGGCTGGGTTTTTACGACAATGGTTTCATGGTCATCATTAGATTTTTCAATTCAAATTTCACCATCTGGCATGGTGGGATTCAAACTCAGACCCCCAGCGATTTTCTAGCCCAGTGAGAATACCAGCACATCACCACCTCCCATACATATAACTCCAGACCCACAGCTTTGTGCAGCCCCATTCTCCAGTTATTTGTTTACTTGTCCACCACCATTTACGACTGGATGTGACAGGACTGCAGAGGTAAATCCGATCCGGTTTGAATTGGGAACTTCCAGACTGTGTGATATAAATATTGGTATTGACTGGTGCAGTATTAATTGAAACAGGGTACATTGAAATATAAAGAGAGACAGTGTTTGGTCTAACATAAAAATAGATGGAGTCCAATTTAAAAAGACAGAGACAGGGTCCAGTGCAATATTAACTGAGACAATGCCTGCTTCATAGAATGTGTCCATCAAGATTTCACATCCATCTGCTGGCCAAACTTTGCAATTGCAGCTACTGTGAAAATGACGCTGTCAGGTTCGATCTTTGACATTATTGTATCAAGAATCCACTTCCCCAGGTGTCACACCACATCGCCTTCTGCGGGAGGTGGTGTCAAAATTTAACAAAATTCAACTAATTGCAGATGAACGTGGTTGATTATCGCACGTTAAAGTCAGCACCAGAGTAAAGCGGCCCAATTCCTGGTGATCTAACTTTGTTCATCTTGATTAAAGGGAGGGATGTTGACCAGGGAGCTGTATAGAGACGGCGGGAGCTTAAATATCCACCTCAACAAACATAGTGTTGGGAAGAGTCTATTGGTTTATGATACCACCTGATAGACAGTTAGGGTCATTTTCTTCAACAGTTAAGGCCTATGGAGCCTCCCAGGAAGTCAAGGTGGCATCTTAAGTTGAAGCACAAGGTGCCATTTTGGTCTGTGTGTGTGTGAGGGAGATTGGGAGGGAGAGAAAGAGCAAGAAGCACATCACATTGTTTGCAACTGAATTTCACGATGATCCTGGACAACCTTCCATCTATGAAAGGTCACAGACACACAATGGAAACAAACCCATTTCAGATGTGTTGATTGCTAAGGAGGCCAATTGTTGCGAGGCAGGCTCTGCCACAAGTGCTGCACATGAAGCTACAAAGTGTCGTTGTGGCTTCTTTTTTTTTTCCCGGTGTTGGCCTCGATTTCCAAGCCGCTTTAGCCGCTGGTCATCGTGGTGATTCACGCCAACCCACAGGAGGTGTCGCCATTTTCCTCAGTTGTCAGTTAGTGACACTCAGTTGTGATAATCGGTATTTAGGACCTTCACTTCAAGCATCCTTGAAGCGGAGTTTTGGGCATCCCACTGGTTGCCTGCCTCCAGCTCCTTCACCTTACAGAAAGTCCTTGTGTATGTGACCATCTTCCATCCTGCGAACGTTCCCAAGCCACAAAAATCGCTTCTGTTTGATGAGTTCTTCAGTCTTGGGAGCTCTGCCTTTGAGAGTACTACTGCATTCGTGACTTTATTCTGCCAGTACATACCCATAATGCACAGCAGGTGTTGAAGATGGAAATTGTGGAGCTTCTTTACTCGATAGCTGTAAGTCGCCCATGTTTCACAGCCATTCAACAAGGTGCTGAGAACGCAGGCCTTATAAACCATCAGCTTGGTCCTAAGGGTCAGTTTGATGTTATTCCATGGGCGTTTCATGAGTCAGGCAAAGGTGGCAGCTGCTTTCCCCATGCCGGTATCAAGTTCCTCATCAAGGAACAGGCTGCCTATCGCCATGGAACCCAGGCAGCGAAATTTACTTCCATCCGTTTGTTATTTAGTGTGATCAATGACGGAAATGCAACACCTTTCCCATGACCACGGTTTTCTCCATGTTTATAGGCAGGGAGAACAAGTTACAGGCATGGGACAGTCAGTTCATTAGTCTTTGTGGATAAGTTTCGGTTTTGATGACAGAGTTATCAGCGTGGAGGAATTCCCTGATCAGGATTCAATGTGTTTATGTCTTTGCTTTCTGTCTTATAGATTGTGGAGCTTGCGGTCTGATCGAGTGTGTAAGTCGACTCCTTCCATATCGACAGGGAAGACAAAGATCAGCTGCATGGAGAAGGTGCCCAACAGAGTGGGGGTTGGACACAGGCCTGTTTCACTCCATTCTTCACTTCAAATGTCGGAAGTGGAATCATCAATCTGTACAGTGCAGGGCATGTTGTGATGGAAGGAGTGGATGAGAGTGGGGAGTTTTGGTGAACAGCCAATTTCCCCAAAAATCTTCTAGAGT
Source organism: Cetorhinus maximus (assembly GCF_964194155.1). Lineage (NCBI taxonomy): Eukaryota > Metazoa > Chordata > Chondrichthyes > Lamniformes > Cetorhinidae > Cetorhinus > Cetorhinus maximus. The sequence continues at coordinate 18,848,361 of NC_135901.1, forward strand.
CATGCTCTACTGACGGTGTCGAGCGTATGGAGCAAATCATGTCCAGAGTATATCTTCTGACACAAACATCACACTGCTTCAGCCTGCAACCAGATGAAGTCTTTAAAGCATGACCCGAGGAATGGCTTTCTCCGTGACTCTCTGAGTGAGATATCCCTGTAGTTGTTGCAGTCTCACCTGTCGGCTTTGTTTTCAGATAGTGTGGTGATTTTTGCATCATTCACCTCCTGTGGAACGGATCTTATCTTTCAGCAGAGAAGAAGAAGGCGGAGAAAGATAAATAATTATCAAAACCAACCATTATCAATTCACGAAGGTAAATAATTATATTCAAGAATTATCATCATTTCACAAAGATAAATAATGATATTCACCAGCTATCATCAATTCACAAAGATAAATACTTATATTCATCAATTATCATCAACCCACAAAGATAAATAATTATATTCACCAATTACCATCAATTCACAAGACAAATAATTATATTCAGAAATTATCATCCATTCACAAAGATTAATAATTGCATGAACCAATCATTTTCAGTATTTTATTCCATACAAAATGTAATTGCGATTCATTTAATATCATTGACATTGATTGAGATCACATTGACCATTCCGTCAGTAAGGGATCATATCTGTCCCAGAATTCAGTGGGAAATGGAATTAAATCAGACCGAGGGTAATGAGCAGCTACCCAGCAGCCTCTGCGCTTTATTGACAAGTAATCACCTCATCATCACACAGAAACTCCTGATATATAACTGGAGTGTGTGAGGGTTTGTAAATTGATGGTATAAATAAAACTACCTGGAGCTGACTGTAAGTTAATGCGGCTCTCCAGTGAGTCTGGTACCTTCACTAATTTGGGTGAGGATATGTTGAATGTTTTGTTGTACATGCAAGGACCACATATTTCAAATATTACAATCCTCCATCCTAAACCGAATTATGTACCCGCTTTCTGTCTGAAAGATGATGATTTACCATCAGCAGGGAAGAATCATCAGTACCGCAGGGACATCTCCAGCCTTCTCTTGTGACGTTCAGCTCGTTAGCCTGGGGATGGAATACATCCAGAAAATCTGGAGGGACTGAAGGTATTAGACTGACACAAATGAAATACTGAACCTGCTTCAAGATATAAAGTAGTCATGCGCCAAGATGGGAAGGTAGAACAGCGTTTTTCAGGCGCGCCGATCGATACATCGGTAAACCCATTCATTGATCCCTTAAACAAAATATTCAGACATCCGACTACCATTCATTCCTGCATCACTGCAGTCATCCCTCCATTCTTTGGCAGACGGTTGTGTTGTATTAATGTCACTGGATAAGTAACAAAGACACGAATTCAAATCCCACCATAGCAGCTAGTGGAATTTAAATTCAATAATAAATCTGGGATTGAAAGCTGGTCCAGTGAAGGAAACCGTGAAACTACCATCGATTGTGGAAAAAAACTCATCTGATTCACTAATGTCCTTCAGGAAAGGAAATCTGCCACTGTACCTAGTCTGGCCTACATGTGACTCCAGATCCGCAGCAACATGATGGACTCTAACTGCCCTCTGAAATGGCCGAGCAAGGCAATCAGTTCAAAGGCAATTAGGGACAGGCAACAAATGCTGGCCTTGCCAATGACTCCCACATCCCGTGAAAGAGTAAATGGGCAAAACAAATGTCACAAATGTATATGTTTGACTGTTACAAAATGTATCCTCTCTCTGAGTCCTCTCTAATAGTCCGTCTGTAATTCTTTCCATCCATCCATCAGAATTTTATGATGTGTTGGAGAGATCCTCCAATTAACTATTGTTGCTAACAGGGTGTCAGAGAAGCTGGATAACTTTTCTTCCCTGAGAGATGGGAACAGTTCACATAGGTTCACAACTTAAAAAATAAAACTGACTCCAGTGTTGTTGCTGGGTAGATTTGTTATAAATAGGCCTTGTTGACAATGTTAAGGGTTTGAAGTTGGCTTGCAGCCAACCGGTCAGTACTGAGAAAACAGATCTTTGATTAACTGCACAAACTCCCTGATGCTTCCTGTAAACAACATCGGACATTCGAGCCTCCCTGACTGCAGCCGGCTGGCTTGCTGCCAAATACTGTGTGGGGCAGATTAGCCTGGATATGAATGAACAAAATGGTTTTAGCCATTCAAACAATAAATGTTTCTGTCGCACACGAAAGACACATTTTTAAATGGTATTTCATCTAAGGAAATATTTGAATGAATGCCGTGTTCACTGAGATTAAACTCGATCAAAAAATATTAAATTCACCACATATTACATTATTATTTCTAAGTAAAGGGCATTCCAGTTATTAAAGCCGGTTTATTAAGAACTTCATGGAGTGCGAGAGAGCGATGTTGATGGTCCCAATCCCCCAGTCTAATGAGCTGAGTAGAATGGCAAAAAATTAAAAGAAATTAAATTAAAAGAAAATCATAGAATTGTTTTGAACCTACAGGAATTCCTTGAATATTCTCCCAGTTGTGCACCTCATTTAGCCTGAGGGGTCTCTTATACCTCATTAGCACCGTGTACTGTACAGTTTAATTTGTGCTGATTTCGATTATTTAACAGTCCCTCTCATAGCTGCCAATGAGTGGAGAAATGACCAGTTCATGACCCGCTTCAGTGGAAGATAAAACATTTAATCTTGTGATATTGTGTAATATGCCGCAAAGCTTTGATATCCTGTGTTCCCAATACCAGTGAATGGTAGAAGCGGGAGGCCAATAAAATTAACTGCAATGATTTGGATGCTGAAGGATAACTTTTCTGATCTCCGTGTCTGTTCTGATTCATTAACTTCTTTGTCAAAAGTTGATGTAAATTTTACGTTTCTCTGTAAACTTACTGTTGAATTATCAGGCAGGCGGGGTTCTTTTATCGCTAATTTTCACAGGGTCTTCGGGTCAGGGGCAGATCGAGAAATGCAAGGAGAGGCATTGTATAATGTGAGGAGATTCTTCTTATCTTCGGACCCAAATTGTACAGCGATACCCACCATGGCTGTAAATAGAATCACTTTGTTCATCCCCTGCATTTAGTTACATAAATCAATAATAATTCCTATGACTGATGACGCTTAATTATTGTAGTGAGATATAGACCCTTTATTCCCTGATAATGTAATATTTTGTTTAGGTTCAACCCCTTGGGAAGTAGTGTAGAAATAAACAGATTTAATTTACAATGGAATTAGATTTTTATTAATAGATGCTCAACTGCAATTTCACCATTAGAACCAATGGAGACGTTACAATGAATCCATTCAGCCAAATATCCCAATACAGATAAAATTTCCACTTTTAACAATAACCTATTGTAAATATCTGAGTCCATTCTGTTGGGGGTGTGGAAGGTGGGGCGTGGATCCAGTCGCCGCCTCCACCAGGGAATCAACAGGCGGCGCCTGGAAACCCGCCCCTTCTGCCTGGTATTTAAATGCCGCTCACTGGAGCCGGAATCCAACAGTCCGGGAGCTGGTTTGTTCACTGAGTTCTGGACAGAACCATTTTCCCCAAATGACCAGAAGGATGAGGTCGGCGATTTCTCTCAGTTTGTTGCTGACTTTCTTATCCGGTGAGTAGTTTTTATTATCCAAGTCTCCCACTGTTACTGTCTCAGTGTTAGTCTCTCTCTGGAATGTTACAGAGTCAGAAATCATTTCACCAGGATTAACCCTCGGGGTTTTTGATATATTTTTACTGGTGTCCATTCGGAGGTTGTGTTGACTCAGCCAGAGGCAGAGACCGGGCGTCCCGGAGGCTCCCTGAGACTGACCTGTAAAACCAGCGGCTTCGATCTTGGCAGCTACTACATGCATTGGGTCCGACAGGTTCCCGGACAGGGGTTGGAGTGGTTGGTTCGCTACTATAGTTCATCCAGCAACAACTACGCCCCAGGAATTAAGAATCGATTCACTGCGTCCAAAGACACTTCAAGGAACATCTTCTCCTTGGACATGACGAGCCTGAAGACTGAAGACACCGCCATCTATTACTGTGCAAGATACCACAGCGAGAAGATCCAGGGCTGGAACCGAACAAGAACAGATCGAGAGAAACTCAACAACTTCCATCGTAACCTGACGGTCAGTACTTGTTTTAAATGTAATATTAACTGTAATGATCAGAACCCGACAACAAGTCGCTTCTGACAAAAGTAAAACAGCAAATTTAACAGTAAAACCTAACAAACCAATTGATATAATGGGCTGAGCTTTTGGCTGTGTTTATATTTAATGTTAACAGTTTCCGCAATTACAGACCTGGATATAATGTTCATTTTAATATGTCTGACTCTTGGAGGGGATCACTGTTCATTGAGTTTTGTAAATTGCTGCATAAATACTAAACTAGATCAGAAGTAAACGTATATTTGAAGTGAATATTGAGAGGCAGCACTGATCAGAGATTGGGTGCAGTTTTTGTGCGGGTGTATTTCACTGTGATACTACAGCAGTGGGTCACAGTGCTGTGCACAGCGACATCCTCATACAAAAACCTCAGAGGAGTTTGTTCAAATTGGTGAAAACGATCACAGCAGGAAAAGTCAAAGAAAATGGGAGCTAAATAAAATAATGGGTATAAGTAATATTGGTTTGTAAAAATATATAAAAATCTTCCGCTTTGTTTGTGCTGACGGACACGCCAAATCTTCACAGAGGCTTTTAAGGAACTCCAATCACATTTATAAATATAATGACCAGCACAGGCTGAAATATCTCACTGATTCACTCTTAGGCGTGTCGGGATCAGGTTTTTGAGAGCGCAGTGAGATTAAATCTCTGTATTTACAGTTAACAGTCTGCCGCAGTATTTGACATGATGTGTCTCACTGTGATATACTGGGTGGCACAGCAGTTACTGTCAATACAAAAACCCCTCAGCATTAATTGAGTCAGCCTGGGTCAGTGCTCGCTTTTACAATCCTGCTATATTTACAATGAAGTATTATTTCTGTCCAGCACTGCCCAAAAAACATGGTTTAAGATGGAAAAGCTGTGATAATTATCCATTCATCAATTGGTGAATTCAATAACATGTTCATGTCTTATTCTGTGAATTATAAAACATGAGGATCATTGATGAATAGCTAAAGATATCTACAAACGCAAATATAATTTCGTGAAGATTTATCGTGACCTTACTTTGCCTCTGACTTATGAATATTTAAAATAATGGTGGATTTCTGTCTTTTTCGTGCAGGGACAGTTATTGTATGGCACAGCCCAGGGTATGTAACACTGTGACGCTATGGACTACTGGGGGAAAGGGACCATGGTGACGGTGACTGCCGGTAAGAACCACACATTTATTTAGTAATTGTTTTATTTGAGTCTTTGCTTTTTTTTGTCTATTTTAATAATTCATTCAGCCAATGAAACCTGGGTTTGGTGGATTCTGTATGCAGAATCTTTACAATGTTCCACGTCATTCTGCTGAAATTGAGTTATATAATTCCGCTGTGTCTTGATAAAAAGTGCTGCTGAGGGATTGAGACCCTGGTTGTTGTGATTTTGTGTTTATCTGCTGAGGATACTGTGTGGCCGGGCTACTTGAAATAGCTAACGTTTGTAAAAACAGTTTGATGTTTCTGCAATGTTAAACCTCGGTGACATCTAATCGCTGCGGGTTTTACCATCTGTTGCACAAAGGTGTTTTGCCATCTGTTGCACAAATAAGTTTGAAATCAAACCCAATATTAAAAAAATATGCTTAAGTTTCAATATTAATTTATTGAACATGTTCCACCTACTCACAATGCTGTTGACATTATTCCATATTTCTGTTTAGTTTAATTATTCATTCATTTGGTGACGAGTGGGTTGTCTGGATTCGATATTGAGATTTTCTTGCAATGTTACATTGGATTCTGTTGGAAGTGTTTGTAGAATTGAGCTGCTTCTCCATGAAACGGGTTTCAGCCCCTCAGTGATGTGATTTTGGTGTTTTTCTGCTGAGGAGATTGTGTGTCTGGGTGACTTTGAATTTGTAGAATTTATGAAACGGTTTGGCGGTTCTGCATTGTTTCTGAATTGTTTAAACTCGGTGACATTGAGCGGTTACACGTTTTGCGATTGAATCGAAGCAGCCTACGCGTTTGTATCTGCTTGAAGCGCGATTGTAGGCAGAAAACAAACAGGCTTCAGAAGTGGGCAAAAAAGCATTTACAGATGTGTTAGAACATTTTGTCTTTATTTTAAGTGGAAATTGCAGATTAAACTAAACCATGGATTATGACGCTCATTCAGAACATAATTCGTTACTGCAATCAGAAACTATACAATTATCAAGTTTTCAAATTCTAGAGTAAAATTAATACAATTCAAACAATTATAATGTGGTAATATTTCTCCATAATGACGGAACAGCTTTCATATTAACCTAATTGATCATTAATCGCCTTTCACAATTCTGCTGTGTGCTGCGCACAATTAACATGATCGGGAAAGTTTTTAGCCTGGAAACATTTTGTGATTATGCATGAAAAAATTTCAGTAAGAATATACTGACTCTACAGAATTGTTCAGTTTCCAAAGAGATTTTGAATTACTTTTTTTTATGTCCCTGATAACATTTGCATTGATTTAAAGAGGAGTTTGACATTGCAGTTTGGCAATATGTCTATCCGGTTATTACATTCTTTCTGTGCAGCCGTAACCACATTATTCCTTCAATGTCATTGGGATTTGGATAGCGAGATAATTGTCACTAATCTAATTTTAAACAGTTTACTGGGGGGTGGAATTCGCTGGCAGTAAAGGAATTGTTCTTACGTTTTTTTGAACTGTAGGAAGGTGCAGACTGCATATAAATAGAGATTGACAAGTAAAAGCTTGAAATTCGAACAGATTAATTTAATTGCAAACATTAGTATTAGTTTTGAACTTAATAACAACATCCTGTCTCCCATTGCTGTGCTGTACACAGAATAGAATTATAGGAGGAGAACAGATTATATCTGAGATTCATGCTTAATTCTTATTAAATATTAAACTGAAGAACACAATCTGGAATCAATTTGCCGGTTATATTTCAGTGTTGCAGATGATCTAAATGAATTGTTCTCATCAAGTTTTGTACTGATCAATTTGGATATTCTTTCAGTGAGCAATATATTTAACAATTAAATTATAGGGATTGTTATCTAAGAAGCAATTTTATTGATAATAAGTAACTGCCAGGAACATTTGTTTACATATAGCTTGGAGTTAAGACAAGTTTGATTCAGCAAACAGATGATATTACACCTCATCGACAGTTAATGCGATGTGACCCCGGTCAGGTTTGAAAGTGTTTCAAATATTCAACTCATAAATTCGTCATGTGAATTACTCGATGAGAATAGATGGAATTTATGATTTCTCAATCCGTTCAGAAACGCATAGTTTACAATTTTGTCCGTTAACACAGAGCAGGAGAAGTAAAAATAAAATAGTAAATATTGATCAGATTTAAGTAAAATTGATATCCTTGCCTGAATGTTACTATCTAGTAATTTGAAGTTTATTGTTTAACATTGTTTCAGTGTCAGGTTGATTTAAATAAACCTCAATTATTTCACAAAGTACCAAGGAGAAACAAATTTTCAATCATTGAAAACTATTTTTATTATAAAGTAGAAATTAGTTAACAAGAAAATGAATTGACAATAACAAGATAATTAACTTACAATATAATATTAGTGATAATTAATTCAACATAAATGAACTCCAACAATTAAATAGTATATTGGAAATTATAATGAATGCAAAATCTCAAAGGGTGGAGAGAATTTTGAATTGTATCAAAAATGAATTCAGAAAAGAATACTTTTCTTACTCAGCTGTGCTCACCTCGATAAGGTGTTTCGCCTCGATGATTTTATTCGTTATATTTATACCTAAAATCAAATCAAATCAGTGGGTAATCAGTTTTCAATGTGAATGTTTCCTGACTTGTTTAATTCTTACCCTGTCATTGAGTCTTTATTATGGACAACCAATTATCCTGAATCTGTAGTATTTGCTGTGCTCATTTTCAGGGTAACTTAAATCGTACATTGTTTGGAGATTTGAGTCAGATGGAGAATTAGATGGACTTCAAAGGGAGTTTTGAAATGAAAATCAGTTTAATTTCAAAGAAGTCATAGAATAATTGTAACAAATTGACCATTGATCAATTAGAATCAAACAGCTTGAATGAAATGGACAGATTGAACAGATCTATCTGTTGGGAACTCGATTGTTGCACCATTTGTGTCTGTTCTGTTTCTGTGCGCGTGGTCACTGTGCTGGGACCAGGAATCTTCCTGACTGGTTGTAAACCTTCTGGTTCACCCTCCTGTATTTCAGGAAGTGCAATTTGATTTATTTCTTCACAAAACTTGTATTTGTGAGAAATGTGAAAGTTTGACTTTTTGACCAGGCGCCTCAGAAATGAGATACCCAACCCATTGTGACAGTCAGAAAGGACAATTCAGAAACGACACACAGACTGTCGAAGGAGGTTTGGTCGATTTTAAGCCAGTGATGTATCTGTCTTGGGAGTGTTCAGTTAGGCAATCAGAGAGAGTTTTATCCTATTTTAATCCGTGCTGTAGCAGTCCTTAACTTATTTGGTTCGATAATGCGGAGGAAGAAATTAACCTGGACCTTATTTTTAATCCTATCATAGGGTGTTGGGGTCGCTGGCAAGGCCAGCATTTGTTGCCCATCCCTAATTACACCTTGAGGTAGTGTTGAAATGCCGCCTCCTTGAATAGCTGCAGGTTCACTCACAGTGCTGTTAGGTCGGGAGTTCCAGAATTTTGACCCATTGACAGTGAAGGAACGGCGATATCATTCCAAGTCAGGATGTTCAGTGTCTTGGAGGGGAACATACAGGTGGCGGTGTTTCCAAGAATCTGCTGCCCTTGTCCTTCTAGTCAGGAGAGGTTGCGGGTTTTGAAGGAGCCTTGGCGAGTTGCTGCATTGCATCTTGTATATGGTACACACTGCTGTCACTATGCGTCGGTGGGAGAAGGAGTGAATGTTTAAGGTAGTGGATGGGGTATCAATTCTGTGGGCTGCTTTGTCCTGGATAGTATCGAGTTTCTTGGGGTTTTTTGAAGTTTCACTCATTGAGGCAAGTGTAAACTATTCAATCCTAGTCCTGACTTGTGCCTTGTAGATGGTCAGTTTTCTTTGGTCGATAGGAGTTGAATTACTTGCCACAGAATTCCCAGCCTCTGACCCGCTCCTGCAGCACAGCACTTATATCAAAACCGGATTGAACCCTCTCCTGGGCATATTTGATGGAACAATGTAGAGAGAGTTTTATTTTATGTCAAACCGATGCTCTACCTGACCCGGAGTGTTTGACAATTCAGTGGAGAGTTGGCTTTCTGTTGAATCCCACCCTTGCAGCTGATGACACGAGTGTACTGGAGGAGAAGTGGGGGCTATAATCCATATCTTAACTTGTCCTCTTCCTTCCCTGAGAGTCTTTTCCTCGCAGAGGTCAAACAAACTGAATCAGCATCGAACTAACTGGCTGTGGGTTCTCGAGCCAGATCTGTGAAAATAAATTGTTCCATTGCTCGGTTGAAATGACGAACGTTAATTGTTTTTAACAATAGTTCTACAGAGAACATGTATAAGTTTTGATAAATTAATTATGTTTAAGCATTTTGAGTATCAGAAAATCCCCATAATTCATTCTGTACATCCTGAAATGTTCACTCTGTTTCTCTCCCGACAGATACTGCCTGACCTGCTCAGTATTTCCAGCATTTTCTTATTTTATTTCAGATTTCCAGCAGCTGCAATATTTTGCTATTATTTTATTTCAAGTGTCACTCAAAGAACCAAGTCTAGATACACAGACAGACCGATTAAGAGCCAGTTTGTAGAAGTGTGGCCATGGCAGAACTTGTTCCCTTTCTTCACTACAGGTCTTTTTAATAGAATATCAATGTGATAACAATAAAACAAGAGGCCTTTTAGCCCGTCGTGTCCACGCTTGCTCGCTGCAAGAGCAAATCAGTTAGTCTCACTCCCCTGCCCTTTCCTCGTAGTCCAGCGATTGTAATTTTCTCTTTGGGTGATTTATCCAATTTCCTTTTGAAAGCCTTTGCTGCATCAGTTTGAGCTGGAGTGGAGATGAAGGAGAAGCTGCTGAGTTTATCCAGGAGGACTTTGGAACCCAGTCGGACCCAGCAATTTCCAATGTGAAATTGTCAAAAGGAGATAGATTCTAGGAGAGATCAGGTTGTTAAACGGACACTGTGCAACGTAACAGGATATTGTTTTAGGAACAAGTATTTCTAGAGATGCTTTCAATCTACTTCACATATGCTTGGGATTTGGGCATCAATAACAAGACCAGCAGCAGATATTACCAATCACCAGTCACCTGTGGGGAAGATGATGTTTGACCTTCTGGAACTGCTGCAGTCTGGGTGGTGGCAGTGCTCCCACAATGCTGTTAGCTAAGGAGTCACAGGATTTCCACCCAGCGATGATGAAGGAACAGCGATATATATCCAAATCAACAACCATGTGTATTTATTGAGTGCATTTCATGTAATAGAATGTTCCAAGGCATTTCACAGAAACGTTTCAAAGCAACATTTGACACCGAGACGTATCGGGAAATATTGGTGAAGGTGACCAAAAGTTTGGCTAAATAGGTAGAAGGATCTTAAAGGAGGAAAGCAAGATCGAGAGGCAGAGAGGCTTAGAGAGGAAATTCCACAGCTTAGGGCCTTGGAGGCTGAAGGTGTGGGAACAGTTAAAATCAGGAATGCTCAGGAGGTCAGAATTAGATGAATGCAGATAGTTCAGAGGGTTGTGAGGCAGAAGGAGATTTGAATGACCTCAAGATTACAGGGAGGTTGAATGTGGGAGGCCCGACTGGATTGTGTTAGGATGGTTAAGTCTTGAGGTGACAAAGGAAGAGCCGCCTAAAGTCAAGGAAGAGCTTCATGAATAGTGTTGTTCCATTACAATCAACCCCATCTGAAGCCCGCATCGCCTTGTGGAAAGACCGGCTTGCCAGTCTTGAACAACCCCCAGCGATGGAAATTCTACCAGATAAAAGCCTTCCCCCAGGAGCTAACTGCAACTGGGGAACCTGGAAGTGCCTTAACAGACTTAGGACTGGGTGTAGGTCGTTCAAAGGTGTCACTAAGCAAATGGGGATAGACAACCAGCCCGACAACTTGTGAATGTGGAACTGAGCCACAGACCTTGCAACATCTCCTGCAATGCCTATTGCTAGAGAAACCCTGCACTGTTGCAGAACTTGCCGAATTCAACAACATGGCGCAAAAATGTGTCCAGTTCTGGCTGGGCCATGTGTAGACTGTCCGTGGACACGATAAGAAGTCAAAGGAATGGATGACGGTTTCAGTAGCGGATGAGCTGAGACTAGAGTGGAGTCAGGCGACGTTACTGAGGTGAAATAGGTGGTCTTGGTGATCACATGGATTTGTGGTTGTAAGTTCATCTCGGGGTCCGATATTACATCAAAGTTGTGAACAGTCTGGTTCAGCCTCAGACAGTTTCCAAGGAAAGGGATGGAGTCGGTGGTAAAGGAGTAGAGTTTGTAGCAGGGACTGAAGACAGTGGCTTCAGTCTCTGAATATTTAAATGAAGGAAATTTCTATCCATCCAAACTGGATATGAGACAAGTCAGGATGGTGTGTGACTTGGAGGGGAAACTTGGAGATGTTGGTGTTCACATACATCTGCTACCCTGGTCCTTCCAGGTGGTGGAGGTTGACGGTTTGGAAGTTTCTGTCAAAGTTATGGTTGAGTTGTAGACATATAAAATCTCTCATTTACTGCCTGTCTCTCCCACTTCTCTCATTCTCTCTCTCTATCTCTTTCTATCTCTCTCTCTCTATCTCTCTCATTCCACCCATGGAGGCCAGAGTCTTGTGTTGGACCAGACTGGGTGGCAGGTTCCCTTCCCTGAAGGACATTAGAGTACCCGTTGGGTTTTTACGACAATCCAGCAGTTTTCATGGTCACTTTTCCCTAGTGCCGGCCCACAAATTACCAGTTTCATTCAGCTCAATTTCACAATCGGCCTGTGTGTTTTTGTGGGTTTTCTCTCACTTCCTTTTTTCTGTTTTAAATCAATTTCACAGGTTATTAGAAGGGGAGGATTTGCAGTCGGGGACCTGAAACCAAACATCGCATCAAAATATGACAGAGGCTCTCAACTCATCAAGACCTGATAATGATCAGCCTTTGAACATGGAAGGAAAAAGCACCGTTCACTCTGGGGAGAAACCGTGGACATGCGTGGACTGTGGGAAGGGATTCAATTACCCATCCGAGCTGGAAACTCATCGGCGCACTCACACTGGGGAGAGACCATTCACCTGCTGTGTGTGTGGGAAGGGATTCACTCGGTCATCCCATCTGCTGACACACCAGCGAGTTCACACCGGGGAGAGACTGTACACCTGCTCCGAGTGTGGGGACGGATTCAGTCAGTCATCCACCCTGCTGACACACCAGCGTGTTCACACTGGGGAGAGACCATTCACCTGCTCTGTGTGTGGGAAGGGATTCACTAACTCATTCAACCTGATGAGACACCAGCGAGTTCACACTGATGAAAGACCTTTTAAATGCCCAGACTGTGGGAAGTGCTATAAAAGTTTCGGGGAACTGATGTCCCATCAACGTGTTCACACTGACGAGAGACCGTTCAAGTGCTCTCACTGCGGGACTGGGTTCAGGCAATCATCTCAACTCACTGTACACCAGCGAATTCACACTAGGGAGAGGTCATTCACCTGCTCCGAGTGTGGGAAGAGATTTGCTCATGCATCCCACCTTCTGACACACGAGCGAGTTCACACTGACGAGAGACCTTTTAAATGCACGGACTGTGAGAAGTGTTTTAAAAGCTCCAGGGAACTGATGTCCCATCAACGTGTTCACACTGATGAGAGACCATTCAGGTGCTCTCACTGTGGGATTGGGTTCAGACGATCATCTGAACTCACTGTACACCAGCGAATTCACACTGGAGAGAGGCCATTCACCTGCTCTGTGTGTGGGAAAGGATTCTCTCAGTCAGCTCATCAGCTGACACACCAGCGGATTCACAGGTGGAGAGGCCATTCACTTTCTCCAAGTATGGGAAGGAATTTGCTCATTTATCCCACTTGCCGAGACACCGCCAAGTTCACACTGACGAGAAACCATTAGGTGCTGTCACTGCCGGGCTGGGTTCAGGCGATCATCTCAACTCATTGTCACCAACAAATTCAAATGGAGGAGAGGGCGCTCAACCGCACTGAGTATGGGAAGAAATTTACTCAGTTACCTACCCTGCTGAGACACCATCGAGTTCATGAACATGTACAGTGATTGGATTTTCCTGTTAATCACATCCAGGACTGAACCATGTTCATTGGGATCTGTTCTGCTGCTGTTAATAAACTCCAACCCTGTTATTCTGGTTAATATTGTGGATGATAATCAAATCAATTGGTTTTTTTGTGTTGAATCTTTTTAATATCTCTGACACAAGTTAATTCCTTTGAAGGGCTCTCCCTCTCCCCGTCTCCTCCATCCTCACCTCCAACAACAAGTGTGAGGAGCTCATGGAGCTTCTTTGTCATGAAGATTGAGACAATCTGATCAGCTGCTTCCCTCCCTTCCACTAACCCACTGCACAAAACTGCCTCCAAAATTACCCCCTTGTCTAAGCCTTGAACTCTGACCTTTCTCCAATTTCTCTCCTGTCTCTCAACATACCCTGTCAGAGCTCACCTTATCCATGGGACCCACCTTCTCACTATTCTCACTCAATTGCTGACCATCCATCTTCCCCATGTTAGCTGATATCCTCTTTCTCTTAAATTCACTGTCATTACCCATCCTAAAAAAAACCCTCCCAACTGTCTTTGCAAACGACCACCTCCAACCTCCCTTTCCTCTCCAAAGTCCTTGTAATCGGTGTCTCCCTTGTCTATCCTTGGCCCCTCCTATTTCTCATCTACAGGCTGTCACTAGTTGACATCATCCAAAAGCACCATGTTAGTTTTCATATGTACACTGACAATGCCCAGCTCTACCTCACCACCATCCCTCAACTGTTACTAAATTATCAAACTGCTTATCCGACATCCAGTGCTGGTTGAGCAGAAATTTCCTCCAATTAAAAATTGGGAAGACCAAAGCCATTGTCTTCGATCACCACTACAAATTCCGTTCTCTAACTACTGAGTCCATCCCCCTCCCTGGGAACTGTCTGAGGCTGAACCACACTCTTGAAATCTTGGTTCATATTTGACCTCCAGATGAGTTTCTGACCACATATCCACACCGTCACTAATACCAGATATTTCAATCTCCATAATATCACCTGTCTCCACCCCACCCCAGCTCATCTGCTGCTGAAACCCTCTTCCATGCCCGAATTACCATTAGACTTGACAATTCCCATACATTCCTGACCAGCCTCTCACATTCACCCCGCCCCAACACGGAAAGGTGAGAGTGTCCAAAACTCTGCTGTCCATGTGCTTTCTCACACCAAAACCTGTTCACCCATCAACCCTGTGCTCGCTGACCTATGTCAGCTCCTGGTCAAACAATGCCTCAATTTTAAAATTCACATTTTTGTTTTCAAGTCCCTCCATGGTCTCATCCCTCCCTATCTCTGTAATCTCCAGTCGCGCACTCTGTGAGATATCTGCGTTCTGCTCATTCTGGCCTCTTTAGCATCCCAGATTCCAATGCCGGCAGGGCCTAGGCATGAAACTCTGAAATTCCCTCCCTAAAGCTCTCCACATCTCTCCTGATTAAAGATGTTTGTTAAAATCTGCCTCTCCAATCAAGCTTTTGGCCCTCTGCACTAATATCACCCTATGTGACCCGGTATCAATTTTTCTAATTGAAACTCCTCCAAAGCACCTTGGGACGATTTATTTCATTAATCATGTTATACAAGTACAAGTTGTTATTGTTTCATGACAGCCAATTTGCACAAAGTAAGATTCCACAAAGAGCAATCAGGCGAGTGACCAATTAATCCAGTTTTTTTAGTGGTGTTAGTTAAAAGACGAATGTTGGTCCCACTGCACCAGGAGAACTCTCCTGTGGACAGTACGTGGAGCTGAAAGTTCTTGTGTTCATTTAGATACTTTCACACCCTCAGAACATCCCAAAGTGATTCACAGTCAGTGATGCATTTTGGAAGGAAGAATGAGGAGAGGCGGGATAAACTAAACAGTACAATTTTAAATAGAGTGCAGGAACAGAGTGACCTGGGAGTGTATGGGCACAAATCTTTGAAGGTAGCAAGAAAAGTTGATCAAACTGTTTAAAAAAAATCTAATGGGGTCCCCCATTTATTAATGGAGACATGAAGTACAAAAGCAAGGCAGTCACACTGAATCTTTATAAATCACTTTTTAATCCTCAGCTCAAATACTGTGCTCAGTTCTGAGCACCACACTTCAGCAAAGATGTCAAGGCCTTGGAGAGAGTATATGGAAAATTGACCAGAATAGTGTCAGGGATGAGGGGTTTCCGTTATGTGGAGAGACTGGCGAAGCTGGGATTGTTCCCTTTAAAGCAGAGAAGGTTAAAGAGTGATTTCACAGAGCTGTGGACATTTTTGAAGAATTTCATCAAATAGGAAGAAATTGTTTCGATTGACAGGATGGTTGGTAACTGCAGAACACAGATTTTAAAAAATTGGCAGAAAATCCAGGGTGAAAATGAGGAGAGATTATTTTACTCACTGAGTTCTGATGATCTGGAACACATTGTCTGAATGACTGGTGGAAACAGATCCAATAATAACTTTCAAAAGTGATTTGGACTTTTACTTAATAAGGAAGATCTTCAGGGCTTGAGAGAAGGATCAGGGAAGTGGGACAGAATGGTAACATTTTCGGAGACAGGACAGACATGAGGGGCTGAATGGCCACCTGAGCTTTATGATTCGATCGTATGGTGTTTATTATGAATCATTATCCTGTTCTAGAATCATGGGATCTCATCCTGTACAGAAAGAGGCCACTTGGCTCATCGAATCTGCACTGGCTCTTTCAAAGAACAATCCAGTTAATCCCATTTCTCCCACTCTTTCCCCATATCCCTGGAGGAGGTTTCAGCCGATCATCTGGCCTGTCAAGAAACAGGCACAGTCACATTGGGAGAAACTGTGTTAAGGTGGGGACAGTGGGATGGGATTCAATTACTCATTTGAGTTGAAAAGTCATCAGCACATATACACCGGGGAGAGGACGTTGACATGCTCCATGTGTGGGAAGGGATTCACTCAGTCATCCAGCCTCCAAACACACCAGCGAGTTCATACTGGAGAGAGAGCGGGTTTAAATGCTTAGACTGTGCCAAAAGCTTTAAAAGCCCGTTCCCATTTTATAGTCTCAGTGTAAGTTAGGGCTTCCCAAACTGAGGGTCGTGACCCCAGTGGAGTGTGAGACTAGATTTTGGGCTTGTGAGCTCCGAGGCAGCAATGGCTGCCGTGGGGCTCCAACTGTTTCCTGACAGCTGCGAGGCCCCTTTAAATCCTCACGGTTTTTGTTTAGTTAGTGGGTGCGGCCTAATGGACGACTCTCTGAGTCTCAATTGTTGCTGCAAAAAACGCTTGTGAAAAGGTTGGTGTTCATTTTTTTCTGGAAAGCCGATTTCTTCAATAATCAGGATCATAACGTATTAATAATCAGGATAATATATTATTAATCAGGACTATAATGTATTAATAATCAGGGTAATAATGTGTTAATCAGGATCATAACATATTAATAAACAGGATCATAATGTATTAATAATCAGGATAATATATTATTAATCAGGACTATAATGTATTAATAATCAAGGTAATAATGTGTCAATAATCAGGATCATAACATATTAATAAACAGGATCATAATGTATTTAATAATCAGGATACTGTTTCATTAATAATCAGAATCCTATTGCATCAATAATGAGGATCCTATTACATCAATGCTCAGGTCCTTATTACATTAATGATCAGAGTTCAAATACATTAAGATTCAGGATCTCAACACATTAATAATCAGGATGTTATTACATTAATACTCTGGTGCCTATTGCATCAACAATCAGGATCTTATTGTATAAATAATCATTGTCCTATTACATTAATAATCAGGATTAATTACATTAAATACACTTCTCTTGTAGCTGGCGTTTGGAGAAGATCATGTTCACTGCAGATCTGGCAGCTCAGAAACTGCACTGTACTTCTGGATACACTAAGTCTGCAAGCAGATGAAATCTTTAAGCATGACCCCAGTGAAGGCCTTCCCAGTGACGCGAAGAAGTGAGATGTCCCTGTAGTTTGTTGCAATCTCCTCTGTCACCTTTGTTTTTCTGTAATGTTTGTGTCGCACATGTCCTGTGGAACTGATCCTGATTGTCAGCAAGGATTAATCAGCATTTTCTAATTGGGGATGTTAATCAGTGGAACCTTTCAGACACTGAATTGTAGATTTTACATCAAAGATCAATTTAGAATGAAATAAAGGTTCATAATTTTAATGTAAATGAGTTCCTGTTGAGAATTCTTGAATTAAGGGGCAATGTCACAGATGGCGGTTTTAAATAGGGATATTGTAGCCCCAAAAATCAGTGACATCTCCAGAATATTAAACTCCAGCCAGTTTTCAGGCTGGTAACATCAGCAGAAACGAACCTAACATTGTCAGACTATCAGTCCTGGATGTGATTAACAGCGGAACAAATAGCAGAATCCAACCCCAAGAATCACTCATGAACTCGCTGATGTGTCAGCAGGTACCGTGACTGAATGAATCCCTTCCCACATGCAGAGCAGGTGAATGGCTTCTCCCCAGTGTGAGAGCGTTCATGTATATGCAGGCTGCCAGACTGAGTGAATCCCTTCCCACACACGGAGCAGGTAAATGGCTTCTCCCCGGTGTGAGTACGCTCGACTAACAGAAGGCTGCCGGACTGGGTGAATGTCTTCCCACACGCGGAGCAGATGAACGGTCTCTCCCCAGTGTGTGTGCGTTGGTGAGCAATGAGGGCCGATGACTGCCTGAAACTCTTTCCACATGAAGTGCAGCTGAAAGGCCTCTCTTCAGTGTGTATTCGCTGGTGTAACATGAGGCAGGATGACTTCATAAATCCCTTCCCACACACAGAACAGGTGAACGGCTTCTCCCCAGTGTGACTGCGCCGATGGTTTTCCAGCAGGGATGGATAATAAAATCCTTTACCACAGTCCTCACATTTCCACGGTTTCTCCATGGGACCCAATCCAATGTGGCTGCGTCGATGGATTTCCAGAAGGGATGGATAATTGAATCCTTTGCCACAGTCCTCACATTTCCACGGTTTCTCCAGGGTGCCTGTGTCCTCGTGTCTCTCCGGGTTGGATGATTAGTTGAAGCCTTGTCCACACACAGAACATGTGTACAGTTTCTCCCAATCTCAATGGTGTGGTGCTTTTTCAGGCTCTGTAACTGGTTAAAGATTTCTCCATGGTCAGTTCACTGAAACACTCACTCAGACGTGTGTGTCTTGATGCTTTCCAGTCACACTGATACTTGAAATCTTTTCCCACAGACAAACATTTCTCCTTCCGCATTCAGAGGCCAATGATATTCAGGTACATCAAGTGGCTCTGTCAGATCTTGACGCGATATTTGGTTTGAGTTTCCTGTCTGTAAATCCTCTCCTTCTAATGTCCTGTAAAAATAAGTTTACAAATGTCATCCCTGTGAGTTCAGGATAGAAATCCAGAACAGACAATTCCAGTTTCTGTGGAACATTTTTCATTTTTGCTCCCCGCCCCACACAAACTGTCTGGCCTGCACAGAATCCAGTTAAGTTTCTTTCCTCCATTTGCAGTTTTCTTCCCCTCTCTACTCTGGGTTCAGTTCACCACTCCCTGTTTGCAGACTGAGAATAAAATGAACGAGTCAATCATTTTCTCTCCTGGTCACTGGGACCCTGAAGCCCTGCCTACCCAATGTCACCTCACCAAGATGGCCACACATGCACCCTGCTGGCTGAACAAGCCCCGCCTTCCATACTCAGATGGGAACAGGTGGTCTGGGTAACCAGGGCCTGTCACCAGGAAGGAAGACCCACCTCCTTGATCTGCTCAAACTGCCTATATCTTAGGTAGTCCCTTGGGATCAAGGATGATTTGCTTCCACTCTGATTTGATGGGTTCTGAGATGACTGGTAAGTTCAATGCCTGATCTGCCGACTCTGCCACATGCGGGGCAGGTGGTGCCTGAAAGGTTGCGTAGGTGGGTTGTTTGGAGGTTTGTGCGCTCTCTCACATATCTGAACTTTACCTCTGTGTATTCCCAACCAAGTCTCTCAATATGTCAGATGCCTTACCAAATGAGCCTTCTCCATTTGAGCAGTCACAAACCAGAGTCTCCCAAGAATTGGTGGGGATATTTGATCTCTTCAGGGGCATGTTGAGAGGCATGTAAAGTGTTTCCACTGTCCTCCTGGGGGTCACCTGCTATGACCAAGTTCCGAGTAGAACAGTTACTTCAGGTGTCTGGCATCAGGAATACGAACAACATGTCTTGCCCAGCGGAGCTGGTTTAGAGTGATTGGTCCCTTGATGCTGGGCAAGTTGGCTTGGGAGAAGATGCAGCTATGGGACTTCCTTTCTTGCCACTGGATTATAGACTCATAGACATTTACAGCACAGAAGGAGGCCATTCGGCCCATCGTGTACATGCCGGTCAACAAAGATCTGACTACACTAATCCCTTTTTCCAGCTCTTGGCCCATAGCCCTGGAGGCTATGGCAATGCAAGTGAACTTCTAAATAGGTCTTAAATGTTACGAGAGATTCTGACTCAACCACCCTTTCAAGCATTGAGTTCCAGACTCCCACCACCCTCTGGGTGAAAAGATTTCTCCTCAACTTCCCCTTATCCTTCTATCCCCTGCCTTAAGTCTATTCCCCTTTGTTATTGACCCCTCTACTAACAGAAAAAGTGCCTTCCTATCCACCCTATCTATGCCCCTCATAATGTTATACACCTCTATCAAGTCCCCTCTCAACCTTTGCTGCTCCAAGGAAAACAACCCCAGCCTATCCAATCTTTCCTCATAGCTCAGACCCTCCAGCCAAGGCAGCATCCTGGTAAATCTCCTCTGCATCCTCTCCAGTGCAATCACATCCTTCCTCTAATGTGGAGACCAGACCTGCACGCAGTACTCCAGCTGTGGCCTAACCAGCATTTTATACAGTTCCAGCATAATCTCCTTTCTCTTGTATTCTACACTTCGGCTAATAAAGGCAAGTATCCCACATGCCTTCCCAACCATCTTGTCTGCCTGCCCTGCTACCTTCAGAGATCTGTGGATATGCACACCAAGGTCGCTCTGATCGTCAGTACTTTCCAGGGTCCTACTATTCATAGTGTAATCCCTTGCCTTGTTAGCCCTCCCCAAGTGCATTACCTCACAATTTTCCAGGTTGAATTCCATTTGCCACTGCTCTCCCACCTGTCTAATCAACTGATATCCTCCTGCAGTTTACAGCTATCCTCCTCACTATTTACCACCCTACCAATTTTCGTGTCATCTGCGAACTTCTTGATCATACCCCCTACATTTAAGTCAAAATCATTTATGTATACCACAAACAGCAAGGGCCCCAGAACCGGACCCTGCGGAACCCTACTGGAAACAGACTTCCAGTCATAGAAATATCCCTCTACCATCACCCTCTGCTTCCTGCCTCTCAGCCAACTTTGGATCCAACGTACCAATTTGCCTTGGATCCCATGGGCTCTTACTTTCTTGATCAGTCTGAAATGAGCGACCTTATCAAAAGCCTTGCTAAAGTCCATGTAGACCACATCAAATGCATTACCCTCATCAACACTGGTTACCTCCTCAAAAAATTTGATCAAATTTGTCAAACACGACCTTCCCTTAACAAATCTATGCAGATTATCCCTGATTAATGCATGTCTCTCCAAGTGCAGATATATTCTGTCCCTCAGAATTCTTTCTAGGAACTTCCCCACCACCGAGGTTTGACTGACAGGCCTGTAATTTCCTGGTCTATCCCTTCCCCCCTTTTTTAATAATGGGACAACTTTAGCAGTCCTCCAGCACCTCATCTGTGGCCAGAGAGGATTTGGAAATTATTGCCAAGGCCCCTGATATCTCTTCCCTTGCCTCCCTCAACAGCCTGGGATAAATCTCATCCGAGCCTGTGGATTTATCCACTTTTAAGGCCACTAATCCCGCTTGTACCTCCTCTCTCTCTGTGTTAATTTCCTCTAATATTTCACAGTCCTCCACCCTGATGTCTATACCTGCATCATCCTTTTCCATTGTGAAGACCGACGCAAAGTATTCATTGAGGACGGTACCCACATCTTCCGGGTCCACATTAAGATTACCTCTATGATCCCTAATTGGCCCCACTCTTTCCCGAGTTATTCTCTTGCTCTTTATATGTTTTAAAAACAGTTTTGGATTTTCCTTTATTCTACCCACCAATGCTTTCTCCTGCTTTCATAATTTCCTTTTTAAGTTCCCCCCTGCACTTTTTATACTCCTCGAGGCACTCTGCCGTATTGAGCCCTCGGTATCTTCCATAAGCTTCTCTTTTTTTCTTAATCCTAACTTTTATGTTTCTTGACATCCAGGGTTCTCCAGACTTTGTCTTTACAGGAACATATTTGCCCTGTACGCTCGTTACTTCCTCCTTTGATGCCTCCCACTGCTCTGACATAGTTTTTTCTGCAAGTAGCTGCTCCCAGTCCAGTTGGGCCAAATCATATCCCAGCTTAGTAAAATTAGTCTTTCCCCAGTTTAGAACTTAGATTCCCGGCGCAACCTTATCCTTTCCATAACTGTAAGTGGGATTAGATAGGTAGGTAGGTCAGGTATTTCTCACATGTCGGTGCAGACTTGATGGGCCGAAGGGCCTCTTCTGCACTGTGTGATTCTGTGAACTGTCCTAAATCTAACTGAGTTATTGATCACAAGATGCTCCGCTACTGATACGCCTTCCACCTACCCGGGCTCATTTCCAAATATTAGGTCCAGAACTGCCCCCTCTCTTGTTCGGCTTTCTATGTACTGGCTAAAAAAGTTGACCTGGGTGCAACTTAAGAATTTTGCTCCCTCCATACCTTGCACACTAAAACTATCCCAGTTAATATTTAGGTGGTTAAAATCCCCCCACTATTACTGCCTTATTATTCTTACACTGCTCTGAAATTTGATTACATATTTGATCCTCGATCTCTCCCTGACTGGGGGCCTATAGCACACACCCAACAGCGTGTTTGCCCTTTTTGTATTTTTTACTTATACTCATACGGACTCATTTGATGATCCTTCCAAGATATCATCCCTCCTCACTGCTATAATTGATTTCTTGATCAATATTGCGACCCACCCTCCTCTTCTATCCCCCTCTCTAACTCGTCTGAATACCCTATAACCAGGAATGTTGAGCTGCTAATCCTGCCCTTCTTTTAGCCAAGTCTCAGTCATAGCTATGATATCGTACTCCCATGTGCCTAACCGTGTCCTCAACTCACCTGTCTTATTCCTCAGGCTCCTTGCATTAAAATATATTCCATTTAACCTTGCTAAACTCATTTCTTTCTTATCTAGCCTTTGTTTCCTCTGCCTTCCAGACTCGCTTACTAGCGTTTTAAGTTCTAATTCCATCTCAGCTTCTCTCCCTCTGAACTACTTTTCAGGATCCCATTCCCCTGCCAATTTCGTTTAAATCTGCCCCAACAGCATTAGCAATCCTCCCAGTGAGGATGTTGGTCCCATTCCTGTTCAGATGTAACCCATCCAACTTGTACAGGTCCCGTTTCCCCCAGAAACGGTCCTAATCCCCCTGGAATCTGAAGCCCTCCCTCCTGCACCATCTCTCCAGCCACGCAGTCATCTGCCCTATCCTTCTGTTCCTATACTCACTATTGCATGGCACTGGGAGTGATCTGGAGGTTACTGCCTTTGAAGTCCTGCATTTCAATTTCCGACCTAACTCCCTAAAGTCTGCTTGCAGGACCTCATTTCTCTTTCTTCCTACGTCATTGGTCCCAACATGGACCACGACCTCTAGCTGTTCACCCTCCCCCTTCAGGATCCTGCATCCGTTCCGTGACATCCTTGACCCTGGCATCTGGGAAACAACATACCATCCTGGAGTCACGTCTTCAGCCGCAGAGGCGCCTGTTTACTCCTCTCATTGCAGAATCCACTACCACTATTGCCCTTCTACACTTTTTCCTCCCCTCACCGAGCAGCTGGACCACCCACAGTGCCAGAGTCTTGCCTCTGGTTGGCCTCCACAGAGGAACTGTCACTCTCACCATTTTCCAAGGGCAAGTGATTTGGAGGATCTTGTGAAGGCACTGCTGTTGGTAGCTCTCCAGTGGCTTGAGGTGCCTGCTGTAGATTGTCCAAGTATCAGAAGCTTTTAGGAGCAGGGGAATCACGGCTGCCCAGTGAACCATGACCTGAGTCTCGGGTTTGACATCCTGGTCGTCAAATACTCTGTTCATCGTTCAGCTGAAGGCTGAGCTGGAACATTAGAGGCGATGAGGAATGTTGTCATCTATGTCATCAAGAGGAGGCTCCCAAGATACAGAAAATGGACCTCATTTCGAGGATTTCGCCATTATTCTTAATCAATGGGAGGGGGGCTGGTAGGTGGTATAAAGATAAATAACAAATGGTGGGGAGAAAGTACATAAGAGATCCAACAACTCATGGACACCAACAACATGCGTGGTTTCCTCAGCGCTGTCAAGACAATCTGTGACCCAAACACTGAAGGGCCCACCCCACTGCACGCCAAGCATAGAGGGAGCTCATCAAGGACAGGGAGGCAGTCAGTGCTCACTGGAGAGAACTCCTCAACTGAGACTCGGTCTTTCACTTCAATGTCCTCAACTCCATTGCTCAATACCCCATCCGGCTCAGTCTCAGTGCTACCACGGTCCAGAGTGAAAATGAAAAAGCCATTTGACAGCTGAAAAACAACAAGACGTCTGGAACAATTGGAATCCCTGCTGAAATTCTGAAACATGGCGGAGTTACACTCCTGGCTCGACTGCACAACCTCATGTTCCTCATTGGGAAGAGGGAT
Source organism: Cetorhinus maximus (assembly GCF_964194155.1). Classification (NCBI taxonomy): domain Eukaryota; kingdom Metazoa; phylum Chordata; class Chondrichthyes; order Lamniformes; family Cetorhinidae; genus Cetorhinus; species Cetorhinus maximus. The sequence continues at coordinate 18,872,508 of NC_135901.1, forward strand.
CTCTGGGACACTCTGATTGTGACTGTATTCGAGAAGGGAGACAACCCCGAATGCGGTAATTACAGAGCAGTCTCTCTGCTGCCTGCCACAGGGAAGATCATTGCAAGGATCCTCCTCAATTACCTTCTCTTAGTGGCGAAAGAGCTCCTTCCAGATTCACAGTGCAGTTTTCCCCCATCAAAAGGCACCACAGACATGATCTTCACTGTGTGGCAAACCCAAGAGAAATCGAAGGAACAGCACCAACCGCTGTACTTGGCCTTTTCTGATCTCACAAAAGCCTTTCACACAATCAAACATGACGTTATATCCTGTATCCTCCCCAAATTTGGCTGTCCTCAAAAATTTGTCACCATCCTCCGCCTACTCCACGATGACATGGAAGCCGTGAATCTCATCAGCAAAATCACCACAGGCCCTGTCGCAGTGGAAATTGGGATCAGCCAAGGCTGTGTCATTGCACCAACCCTCTTCTCCAATCTCCTCTCTGCATCTCACCTCAAGCAAATGACCCATGGGCGTGGAGATAATCTACAGAACAGACAGGAAACCTACATCACCTTCAAAACAGAACCAGAATCAGTCCAAATTCAGACATTGTGCTCCAATATGCAGATGCCTGATTTCCATGTTAAAACTATCCATTTGCCTTGATTTCATAACCCTTAATACTCTTGCCTCACAAACATCTGGAAATCTCAGTTTTTAAATTTCAATTGACGAAATCTCAACAGAATTCCAGATTTCCACCATATTTTCTGTGAAGTGATTTCTGGCATTGTTCCTGAACAGCCTAATCTCAGTTACACAAATAAATAACACTGATTTGTACATTTAAATGGTAACAGTTATTTTACTCTTAACTAATTATCCAACAAAATTGCAAAGAAACATAATAATTTTAGCAAAATACGGTGAATGCTGGAAATCTGAAATAAAAAACGGAAAGTTCTGGAAATCCTCAGCAGGTTTGGCAGCTTCTGTGAAGAGAGAGAAACAGATTTAACATTTCCAATCCAATATGATTCTTGGAAAAACTCAGCAGGTCTGGCAGCATCTGCGGAGAGGAACACAGTTAACGTTTCGAGTCGTATGACTCTTCAACAGAACTAAGTAAAAATAGAAGAGAGGTGAAATATAAGCTGGTTTAAGGGGGTTGGGACAAGTAGAGCTGGATAAAGTGCCAGTGATAGGTGGAGATAGCCAAAAGATGTCATAGACAAAAGGACAAAGAGATGTTTAAGGTGGTGATATTATCTAAGGATTGTGCTAATTAAGGGTAGAAAGCAGGACAAGCAAGGTACAGATAGCCCTAGTGGGAGTGGGGCGGGATGAAGGAATCAAAAAAGGCTAAAAGGTGGCAATAAAACAAGTGATGGAAATACATTTAAAAATAATGGAAATAGGTGGGAAAAGAAAAATCTATATAAATTATTGGGAAAAAAACAGGGGGATCGGAAAGGGGGTGGGGATGGAGGAGCGAGTTCATGATCTAAAATTGTTGAACTCACTATTCAGTCCGGAAGGCTGTAAAGTGCCTAGTCGGAAGATGAGGTGCTGTTCCTCCAGTTTGCGTTGAGCTTCACTGGCACAATGCAGCAGGCCAAGGATGGACATGTGGGCATGAGAGCAGGGTGGAGTGTTGAAATGGCAAGCGACAGGGGGGTCTGGGTAATGCTTGCGGACGGACCGAAGGTGTTCTGCAAAGCAGTCACCCAGTCTGCGTTTGGTCTCTCCAATGGAGAGGAAACCGCATTGGGAGCAACGAATGTAGTAGACTAAATTGAGGGAAGTGCAAGTGAAATGCTGCTTCACTTGAAATGAGTGTTTGGGCACTTGGACGGTGAGGAGAGGGGAAGTAAAGGGGCAGGTATTGCACCTTCTGTGGTTGCATGGGAAGGTGCCGTGGGAGGGGGTTGAGGTGTAGGGGGTGATGGAGAAGTGGACCAGGGTGTCCTGGATGGAATGATCCCTGCGGAATGTCGTCAGGCGGGGTGAAGGGAAGACGTGTTTGGTGGTGCCATTTCTGCCAACTCCAGCATGATGCCACCACCAAACACGTCTTCCCTTCACCCCCCTGGTGGCATTCCATCGGGATCATTCCCTCCGGGACACCCTGGTCCACTCCTCCATCAACCCCTAAACCTCAACCCCCTCCCACGGCACCTTCCCATGCAACCACAGAAGGTGCAGCACCTGCCCCTTTACTTCCCCTCTCCTCACCGTCCAAGGGCCCAAACACTCCTTTCAAGTGAAGCAGCATTTCACTTGCACTTCCCTCAATTTAGTCTACTACATTCGTTGCTCCCAATGCGGTTTCCTCTACACTGGAGAGACCAAACGCAGACTGGGTGACCGCTTTGCAGAACACCTTCGGTCCGTCCGCAAGCATTACCCAGACTTCCCTGTCGCTTGCCATTTCAACATTCCACCCTGCTCTCTTGCCCACATGTCTATCCTTGGCTTGCTGCATTGTTCCAGTGAAGCTCAACGCAAACTGGAGGAACAGCACCTCATCTTCCGACAAGGCACTTTACAGCCTTCCGGACTGAATAGTGAGTTCAACAATTTTAGATCATGAAGTCTCTCCTCTATCCCCACCCCCTTTCCGATTCCCCCCCTTTTTTCCCAATAATTCATATAGATTTTTCTTTTCCCACCTATTTCCATTATTTTTAAATGTCTTTCCATCCATTGTTTTATCTCTACCTTTTAGCCTTTTTCGTTTCCTTCACCCCACCCCACCCCCACTAGAGCTCTCTGTACCTTGCTTGTCCTGCTTTCTACCCTTAATTAGCACATTCCTCAGATAATATCACCACCTTCAACACCTCTTTGTCCTTTTGTCTGTGACATCTTTTGGTTATCTCCACCTATCACTGGCCCTCTATCCAGCTCTACCTGTCCCACCCTCCCTTAAACCAGCTTATATTTCACCTATTTTTCCTTAGTTCTGTTGAAGGGTCATGCAGACTTGAAACGTTAACTGTATTCCTCTCCGCAGATGCTGCCAGACCTGCTGAGTTTTTCCAGGTATTTTTATTTTTGTTTTGGATTTCCAGCATCCGCAGTTTTTTGCTTTTACCAATATGATTCTTCTTCAGAACTGAGTATTTCCAGCATTCTGATTTCATTTTAAACACATAATTGATGTAAACGTTATTGTCCTTACAGGTATCTGGATGTAAATCTGATTTCAGACCTTCCTCTGAACAGTTTTCAAACTGACTCCAGCTCATTGTCCATTCCTTCACTAAAGACCCGGATGGCAAACCCTCAGCACAAGATGGCGGCGGCCGGTTGCCTGGGTAACCCGGGCCTGTCACCAGGGACGAAGACCCGTCTTCGTTCACACATTCCCTCACCAGGATGGCCGCCCATGCGCCCGGCTCCTTGAACGAGACTCGCCTTCCTCTCCCAAAATGGCGGCGGCCAGCGAGCCGGCTCTCAGTGCGCAGGTGCAGTGTGGGTGTGCGCTCTGAGCATGCTCAGTGTTAGTCATGGTGACAAAGTGAGGAGGAGCGGACGGTTCGGGAGGCGGGAGGAGATTGTGATCACAGGGTAGGAATGGAAACCGCGGCTGGATTGGGAAACTGGATCAACTTCTGGGGTAGGCCCTAGGCCCCGTGTTTACCCCGCGGTGACAGGCCCGGGGGGAGGGAGCGATGGAGCCGGCGGCTGGACGGGGAGGATTTGGAAACACTTTGTGGATCCGCAAACCCTGAGGAATAATTGTCAGCTCCTGGTTTGCAGCTGCGGGGCTTCTCCCTCCCGGGAACAGGCCCAGGTTAACGGCCGCCATCCTGGCTCAGCGAGTGGAGGATGGTTCACATCAGAGGATGGGGGAGGGGCGACAATAAATAAGAGGTTACACTTTGGACTCAAATCAATGAGGATCTGATCTGTGGGAGGGAAGGAAGGAAACCCTGGGAGGTGGGCGGGGAGGATTCAGAAACACCCGCTGGAGGCCCCAAACCCCCAATAAGATTCATTGATTTTATTGTCAGTCTGCAGACAGGAGCTGGAGAACTGAACCCAGGCAGAGGAGAGGTAGGGAGAAAACTGGGAGTGGAGGAAAGAAATGGTGGAGATGGTGAGATGGGTTTGGATTTCAGCCCAGGGAGGAGGGAGAGTGTGTGGGACGGGGATTTACAGCTTTGGGGGAACAAGTGAGGAACAAATGTTCCATAGAAACTAGAATTGCACGTTCTGAATTTCTAACCTGCACTGGCAGTGATGACTTTTGTAATCACATTTTACAGGGTATTAGAATTGGAATATTTACAGACAGGAAACTCAAGATTTAAAAGCCGCACCATTCATAAGGACCTGAATCTCATCAGCCTTTGAATGTGGAAGGAGAAATGTTTGTCTATTCTGTCTGTCGGAAAAGATTTCAAACACCTGTGTGACTGGAATAGAACCGGGACACAGACACACCAACCAGAGTGAGTGTGTTCCAGTGTATTGACTGCGGAAAGAGCTTTAACCAGTTTCACAGGCTAAAAAAGCTTCACAGCATTGACAGTGAGTAGAAACCATACACGTATTCTTGGCAAACAGGTCTTCAACTGATCATCCAACTGGAGAGACATGAGGATACCCACACCACGGAGAAACCGTGGAAATTTGGGGACTGTGGGAAGGGATTCAGTTACCCATCTGAATTGGATATTCATCAACACAGTCACACCGGAGAGAGGCCATTCATCTGCTCTGAGCATAGGAAGGGATTTGCTCTCTCATCCAGTCTCTATACACACCGTGTTCAAACTGGCGAGAGGCCATTGACCTGCCTTGAATGTGGGAATGGATGTAATGCTTTATCAAACCTCCTGATTCACCAGCAGATTCACTCTGATCAGAGACCTTTTCAATGTTCTGCCTGTGAGAAGAGCTTTAAAAGCACAAAGGACCTGCAGAGACACCAACACACTCATATGGGGGTGAGGCCTTTCCTCTGCTCCGTGTGTGGGAAGGGATTCACTCAGTCATCCCACCTTCTGAGACACCAACTTGTTCACTCTGATCAGCGACCTTTTCAATGTTCTCACTGTTGGAAGTGTTTTAAAAGTGAAAATGATTTACAAGCCCATCAACGCACTCACACTGAGGAGAAACCATTCATCTGCCCCCTGTGTGAGAAGAGATTCAGACTTTTATCCCACCTGCTGACACACCAACGCGTTCACTATGACAAGAGACCATTTCAATATTCTGACTGTGAGAAGAGCTTTAAAAACAAACAGGATCTAGTGACACACCAGCGAATTCACACAGGGGAGAGGCCATTCACCTGCTCCGTGTGTGTGGGATAGGATTCACCCATTCATCCCAGCATCTGAGACACCAGCGAGTTCACACCGGCGAGAAGCCATTCATTTGCTCTGTGTGTGGGAAGGGGTTCACTAATTCACCCCACCTTCTGATACATGAGCGAATTCACACTGGGGAGAGACTGTTCACTTGCTCCACACGTGGGAAGGGATTCACTTAGCCATCCCAGCTCACTATACATCAACTTGTTCACACTGATCACAGACCTTTTAAATGTCCTGACTGTGAGAAGAGCTTTAAGAGCACAAAGGACCTGCTGAGACACCAGCAAATTCACACAGGAGAGAGGTCATTCACCTGCTCCACATGTGCGAAGCGATTCACTCAGTCATCCAATCTGCTGAGACACCAGTGTGTTCACAAGTGACTGCAGGGGTTATATTCTGCTGTTATTGCTGCTGTTCATCACATCCAGGATTTAACCAAGAGAATTCTGTTGTTAAGGAGGCTGGAGTGGGGCACTTCGATAATCTCTGCAATCAGGCAGGGTCAACATGGTTATGTGCAAAGGAAATCATGTTTGACTAATTTATTGGAGGTCTTTGAGGAAGTAACAAGCAATATAGATAAAGGAGAACCTGTGGATGTGGTGTATTTAGATTTCCAGAAGGCAATTGACAAGGTACCATATCAAAGGTTACTGTGCAAAACAAGAGCTCATCATGTCGGGGTAACATATTAGCTTGGATAGAGATTGGTTGGCTAACAGGAAACAGAGATTAGGGATAAGTGTGTCATTTTTGAGTTGACAAGATGTAACCTGTGGTGTGCCACAGAGATCAGCATTGGGGCATCAACTATTTACAATTTATATGAATGACTTGGATGATGGGATCAAATGTATAGTTGCTAAATTTGCTGATGATGCAAAGATAGGTTGGAAAGTAAGTTGTTAATCACCATAAGGAGTCTACAAAGGGATAAAGACAGGTTAAGTGAATGGGCAAAAGATTTGGCAGCATATTATTGAAATGGGGAGAAATTACACAACTCAAAGGTACTGAGGGATCTGGGTGTCCTGGGACATGAATCAGGAAAGGTTAGTATGCAGGTACAGTAAGCGATTAGGAAGGCAAATGAAATATTGTCACTTATTGCTCAGGGATGTTTTGCTACAGGGTTTTCATGAGACCACATCTAGAATACTGTGTACAGTTTTGCTCTCCTTATTAAAGAAAGGGTACAATTGCATTTGAAGCAGTTCAGAGAAGGTTCACTCGACTGATTCCGGGGATGGGAGGAGATTATGTTATGAGGAAAGGTTGGACAGGTTGGGCCAGTATCCACTGGAATTGAGAAGAATGAGAAGTGATCTTATTGAAACATAAAATCCTGAGCAGACTTGACAGGGTGGATGTTGATTATGGAGAGGCTAGAACTAGCGCACAGTTTAAAAATAAGGTCTCTCATTTAAGGTGGAGATAAGGAGAATTCTTTTTCTCTCAAAGGGTTATAAGTCTGTGAAACTCTCTTCCCCATAGAGTGGTGGAGGCAGGGCCATTGAATATTTTTAAAGCTGAGTTTGATAGATTCTTGATTGACAAGGGATTCAAAGGTAATCAGGGGTAGGCAGGGAAGTGGAGTTGAGGGCACATTCAGATCAGTCATGATCCTGTTGAATGGTGGAGCAAGTTCAAGGGGCTGAATGGCCTAATCCTACTCTTAATTCGTATGTTCGTATTCTGACAGTTGGGGTTTGTTTCTGCTGATGTTAATTTCCCTTATAACTGGGCTGGAGCTTAATATTCTGGATATAAATCAAATAAATCTTCATGAGAAACCAATTGATTAGCCAGAGTCTAATTGAATGACAGAGCAGGCTTGGAGGACTGAATGACCTACTCCAGTTCCTGTGTAGTTTCTGCCTAGACTTCTCCCCCTCTCTAACTCTGCTCCAGTGCTGATTTCTGCTGAAGTGTCTTCTCCCCAGTTCTCCCATGACTTTCCATTTATCAGATGGTGTTTGAGTCCAAGTTTATTAGGGACAGGAGAAGGTCATTTACCCGCTCGAGCCTGTTCTCTTATTCCTTGAGGTCATGGCTGATCTGTGACCTCATTCCATTTCCTCAGATGTTATTTTAACCCTGGCTTCCCCAGTCTGTCACAATGTGATTGAAAAATAACTTTCCTTTACATCACACCTTTAGAGTAGGAGAGTGTCTCATGGTGAATCTCAGAAGCATAAACTGACAAAACCTAACACTGAGCCAAAGAAGAGGATATTAAGAGGGCTGACTAAAGGCTTGGTAAAAGATATACATGTTTAAGAGGCTATTAAAGGGGGAGAGCTGTGGACCGGCAGAGAGGGATAGGGAAGGAAGTCCAGGGTTAAGGCCGATGACTGAAGGCATGGCCAGTGGGACAGAGAGAGTGAGGGATGTGTAAGAGGCCAGAGATGGAGGGATGCAGAGCTCTCTGAGGGTTGTACGGCTGGAGAATGTTACAGACATCGGGAGGGGGTGTGGAACTGAAGGGATTTGAACAGATTAGAATTTGAAAATGGAGGCACTGATGGAGCTGGAGCCTTTGTAGGTCAGTGAGCACAGTCATGCTGGGGAGTGGGACTTGGGGACGGTCGGGGTAAAGGGCAGCACAGTCGTGATGCGTGAGTGGGACTTGGGGATGGTCGGGGTAAAGGGCAGCACAGTCGTGATGCATGAGTGGGACTTGGGGATGGTCGGGGTAAAGGGCAGCACAGTCGTGATGCGTGAGTGGGACTTGGGGACGGTCAGGGTAAAGGGCAACACAGTCGTGATGCATGAGTGGGACTTGGGGACGGTCGGGGTAAAGGGCAGCACAGTCGTGATGCATGAGTGGGACTTGGGGATGGTCGGGGTAAAGGGCAGCACAGTCGTGATGCGTGAGTGGGACTTGGGGATGGTCGGGGTAAAGGGCAGCACAGTCGTGATGAGGGAGTGAGCTCTGAAGAAGAGTCATACTGACTCAAATCTTGAACTCTGTTTCTCTCTCCACAAAACTTGCTACGCCCCTAGCCAAGCTGCTCCAGTACAGCTACAACACTGGCATCCACCCAGCTATGTGGAAAATTGCCCAGGTATGTCCTGTACTCAAAAAGCAGGTCAAATCCAACCGGGCCAATTACCAACCCATCAGCCTATTCTCGATCATCAGTAAAGTGATGGAAGGGATCATCAACAGTGCTATCAAGCAGCACTTGCTTAGCAATAACCTGCTCACTGACGCTCAGTTTGGGTTCCGCCAGGGCCACTCAGCTCCTGACCTCATTACAGCCTGGGTTCAAACATGGACAAAAGAGCTGAACTCCAGAAGTGAGGTGAGAGTGACTGACCTTGACATCAAGGCAGCATTTGATTGAGTGTGGCATCAAGGAGCCCAAGAAAAACTGGAGTCAATGGGAATCAGGGGAAAACTCTTCACTGGTTGGAGTCATACCTAACACAAAGGAAGATGGCTGTGGTTGTTGGAGGTCAGTCAGTCAGCTCCAGGACATCACCGCAGGAGTTCCTCGGGAGAGCGTCCTCAGTCCAACTATTTTCAGCTGCTTCATCAATGACCTACCTTCCATCATAATGTCAGAATTGGGGATGTTCGCTGATGATTGCACGATGTTCAGCACCATTCACAACTCCTCAGATACTGAAGCAGTCCATGTCCAAATGCAGCAAGACCTGGACAATATCCAGGCTTGGGATGACAAGTGACAAGTAACATTTGTGCCACACAAGTGCCAGGCAATGACTATCTCCAGCAAGAAAGAATCCAAGCTTCGCCCCTTGATGTTCAATGGCATGTTCAATGGCATTACCATAACTGAATCCCCCACTATCAACACCCTGGGGGTGACCATTGACCAAGAACTGAACTGGACTAGCCACATAAATACCGTGGCGGCAAGAGCAGGTCAGAGGCTAGAAATCGTGCGATGACTAACCCACCTCCAGACTCCCCAAAGCCTGTCCACCATCTAAAGGCACAAGTCAAGAGTTTGATGGAATACTCCCCACTTGCCTGGATGAGTGCAGCTCCCACAACACTCAAGAAGCTTAACACCACCCAGGACAAAGTGGCCCGCTTGATTGGCTCCACATCCACAAACATTTACTCCCTCCAGCAGAGACGCACAGTAGCAGCAGTGTGTACCATCTACAAGATGCACTGCAGGAACTCACCAAGGCTCCTTAGACAGCACCTTCCAAACCCTAGACCACTATCATCTGGAAGAACAAAGGGCAGCAGATAGATAAGAACACCACCACCTGGATGCTCCCCTCCAAGTCACTCACCATCGTGACTTGGAAATATATCTTCACTGTTGCTGGGTCAAAATCCTGGATCTCCCTTCCTAACAGCAATGTGGGTGTACCTATACCAGGTGGACTGCAGTAGTTCAAGGAGACAGCTGACCAGCACCATCTCAAGGGCAACTAAGGATGGGCAATAAATGCTGGCCCAGCCAGTGAAGCTCACACCCCATTAATGAATTTTAAAAAAGATGCTGTCAGACCTGCTGAGTTTTTCCAACACTTTCTGTTTTTATTTCAGATTTCCAGCATCCACAGTGTTTTGGTTGTATGTTCTGTGTTCCTTGGACTTGAAGAAGAAAAGATGGGAGAGTGATAAGGGGTAGGAGAGAGTCTGGGTTTAACTGAGGGCAAAGGCATCAGAGGTTGTGGGAGTGGCTTGAGCAGATCACCAGTTGTAGAAGTATTGTGACAAATAGATGGCCAATGGTGAGACCATTGTGAGTTTGAAAGAGTTGCTGTAAGTGACTTAGGTAGAGTTTTTCTGAGTGGATACAGAAGGACAGGGAATGTGAGGGACACAAGGAAGCAAAGAGAGATGGCCTTGCCGGTGAGTGAGAGAATGACAAAGTCATGGTGATAGCTGGGGTTTTTCTGCTTTTTACCAAATTTCCTGGGCTTTTTTAAGTAAAGAAAAGCTGTTAGATTTAAATAAACCCCAACATGACCATGGAGGAAGCCCCGCCCTCAGTCCCCCGTTCCCTCACCAAGATGGCCACCCATGCGCCCGGCTCCTTGAACAAGACCCGCCTTCCTCTCCCAAGATGGCAGAAGCTGGTGAGCGCGTTCCCAATGCGCAGGTGCAGTGTGGGTTTGCGCTCTGAGCATGCTCAGTGTCAGTCATGGTGACAGAGTGAGGAGGAGCGGATGGTTCGGGAGGCGGGAGGAGATTGTGAGCACAGGGTAGGAATGGAAACCGTGGCTGGATTGTGAACTGGATCAACTTCTGGGGTAGGCCCCAGGCCCCGTGTTTACCCCCCCGCGGTGACAGGCCCGGGGGGGAGGGAGCGATGGAGCCGGCGGCTGGACGGGGAGGATTTGGAAACACTTTGTGGATCCGCAAACCCTGAGGAATAATTGTCAGCTCCTGGTTTGCAGCTGCGGGGCTTCTCCCTCCCGGGAACAGGCCCAGGTTAACGGCCGCCATCCTGGCTCAGCGAGTGGAGGATGGTTCACATCAGAGGATGGGGGAGGGGGGACAATAAATAAGAGGTTACACTTTGGGCTCAAATCATTGAGGAATCTGATCTGTGGGAAGGAAGGAAACCCTGGGAGGTGGGCGGGGAGGATTCAGAAACACCCGCTGGAGGCACCAAACTCTCAATAAGACTCAATGCAGATGATCCCTGACCAGTGTCCATTTCTCCTACATTTACAGACACTCTGCCTCTCCTGGATTTTGGGATTGCCTCTGCTCTCAGGCTTTTGTTGTGATTCAGCTCAGAGGGAAGCGGTGGAGGCTGTTATTTGAGGTTTATATTATTGCTTACTGTTATCTCACTGTCAATGCACATCATAACTGGAACTCTCCACTCAACACCCTTCCCCTGCCTTCCTGTCATCACATCACTCTGCCACATATCCGCCAACTGATTAAAACCCACAAGCTGGCTGAAACCATTCATGCTTCTCCTCACTAACCGCTCCATGGTGACCTGTTCAACCTACCTTCTGCCCGCCATCCATCTCACTGCCCCATATGGAGCACTCTTCCTGAGCAAGATCTACCAGCAGACATCCTTTGGATCAAGCAATGGAACCACAGAAAGTCACTGACAGGTTCCTCGTGACAATCCCAATCTGCTGAATGGCTTTGAACTGCCACGATGAGAGTGGTCCTTGCTGAACAGGTTCAGGACAGGGAAGGCCCCTGTGCAGCCAAACTACACCACTGGGACCTCAGTACAAACCCCTTATCCACTTGTGGAAAAATACAAACAATGCTGCACATGACCGAGGAGAGTTCCCTCTCTAGACTGAGTGGCAGACTTTCTGTCCTGCTGTGCATTCTGGGTACAGACACACACCATCGAAGCAGCGAATCTCCGATTGAAACATTGGTTTTCTCTGGCAGCATGGGGATTTGAGGGGCAAAAGCCCTTTCAGAACAGGGAGGTAACAAAAAACTGAAGCACATAAGTCCGGGGCCCACTCGGTCAAAAACAATCGCAATGCAGGGGTAGGGATTTTAGGCAAACAAGAGCTGGTGACTGAGGTTTCAGTCCCATGGAGACCAGGGTCTAGTCCCACTGGAACCAGGGGTTCAGTCCCACTGGAACCAAGTCCCACTATTCCCTGAAATAAAAGCAGATACCACTGGATGTCAGCATTTTCTGTTTTTTTTGAATTCAGATTTCCAGCATTTTATTTTTGTGCCACCATACCCTTTTTTTATTCATTTATGGGATGTGGGCGTCACTGACTAGACCACTATTTATTGCCCATCCCTCATTGCCCTTGAGGTGGTGGTGGTGAGCTGCCTTCTTGAACCACTGCAGTCCCTGTGGTGTAGGTACACCCAGTGCTGTTAGGGAGGGAGATCCAGGATTTTGACCCAGCGACAGCGAAGGAACGGTGATATATTTTCAAATCAAGATGGTGAGTGCCTTGGTGGAGAACTTCCATTTGGTGGTGTTCCCATGTATCTGCTGCCCTTGTCTTTCTAAATAGTAGCAGTCATGGGTTTGGAAGGTGCTCTCTAAGGAGCCTTGGCAAGTTTCTGCAGTGCATCTTGGAGATGGTACACCCTGCTGCCACTGTTCGTCAGTGGTGGAGGGAGTGAATGTTTGCGGATGGGGTGCCAATCAAGCAGGCTGCTTTGACCTGGATGGTGTCAAGCTTCTTGAGTGTTGTTGGAGCTGCACTCACCCAGACAAGCAGAGAGCATTCCATCACACTCCTGACTTGTGCCTTGCAGATGGTGGACAACGCTGGGGAGTCAGAACGTGAGCTAATCGCCCCAGGATCTCTAACCTCTGACTGCTCTTGTAGTCACAGTATTTATATGGCTCGTCCAGTTCAGTTTCTGGTCAATGGTAGCCTCCAGGATGTTGATAGTGGGGGATTCAGTGATGGTAATGCCATTGAATGTCATGGGGTGATGGTTAGATTCTCTCTTGTTGGAGATGGTCATTGCCCCGCACTTGTGAGGCACGAATGTTACTTGTCAGCCAAAGCATGGATATTGCCCAGGTCTTGCTGCATTTGGACAGTGACTGCTTCAGTATTATTGTTTAATACATTTGTTTGGATCTGGAGGAGAGGTAATCAAAGACCGGACAGATTTAAATCCTCTTTTCCTTTTTTAATGTTTGTACAATTTATAATCCATAATCCAATATGATTCTCACATCCACAGCTTGTATTTATGTAGCAATTTTAACATTGTGAAACATCCCAAAGCATTTCACAGGAGAGTTATCAATCACCATTTGACAATGAGCCATGTAAGGATTAACAGGGCAGATGAGACCAAAAACTTTGTCAAAGAGGTAGGATTTAAGGAGTATCTTAAAGGAGGAAAGTGAGGTGGAGATGTTTAGGGAAGGAATTCCAGAGCAAACTGACTCTCCTACAGTGGAAACATTTTCTTCCTATCTCCCAGTCAAAACCTCACAGCATTTTGAACACCACCATTAAATTTCTCCCTAACCTCCTTGCTCCAAGGAAGGAAATCCCAACTTCTCCAGTCCCTCCACGGAACTGAAATCCCTCAGGCTTGGTATAATTCTATTGAATCTCTCCTGCACCCTCTCTGAGGTAGTGACGTCCTTTCTAAACTGAGGTGCCCAGAATTGGTCATGATATCCAGCTGAGGTCTCACCAGTGGTTTAATAAAAGTTTACTATAGCTTCCTTGCTTTTGTACTCTGAGCCTATTTCAATGAAGACAGAACCCTTTGTGCTTTATTAAAGCTTTATCAAATAGTCCTGCTACCTCCAAAGGTTTCTCTACATACAAGGTGTTCTTGTTCCTGCATTCTGTTTAAAATTATACCATTTAGTTTATACTGCCTCTCCTCATTCTTCCTTCCAAAATGTATCATTGACTGTGGATCCCATTGGGATGTTCTGAGGATCTGAAAGGTGCTAAATGAACACAAGAACTTTCCTTCTGTTTTACAGCTGATTAAAAGTTGTTGATTTTGTTCCAAACACTCCTCCATCACCCCCTACTCCTCAACCCCCACTTATGGCACCTCCCCATGCCCACGCAGAAGATGCAACACCTGCCCCTTCACTTCCTCTCTCCTCACCGTCCAAGGGCCCAAACACTCCTTTCAAGTGAAGCAGCATTTCACTTGCATTTCCCCTAACTTAGTCTACTGCATTCGTTGCTCCCAATGCTGTCTCCTCTACATTGGAGAGACCAAACGCAAACTGGGCGACCGTTTTGCGGAACACCTGCGGTCTGTCCGCAAGAAAGACCCAAACCTCCCTGTCGCTTGCCATTTTAGCACTCCACCCTGTTCTCTTGCCCACATGTCTGTCCTTGGCTTGCTGCATTGTTCCAGTGAAGCCCAACGCAAACTGGAGGAACAGCACCTCATCTTCCGACTAGGCATTTTACAGCCTTCCGGGCTGAATATTGAATTATTGAATTCAACAACTTTAGATCTTAAACTCCCCCTCCCCCCATCCCCACCCCGTTTCTTCCCCCCCCACCCCCCACCACCCCCCCGCTTCTTTTTCAATAATTTATATAGATTCTTCTTTCCCCACCTATTTCCATTATTTTTAAATCTAAACTAAAACCTTGTTAGTCTTTCCACCCCACCCCCACTAGAGCTGTACTTTGAATATCCTGTCTTCCATTCTTAATTAGCACTTTTCTCAGACAAATATCACCACCTTCAACACCTCTTTGACCCTTTTGTTTGTGACATCTTTTGATTATCTGCTCATTTCCACAATCACCACACCCTCAATGTCTCTCTCTCTCTCTCTCTCTCTCTCCCCCGCCCCCCCCACCTTAAACCAATTTATATTTCTCCCTTCTTCTAACTATGCTTCAGTTCTGCCGAAGGGCCATGAAGGCTCGAAACGTTAACTGATTCCTTCTCCGCCGATGCTGCCAGACCTGCTGAGTTTTTCCAGGTAATTCTGTTTTTGTATTAAATTGAAATTGATATTCAAAGTTACCTATTTTGCTGCAGAAACAACTTCAACTGGGAGTCAGAGAATTAAGAGGAAAGATCCCAGACAGAGGTTCTTCAAGGTACACTGCAGGCCCAGCAGCTCAATCAGCTCCACACTCAACTCAGAAGACCTTAACAACTCCACATACTACCCAGAGGGGAGTTCTTCTGGTGCAGTGGGACCAACATTCGTGTTTTAACTAACACCACCAAAAAAAAACTGGATTAATTGGTCATTTGTCTCATTACTGTTTGTGGGATCTTGCTGTGCACAAACTGGCTGTTGTGAAAGGACAAAAAGCATTTCAAAAAGAACTAACTTGTCTTTGTGCTTTTAAAAAGACACAACACACTGTGTTTAATACAAAGCTAATTTAACACTTATCCAGAATTTGAACAATTGTAACTAGACTGGAGTTTATCAAAATCATCAGAAACAGATCCCAACTCTCAGAGTGAATATGGTTCTGTCCTGGATGTGGTTAACAGCAGCAATAACAGCAGAGTCCAACCCCTGCAGTCACTTGTGTACTCGCTGGTGCATCAGCATAGTGGAAGAACGAGTGAATCCCTTCCCACACGCAGAGCAGTTGAAAGGCTTCTCCCCAGTGTGAACTTGCTGGTGCCTCCACAGGTTGCATGAACAAGCAAAGCTCTTCCCACATTTTGAGCAGATAAACGGTCTCTCCCCAGTGTGAACTCGCTGATATACAGTGAGGTCAGATCATTGCCTGAACCCAGTCCCACAGTGAGAGCACCTGAACGGTTTCTCGTCAGTTTGAACTGGTTGATGGTGCGCCAGGTCTCCAGAACTTTTATAACACTTACCACAGTCTGAGCATTTAAAAGGTCTCTCCCCAGTGTGAACTCGCCGGTGTATCAGCAGATTGGATGAATTAATGAATCCCTTCCCACATACAGAGCACGTGAATGGCCTCTCCCCGGTGTGAACTCGCTGATGTATCAACAGGCTGGACGGTCGCCTGAAGCTCTTCCCATAGTGAGAGCATCTGAATGGTGAGTAGCCAGTGTGAATGCGCTGGTGCTCCCTCAGTCCATACGGATATTTAAAGCTCCTATCACAGTCAGAGCAATGAAACTGTCTCTTATCATTGTGAACTTGCTGGTGTCTCAGCAGCCCAAATAAAATATACATCTCTTCCCACACAGGGAACAGGTGAATGGCCTTTCCCCAGTGTGAACTCGCTGGTGTGTCACCAAGGTGGATGAATGAGTGAATGCCTTCCCACACTCAGTACAGGTGAAAGGCTTCTCCCCCGTATGACTGTGTCGATGACCTTTCAGCTCAGAGGCATAATTGAATCCTTTCCCATAATCCGCACATTTCCATGGTTTCTCCCCAGTGTGACTCCACCTGTGTTTTGACAGGCCACATGATCGACTGAAACCTCGTCCACACACAAAACATGTGTACGGTTTATCCCCACTGTGAACAGTGCTATTTCCTTCCATGTTCAAAGGCTGATGATATTCAGATCCAGAGGAATTGAGCAGCTCTGTCAGATTCTGATGTGATGTTTGGTTTGGGTTTCCCATCTGTACATTCTCTCCTTTTAATATCTGGTAAAACAAAGAGAAAAAAGGAAAAAGAGAGTGTGAGAGAGAACCCACAAAAACAAAAAGGTTGTGAAATTGAGCAGAATTCATGGGGCCAGTATTAGAAAAGAGACCAAGAAAGCTGCTGGATTATTGCAAAGACCCAACTGTATGCTATTGTCCTTCAGGGAAGGGAACCTGCTATCTGGTTTGGACCTACAGAACAGAGAGAAAGAGTTGGGAGGTGGCAGCAATGGAGGTTTTCTACATCTGCACCTCTACCAGAAGTTTGACAGAACCTGTTACCTCCACCATCGACAAAGACAAGGGCAGCAGGTGCATACAGATACCATCATCCTTTTCAAGTCACACACCATTCTGAGTCGGACATATATCTCTGTTCCTTCATCATCACTGGGTGAAAATCTGGTAACTCCTTACTAAGAAGAATTGTGACAGGATCTTCACCACACTGACTGCAGTCATTCAACAAGAAGGCCCACTGTCACCTTTTCAATGGGAAACTGGGAATTGACAATATGTGCTGGTCTCGCTGGTGATGCCCAAATCCCATGAATGAAGTAAACATTTTCTGTACTTGCAAAATGGATTAAAAGATTCTACAGACAAACTTGTTTTTAAAACAATACTGTTTTCTGTTGCAGTGTAGGAACCGCGTCAGTTTAACAAAATAGTTTCTCCCAGAATCTACCCCCCTTTAGCTTCCCACATTGGAAATTGCTGTGCTCAATAAGTCCTCTGGGTGTCGGACCAGTGGAGGAGACAAGAACCTGGAGACGCAGTTTAAGAATAAGAGATGAGGAGAAATTTAAGACTGAGATGAGGAGGTTAGCCCATGGAATTCACTTCCTTGAGCACAATGGAGGCTGGGTCATTGTTCAAGGCAGTGTTAGACAGATTGTTGATAGTCAAGGGAGTCAAGTGTTGCAGGGGCAGACAGGAAATTGAAGTTGAGACCACAACCAGATTAGCCATGATCTTATTGAATGGTGGAGCAGGCTTGAAGGGCCGAATGTCCTACTCCTGCTGCTAAGTTCTCGTCCTACCTGGTCTGCCTGGATTCAGCCTGCAATAAAACAAAAGCAAAATACAGTGGATTTTAGCAATCTGAAATGTGAAAAGAGAGAATGCAGGGAAATTCAACAGGTGAAGCAGTATCTGTGGAAAGAGAGAAACAGAGTTAACATTTCAGGACTTTGACCTTTCCTCAGCCTCGAATAAAACAATTACCAACTGTTCCCACAATCCACCGTACCCCAGAAACCGCTCTATCCAATTTGCTCCTTTCCCCAGGCGCTGAGAGTGCGCATGCTCCCCAGGGACAGCCGCGGGGTATTCTGGGCGGCTCCTTTGTTGTGAGTCAGACTCGGTGGAAACGGGAGAAGAAAACGGGAAGCGGCGGCGAGGATGGGGGAGGCGCTGCAGCATCGCTTTAATGGGCAGCCCCGACCCCCCCAGAACCCCTGCCTCCCAGCCCGGGGAGATCACCGCACGGCCGCCGGGTCCAGCCGCTTTCATTCGGCCTCTGAGAGCCGCACTCGCTGCTCCTGAGGCTGCGCTCGCCCCCCGCTCAGTTTCTCCATTGAATCGTGTTTTTCTCATTGTTTTTCCCAATTTCTTTCTCATTTTCTTTTCTCCCTCTGAGCCCCTGAACTCCATCAGACAGGGTCATGTTGGAGAGTGGGTATTGACTGTCCTGGGAAACAACAGCAATAGGAGCTCAGAGGCCAGAGGAGCAAGGAAGCAGCGAGTTCACCAGTTGGAGCGATTGAGGCCTGGAACCTGAGTTGGCCAGTCAAGTGAGTCAGTGTGAACCCCTGGTAAACAAGTTATTGTAAAAAAAATCCTTTTTTGGGGGATCTGAGCGTCGCTGGTTCGGCCAGAAATTATTGCCCATCCCTAATTGCCCTTGTTCAGAGGGCATTTAAAAGTCAACCACATTGCTGTGGACCTGGAGTCACGCGTCAGCCAGACTAGGTAAGGATGGCAGATTTGCTGCGCGGAAGGGGATTAGTGAACCAGCTGGGTTTTTATGACAATCAGCAATGGTTTCATGGTCATTATCAGACTTTTAATTCCAGATTTTTATTAAATTTAAATTTCATCATCTGCTGTGGTGGGATTTGAACCCCGGTCTCCTGGGTCTCTGGAAAGCAACTGAGTAGTTTAAATGTCAGTATTTTGATTTCTTGAGGTTCCGATTATGAGTTTCAGACATTCTGTGCCACGTGGATGAGGGTTTAAAGGTTATGCATCTCTCTCTTTGCATGTCAATGTTTGTAAAAAATATATAAATTGATTTCCCCCTCATGTTTCTATTTCCAATGCTTAGATGGACAATGCCTCGCCAATTCCCACTCCCCTTCTTTCTCGTGGTTAATGGAGGGTCCGTGCACTTGAGTTGATGCATAATTTTGTTCACAATTTTATTGATTGCCTCCCGCCTCAATTTGCCCATCAGTTGAAAAAACACTAATTAGGAGAGGCAATAGCGGTGTCATTACCCAGCATTCCCCGCGGTGATGAATGTCCCCCATCCAAACAATAAGGGAGTAGTGCGCATGCGCAGTTCTGATCACTGTTTGGAGCATGCGCAGTGAGAGATGGCGGTGGGGAGAGACGCTCTTTTGTCTCATCTGCAGCCGGTAAGGAAATTGAAACGCGGAGGAACCGATAGTGCCGGCTGGTAGACGGGGAGGGTTTATAAAGACCTGATGAAGGCTTGACACCTCAGATAAGAACTTGCAGGTCCCGGGTTTGCAGCTTCGAGTCCTTTTCTCGAGAACTGACCCAGATGAACCGCCGCCTTCTTGGTTCAGCGAGGTGTAGAGCGCATGCGCTGGCAGCTGGGGACGTTGCAGAGTGGGTGGGGCTTCAGAATGGTCCCTACAACCACCCCCCCATCAACTTCTCTCTCTTCCCCACCCGCCCCCCCTCTCTTAAACCAGCCTATATTTCACCCCTCTCCTAACTATACTCAGTTCTGTTGAAGGGTCATGAGGACTCGAAACGTCGACTCTTTTCTTCTCCACCGATGCTGCCAGACCTGCTGAGTTTTTCCAGGTAATTCTGTTTTTGCTTCAGAATCTCTGTTCCCCACTGGGTCCTAGTGCCCGGGAAGTGTAATACTGCCCCCGGTTTTTAAACAGCTTCAGCAATTCTCAGGCTGCAGGTGATGTTTGCAGCCTAGGGGAGTCCATGGACCATTTCTATTCAGTATGAGAGGTAGCAGCCCTGAGGGGGCTGCTCCTCCATATTAGTTTATGCTTCAGCCCCAGGCCCTTGATCTTGCTGCCCAGTGGAAGGTGGCTAAGGCAGGGGATCTTATTCCGGAGCTGCACTTGGTTAAGACAACATTTTGTAGATCAAGGGTGGGTGGGATCCATGGCTGCTGGCCTCTCTTCCGTGGTTTTGTCTGTGCCCAAGTGGCCTTGGACAGGGAATATGATAGACTTGATACCTTCCACAACCGGTGGTACCTCAGGGTCCAAAGTGTCTTGTAGACACTGGAAACAATATTCTAGTTTAGTAGGGACAGTTCCCTTTGCCTTTGATGGAACTTTGTTGCTAATTTTAGTTTCTTTTACTTTGATTGGATCACATATTTGGGGAAATAAGTGGAAAGAATGTTCCAACAGAAACTAGAATAGTCTTCTGAATTTCTATCCTGCACTGACGGTGATACTGACTCTGTCAACTCTATTTACAGGGGATTAGAAGGAGAGGACTTGCTGATGGGAAACTCAAAACAAACACCAGATCAAGATCTGACAGAGCCACTCGATTCATCAGGACCTGAATATCATTGGCCTTTGAACACTTGAAAGGTGGAAGGAGTAATGTTTGTCTTTTCTGTCTGTGGGAGAAGAATTCAACCACCAGTGTGAATGGAAAAGCACTGAGACACCCACACAACTGAGTGAGTGTGTTCCAGTGAACTGACTGTGGAAAGAGCTTTAACGCATTGCACAGCCTGAAAAAACATTGCACTGTTCACAGTGGAGAGATCTGTACACATGCTCTGTGTATGGACGAGGCTTCAACTGATCGACCAATATGGAGACACACAAGGACACCCATACCATGGAGAAACCGTGGAAATGTGGGGACTGTGGGAAGGGATTCAATTATCCATCCCTGCTGGAAATGCATCGACGCAGTCACACTGGGGAGAGGCCATTCACCTGCTCCGTGTGTGGGAAGGGATTCATTCAGTCATCTCACCTGCAGACCCACCAGCAAATTCACATTGATGAGAAGCTGTGTAACCCCTCAGACAGTGAGAACAGCTTTCAAAGCTCCAAGGACCTGGTCAGGCACCAGGTTGTTCACAATGAGAGACAGTTCAGTTGCTCTCACTGTGGGAAGGTGTTTAAAAGATCACAGAACCTCATTGAACACAAACGCACTCACACTGGGGAGAGGCCATTCATCTGCTCTGTGTGTGGGAAGGGATTCACTCGGTCATCCCACCTCGCTACACACCGACTAGTTCACACGGATAAACGACCTTTCAAATGTTCTGACTGTGAGAAGAGTTATAAAACCACAAGTGATCTGCTGATCCACCAGCGGGTTCACAATGAGGAGAGGCCATTCAGATGCACAGTGTGTGGGAAGGGATTCACTCTGTCATCCAGCCTCCAGAAACACCAGCGAGTTCACACTGGGGAGAAGTCGTTCATCTGCTCCCTGTGTGGAAAAGGATTCATTTATTTAACCAGCCTCCGATCACACCAACTTGTTCACTCTGATAAGAAACCTTTCAAATGTTCTGAATGTGAGAAGAGCTTTAAAACCACAAGTGTTCTGCTGAGACACCAGCGAGTTCACACTGGCGAGAGACCGTTCATCTGCTCCAACTGTGGGAAGGGATACACTCGCTCATCCCACCTGCTGACACACCAATGCACTCACACTGGGGAGAGATCGTTCACCTGTTCTGAGTTTGGGAAGGGATTCACTGGGTCAACCCATCAGCTGACCCACCAGTGAGTTCTCAAGTGAGTGCAGTGGTTGGATTCTTCTTTATTGCTGTTGTTAGTCACATCCAGAACTGAACCATGTTCATGCTGATAGTTGGAGTTTGTTTCTGCTGATGTTTGTAATCCCTGTAACTGGGCTGGAGTTTAATTTCTGGATATATGTCAAATGAACTAATATTGTTTCAGGCACACTGTTGAGACCTTCATTTCTCTAACATAAGAGAAGATTAATTGATGTCCTGTTGCTAACTGCTCCATTTTTGGAGTCTTTTCTCCTTTCTAACTCTAGATTATTTCAGTTCTCGTGCCTTAAATTTCTCTCACAGACAAGTCCCAGCTCCCTATACCTTCCAGATTGTCTCTCCTAGCCTTGGGATCCAGGGAAGGTATCGGTAACACTCCCGGGATCACTAAACACATAACCCAGTCTTTTGTACTGATATGCTGGGATCATTGAGAATGGTGATGTTTGTGGAGCCTACTCTTCCTGTTAGTTGTTTAATTATCCATAACATTCCTGACTGGATGTGGCAGGACTGCAGAGCTTTGATCTGATCCATTGTTTTTGGGACTGCTTCATCCTGTCTCAAGCATGCTGCTTCCACTGTTTAGAATGCATGTCGTCTCATGGTATAGGGTCACCAGATTGGAATCTCAGTTTTAGGAATGCCTGGTGCTGCTTCTGACATGTTCTCCTGCAGTTCATGTTGAACCAGGGTTGGTCCCTTGGCTTGATGGTAATGGTAGAGTAAGGGATATGTGGGCCATGTGGTTACAGATTGTGGCTGAATACAATTCTGCTGCTGCTGATGATCCACAGCATCTCATGGATGCTCATTTATATCTAGATCCATTCTGAATCTATTTCATTTAGCATAGTGATAGTGCCTCACAACATGATGGACGGTATCCTCAGTGTGAAGACGGGACTTTGTCTCATAATATCACAAGAATTAGGAGCAGGAATAGGTCATTTGGCCCCTTGAGCCTGTTCCACCATTAATAAGATCATGGCTGATCTCATTGTGGCATGAACTCCATTTTTCTGTCTGCCCTCCCCACCCCACCAATTAACTCTTGATTGCCGGGATGAAGAACTGTAGCTACGAGGGTAGATTGGAGAGGTTGGGTCTGTTTTCCTTGGAGAAAAGAAGGCTGAGAGGAAACTTAATAGAGGTATTCAAGATTCTGAGGGGTATGGACAGAGTAAATAGTGAGAAACTGTTGCCACACTCATGAGTGCATCAAGAGCTGGACGGCACACATTCAAAATAATGGGCAAAAGGAGTAAAAGTGATGTGAGGAATTTTGTTTTTTACCCAGAGGATGGTTGGAGTCTGGAACGAACTTCCTGAGAGGATGGTGCAGGCAGGTTCGATTGAAGTATTCAAAAGGGAATTGGATTGCTACCTTAAGAGAGAATGTACGAGGTTATGGGGATAAGGCAGGGTAGTGGGATGAGGTAGAATGCTCTTTCAGCAAGCCAGTGCAGACTCGATGGGCCTCCTTCTACACTGTAAAGATTCTGTGATTCTTGTCAGTCAAAAATCTGTCCAACTCAGCCTTGAATATATTCAGTGATCCAGCCTTCATTGCTCTCTGGGGAAGAGAATTCGAAAGACTATTGACCCTCAGCGAAGAAATTCCTTCTCATGTCTGCCCTAAATGGGAGACCCTTTATCTTTAAACTGTGCCTCCTAGTTCGCGATTTCCCCCACGAAAGGAAACATCCTCTCAACATTATCCCTGTCGAGCTCCCTTAGGATCTTATCTGTTTCAATAAGATTGCCTCTCATTTTGCTAAACTCCAACGAGTATGGGCCCAACCTGCTCAACCTTTCCTCATAGGACAATCCCTTCATTCCAGGAATCAGTCTAGTGAACCTTCTCTGAACTGCTTCCAATAAAAGTATATCCTTCATTCAGTAAGGGGACGAAAATTGTGTCCAGTTCCCTCCCTGTGCTCTCACCAATGCTCTGTACAGTTATTGCAAGACTTCCTTACTTTTATACTTCAGCTCCCTTTCAAAAATGCCTCCTGAATTACTTTCTACTCCTGAATGCTACCTTTCTGTCATTCATGTACCAGGACACCCAGATCTCTACATACTGCAGCATTCTGCAGTGTCTCCCCATTTAAATTATATGGATTTACTATTGTTCCTGCCAAAGCAGACAATCCCACATTTTCCCACATTATATCTGCCACAATTTTTGCCCACTCAATTAACCTATCTATATCTTTATATCCTCCTCACAACTCGCTTTCCTACCTCTTTGTATCATCAGCAAATTTGGATATAACACAGTTGGTTCCTTCATCCTAGTCAGATAGTAAATAGTTGAGGCCCCAGCACTGATCCCTGTGACACTCCTCCAGTTACAGTTTGTCAACCTGAAAATGGATAAGTACAGTGTGCAGGTCACTCCTACCAATACTGTCATGGACAGATGGATCTGCAACAGGTAGATTGGTGAGGACGAGGTCAAGTTGGTTTTTCCCTCTTCACCTTCACCACCTACCACGGACCCAGTCTAGCAGCTATGTCCATCAGGACTCAGCCAACTCATTCAATATTGGTGCTACTGAGCCAGTCTTGGTGATGGATATTCCCCTACCTACTGTACATGCAATGCTCTTGCCACCCTCAGTGCTTCTTCCAAGTGGTGTTCAACATGGAGGAGCACTGATTCATCAGCTGAGGGAGGGCAGTAATCATTGAGATTTCCATGTCCATGTTTGACCTGATGCTGTGAGACTTCATGGGTAGTGGAGTCAATGCTGAGGACTCTCAGGGCCACTCTCTCACCCTGTATACCTCTGTGCCGCTATCTCTGCTCGGGTCTGTTCCTGAGTATGACTATGTCAGGCTGTTGCTTGACTAGTCTGTGAGATTGTAGGAAAGGTCATGTTTAATAATTAGTTTCTCATTTAGTTATGAGTAATGATCAAGTAATTGGAGTATATTAATCGAATAATCTATTATGATCTGCTTAATTATAATGGATGTAGGACACCAGTACCATGTGATTGGCTCTTTGTCTTGACAAGTGAAATACGGCACATGGCCCTAGGCTGGTGCAAAGCTACACTTTTATGGTTTAATTGCAGAGTAAGTGTTGCAAACCCTGTCCTGGTTGGATGAGATTAGGTCTGGAACTGTTAACTCCCCAGCCATTGACACTGATCAGTTATTCTTGAGTTAGAAGGCCCTATTGTGTGAAGAAAACAGCTGTGGGGTTTCAAATCTTCAGCCTTATGTCTTAAATCAGTTTATCCTTTTAACTTGTAGTGTCTTCAAAGAAGCAATTACTTTCCTGAACAATATAGAACCACCTTTGGTTCTTTAAGCTTAAAATTAAGTTTTCCAATCAGTTTTTGTAGTTCTTTCAACTCATATTAGTTATGAACATGTATCAATTGAATGTATTTTTACATGTATCTTGCTATCTCAGCTTTGACACATTGCTCACTTTTATGCACTGATTTTATGCAAACTATCTATCGATTTTAGGTCTGAAGTAACTTTGTAATTTCTGTATTAGCTTTAGGCGATGTGCCCTTTGTACCGTTTTTATTAACTGTTCCAATCTCTGGCAGCCACTACGAAAACTTATATCAGCAGCAGTTTCCTTAAACATATTGATAGGCGCCTGCCCTAATGAGAACTCTACGGGATTTCTATACATCAATTAGGCATTTGGGACAATGATCCCAAGTATTTTTTTATTCGTTCATGGGATGTGAGTGTTGATGGCTTGGCCAGCATTTATTGCCCATCCCTAATTGCCCTTGTTCAGAGGGCATTGAGCCAACCACATTGCTGTGGGTCTGGAGTCACATATTGGCCAGACCAGGTAAGGACGGTAGATTTCCTTCCCTAAAGGACATTAGTGAACCAGATGAGTTTTTACGCCTTTTTAGATTTATTCCAGGTTTATGAATTAATTAAATTTAAATTTCCCCAGATAGCCTCGGTGGGATTCAAACTCATGTCTACAGGCAATCATCCAGGTCTCTGGATTATTAGTCCAGTAGAATTAACACGCTACCATCATTCCCTTGTCTATGTATTTAGCAGGAGCCTGCAGGCTGATGCAACTCTGTTAAACTGTCAGTGTGCTCCTGTACTGCTCTGTATTTTGCTTGTGATGCAAAATGTCTGAACCTTTGTCCCAGTGGAACCTTTCTGTTATGAAATGTGGGTGAATATTAATGAGCCTCACATCCTCACTCATGTATGCTGCAATTGTGTTGAAAGGGGATGTGTGAAGAGCTGGTCTTTGTATGGAGATATGAACCAAGGAAACGGTATCTGTGTGTGATAGTGATCACACTCAGGACAATGCACAGGTATCCTTGTGGTTATGGTTTGAGCGGGGTCAGATCATGACTGTAGTGAACAAGTTCGACATAAATATCTCCAATGTAGCTGTAGCTTGTTAGATCAGAGCTGGGGAGAAGGGAGCTCTGAATCCACTATTATCTCTGTTCTCTGGATTCGGTAACTACAATTTTTCAATATAGTGGTGTTTTATTCAAGAAATACATTCACAGCTCAATGACTGAATTGTAACTTACAACAAGAACATTCATAAAATTTTAATATAGCAACTAAATAATCAAGTTAAAAACATGGGAATATGTGACGATCTGTCATAACAAAAATTGGCAAACAAATTCAGCAGGTAACAGGGAAGCAGTGGATGAGATATTAGAGGAAGGAATATTGAATTAAAATTATATTAAAATTACCGACTAATCCACCATTCCTATATTATAGGCTCTGAAGTATATTAATGATGACATTTATAAGTACTTAATTGAGGACCGGAACCATTGTAAGGAAGTACTCTGTCTGTATGATTGCAGTGCTGTTAATAAAGTCAGGAAAAGACAATCTGTTGTTGTGAGCTTGATTATCTGGTGTCTGAAATCACAAGATTCAACATTTAGAGTCAACAAGATGAACAAGAAACACATCACAGCCCAATATTCCAGCTCGCTATTCACAGGAGAAAGTCTGTTATCGAACACCTTGAGTGGACAGAACAGAGGAAGATCCCAACTGTAAGAAACCCTCGAATCATTTGTAAATATCTTTCAAATGTCGACAAGTTCCAACTGTCAGTTTCCATTACATCGAAGTCAATGGGGAAGGTGAGAGAGCGGTTGAAGGTTCCACGTAGAAATGCAAATTCTTGTTATTGACTTACATTGATAGACTCAAGAATATCACACAAACATTTTAAATCCTCGCACCATAATTATCATAGTCATTTTCAGACTGGAAACTTAAACCTGCCATTTCACACACAGTCAGGAACAGATCACAGTTTTACACCAATCTCTGATTTGACAGCACATTTCCAGCATTCACCATTGTTCATCCTGACTCTAAACCCAGTTGTAAAGGAGCTTCCTGTTCTGTGTCTAGGAGCTCTGAACCATGGAAGAGAGCGGCTGTGACACATTTCTTGCACACTTCAGGATTAACCCATAAGTTCAATCCTGGATGTGATTAACAGCAGCAATAAGGACACAACACAAACCCAGTCGTCACTAGTGGACTTGTTGAAGTCTCAGCAGGTGGGATGAATCAATGATTCCTTTCCCACACATGGAGCAGGTGAATGGCCTCTCCCCTGTGTGAACTCGCTGGTATTGCAGCTGGGTGAATGCCCGAGAGAATCCTTCCCACACACACAGCAGATGAACGGCGCCTCTCCAGCGTGAGTGCGTTGGTGTCTCAGCAGATCACTGCTGTTTTTAAAGCTCTCCTCACAGTCAGAACATTTAAAAGTTCTTGTATCAGAGTGAACTCGCTGGTGTCTCAGGAGGTTGGATGAATGAGTGAATTCCTTCCCACACACATAGCAGATGAACGGCCTTTCCCCAGTGTGAACCCGCTGATGTATTGTGAGATCAGACGATGTCTTGAACCCAGTCCCACATTGAC
The DNA here is from genome assembly GCF_964194155.1 of Cetorhinus maximus. NCBI lineage: Eukaryota > Metazoa > Chordata > Chondrichthyes > Lamniformes > Cetorhinidae > Cetorhinus > Cetorhinus maximus. The sequence goes on from NC_135901.1 coordinate 18,899,788, forward strand.
AGCATCTGAATGGTCTCTCATCAGTGTGAACACGTTGATGGCGCATCAGTTCCCTGGAACTTTTATAGCACTTTTTGCAATCTGGGCATTTAAAAGGTCTCTCATCAGAGTGAACTGGCTGGTGTTTCAGCAGGGTGGATGAATCGGCAAATCCCTTCCCACACTTATGGCAGGTGAATGGCCTCTCCCCAGTGTGAACTCGCTGGTGTATCAGTAGGCTGGAAGAACTGGTGAATCCCTTCCCACACTCGGAGCAGGTGAAGGGCCTCTCCCCAGTGTGAATCCGCTGGTGTTTCAGCAGGGTGGGTGACCTAGTGAATCCCTTCCCACATTCCGAACAAGTGAAAGGTCTCTCCCCAGTGTGATTTCTCTGGTGTGTACGTAGGCTGGAAAACTGAGTGAATCCCTTCCCACACTCGGAACACATGAACGGCCTCTCCCCAGTGTGAATGCGTTGATGAATTTCCAGGTCAGATGGGTAATTGAATCCCTTCCCACAGTCGCCACATTTACATGGTTTCTCCATGACATGGGGGTCCTTGTGTCTCTCCAGGTTGGATGATCAGTTGAAGTCTCGTTCACACAGAAGATGTGTATGGTTTCTCCCCACTGTGAATGGTGTGCTGTTTTTTCAGGCTGTGTAACTGGTTAAAGCTCTTTCCACAGTCAGTTCACTGGAATGCTCTCACTTGGATGTGTGCGTGTGTCTTGGTGATTTTCCAGTCACACTGATGTTTGAAATCTTTTCCCACAAACAGAACATACAAACATTTCTCTTTTCACATTAAAAGGCTGATGATATTCAGGTCCTCATGAATCAAAAGACTCAGATCTTAACATGATGTTTGGTTTGAGTTTCCTGTTTGCCAATCCTCACCTAACAATACCCTGTAAAAAGAGTTCACAAAAGTCATCATGTCAGTCCAGGATAGAAATTCAGAACAGACAATTCAAGTTTCTGTGTAACATGTTTTCCCTCAAAGCTGTAAAACCCCAACCCACACCTCCCCTCCCCCCCTGTCTTCCCTGTGCAGGTTGCAGTTAAGTTTCTGTCCTCCATTCCCAGTTTTCTCCCTCCCTCTCCTCTGGCTGGGTCCAGCTCTCTAGTTCGTGTGTGCAAACTGAGAATAAAATCAATTAATCAATCATTTTCTCTCCTGGTCACTGGGGCCCTGATTACCCGATATCCCCTCACCAAGGTGGCCAGGGATGTGCCCTACTGACTGAACAAGGCCTGCCCTCCTCTCTCAAATGGCAACCGTTAGTCTGGGTAACCTGGGCATGTCACTGGAAAGGGAGCCCCACCTCCCATGTCTGCCTATTTCTTAGGCAGTCGATCTAGATCAAGGATGACTTGTTTCCACTCTGGTTTGATGGGTTCTGAAATGGCTTATAAGTCCAATGTCTAATCTGCAGACACTGCTACATACAGGACAGGTAGTGCCTAAAGGGTTGGGTAGGTGGGTGGTTTGGAGGTTTGTGCACTCTCTCAATTGCCTCAACTTCACCTCTGTGTGTTCCCGAGCAAGTTTCTCAATGTATTTGATGCCTTCCCAAATCAGCCTTCTCCATTTTAACCAGTCACAATCCAGGGTCTCCCACGAGTTGGTGGGGATATCTGATCTCTTCAAGGGTGTGTTAAGGAGATTACTAAAGTGTTTCTGCTGACCTCCTGAGAGTCTCCTGCTGTGACTTGAGTTCCAAGTACAGCAGTTGCTTTGAGTGTCTGGTGTCAGGAATACGAACAACATGTCCCACCCAGCAGAGCTGGTTTAGAGTGATCATCGCCTCAGTGATGGGCAAGTTGGCTTGGGAGAGGACGCTGCTGCTTTTCTTGCCACTGGATTTTGAGGATCTTGTGAAGGCATCGCTGGTGGGACTTCTCCAGCGTTCTGAGGTGCGTGATGTAGGTTGTCCAAGTCTCCAAAGTCTTTAGGAGCATGGGGATCACTGCTGCCCAGTAAACCAGAACCTGTGTCTCGGGTTTGACATCCTGGTCCTCAAATACTCTGTTCATCATTCGGCTGAAGGCTGAGCTGGAACATTAGAGGTGGTGATGAATTTTGTCGTCCATGTCTGCCTTCAACAAGGGGAGGCTCCCAAGATACAGAAAATGGTCCATTTTTCAAGGGTTCACCATTGTTCTTCAGCGACGGAGGGGGGAGTGGGGGTGCTAGTAGGTAGTAAAACCCACAAGATAATGTGGGGAGATCCAACAACTCGTGGACACCAACATGTGTGGTGTCCTCAGTGCTATCAAGACAATCTATGACCCAAGCACTCAAGGGCCAACCACCATGAGAGCCAAGCATGGAGGGAGCTCATCAAGGACAGAGAGTCAGCCAGTGCTCACTGGAGAGAATATTCTGAAGAGCTCCTCAACCAAGACACTGCCTTCGACCTGAATGTCCTCAGTTCCACTCCTCAATAACCCGTCTGGCTCAGCCTCAGTGCTGTCACGTCCAGCACGAAAATGAAAAAAACATTTGACAGCTGAAAACAAGACTTCTAGAGCGGATGGAATCCCTGCTGTCATTCTGAAACATGGTGGTGTTACACTCCTGGCACGGCTGCACAACCTCATATCCCTCATCAGCGAAGAGGAGTCCATGTCGAGGAATCTCTGGGACACTGCGATTGTGACGATATTCAGGAAGGGAGATAAGTCCATTTGCAGTAATTACAGAAGAGTCTCCCTGCTGCCTGCCACAGGGAAGATCATTACAAGGATCCTCCTCAATCACCTCTTAATGGCCAAAGAGCTCCTTCCAGGTTCACAGTGTGGTTTTCCCCCATCGAAAGGCACCACAAACATGATCCTTACTGTGTGGCAAACCCAAGAAAATTGCAAGGAACAGCACCAACTGCTGTACTTGACCTTTTTTGTCCTCACAAAAGCCTTTTACACAATCAAACTGTGACGTTTTATCCCATATCCTCCTGAAATTTGGCTGTCTTCAGAAATTTGCCACCATCTTCTGCCTTCTCCACGATGACATGAAAGCCATGAACCTCATCAACAGAACCACCACAGACTGTATCTCAGTGAGGACTGGGATCAGACAAGGCTGTGTCATTGCACCAACCCTCTTCTCCCTTTTCCTCTCTGCATTTCACCTTGAGCAAATTACCCATGGGCTTGGAGATAATCTACAGAGCAGACGGGAAACCTACACCACCTTCAAAACAAAACCAGAATTAGTCCAAGCTCAGACATTGAGCTCCAGTATGCTGATACCAGATTTCTATGTTAAATCCATCCAACTGCCTTGATTCCATGATCGTTAATACTCTCTTGCCTCACAAACGTCTGGCAATCTGTGTCATTTATTTTCAATTGTCTGAATCTCAACAGAATTTTATTTCCACTTTATTTTCTGTGAAGTGATTTCCGACTTTGTTCCTGAACAACCGAGTCTCAGTTACACAAATAAATATCACTGATTTGTACATTTAAATGATAACAATTATTTTACTCTTAACTAATTATCTAACAAAATTTTTAAAGCATAATAATTTTAGTAAAATACGGTGGATGCTGGAAATCTGAAATAAAAACAGAAAGTTCTGGAAATCCTCAGCAGGTTTGGCAGCTTCTGTGAAGAGAGAGAAACAGATTTAACATTTCCAATCCAATATGATTCTTCTTCAGAACTGAGTATTTCCAGCATTCTGACTTCATTTTAAACACATAATTGATGTAAACGTTATTGTCCTTACAGGTATCTGGATGTAAATCTGATTTCAGACCTTCCTCTGAACAGTTTTCAAACTGACTCCAGCTCATTGTCCTTCACTAAAGACCCGGATGGAAAACCCTCATCACAAGATGGCGGCGGCCGGTTGCCCGGGTAACCCGGGCCTGTCACTGGGGAAGAAGCCCCGCCCTAACCCCCACTTCCCCCCACCAAGATGGCCGCCCATGCGCCCGGCTCCCTGAACAGGGCACGACATCCTTTCCCAAGATGGCGACGGCCGGTGAGCCCGTTCCCAGTGCGCAGGTGCAGTGTGGGTGTGCGCTCTGAGCATGCTCAGTGTCAGTCATGGTGACAGAGTGAGGAGGAGCGGACGGTTCGGGAGGCGGGAGGAGATTGTGAGCACAGGGTAGGAATGGAAACCGCGGCTGGACTGGGAACTGGATCAACTTCTGGGGTAGGCCCCAGGCCCCGTGTTTACCCCCCGCGGTGACAGGCCCGGGAGGGAGGGAGCGATGGAGCCGGCGGCTGGACGGGGAGGATTTGGAAACACTTTGTGGATCCGCAAACCCTGAGGAATAATTGTCAGCTCCTGGTTTGCAGCTGCGGGGCTTCTCCCTCCCGGGAACAGGCCCAGGTTAACGGCCGCCATCCTGGGTCAGCGAGTGGAGGATGGTTCACATCAGAGGATGGGGGAGGGGGGACAATAAATAAGAGGTTACACTTTGGGCTCAAATCAATGAGGATCTGATCTGTGGGAGGGAAGGAAGGAAACCCTGGGAGGTGGGCGGGGAGGATTCAGAAACACCCGCTGGAGGCCCCAAACCCCCAATAAGACTCATTGATTTTATTGTCAGTCTGCAGACAGTAGCTGGAGAACTGAACCCAGGCAGAGGAGAGGGAGGGAGAAACCTGGGAGTGGAGGAAAGAAATGGTGGAGATGGGTTTGGATTTCAGCCCAGGGAGGAGGGAGAGTGTGTGGGACGGGGATTTACAGCTTTGGGGGAACAAGAGAGGGAAAAGTGCTCCATAGAAACCAGAATTGTCTGTTCTGAATTTCTATCTGGACTGATAGTGGTGATTTTGGTAATCTCCTTTTACAGGGTACCCCTGCTTATAATGATCACGTCTGTAAAGTTCTTTTACAGTGCCTTAGAAATGGAGGATTCACAGGCAGGTAACTCAAACCAAGCTTCAGATCAAAATTTAAGAATCACTCTATTCATCAGGACTTGAGTATCATTGGCCTTTGAATTTGGAAGGTGAAATATTTTTTCTGTCTGTAGGAAAAGATTTCAACCATCAGAATGACTGGAAAACCACCAAGACACAGTGAGAATATTCCAATGCACTGACCGTGGAAAGAGCTTTAACCAGTTAACACAGCCTAAAAAACATCACACCATTCACAGTGGTGGGGGGAAACCATACACATGTTCTCTCTGTGGATGAAGCTTCAACTGATCATCCAACCTGGAGAGACACAAGGGCACCCTCACCATGGAGAAACCATGGAAATGTGGGGACTGTGGGAAAGGATTCAATTACCCATCCCATCTCGAAATTCATCGACGCAGTCACACTGGGGAGAGGCCATTCACCTGCTCCATATGTGGAAAAGGTTTTATTCAGTCACAACACCTGCTGTCACACCAACGTGCTCACTCCAATAAGAGACCTTTAAAGTGTTCTGACTGCGAGAAGAGCTTTAAAAGCAGAAACCACCTGATGCAACACCAACACACTCACACTGGAGAGAGGCCGTTCATCTGCTCCATGTGTGGGAAAGGATTCACTCAGTCATCCACCCTGATGAGGCACCAGCAGACTCACACTGGGAAAAGGCCATTCACCTGCTCCGTTTGTGGGAATGGATTCATTCAGTCATCCACCTTGCTGAGGCACCAGCGAGTTCATACTGGAGAGAGGCCATTCACTTGCTCTATTTGTGGGAAGGGATTCACTCGGTTAAGCACCCTCACTTCACATCAACGTGTTCACACCAATAAATGACCTTTTAAATATTGTGAATGCGAGAAGGGTGAATGAGATGCAGAAGCACCAACACACTCATGGTGGGTAGAGGCTGTTCACCTACTCTGTGTGTGGGAGGGGAATCTCTCAGTCACAACACCAGCTGAGGTGGCAGCAAATTCACATGAGTGGGATTCTGCTGTTAATCACATTTTATAAATTCATTCACGGAATGTGACCTTCGCTGGCTGGACCAGCATTTATTGCCTATCCTGAGTTGCTTTCACGAAGGTGGGTGGTGAGCTGTGTTTGTTTGTTTCTGCTGATGTTAAACTCCAACCCCATTATAGAGCTTATTAATATTCTGGATGAACGTGGATAAAGCTGTTTTTGTGGAAATGCACAGAGTGTTTTGTTCCATATTTCTCCAATGTAAGAGGAGATTAATGAATGTCCTGTTGCCAACTGCTTCATTTGTGGGTCTTTTCTCCTTTCTAACTCTAGATTATTTCAGTTTTCGTAACTCCTGTTACTCTCATGGACAAGTCCCAGCTCCTCATACCTCCCAGAGTGTCTCTCCTAGCCTTCAGATCCAGGGAAGGTATCGGTAACACACCCAGGATCACTGAACACAAAACCCAGTCTGTTAATCGTTTTCAGCTCCTGGACTTACATGTGTGCCACAGTATCTCTCTTACCTTTGATGTGTGAATAGAGCATCAAGTCTGTAAACTTGGTTTAAATTGAAATCCATTCAGTAAATATATTTTTACACGAGCTTGTAGGCTGTTGAGACTCTGTTAAACTGTCAGTGTGCTCCTGTGCTGCTCTGTTTTTTGCCTGTAATGCAAATGCCTGAACCTTTGTCCCAGTGGAACCTTTGCTGTTATGAAATGTGGGTGTATATTAATTAGCCTCACATCCTTGCTGCAATTGTGTAGAAAGGGGATGTGTAAAGAGCTGGAGACGTGAACAAAGGAAACAGTATGTGTGTGTGGTAGTGAGACAGCCTTGTGCTCACACTCAGAACAATGCACAGATATCCTTGTGGTTATGGTTTGAGCAGGGTCAGATCACAGATCTAGTGAACAAGTTAAATATAAATATCTCCACTGTAGCTGCAGCTTGTTGGAGAAGAGAGCTCTGAATCCACTGTATCATCTCTGTCCTCTGGATTGGGTAACTACCTTTTTTTTAATATAATGGTATTTTATTCAAGAAATATATTCACAGCTCAAAGGCTGAACTGTAACTTACATCATAAAATTTAATATATAGACTAAATAATCAAGTTAAAAACATGGAAATGTGACAATCTGTAATAACAAAAATCAGTAACGGAAGTGGTGGACGGGATACTAAAAGAAGGAATATTGAATTAAAATTATATTAAAATTACAGACCAATACATGATTCCTATAATACAGATCCTGAAGGATATAAATGATGACATTTGAAAGTACTTCATTGAGTACTCTGTCTGTATGATTGCAGTGTTGTTAATAAAGTCAGGAAAAGACAATCTGTTGTTGTGAGATTGATTATCTGGTGTCTGAAACCACAAGATTCAAAATTTAGAGTCAACAAAGTGAACAAGGAAACACATCACAGCCCAATATTCCAGCTCGATATTCACAGGAGAAAGTCTGTTATCGAACACCTCGAGTGGACAGAGCAGAGGAAGATCCCAACTGTAAGAAACCCTCAGATAATTTGTAAATATCTTTCAAATGTCGACAGGTTCCAACTGTCAGTTTCCATTACACTGAAGTGAATGGAAGGTGAGAGAGGTTAAAGGTTTCATATTGAAATACAACTTATTGTTGCTCTTGCCTTACAATTGTAAACTCAGGATTGTCACACAAACATTTTAAATCCTCGTACCATAATTACCACAGTCATTTTCAGATTGGAAACTTAAACCTGCCATTGCACTTTCATTCAGTAACATCACAGTTTTATACCAATCTCTGATTTTACAGCACGTTTCCAGCATTCACCGTTGTTCTTCCTGTCTCTAAACCCAGTTGTTAAGGAGCCTTCTGTTCCGTGTCTAGGAGCTCTGAACCATGGGAGAGCGGCTGGGACACATTTCTCACACACCTCAGGGTTAACCCACTTGTTCAGTCCTGGATGTGATTAACAGCAGCGATAACAGCAGAATCCAACCCCCACAGTCTCTCATAAACTTGCTGGTGTCTCAGCAGGTGGGATAAATGAGTGAATCCTTCCCCACATATGGAGCAGGTGGACAGTCTCTTCCCTGTGTGAACTCGCTGGTGTTACAGCAGAGTGAATGCCCGAGAGAATCATTCCCACACGGAGCAGGTGAATGCACTAGTGTCTCAGCAGATCACTGATATTTTTAAAGCTCTCCTCACAGTCAGAACATTTAAAAGTTCTCGTATTAGAGTGAACTCGCTGGTGTCTCAGGAGGTTGGATGAATGAGTGAACTCCTTCCCGCACACTGAGCAGATGAACGGCCTTTCCCCAGTGTGAACACGTTGATGGCGCATCAGTTTCCTGGAACATTTAAAGCACTTCCCGCAATCTGGACATTTAAAAGGTCCCTCATCAGTGTGAATTCGCTGGTGTTTCAGCAGGGGAGTGGATGAATCAGCAAATCCCTTTCCACGTTTGTGGTAGGTGTACGGCCTCTCCCCAGTATGATTTCTCTGGTGTGTATGTCAGCTGGATAACTGAGTGAATCCCTTCCCATATTCTGAACACATGAATGGTTTTCCCCAGTGTGAATGTGTCGATGGATTTCCAGGCCAGACGGGTAATTGAATCCATTCCCAGAGTCCTGACATTTGCATGGTTTCTCCATGGTGTTGGTGTCCTTGTGTCTGTCCAGGTTGGTGATCGGTTGAAGCCTCATTCACACAGAACATGTGTGGTTTCTCCTCACTGTGAATGTGTGATGTTTTTACTAGGCTGTGTAACTGGTTAAAGCTTTTTCCATAGTCAGTGCGCTGGAACACTCTCACTCTGGTGTGTGTGTCTTGGTGCTTTTCCAGTCACACTGATGCTTGAGATCTTTTCCCACAAACAGAACAGACAAACATTTCTCTTTTCACATTAAAGGCTGATGATATCCGGGTGCTGATGAATCGAGTGACTGTTAGATCTTGACATGATGTTTAGTTTGAGTTTCCTGTCTGCCAATCCTCACCTATAAATGCCCTGTAAAAAAGGTTCACAAAAGTCATCATGTCAGTCCAGGATAGAAATTCAGAACAGATGACTTGAGTTTCTCTGGAACATGTTTTCCCTCAAAGCTGTAAATCCCCATCCCACACACTCCCCCTCTTCCCTGTGCAGATTCCAATTACGTTTCTGTCCTCAATTCCCAGTTCTCCAGCGCGTGTGTGCAGACTGAGAATAAAATTGATGAGTCAATCATTTTCTCTCCTGGTCACTGGGATCCTGAAGCCTTGATTGCCCGATGACCCCTCACCAAGAGGGCCAGGCATGTGCCCTGCTGGCTGGACAAGCCCCGCCCTCCTCTCTCAAATGGCAACCGGTAGCCCGGATAACCTGGGCCTATCACTGGGAAGGGAGCCCGACCTCCCTGGTCTGACCAAACTGCCTATATATTAGGCAGTCCCTCAGGATCGAGGATGACTTGTTTCCACTCTGGTTTGATGGGTTCTGAGATGGCTGATAAGTTCAATGCCTGATCTGCCAACTCTGCCACATGCGGGGCAGATTGTGCCTGAAAGGTTGAGTAGATGGGTTGTTTAGAGGTTTATGTGCTCTCTCAAATGTCTCTGTGTGTTCCCCTCTGCATGTTCCCAACCAAGTCTCTCGATGTATTTGGTGCCTTCCCGAATGAACCTTCTCCATTTTGACAGTTCACAAACCAGGGTCTCCCATGAATGGGTGGGGATATCTGATCTCTTCAGGGTGCGTGTTGAGGAGATCATTAAAGTGTCTGCCGTCCTCCTGATCATCTCCTGCTGTGACTCAGTTCCAAGCAGAACAGTTGCTTCGGGAGTCTGATGTCAGTAATAGAAACATGACCCACCCAACGGAGCTTGTTTTGAGTGATTCACGCCTCGATGCTGGTCAGGTTGGCCTGGGAGTGGACACTGCTTTTGGACCATAGAAACATTGAAAATAGAAGCAGGAGTAGGTCATTCAGCCCTTCGACAGGCTCCGCCATTCAATATGATCATGGATGATCCTCTATCTCAATGACATACGCCCACTCTCCCCATACCTTTAGAGTCCAGAAAACTATCCATTTTCTTCTTAAATATATTGAGAATTGGTTAGCAATTCACAGCCTCTGTGGTCGAGAATTCCACAGGTTCACCACCCTCTGGGTGAAGAAGTTTCTCTTCATCTCAGTCCTAAATGGCCTACCCCGTATCCTGAGATTGTGACTCCTTGTTCTAGACACCCAGCCAGAGGAAACATCCCTGTCATAATTTTATACATTTCAGTGAGATTCCCTCTCACTGCTCTAAACTCCAGTGAATACAGGCCTAGTCGGCCCAATCAATCCTCATACGACAATCCTACCATCCCAGGAATCAGTCTGGTCAACCTTCGCTGCACTCCCTCTATGGCAAGTATATCCTTTCGTAGGTAAGGAGACCATAACTGCACATAATATACCAGGTGTGATCTCACCAAAGCCCTGTACAGCTGCAGTCAGTCATCCTTGCTCCTGTACTCAAGTCCTCTCGCAATGAACATACCATCTGCCTTCCTAACTGCTTGCTCCACCTGCATGCTTGCTTTCAGTCACTGGTGTACAAGGACATTCAGGTCCCTTTGTACATCAACATTTCCCAAGCTATCACCATTTAAATAATACTCTGCCATTTTGTTTTTCCTACTGAAGTGGATAACTTCATACTTATCCACATTATACTGCATCTGCCATGCATTTGTCCACTTGCTCAACTTGTCGAAATCGCCTTAAAACCTCTTAACATCCTCCTCATTGCTTTCATTCCCACCAAATTCTGCGTCATCAGAAAACTTGGAAATATTACATTTGATTCCCTCATTCAAATCATTGATGTATATTGTGAATAGATGAGGCCCCAGCACTGAACCCTGCAGTACCCCACTAGTCACCCCCTGCCACTCCAAAATTGACCCGTTTATTCCTGCCCTCTGATTCCTGTCTGCTAACCAATTCTCAATCCACACCAATATTTTACCCCAACCCCATGTGCTTTAATTTTACACAATAACCTCTTATGTGGGACTTTATCAAAAGCTTGAAAATCCAAATACACCACAATCACTGGTTCCCCCTCATCTGTTCTGCTAGTTACGTCCTCAAAGAACTCCAGCAGGTTTTTCAAACATGATTTCCCTTTCATAAATCCATGTTGACTTTGTCTAATCCTGCTGATATGTTCTTAGTGTCCTGTTATTACACCCTTTATAATAGACTCCAGCATTTCCCCTACTACTGATGTTAAGCTAACCGTTCTGTAATTCACTGTTTTATCCCTCCCTCCTTTTTTAAATAGTGGGGTTACATTTGCCACCCTCCAATCTGCTGGGACTGTTCCAGAATCTACAGAATTTTGGAAGATGACAACCAAAGCATCCACTATTTCCATGGCCACCTGCTTTAGTACCCTGGGATGTAGATATCAGGCCCCGGGGATTTACTGGCTTTCAGTCCCATTAATTTCTCCATAAGTATTGTTTTAGTAATACTAATTTCCTTCAATTCCTCCTTCTCACTAGACCCTTGGTTCCTTATTATTTCTGGGAAGTTATTTGTGTCTTCTTCTGTGAACACAGAACTAAAATAGTTATTTAATTGTTCTGCCATTTCCTTGTTTTCTATTATAAATTCTCCTATTTTGGACTGTAAGGGACCTACATTTGTCTTTACTTATTTTTTTTTCTTTTTACATACTTATAGAAGCTTTTACAGTCCTCTTTTATGTTCCTTGCAAGTTTACTCTCATACTCTATTTTTCCCCTCTTAATCAATCTCTTGGTTCTCCTTTGCAGAATTCTAAACTGCTCCCAATCCTCAGGCTTGCTCCTTTTTCTAGCAACTTTATATACCTCTTTGGGTCTAATACTATCTAAATTTCTTTTGTAAGCCATGGTTAGGAAGCTTTTCCTGTTGTGGTTTTGCACCAGAAAGGGATGCATAACCGTTGCAATGCATACTTTCGTTCCTTAAATATTAGCCACCGGCCTATCCACTGTGATGCCTTTTAATGACGTTCCTCAATCTATCTTAGCCAACTCACGCCTCCTACCTTTGCAGTTTCCTTTGTTTAGATTTAGGACCTTAGTTTCAGATCAGACTACTTCACTTTCCATTCTAATGAAGAATTCTATCATGTTATGGTCACTGTTCCCTAAAGGACCCGACACAAGATTATTAATTAATTCCTTCTCATTGCACAATACTAAATCTAGGATAGCCTGTTCCCTAGTCGGTTGCTCAACATACTGGTCTAAAAAAAAACCGTCTTGTACACCTTCCAAGAATTCATCCACTGGATTCGGAGGATCTTGGGAAGGCACCGCTGGTAGGACTTCTCTAGTGCTCTGAGGTGCCTGCTGTAGGTTGTTAAGTCTCTGAAGCCCTTAGGAGCACAGGGATCACTGCTTCAGGTAAACAAGGACCTGAGTCTCGGATTTGACAGTGAACAGTGGAAAGGACATGCTGTTTAATATGATCTGCCAGTCTTTGGGACATATGGCCCACATACCTAGCATAACATAAAGTGATAGCCATTCAATTCCTCAGGGCAATGCCTTGACCAATCAGAGTCAAGCCGCCTAGTTTAAATTTCAAACAATACTTGGCAGTTAACTTTCAGTCACCATTAACTGGTGCATGCTCCATGTCAACGTCTTTACCAATCAAAGTCCACTTGCCAACCAATCAGCATTCTCTTGTCATACAGTATAAAGTTGTTGCTTTCCCCAACATTAGTATTCTTGCGATTGTCCTGATGAGTGCAAGATGAAAAGCTTCGACAAAATATCTTTTTTCAGCAACACAGGGAAAGAACTGTTAACAGTATCAGCTAACATGAGGAAGATTGATGGTCAGCAGATTAGTGGGAATAAGGTCAAGGGAGCAAAAAGTCTCACGGACAATATGAGTTCTGACAGGGCATGACACATGATAGAATAGAAACAGGAGAAAGATATTATTTAAGGGCTCAGACAAAGAGGAACGTTAGAGGTAGTTTAGCCTGGTGGGCTAGGGGAAGGGAGGGATGTGGCCGGGGCAGCAGACGCAGCTTAATCTCAGTGACAAAAAAAGTCCTTGAGCTCCTCGCACTTGTTGGAGACAAAGATGGAGGAGACAGGGGAGAGTGAGAGCCCTTCAAAAGGAATTAACTTGTGCTGGAGATACTAAAAAGATTTGCCAGCCTGTGTCTGACAGAATTAGGTTTTATTGACTTGTATCCAGAATATTAATACCTATAACTGGGCAGGAATTTATTAACATCAGCAGAAACAGACCCCCATGAACATGGTGGCATCCTAATGTGATTAACAGCAAAATCCAACTCCTGCAGCCACTTGTGAACTCGCCGCTGCTTCAGGAAGTTGAATTTCTGAGTGAATCTCTTCCCACACTCAGAGCAGGTGAATGGTCTCTCTCCAGTGTGAATTCGCTGGTGGACAATGAGTTGAGATGATCGCCTGAACCCAGTCCCGCAGTGAGTGCACCTGAACGGTCTCTCATAAAAGTGACCATGTTGATGGGACATCAGTTCCCCAGAACTTTTACAGTACTTCCTGGGTTTTAAAAGTTCTCTCATCACTGTGAACTCGCTGATGTGCCATGAGGTGGGATGACCGAGTAAATCTCTTCCCACACTCACAGCAAGTGAACGGCCTCTCCCCAGTGTGAATTCGCTGGTGTTCAGTGAGTTGAGATGACCACCTGAACCCAGTCCCACAGTAATGGCACCTGAACGGTCTCTCGTCAGTGTGAACACGTTGATGGGACATAAGTTCCCTGGAACATTTATAGCACTTCCCACAGTATGGACATTTAAAAGGTCTCTCCTCACTGTGAACGCGTTGATGGGACATCAGTTCCCTGGAACATTTATAGCACTTCCCGCATTCTGGGCATTTAAAAGGTCTCTCCTCAGTGTGAACTTGCTGGTGTGTCAGCAGGTTGGATAACTGAGTGAATCCCTTCCCACATTTAGTGCACGTGAATGGCCTTTCCCCAGTGTGAACTCGCTGATGTGTCACCAGGGTGGATAATTGAGTGAATCCCTTCCCACATTCAGAGCAGATGAATGGCCCCTCCCCGGTGTGGCTGCGTTGGTGAATTTCCAGCTCAGACGGGGATCTGAATCCCTTCCCACAGTCCCCACATTTCCATGGTTTCTCCCCCGTGTGACTGCGCTTGTGTCTTGACAGGCCAGATGATTGCCTAAAGCTTCGACCACACACAGAACACGTGTACAGTTTCTTTCCACTGTGAACGGTGCTTTTTCCTTCCATGTTCAAAATCTGATGATATTCAGATCAGGTGACTCCAACAGATCCTGATGTGATGTTTGGTTTCAGTTTGCCGACTGCAAATCCGCCCCTTCTAATATCCTGTTGAATTCATTTAAAACAGAAAAAAGGGAGTGAGAGAGAACCCAGAAAAACACAAAGGCATGTTGTGAAATTGAACTGAATCCAGTAATTTGTGGGGCTGGCACTAGGAAAAAGTGACGACGAAACCTGCCGGATTGTCATAGAAACCCAGCTGGTTCATTAATATCTTCAGCGAAGGGAACCTGCCACTTGGTTTGGGCTACACAAGACTCTGGACACTATGGGGGTGGAGAAAGAGAGAGAGAGAGATTGAGAAAGAGAGCTGAGAGAGGCAGGGGTGGAGGAAAGAGATTTTATGTATTCGTAACTCGACCAGAACTTTGACAGAACTTCACAAATCCTCAACCTCCACCACCTAGAAGGACCAGGGTAGTAGGTGTATGTGAACACCATCACCGCACACCATCCTGACTTGTCTGACATCCAGTACTGGATGAGGAGAAATTATCTCCATTTAAATATTGACAAACTTCACTTCCTGGCCACTGACTCCATCCCTCTCCCTGGGAACTGTCTGAGGCTGAACCAGACTGTTCACAACCTCAGTGTCAGGTTTCACCCCAAATTCAGCTTCCAACCACATGTCTGTATCATCACCAACACCACCTACTTCCACCTCAATAACATCGCCTGACTCCACTCTTGTCTCAGCTCATCTTCTTCAGAAACTCTCACCCATCCTTTGTTATCTCTGGAATTAACCATCCTAACACGCTGCTGGCCGACCTCCACATTCAAGTCCCGGTAATCTTATTGTGATCCAACACTCTGCTGTCCATGTCCTAACTCACACCAAGTCTTGTTTCACCCATCACCAGTGTGTTCACTGACCTACAAAGGTTCCCATTTAAGAAGCACCAAAATTTTAAAATTCTCATCGTCGTTTTCAAATCCCTCCATGTTTGTGATCATCCCTATCTCTGTAATCTCCTCCAGTCATAATACCCTCCAAGATCTTTGCGCCAATCTAATTCCAGCCTCTTGACCATTCCTGACTTTAATCGATCCACCATTGGTGGCTGTTCTTTCAGTTGCCTAGACCCCAAGCTTGGAATTTCCTCCCTACACATCTCCAAATCTCTACCTCACTTTCCTCCTTTAAGATGTTCCTTAAAACCTACCTCTTTGACCAAGCTTTTAGTCATCTGCTCTAATGTCTCATGTGTCAAAAGTTGCTTTGTAAAATTTCTGTGAAATGCCCTGGAACGTCTTATTACATTAAAGGCATGATATAAGTACAAATTATTGTCATTGACTTGGACATTTATCACTGTTCCTTCATCATCACTGGGTGAATAACCTGTAACTCCTGACCTAACAGCATTGTGGGAGCACCTTCACCACATGGACTGCAGTGGTTCAAGAAGGTCAAGCATCATCTTCTCAAAAGACAACTAGGTATTGGAAATATATGTTGCTGGTTTTGTAGCAACGCCCAAATCCCAAGTATAAATTTTTAAAATATGCACATGTGAAATAGATTAAAAGCATCTACAGAAATACTTGTTCCTAAAACAATATCCTTTTACTGTGTACAGACAGTGTCTGTCAATTTCAGAGTCACATCTGAAATTGTCGGTCCCAAATGGGTTCCAAATTCCTCAGGGTTAAACCCAGCAGCTTCTCTTCCATCTCCACTCCAGCTCAAACTAATACATCAAAGCAAAGGGAATTGGGCAACACCCTGGAGAGAAAGAAAAACTGCTGGGCTATGAGAAAAGGACAGGGGAGTGAGACTAGCTGGTTTGCTGTTGCAGAGAGCTAGCACAGGCATGATAGGCTAAATGGCCTCCTTCTGTATTGTGATCATTCTATGACTACATGAAACAGGAGGCCAGGGACCAACCTCTGCCAGTACCCCAATATAAACTGGTTCTCAATTGGACCATTTTTCTTTCTAGACTTGATTCTCTGAGCAATGTCTGCAATAAAACAAAAGCAAAAAATAATGCAGTTGCTAGAAATATGAAGTAAAAAGAGCAAACGCTGAAAACACTCAGCAGGTCAGGCATTAACTGTGGAGAGAGAATCAGAGTTAACATTTCAGGGCGTACAGAATGAATTACGGGGAATAAAAATGGAGCAGAATTAGATGGTCAATGTAAGCTCAGAAGTGGAAAAGAAATTATCTCTAGTGCAGGAAAAACAATTCCAAAATATGGGAAGTTAAAGCTGGTAAATCAGCAGTAAATAGCTGGGGAGTGGGCAACAGTGGAAACCTCATTTTGACAGTTATTGGAAATTGGCTCAGTACTGGGTTGCTCATTCCCAGCTTCTATCACTGATTCAGACTTAAATGTATGGGTCATGAATAAGAAATTTGCTGATGAGCCACATAGATTCTTGAATAACAAGGGGGTTAAAGGTTATTGGGGGCAGGCTGGATGACTACTAGTTGGTCATCGTGGGCACAACGGGCTGAATGAAATGCAACATGGGCAACAAACTTTGACCAAAACTGGGACAGTAGCTCTCACTAATAACACAGGTCAATGGTCCACCCATTTAGCTGTCAAGAATGCTAATATAGTTATTTCAGTACACGAGTTAATTTGCCTGCATACATCGTAGTGCAACAACAAATTCTTTAACTTTCCCAATGAGATAGATGTAATTAGTCTCAAATGTAACATGGAAAAATCGTTAAAAGATTCCCAGTCACTCTGATACCTGAAATCTTTTCCCACACACAGAACGGACAAAACATTTTACCTTCCACATTCAAAGGCCGATGATATTCATATCCTGATTAATCCAGTGACTCTCAGATCACGACGTGGTTTGGTTCAAGGTTCCCGTTAGTAAATCCTCCCCTTCTGGAGGTTCAAAGGAATTTCACTCTCGGTCCCGGAAAGA
The DNA here is from genome assembly GCF_964194155.1 of Cetorhinus maximus. Classification (NCBI taxonomy): domain Eukaryota; kingdom Metazoa; phylum Chordata; class Chondrichthyes; order Lamniformes; family Cetorhinidae; genus Cetorhinus; species Cetorhinus maximus. The sequence goes on from NC_135901.1 coordinate 18,916,894, forward strand.
AGGTCACAACGTTCTCTCTTCCGGCTTCCTGTTCCGGCATGGCGGCGCATGGGCAATACTGCACATCACCCCTTGAATATGGCGACCGCGCACGCGTATTGCTGCAGATTGCCCCAGTTAGGATGGCAATCTCGGCCTGTCACCAAGAAAAACATCTCTGCTCCTGTCCCGCTCGGAGCAAATGTCGAACTGTGTCAAAAGTATTGGAATGGAGCTCTCAGCCTGCAGAGATCTCGCTAATGATGGCGGATAGTCCAATCCAGAATGCTCAGCGCCTGTGAATACGGCCTATCTCCATCAGAAGGTCAGTAACGCGCAGACGCGCCCCCGAGGCCCCCCTTCCTGCGCGGAGCATGCGCGGTGCGGCTCCAGGCTGAGCGGGCTGGAGCGCAGCCTCAGTGAGAGCGAGTGCGGCTCTCAGAGGTTGAATGAAAGCGGCCAGAAGCCGGGCGGACGGGAGGGGAGGGCGGGACCATTAAAATGATAGTGCAGCGCCTCCCCCATCCGCAGCATTTTAATTTGTTTTATTGCGGGCGTTGCTCGCAGAACCGAGTCTGGAAACACATTCGGAGCAGTGAAAGAGCCGGTTTATTTCAGGGCGGGTGTTGATGAGGAATTCAGTCCCTGGTCTCCTGTTCAGGTCTTTTTGTTGCATCAGTTTGAACTGGAGATGGAGGAGAATCTCAAATAAAAACAGAATATTCCTGGAGATTGGAAATAAAAACAGAAAGCGCTGGAAAAGCTCAGCAAGTCTGGCAGCATCTGTGGAAAGAGAAACAGAGTTAACGATTCGAGTCCAATATGAATCTCCCTCAGCCCAACAATTACTGACGTGAGACTGTCAGGGAGGGAGAGACTAGGGGAGATTTGGTTGTCCAACAGACACTGTCCGGACAGTCTCAAAGAGACTGTTTTAGGAACAAGGATTTTAGTGAAGGTTTTTAATCCCCTTGACAATTATAGAGTCTTAAATTCATTCTGGGGATGTGAGCATCGTTAACAAGGCTAACATTGATTGTCAGTCCCCAACATTATGGTTTGGGCAGCTTCTTGAACTGCTGCAGCCTGTGTAGCGATGGTGCTCCTACAATGGTTTTAGGCAATGAGTTACAGGATATTCATCCAGCATCAGGAAGGAACAGTGATATATACCTAAGTCAGGATAGTGTGTGACTGGAAGGGCAACTGGAGGCAATGGTTTCCCAGGTACCTGCTTCACTTATCTTTCTAGGTACTGGAAGTTGTGGATTAGGAGATCTGTCAAAGTTCTGGTTGAGATGTAGGTATATAAAATCCCTCCGAATCTCCTGCTCCCCCTTCCCACCTCTGTCTCTCCTGTTATACAGGCCAGAGTCTTGTGTAGGCTCAGACTGGGTGGTGGGTTCCCTTTCCTGAAGGACATTAGTGAACCAGTCAGGTTTCTATGACAACCTGGCAGCTTCTCATGGTCACTTTTTCCTGGTGCTGACCTCAAAATGTCCCAGATTCATTCAGCTCAATTTCACAACCTGCCTTTGTGTTTTTGTGGGTTCACTCTCATTCTCCATTTCCTGTTTTAAATTAATTTTACAGGCTATTACAAGGGAAGGATTTACAAACAGGAAGATCAAATCAAACACCACATCACGATCTGATGGAATTACTTGATTCATTGGCACTTGAGTCAGATTTTGAACATGGAAGGAGAAAGCACCGTTCACAGTGGAGAGAAACCGTACACGTGTTCTGTGTGTGGATGAAGATTCAGTGGATCATCCAGACTGTCGCGACACAAGCGGAGTCACACCGATGAGAAACCATGTCAATGTACAGACTGTGGGAAGGGATTCACTTACCCATATGAGCTCGAGATTCATCAGTGCAGTCACACTGGAGAGACACCATTCACTTGCTCCATGTGTGGGAAAGGATTCACTCGGTAATCCACCCTACTGGAACACCAGAGAATTCACACTGTGGAGAGGCCGTTCACCTGCTTGGTGTGTGGGAAGGGATTCACTGATTTCTCTTTCGTGCTGAGACACCAGCTGGTTCATACTGGCGAGAGAAAGTTTAAATGTGACTGTGAAAAAAGCTTCAAACACCCTTTAACATTGAGGGAGCACCAGTGAATTCACATTGGTTCCACACCGTTCAGCTGCTCTCACTGTGGGAAGAGGTTTTGGGGATCTTCCAACCTGCTGAAACACCAGTGAGTTCACACTGATGAGAGACCTTTCAGGTGCTCTCACTGTGTTACTGGGTTCAGGCGATCATCTGATCTCATTGTACATCAGCGAGTTCACACTGGGGAGAGGCCATTCATCTGCTCCTTGTGTGGGAAGGGATTCACTCAGTCATCACAGCTCAGTAAACATCAGCTTGTTCACACTGATCAGAGACCTTTTCAATGTTCTGACTGTGAGAAGAGCTTTAAAAGCAAAAAGGATCTGCTGAGGCACGAAGCCACTCACACTGGGGAAAGGCCATTCATCTGCTCTGAGTGTGGGAAGGGATTCACTCAGTCATCCAATCTGCTGAGACACCAGCGAGGTCACAAGAGTCTGCAGGAATTGCACTCTGCTGTTATTGATGGTTTTAATCACATCCAGGCCTGAACCATGTTCACTCTGGCAGTTGTGGTTTGCTTCTGTTGATGTCATATTCCAGTCGCGTTGTAGGGTAATTAATATTCTGGATAAATGTCAAATAAGCTAGCTTTGTTTAAAGACATTGTTGTTGATTTTTGTCTTTCCCACCTGAGTGTTTAACATCACCTGGCTGGAGCTCAGAAAGGACAATCTGGGGGAGGATCATACGGCAGGAACAGAACTTCAGCCTGGACACTGTCCTTCAGGGTCACACTGAGAGGGACAAACGGCATTTTGGTCTTTTTCATCTCTCTTCACTGACAATAACCTCCCCAGGTGGGTGAGTCCTGAGGTGTGTAACAAATATGTCCCAGCTGCTCTCTTCCATGGTTCAGAGCCCCTAGAAATGGAACAGAAGGCTCCTTTACAACTGCGTTTAGATTCAAGAAGAACAATGGTGAATGCTGGAAACGTGCTGTCAAATCATAGATTGGTATTGTTGTAGTTTGTTTTGACAAACCAGAAGACTCACATGCAGGTTTCGATCCTTTATTATTCAAGTGTACACATGGAGAGACATCCTTGAGCAGTCCAAGACCGTACTCTAAAAAGTAACTAGTGTTCTCTCCTTATGTACACCTTGAGTCACGTACACGTGTTCTAATCTTGTCAACTTACAATCACACACTTCTCCGGTCTCAGTTACATATTTCCGGTGTGTACATACATTAAACATTGTTCTAATCCATGCAAGACCACCATATCTTGCTGATTGTATTGGAGTCTGGGCCTCCTTGATTTCAACACCCGCTCCCTGGTCTTGTCCTTTGTTCTACTAGTTTGTTTATCTCATTCCTTATCCTGTCTAAAGCACATCTGCTACTCTCCCATTCTGCTTTTCTGCTTATATTTTAATTTTACTAAATACACTTCTAAAACTGTTTAACCCTTTCAGTGTAAAATTGTGATCTGTTCCTGTCTGAAAGTGAAACGGCAGCTTTAAGTTCCCAGTCTAAAAAATGGCTCCTAATTCTGCAAAGATTTAATATGTTTCTGTGACAGTCCAGAAACTAACATTTTAGACAGATGTAAATTCACTTAATAGAAACCTGCCTCAAACAAATTGGTTAAAGTTTGTAATAAAATATAAGATGGAGGAAATCACAGGAACTTGTTCATTGTTGTTACAATTACACCGTTTTTAGACCGCCAGATTAAGGACCTGCAGCGCCTTTCTAAGAATCCCCTACTTAATTGATTTGTGTTTCCTACATGCTGACCATTCAAATATCCACCGCACTTTTACAAGCCTTTAACTGCCAAAAATATAATGTAGTGAAGGGTGAAGCTGTGTCCGCTACTCTAACTGAAAAATAACTAGTGTCAGGTCCTTTATACTGTCTCTTAAAGAATGAGTGAGGTATTGATAGTTTTCTGGGTGCTCTCCTTTATTTTGATCATTAATTGTGTGTTGCCATGACCCAGCGAGCCTGGGGTGTGTGGACCCGCTCTATGTGATGTTGGGCTGCGGACCCTTGTGTTTCTCTCCATTTCATTTATGCTGGCTCCTCCTGGCACATTAATCTGATGGGAGAACACTGACACCTGAGCAGTCAGAGCTGTGGAGCTTGCTGAGAGTCCGGCCCCTTTCCAGTCAGTATCCAAAGGAGCTGGGACACAGAAAAGAGACTCAGTAAAATCAGGGAGATACTTGTTCACACAAACCAACCTCCCAAAGGTAATGAGTTATTTCACCTTCCTTCACAAACACTCCAAATCCCCGGGTACCTCTGGACCAATAGGGAGAAGGGGTAGGATTGGAGGACCGAGTGGAAGCGGTTGGTCCTCTAATCAATCAGAGTGAATGACGGGCGGGGCTGAGCTGTACTTTATCTCCCACCAGGGCTGATCACCCAAGGTGGCAACGGACAGCTCATTGTTCAAGGCTTGTTGTTGTCTCTGTCCCAGATGTTATTCAATATAGGTTTAAAATTCAGTGAAAGGGTGGAATTGGATGGTCAAAACTGCTCGCAGTTTCTGCAGGGTAATGTTTACTTGAGTTTGTTGAACACTGTGGTCCTTATAGACCAATGCTTTATCCCCAGTGTTAGTCAGATTAGTTGGCGTTATCCATCCAATAGGACAGGAAGTGTGTGTCTGTTTGTGTGGGTGTGTCTGTGAGTTTGTGTGTGTGTGTTTGGGGGGATGTCTATATGTGTGTGTGTGTGTATATGGGGGGTATCTGACTGTGTGTGTGGGTAGGGCGGAGGGTGGGGGGATGGCTGTGAGCGAGAAAGTGAGAGAGAGAGAAGGTGCATGTGGATATTTGTGTATTGGTGTTTGTGTGTGTTGCTTCTCCTTCGCTGTTTTCCAGATCCCTTTCTTTCCCCTCACTATTATCCTCAGATAGTTCATAAATTCCTTGCGTGCATCACCCTCCAACACACCTATGCTCTCCACATGAAATACTTCCATCATTTTTACCAACAGATAGTGATAGAATTGCTGCGATCACAGGAATCAGTTCTGAAATACTATTATAAAAAAAAAATACTGGGGGTTCTGGTAATCTGAAATAAAAACAGAAAAAACTGGAAAAACTCAGCAGGTCTGACAGCATCTGTGGATAGAGAAACAGAGTTTGGATCTGGTAATGTGTTAAGAGGCAGGTTTAATAAATGATTTCAGAATAAAGGATTCCCTAGGAAACAGTGACCATAATATGGTAGAATTTAGTGTTCAGTTTGAGGGTGAGAAACTTAGGTTGGAAACAACTGTGCTAAACTCAAATAAGGGTAATTACAATGGAATGGGGGCATAGTTGGCTGGAGTGGACTGGGGAAGCACTTTAGCAGAAAAGATGATTGATGAACAATGGCAGACATTTAAGAAAATACTTCATGACTCACAAAAAAGATATATCCCAGTGAGGAAGAACGGTTCAAGGAAGAGGATAAACCAACCATGGTTAATCAAGGAAGTTAAGGACCGTAACAAATTGAAAGAAAAAACATAAAATGTGGCAAAGATTGGTGGTAAGCCAGAGGATTGGAAAAGTGTTAAAACCAACAAAAGATGACCAAAAAATAAATAAAGAGGGAGAAAATAAACTTTGAGGGTAAACTGGCAAGAAATATAAAAATGGACAGTAAGAGCTTCTTTAAATATATAAAAAGGAAGAGAGAGGACAAAGTGAACATAGACCACTTACAGAATGAGGCTGGGGAAATAATAATGGGGAACCAGGAAATGGCAGTGGAGTTGAATAAATATTTGCTTCAGTCTTCATGGTAGAAGATACTAATAGCATTCCAAAAATACCAAATAATCAAAGGGCAAAAGCGGGGAGGAAATAAATACAATAACAATCACTAGAGAAAAAGTACTAGGGAAACTAATGGGGGAAAGCCCGATAAGGACCTGATGCGTTGCATCTTAGGATATTAAAGGAAGTAGCTACAGAGATAGTGGATGCACTGGTAGTAATCTTCCAAGAATCCTTTGATTCTGGAAAAGTTCCAGAAGATTGGAGAACAGCCAATGTAACACCCTTATTCAAAAAGGGAGGGAGACAAAAAACAGCTAACTATAGGCCAGTTAGCTTAACATCTGTCATTGGGATATAATAGCAGAGCATTTAGAAATACATAATCTAATCAAGCAGAGTCAGCAAGGTTTCATGAAGGGGAAGTCATGCCTAACAAATTCATTTGAATTCTTTGAGGGGTAACAAGCAGAATAGATAAAGGGGAAGCAATGGATGTAATATATTTGGATTTCCAAAAGGCATTCAATAAGGTACCGCACATGAGGCTGCTTAATAAGATAAAACCCCAAGGTGTTGGGGGTAGTATATCAGCATGGATAGAGGATTGGCTAACTAATAGAAGATAAAGAATTGGGATACAGGGGCATTTTCAGGATGGGAACATGTAGCTAGTGGAGTGCCACAGGGATCAGTGCTGGGGCCACAATTATTTACAATATATATTAATGACTTAGATGAGCGAAGTGAATGTACTATCGCCAAGCTTGTGGATGACACAAATATAGAGGGTGAGGCAAGTGGTTAAGATGACACAAAGAGTCTACAGAGGGACATGGACAGGTTAAGTGAGTGAGCAAAAACTTGGCAGATGGAATATAATGTGGGAAAATGTGAGATTATGCACTTTGGCAGGAAGAATAGTGGAGCTGAATATGATTTAAATGGAGAAGGACTGCAGAAGGCTGCAGCACAGAGGGATTTGGGAGTCCTTGTGCATGAATCCCAAAACACTAACATACAAGTTCAACAGGTAACAGGGAACGCAAATGGAACGTTGGCCTTTATTTCAAAGGGAATGGAGTATAGAAATAGGGAAGTCTTGCTAAAGCTATACAAGGCACTAGTTAGACCACACCCAGAATACTGTGAACAATTTTGGACCCCTTATCTAAGGAAAGATATACTGGCATTGGAGGCAGTCCAGAGAAGGTTCACGAGGTTGATCCTGGGGATGGAGGGATTTTCTTATGAGGAGAGGGTGAATAGGTTGGGCATGTTCATTGGAGTTTAGAAGAATGAGAGGCGACCTTATTGAAACATATAAGATTCTTCAGGGGCTGGGCAGGGTAGATACTGAGAGGTTTTTTCCCCTTGTGAGAGAGTCCATGACCAGAGGGTATAATCTCAAAGTGAAGGGGGTGCCCATTTAAAATGGAGATGAGAAGGAATTTCTTCTCTCAGAGGGTATTCAATCTGTGGAATTCTTTACTGTAGAGGGCTGTAGAGGCTGGGTCATTAAGTATATTCAAGGGTGAGATAGACAGATTTTTAATCAGTAAGGGAAGCAAGGATTATGAGGAAAAGGCAGGGAAGTGGAGTTGAGGATTTTCAGATTAGCCATGTTCTCATTGAATAGCGAAGCAGGCTCGATGTGCCAAAAATCCTACTTCTGTTCCGACATCTTATGGTCTTAACGGTTCGAGTCCGAATGGCTCTGAAAAAGAGTGAGTCTGTGAGTCTGATTGTAATACACCAGATCATCTCACCTAACACCAATCCAAAGGCTCACCTGAGTCTCAGATTTGAATGATTGTCCAACCTAGAAAACATATATCATTTAACCCCTTTGAACCCGATTTAACCTTCTCACTAACCTGCTCTAACTCTTCTGCCATTCATTTCTTGAAACCAGGGACTCCTTGTTCTAATGGTGACATTCCCTCACTGCCCAGTTAATTCTTTAAGTCAGCCCTTGAATTGTTTGTACATTGTTTCATCATGTTCCCATATTTCACTAACAAATGTTGAAATGTTTGCTCCACACCCACAGGGTTTCATCTGTTTAAAGCCACAAACAGAAAGGTCCAGTTTTCTCCTGGAGTTTGAGACAAATCAGCTTTCAAAATGATGCAAAGTTTCAGCCAATGAAGGAGACCCGGGCTCAGCCCCGCCCTCATTCACTCTGATTGATTGGAGGACCATTCGATTCCCGGCTTGGTCCTCCAGACCCGCCCCCTTTTCCCATTGGTGCGGAGCTGCCGTCAATCATTCCCTGGGCATTGTGATCTGGAGTATGCGCAAGTGCGCGTGATGTCCATGGACTGACGCTTGTTTGTCTCATCTTCAGGCGGGAAGGAGGCGGATAAGCGAAGGCAGCGTTAGGGGCAGTGGGTGGGAGGCTTCACAAACACCCAGTGGAGGCCTCAACACCCTCAATAAGAAAGTACCGGGCCCGCCTTTGCACTGAATGGAACGGCAGCTGCGGGCTTTCTCCCGGTGCCAGGCCCGAGTGGACAAATGTGGGTTAATGAAGGAAATGCAGCAATGGGTTTGTTAATGAGAAATCACCTTGAACTCACTTTACTGATCCTGGAGCAGGAGGAGAGAATGGTGTGAATTTCTATCCTGGGCTGACAGGGATGGATTTTGGGATCTCTTTTACGGACGGGAAAGTCAAACCAAACATCACATTCAGAGCAGACCTGATTCATCAGGACCTGAATATTATCGGCCTCTGAGTTTAGGCATTATCACTCACTGTGTAAAAATAAGTTCTTCCTCACATTCCCCTGTAACTCTTGCCAAAATCTTAAATCTCTGTCCTGTAATCATTTTACAATCAGATAAAGGGAACAGCTTTTCTTTACCTACCTTATCTAAATCTATGATAAACTTGTACACCTCCATCAAACCTCCCCTCAATCTCCTTTGCTCCAAGGAGAAAAACCCCAGTTTCTCCAACCTAACCTTGCAACTAAAATCCCTCACCCCTGGAACCATTCTGGTAAATCTCCTCTGCATCATCTCAAGGACCCTCACATCCTTCATAATGTGTGGTGACCACTGGTTTGCACAGACCCAGATGTTCTGTGTTCGTGTCTGTGATGTCATCACACATCGACAATTGCTCAGTGACATCACCCCGCTCCCCGGGTATTTCCTCAGCTAGGAGATTTTTCTCTGACTCCAGTGCTTCAAATATCTTTCCAGCTGCAGGCTCCAGCAGGAGATTTTCAAATTGAAAGCGGTGGAATTGTTTTGGAGGTGAGTATTTTTGAGCATTCATCTAAAATTTAGAGCTTTTAATGCTATACTCTTTACCCTGTGAGAGGTTCTGTGGCTCTGGCGCTGGTGTGGGTCCTTTACTGTGGATCTGAATCCATGTCCATCCATTGCTCTGTTTCACGTCTGCCCTCCCTGATCACCTCCCTGCCATTGTCTAATCTCCTGTCTCTAATAATGAGTATATGTTAGCTGTGTTTAGCATTTTACTGTTCTTTCCAATGACTGTGTCTAAATGAGGTTTCCACTGCTGCCCATCCCCTGACCATGTGCTGCTGGCTGACCAGCTTTATCTTCCCACAGTATCTTTCATAGTCAGGAATTGTTTTTTTCTGCATTAAAGTCCATTTATCTCTTGCTTCTGAGCTTTTATTGACCATCAAATTTTATTCCCCATAGTTCATTCTGCACAGCCTGAAACATTAACTCTGTTGCTCTCTCCACAGATACTTCCTGACTTGCTGAGTATTTCCAGCATTTTCTCTTTTCATTTTAGATTTCCAGCAGCTGCAGTTTTCTTTTTATAATATTCATTCATGGGTTATGGGTGTCGCTGGCATGGCCAGCATTTATTGGCCATACCTATTTTCCCTTTTTTGAGAGGGCATTTAAGAGTCAATCACATTGCCGTGAGTCTGGAGTCACTTGTCGGCCAGACCAGATAAGGATGACAGATTTCCTTCCCTAAAGGACATTAGTGGACCAGCTGGGTTTTTACTACAATCCAACAGCTTTCATGGTCACTTTTTCCGAGTGCTGGCCCCACAAATTACCAGATTCATTCAGCTCAATTTCACAACCTGCCTTTGTGTTTTTGTGGGTTCTCTCTCAGTCCATTTTTTCTGTTTCAAATCAATTTCACAGGATATTAGAAGGGTGGATTTGCAGTCAGGAAACTGAAACCAAACATCAAAGCAGGATCTGATGAAGTCGTTCAATTCATAATAAACTGAACATGATTGGATTTTGAACATGGAAGGAAAAGCAGTGTTCAGAGAGAAACTGAACACATGTACTGTGTGTGGACCAGGTGTCAGCCAATCAACTGGCCTCACGAACCATAAATGCAGTCATGCTGGGGAGGAACTGGAGAAATATGGAGACGATAAGAAGGGATTCAGGTGCCCATCTGACATGGAAACTTATCGTCACAGTCACAGCAGGGAAATGACATTCACCTGCTCTCTATTTGGGAAGGGATTCACTCATTCATCCACCCTGCAGACACACCAGCATGTTCACACTGGGGAGAGGCCATTCACTTGCTCTGAATGTGGGAAGGGGTTCAATCAATCATTCACCCTGCTGAAACACCAGCAAGTTCACACTGATGAGAGACCATTTAAATGCCCAGACTGTGGGAAGTGCTTTAAAAGTTCCGGGAAACTGATGTCCCATCAACGTGTTCACACTGACGAGAGACCTTTTAATTGCCCAGTCTGTGGGAAGTGTTATAAAAGCTCTAAGGAACTCGTGTTCCATCAACGTGTTCACACTGACGAGAGACCATTCAGGTGCTCTCACTGTGGGATTGGGTTCAGGCAATCATCTCATCTCATCGAACACCAGAGGATTCACACTGGGGAGAAGCCATTCACCTGCTCCGAGTGTGGAAAGGGATTCACTCGATCATGCCACCTGATGGCACATCAGCGAGTTCACACTGGGGAGAGACCTTTTAAATGCCTGGACTGTGGGAGATGCTATAAAAGTTCTGGGGAACTGACGCGCCATCAACATGTCCATACTAGTGAGAGACCTTTTAAATGTCTAGACTGTGGCAAGTGCTATAAAAGCTCTGGGGAAATGATGTCCCATCAACGTGCTCACACTGGGGAGAGACCTTTTAAATGCCCAGACTGTGGGAAGTGCTATAAAAGTTCCGGGGAACGGATGCGCCATCAACATGTTCACACTGAGGAGAGACCGTTCAGGTGCTCTCACTGTGGGGCTGGGTTCAGGCAATCATCTCATCTCACCGAACACCAGAGGATTCACACTGGGGAGAGGCCGTTCACCTGCTCCAAGTGTGGGAAGGGATTCATTCGATCATGCCACCTGATGGCACACCAGCGAGTTCACAGTGGGGAGAGACCATTTAAATGCCCAGACTGTGGGAAGTGTTATAAAAGTTCTGGGGAACTGAGGCGCCATCAACGTGTTCACACTGAGGAGAAATCGTTCAGGTGCTCTCAGTGAGGGACTGGGTTCAGGCAATTAGAACAGCTCACTGTGCACCAGAGGATCCACACTGGAGAGAGACCGTTCACCTCCACTGGGTGTGGCAAGAAATTCACTTGGAAATCCCACCTGCTGAGACATCAGAGGGTCCACAGGTGACTGCAGGAGTTGGATTTCGCTCCTGATCATGTTGGAACAGCCATGTTCATTGGCGTCTTTTTCTGCTGATGTTATTAAGTTCCAGCCCAGTTATAGATTAATATCTGGATAAAAGTCAAATAAATCAGCTTTATAAACAGAGGGTGATGAGTCTTTTTAATACTTCAAGCACAGGTTAATTTCTTGATTGGCACCCCATCCAGCACTGAAAACATTCACTCCTTCCACTACCAATGCACAGTGGCAGACATGTGTACCATCTACAAGATGCACTGCAGCAACTCACCAAGGCTCCTTCAACAGCTCCTTTCAAACGTGCAACCTCTACCAAAGTACAAAGGCAGCAGGTAGATGGGAGCACCACCACCTGCAAGTTCCCCTCCAAGCCAGTCACCACCCTGACTTGGAAATATATCGCCGTTCCTTCACTGTCACTGGGCCAAAATCCTGGAATTCCCTTCCTAACAGCACTGTGGGTGTACCTACACCACATGGACTGCAGCGGATCAAGAAGGCAGCTCACCACCACGTTCTCAAGGGCAATTAGGGATGGGCAATAGATGCTGGCCCAGCCAGCGACACCCACATCCTGTCAACGAATAAAAAAAGTGCTCTCCATCTCCCCTGTCTCCATCCTCACCTCCAACAAGTGCGAAGAACTCAAGAAGTTTCTTTGTCACTAAGATTGAGACAATCTGATCAGCTGCTTCTGCTGCTTCCCTCCCTTCCACTAGCCCACCGGGTCAAACTGCCTCTAAAGATCCCCCTTGTCTGAGCCCTGAACTCACATCTTTCTCCAGTTTCTCTCCTATCTCCCATCATGCCCTGTCAGAGCTCATCTTATTCACCTCCTAGTCCCTCGACCCTATTCCCACTAAGCTGCTGACCATCCACCTTGCCCAAGGTACTGGGGAAATCGCCTGGACAGTATCAGCTGCCACTGTGGATTCATGGTTGAGGAGTTGTTGAAAATGTTCTTTCCTGTGTTGATGGATGACATTATCATCCTCGAGGAGAAAAACACCATCCTGTGTTTGCCGGGTGGTTAACAGTGAGGTTGAGTGCCTTGGGCTACAGGAAGATATAGATGGGATGGTCAAATGGGCAGATAAGTGGCAGATGGAATTTAACCCTGAAAATTATGAGGTGGAAGGAGTAATTTGACAAAGAAATATTCAATGAACAGCATGGCAGTCGGAAGTTCTGAGGAACAAACGGACCTTGGCGTGTGTGTCCATAGATCTCTGAAGGTGGAGGGGCATGTTAATGGGGTGGTGAAAAAGGCATATGGGACACTTGCCTTTATCAATCAAGGCATAGATTACAAAAGTAGGGAGGTCATGTTGGAGTTGCATAGAACCTTGGTGAGGCCACAGCTGGAGTACTGTGTGCAGTTCTGGTCACCACATTATAGGAAGGATGTGATTGCACTGGAGGGGGTGCAGAGGAGATTCACCAGAATGTTGCCTGGAATGAAACATTTAAGTTATGAAGAGAGGTTGGATAGACTTGGGTTGTTTTCGTTGGAGCAGAGAAGACTGAGGGACGACCTGATCGAGGTGTACAAGATTATGAGGGGCATGGACAGGGTGGATATGGAGCAGCTGTTCCCCTTTGTTGAAGGGTCAGTCACAAGGGGGCATAAGTTCAAGGTGAGGGGCAGTAGGTTTCGGGGACTGTGAGGAAAATATTTTTACCCAGAGGGTGGTGACGGTCTGGAATGCACTGCCCGGGAGGGTGGTGGAGGCGGGTTGCCTCACATCTTTTAAAAAGTACCTGGATGAGCACTTGGCACATCATAACATTCAAGGCTATGGGCCAAGCGCTGGGAAATGGGATTAGGTAGGTAGGTCAGGTGTTTCTCAGGTGTCGGTGTAGACTTGATGGGCCAAAGGGCCTCTTCTGCACTGTGATTCTGTGAGTGAAGGGGATTTTGTTCATTTATCTTGGTCTATTCATGGCTCTGGTGGCTTCAAAAAGCTTTGCTTGTCGTGATGGTCAGCGTATTGTTGGGTATCTCGGGCTTGCTCCTCCCACCACTTGTACTTTATTGTCTTTGGCCGTCAGCTTTGAGCTGTTGGAACTCTGCCTTCTTGCGACCTCGGGTTGTTCTGCAGGGCAATGAAGGTTGTTCATTTTTGTTACAGGAGGTCACGTTTTGAGCATCATTTTCATTGAACCAGTCCTGGTGACGACAATGCTTGAACCCAATGGTCTGGGCACAGGAGTCTAGTACAGCTGACTTCATCCGATCCCAACATTCTGAGGAGAAATGACACAGATCAAATGGTACAATTTTGAAGGGGATGCATAAAAGGACAGACTTGGGTTTGTTTGTGCACAAATCTCTGAAGGTGTGAGGACAGGTTAACAAACAATCAATGAAGCAGACGGGATGCTGGGCTTTATAATTAGAGACAGAGAGTACAAAGGTCAGGAAGTCTCACTATAAAAAACATTATTTCTGCCCCGGCTGGAGGACTGTGTCCAATTCTGAGCATCACATTTTAGGGAGGACATGAAGGCTTTGGAGAGGGCACAGAGGAGATTGACTCCAATGATTCCAGCATTGGTGGATCACAGGACCACGGATCAATGAGAGAACCTGGGGTTGTTCTCCTTGGAACAGAGAAAGCGAAGAGATTTGATAGACCTGTTTAAAATCATGAAGAATTTAGATAGAGTGAATAAGGAGAAAATATTTCCCATGACCAATGGGTCGATAACCAGAGGACACTGATTTAAGGTGATTGGCAAGAGAACCAGAGGCATCAGGAGGAAATCTTTTCAGTAACAAGTTGTAAGGATTTGGAATGCGCTGTCTGATGGGGCGATGGATACAGGTTCAAGAGTGACCTCCAAAAGGGAATTGGAGAAATACTTGAAGGAGAAATGATGCAGGAATGGGGGAGTGGGACTAACTGGATAGATCGTTGAAAGTTACCAGCAGATTAGATAGGCCAAATGGCCTCCTTCTCTGCTGTACTATTAGAAGATTCTATGATTTATAATAATGATTCATAGTAAACATATGATACAATCATAGAGTATGGATGGTGACCTTTCAGCCCATTGTGCCTGTTCTGTCCCCGAAAATGTTACCAATCTGTCCCACTCCCCTGCTTTTTTTGATCACCCTTCATATCTTTCCTTATTAAATAAAAGTCCAAATCACTTTTGAAAGTTACTATTGAATCTGCTTCTACCAGTCATTCAGACAATGAAAACACGACTTCAGTCTCCACAATATTTAATTGGAGGAAATTTCTGCACATCCACCACTGGATGTCAGACAAACAGTGATTATTGACCAAAAGTAGAGAAGTCGAGAGAGGTGGTGGTGAGGTAGAGCTGGGAGCTGTCAGTGTAAATGTGGCAACTAAGTGTTTTCAGATGATGTCATTGTGGGGAGCAGGTTGATGAAAAATAAGAGGGGACCAAGGCTGGATCCTTTGGGGATGCCAGAGGTAACTGTGAGTGGGAAGGGAAGACATTACAAGTGATTCCCTGGCTATGATTCGATAGAGAAGAATGGAATCAGGAGAGAGCAGCCCCATCCAGCTGGACGACAGGGGAGAGTCGAAGGTGCAAAATGATATGGTCAACCTTGTCAAAGGCTGCAGACAGGCCGAGGTCGAGGAGGGCGAGCTTATCTTTGTCACAGTCACATAGGATGTCATTGTGACTTTGATAAGAGCTGTTTCAGTCCTGAGGCAGGGGTGGAAACCTGATTAGAGGGATTCAAACATGAGCCAGGATTTTCCGGTGGTCGGGCAGGCTCGGTGGGCGGGCCTGGGAGCAGTCGGGAAGCCGCCCGTGATCCGGATTCGAGGAAGATTTTTAAAATTAAAAACTTAAGCAACGTTAAAAACATGTCCCCTCATGTGACTGTCAGGAGTAGGGACATGTTATTAATTAAAATTAAAAATCTTTATTTAGTTTTTATTTGCTGTTGGAAACCTCACCCTTCCCGTGGATGTGGTTTCCTAAAAAATCCAAAGGCCGCTTGGCCTGTTCACCTGCCCACTGACCGTGAGGTTAGACGGGCAGCGCAAAATTTCATTGAATTATTACTTTCATGGCCTCAATAGGCCAGTTAATTGTCAGCGGGCGCGCTGCCGACTCCCATGTGCGCCCGCTGACCGTAATATCGCGCGATGACATTGGCCATCATTTTATGTTGGGGTCGGGCGTGCCAGCCTAACGAGCGTAATATCCTGTCCATGGAATTTTGAGAAAGATGGGCAGGGATTTGTGAGGTGACAACATGTTCATGGACTTTGGAGAGGAAAGAGAGGCTGGAGATGGGGGCAATAGTTTGGAAGGACAGTGGGGTCAAGGATTTGCTTCTTGAGAAGGGGGTGAGGATGGGAGATTTGAAGGAGAGAGGGACAGTGTCTGAGAGAGAAACTGTTAACATAGTCAGTGAACATGGGGAAGTTGAGTGATCTGTGGTTTTGTGGGAGTAGGATCGATGGAGCAGGAGGTGGGTTTCATGGACAAAGATGAGCTCTGAGAGGGCATGAGGGGAGATGGGAGGGAAACTACAGAAAGGTGTGAGTTCAGGGCTTGAGCAATGGAGAACTTTAGAGGCAGTTTGGCCCGATGGGCTAGTGGGAGGGAATCAGCAGAGGCAACTGGTCAGATTGTCTCAATCTTAGTGACAAAGAAGCTCCATGAGCTCCTCACACTTCTTATTGGAGGTGAGGATGGAGGAGACAGGGGAGAGGGAGAGCCCTTCAAAAGGAACTAACTTGTGTTAGAGATATTACAAAGAGTCAACACGCTATGTTTAACACAAAGCTGATTTATTTGACTTTTAGCCAGAATATTAGCCCCTGTAAGTGGTCTGTAGTTTATTAACATCAGCAGAAACAGACCCCAGTGAACATTGCTCAGTCCTGGATGTGATTAACAGCAAATGCCCACCACTTTAGTTACTTGTGAACTCGCTGGTGTCTCAGCAGGCTGGATGAAGTAGTGAATCCCTTCCCACACTGGGGGCAAGTGAACGGCCTGTCCCCAGTGTGAACTCGCTGGTGTGTCAGCAGGTTGGATGACTGAGTAAATCCCTTGCCACACTCAGTGCAGGTGAATGGTCTCTCCCCTGTGTGTATTCGCCGGTGGTCTGTGAGTTGAGATGATCGCTTGAACCTAGTTCCGCAGTGAGAGCACCTGAACGGTCTCTCATCAGTGTGAACACGTTGATGGTACATCAGTTCCCAGGAACTTTTAAAGCACTTCTCACAGTCCAAGCATTTAAAAGGCCTCTTATTAGTGTGAACTCGCTGGTGTGTCAGCAGGGTGGATGAGGTAGTGAATCCCTTCCCACACACAGAGCAGATGAACGGCTTCTCCCCAGTGTGAACTCTCTCATGTGTCAACAACTGCGATAACTGAGTGAATCCCTTCCCACACTCGGAGCAGATGAACGGTCTCTCCCCAGTGTGAATTCGCTGGTGCGTCAGCAGGTCGGAGGACTGAGTGAATCCCTTCCCACAATTGAAACAGGTGTATGGCCTCTCCCCAGTGTGAATTCGCTGGTGTACAGTGAGTTGGGATGATCGCCTGAACCCAGTCCCACATTGAGAGCATTTGAATGGTCTCTCGTCAGTGTGGACTCTTTGATGGTACATTAGTTCCTGGGAACTTTTATAGCATTTCCCGCAGTCTGGACATTTGAAAGGTCTCTCTTCACTGTGAACTCGTTGGTGTCTCAGCAGGTGAGCTGAAATAGTGAATCCCTTCCCACACGTGGAGCAGGTGAATGGTCTCTCCCCAGTATGACTGCGCTGATGCTTTTCCAGCTCAGATGGGGATCTGAATCCCTTCGCACAGTCCCCACATTTCCATGGTTTCTCCCCAGTGTGACTGTGCTTGTGTCTTGACAGGCCTGATGATTGGTTGAAACCTCGTCCACACACAGAACACGTGTGCGGTTTATTCCCACTGTGAACTGTGCTTTTTCCTTCCATGTTGAATATCTGCTGATATTCAGGTTACAATAAATTGGACGACTGTCAGATTCTGATGTGATGTTTGGTTTCAGTTTCCCGACTGCAAATCCTCCCCTCCTAATACCCTGTGAAAGTGATTTAAAACAGAAAAAAGGGAGTGAGAGCGAACCCACAAAAACACAAGGGTAGGTTGTGAAATTGAGATGAATTTGTGGGGCTGACACTAGGAAAAATGACCATGAAAACTGATGGATTGTCATAAAAACCCAACTGGTCCACCAATGTCCTTCAGGGAAGGGACCCTGTCACCCAGACTGGGCTAAACAAGACTCTGGCCTCCATGGGAGGAGAGAGGTGGGAGATGCAGGGGCTGAAGGAGTGTTTAATCCATCTTCAGCTCAATCAGAACTTTGGCGGAACATCCCAGATCCTCAACCAACACCATCTTGAAGGACCAGGCAGCAGATATATGTGAACACCATCACCTCCAAGTTCCCCTCCAAGTCACACACCATCCTGACTTATCTGCCATCTAGTACTGGATTAGCAGAAATTTCTTCCATTAAAATATTAGGAAGACCAAAATAATCATCTTCAGTCCCTGCTACAAACTCCACTCCCAAGCCACCATCCCTCTTGCAGCTCTCTGAGGCTGAACCAGGCTGTTCACAATCTTGTTGTCATATTTCAGCCCAAGCTGAGCTTCTGACTACATATCACTAAGATCGCCCATTTCCACCTCAGTAACATCGCCCAGCTGTGTCACTGCCTCAGTTCATCTGCTGCTGAAGCTCATCCATTCCTTTGTTCCCTCTAAATTGGACTATTCGAATGTGCGTCTTGTCGGCCTCCCAGATTCAACTCCATAGAAACTGGAGTTCATTAAAAATGGCTGCTCATGTCCTTACTCACACCAAGTCTTGTTCACCATCACCCCTGTGCTCTCTGACCTAGATGGTGGTAATTTCCAGTCTTACAGCACTCCAGGATTATCTGGGATAATTGAATTCTGGCCAGCTCCATAAGACCATAAAACCATAAGACACAGGAGCAGAAATTAGGCCATTTGGCCCATCGAGTCTGCTCCGCCATTCAATCATGGCTGATAAGTTTCTCAACCCCATTCTCCCGCCTTCTCCCCGTAACCTTTGATCCCCATACCAATCAAGAACCTATCTATCTTGGTCTTAAATACACTCAATGACCTGGCCTCCACAGCCTTCTGTGGCAATGAATTCAATAGATCCACCACTCTCTGGCTAAAGAAGTTTCTCCTCATCTCTGTTCTAAAAGGTCTTCCCTTTACTCTGAGGCTGTGCCCTCGGGTCCTAGTCTCTCCTACTAATGGAAACATCTTCCCCACGTCCACTCTATCCAGGCCTTTCAGTATTCTGTAAGTTTCAATTAGATCCCCCCTCATCCTTCTAAACTCCATCGAGTATAGACCCAGAGTCCTCAAATGTTCCTCATATGTTAAGCCTTTCAATCCTGGGATCGTTCTCGTGAACCTCCTCTGGACCCTCTCCAGCGCCAGCACATCTTTGCTGAGATACGGGGCCCAAAATTGCTCACAATATTCTAAATGTGGTCTGACCAGAGCCTTATAAAGCCTCAACAGCACATCCCTGCTTTTATATTCTAGCCCTCTTGAAATAAATGCCAACATCGCATTTGCCTTCCTAACTCCCGACTCAACCTGCAAGTTAATCTTAAGAGAATCCTGGACTAGGACTCCCAAGTCCGTTTGCACTCCATATTTCTGAATTCTCTCCCCATTTAGAAAATAGTCTATGCCTCTAGTCTTCCTACCAAAGTGCATGACCACACACTTCCCCACATTGTATTCCATCTGCCACTTCTTTGCCCATTCTCACCTGTCTAAATCCTTCTGCAGCCTCCCCCCTCCTCAATACTACCTGTCCCTCCACCTATCTTTTTATCATCTGCAAACTTAGCCAGAATGCTCTCAGTTCCTTCATCTAGATCATTAATGTATAAAGTGAAAGCCACTGACCCTTGTGGAACTCCACTAGTCACCGGCCGCCATCCTGAGAAGGACCCCCTTATCCCCACTCTCTGCATCCTGCCAGACAGCCAATCTTCTATCCATGCTAGTACCTCGCCTTGAACACTCGAACATCTTATCTTACTGAGCAGCCTCCTGTGCGGCACCTTGTCAAAGGCCTTCTGGAAGTCCAAGTAGATAGCATCCATTGGCTCTCCTTTGTCTAACCTACTCATTACCTCCTCAAAGAATTCTAACAGATTTGTCAGGCATGACCTCCCCTTGATAAACCCATGCTGACTTTGCCCTATTTTATCATGCACTTCCAAGTATTCTGAAATCTCATCCTTAATAATGGACTATAAAATCTTACCAACGACCGAGGTCAGGCTAATCGGCCTGTAATTTCCTGTCTTTTGCCTCACTCCCTTCTTAAACAGGGGGGTTACATTAGCGATTTTCCAGTCCTCTGGGACCCTCCCTGACTCCAGTGATTCCTGAAAGATCACCACTAACGCCTCCACTATCTCTTCAGCTATCTCCTTCAGAACTCTGGGGTGTAATCCATCTGATCCAGGTGATTTATCCACCTTCAGACCGTTCAGTTTTCCTAGCACCTTCTCATTGGTAATGGCCACCATACTCACCTCTGCCCCCCGACTGTCTTGAATTTTGGGGATGTTACTCGTGTCTTCCACCGTGAGGACTGACGCAAAGTACCTATTCAGTTCCTCCGCCATTTCTTTGTTCCCCATTACTACTTCTCCAGCATCATTTTCCAGCGGCCCAATGTCCACTTTTGCCTCTCTCTTACCCTTTATAAATCTAAAAAAACTCTTGCAATCTTCTTTTATATTACTGGCTAGTTTACCCTCATATTTAATCTTCTCCCTCCTTATTTCTTTTTAGTTGTCCTCTGTTGGTCTTTTTAGACTTCCCAATCCCCTGGTTTCCCACTGCTCTTCGCCGCATTGTATGCTTTCTCTTTAGCTTTTATGCTGTCCCTGACTTCCCTTGTCAGCCATGGTTGCCTCGTCCTCCCTTTAGTATGCTTCTTCTTCCTCGGGATGAATTTTTGCTGTGTCTCCCAAATTACTCCCAGAAACTCCTGCCGTTGCTGTTCCACTGTCTTTCCTGCTAGGCTCATCTCCCAGTCAATTCTGGCCAGCTCCTTCCTCATGCCTCTGTAGTTGCCTTTATTCAACTGTAATACTGTTACATCTGATTCCAGCTTTTTCCTCTCAAATTGCAGGGTAAATTCTATCATATTATGGTCACTTCCTCCTAAGGGATCCTTCACCTTAAGCTCCCTTATCAAATCTGCCTCATTACACATCACTAAATCTAGAATTGCCTGTTCCCTAGTGGGCTCCACCACAAGCTGCTCCAAAAAGCCATCTCGTAGACATTCCACAAATTCCTTTTCTTGGGATCCACTACCAACCTGATTTTCCCAGTCTACCTGCATATTGAAATCCCCCATGATCACTGTAACCATGCCTTTCTTACACGCCTTTTCTATCTCCTGGTGTATCTTGTACCCCATGTCCTGACTACTGTTCGGAGGCCTGTACATAACTCCCATTATGGTTTTTTTACCTTTGCAGTTCCTCAACTCTATCAACACAGATTCTACATCATCTGACCCTACGTCGTTTCTTGCTATCGATTTAACTTCATTTCTTACTAACAAAGCAACGCCACCCCCTCTGCCAACCTGCCTATCTTTTCGATAGGATGTATATCCTTGGATATTTAGCTCCCGGTCCTGATCCCCTTGCAGCCATATTTCCGTGATGCCCACCACATCATACCTGCCAATTTCAATCTGCGCCACAAGCTCATTTACCTTATTTCGTACACTGCGTGCATTCAGATGCGACACCTTCAGTCCTGTATTTCCCATCCCCCTTCTCATTGTCGTCCCTTTATCTGATGTGCTTGAAGTTAGATTCCCAGCCCTTTCCAAACACGCTGTCCTATTTTGTGTTCTGGAGGCTTTAATAACCTCTCTTGGGCTCTCCTTTCTTTTCAGTTTTTTCATAATTTTCCATGAAGTTGAATCCACCCCCCCACATGCTAACCTGCTGCTTTGTTTCCCATTAGTCATACTACTTCTTAAGAGTTTTACCCTTCCCTCCCCCCCCTACTTTCTAGTTTAAAGTCCTGTTGATCACCCTATTTACTCTTTTCGCTAGAACATTGGTCCCAGATCGGTTCAGGTGGAGACTATCCCAAAGGTACAGATCCCTCCTGTTCCAATACTGATGCCAGTGCCCCACGAAATGGAACCCCTCTTTCCCGCACCACTCCCAATTCCTCCCGTGTGCCCGCAATCTCCCCCGGCCTCCTGAGCCACCTGTTCCACCTCAGTCCATCTCCACCAGCCGCACTGAGCATGCTCTGTGCACAGCCTGGCCCCCCACGCCGACGCTCTGGGTTCCTGTTCTCATTGATAGGAGACTTTCTGACCCACAAGGCATTCTAGGTAAACCAGCCGCCATCGAGACCGATCAGTGAACGGGAATTTTTTTTTCCAGTTGGTAAAACGGAAGATCCATGGATGAGGGGGATATTGGACAGGAAGCACAATGAGAGGTTTGGACACTTTATTAAATACTCACAGCAGAAGCACATTAATCTGATCGGAGATCAGTTCCTCACGAGCAGCCAGCGGAGTGGAACCTCCTGAGATTCCGGTTCCTTTCCAGTCAGTATTTACAGGAGCTGGGACACGGAAAAGAGTCTCAGTAAAATCAGGGGTTTATTTGTTCACTGTTTTAAAATGGGTCTGGGCTCAAATTTGAAGTTTGTGCAGCCTGTGATTCCCTGAGTTTATTAACTCTCCCCCTCCAGACCCTTTGGGCTCTCTATTGTTGGATTGTCTATTGTTTTTCAATGTCCTCCTGGCCTTGTTGTACCTGATCCAATAAAAACCCTCCTCACATCACACAGGGAACAGCTTTAGACATGTTTTGACTTTTCACCTCAATCTTATTCTGCTGAATGATCTCATTGACCGTTCCCTTTCTCTCGATCAGTCCGTCCACCACCTCTTTTCTGGATTTCACTCCTTCTTGTTGTTCCAGGATTTCATCTCTCTGCCTTTTATTTCTTTTACTGAAGATTCCTGTCCATTGCTGCCTCACAGCCTCATCCTGTTTCCACATATTCTCCATGTCTAAGTGCTTCCCAGCGGCCGTGCCAGCCGTGGCCCCTATTCCAGCCCAGTCACTGATCCCTCTCTTCCCTCCACCCTTTTTACTGGTGTCACTATCACAGGGACGATCGCGGTGTTTTCCCAAAACTGCCTTAACACCGGGGTCTTGGCTACTGGGTGGTCATAGTCCACCCATCTCTCTCCCTGCATTCTGACTTATGAAATCCCCGGATAATTCCCTTATCGTCTGAAAATTGAGATCCTTGTAGATGGGATGACATAACCTTGGGGACGGGTGTATGGTATTCAGGGCACATTTTACAGGAACTATTTTAAATCTTGTATCATTATATAGGTTATCTGAGTACAGGTGATGATTAAACCATTTGTGGGACCTATTTCTTATGGCAGGACAGATTGAGGGGTTATCAGTGAAGCATATGGGGGTCTTGGGCTTCATAAATAGAGGCATTGAGTACAGAAACAGGGAAGTTATAGAGTTTTGGATAGGTCACAACTAGAGTATTGCATCCAGTTCTGGTCACCAGTCTTTAGGAAGGATGTGAGAAACCTTTACAAGGTGCAGAGGAGATTTACCAGAATGGTTCCAGGGATGAGTGAATTTAGCTACAACATTAGGTTGGAAAATCTGGGGTTGTTCTCCTTGGAGCAGGGGAGTTGAGAGGTGATTTGATAGTGGTGTACAAGGTTATCAAAGATTTAGATGAGATAGACAAAGGAAATCTGTTCCCATTAGCTGATGGCACAAGGATAGAGGTTTTGGACAAGAGATGTGGGGGAGGGGGCGGGGATATGAAGAACTTTTTTACACAGCGAGTGATGATAACCTGGAACTCGCAGCCCATGAGGGTGGTGGAAGTGGAGACGATTAATCATTTCAAAAGGAAATTGGATGTTATACTGCAAGGATTTTATTGAGGATTTGGCCACGTTAAGTGAATACTAGACTCAGAACTTACAGTCATTTTAATTCTCCTCCCCGCTCCCACTCTGACCTCTCTGTCCTTGGCCTCCAGAGCTGTTCCAATGAAGTTCAATGGGAGCTTGAGGAACAGTAGCTCATTCTTCAATTTGGCACTTTACAACCTTCCAGACTCAGCATCAAGTTCAGCAGCTTCTGCACCAACAGAGAGTTGTCAGGATCTGGAACACTCTACCTGAAAAGGTGCTGGAACCTGATTCTATGTTTAGTCTCCACCCACTCAACATAAATTCCCTAACAGTGGAAATAGTTCCTTTATATCTACCCTGTCAATTCCAATTAGTATCCCCAAAACTTTAATTAAATCACGTCTTAATCTTCTAAATTCCAGGAATTACAACCCTCACAGTGAGGTGATGTATTTTAGCAGGAGGAATAGGGAGGGGGAAGATATAATTCATGGCACAGCTCTAAAGAGTGTGCATGGACAGAGGGACCTGGGGCTTCATGTGCTTTGATCTCTGAAGGTGACAGGATGTATTAACAGAGAAGTTAGCACAGCAGATTGGATCTTGAGCTACATAAATTGTGGTATTGAGAACAAAAACAGGAAGTTATGCTGAGTCTTTATAAAGCTCTGGTTAGGCCACAATTCGAAAATTGCATCCAGTTCTGGTCACCTCACTTTAGGAAGAATGTGAAGGTCCTTGAGAAGGTGCAGAGAAGATTTACCAGAATGGTTCCAGTGAAGGAGGCTGAGGGGAGATTGATAGAGGTGTACAAGATTATGACAGGTTTAGATAAAGTGGACAAAGAAAGGCTGTTCCATTAGCTTATCATACAAGGACTAGGGGGACACAGGTTTAAAGTTTAGGATAAAAGGTATGGAAGATGTGATGAAGAATGTTTTTGTACAGTGAGTGGTAATGACCCAAAACTTGCAGCCGATGAGGCGGGTGGAAATGGACGTGATGAGTGATTTCAAAAGGAAATTTCATAGGCACTTAAGGGAAATAAACTTTCAAGAATATGAGATAGAGTAGGGTAATAACTGACTGGATTGCTCTCGAGGGCTGGCATGAACTCAATGGCCTCCTCTGTGCCATAATGACTCTGTGACTTTTGTGGAATCTTGCCTTCTAATCTAATCCTTGGAGTTCAGATATCTCTCAGGTAAATCTGTGCTACACTCCCTCCAAGACCATTCTGTCCTTCCTAAGTTTTGTTGCCCATTACTGAACACAGTTCTCCAGGTGTAGTCTAACCAGGGTTTGTGTATCTCGGTGCTTTTCCAGTCACACTGATACCTGAAATCTCTCACAGACAGAGCAGACAAACCTTTTTCCGTCTAGATTCAAAGGCCAATGACATTCAGATCCTGATGAATCGAACCACTCTGTCAGCTCTTGATGTGGTGTTCAGTTTGAGTTTCCCGTCTGTCAATCCTCCACTTCCAGTAACCTGTATATTTACCAAAAGCATCACTGTCAGTCCAGGACAGGAATTGGGAAGAGACAAACATTTCTCTTAGTTTGTGTTTGCTGTGTGTAAATCCTACCCTTCTAACCCCCTGTAAAAGGAGTTTCCAAAATCCATTCATGTCAGTCCAGGATAGAAATGAACATTCTCTCCTCCTGCTGACAAGGACAGGATGACCGCGCATGCGCCCTCCTGCCCATTGCCCCTATCAAGATGGCGATCACGCATGCGCTCTCCTGCACATCGCCCCCAATAAGGCTGGTGGTCGGTCACTTGGGCCTGTGACCGAGAGTAGCTCACGAGCTCTCGCCCCACGTAAACGCCGGATCGATCGGCTTCTAGTCACCCTGACCTCCACCAAGTGCTTATGAAGCCTCCCAGCCCATTCCACTGGCTCTAATCCTCTCCACCCACCCAGCGTCTCCATGACTCAACAGCACCCGAATTTCCTCCCTGCTCCGCCGAACTCCAGGCACAATCCGCACTGCGCATGTCCCAGTCAGATACCGCACTGCGCATGCTCCGGTTACAGCCCAGCAGTACGCCTGCGCAACAAGCTCCTGTCGTCTGGATAGGACACAGTCTTCCCGCGGAGAATGCTGGGTAAACACCCCGCCATTGAAAGGCGGTACTGTTCAATCGAAAATTATGCTTTGTGATCCGATTTCGATTGGAGTCACAGTGCCAGGATATGAAATTATTAAATCAATTGAGCAAGCAAAGTGCATAGACCTTCTGCTTTATTTCTGTCCTGGATGCGATTAACAGTACAACTAATCCCTACTGTCAGATGTGAACTCACTGGAGTCTCAGCAGGAGGGGTGAACGTGATTTTTTTCCCTTAAACAGAACAGTTAAACTGCTCCTCGCCAATAAGAATGCGCTGGTTGTGGATCAAATCCTTCGAACCTTTAAAGCTTGAGTGTTAACAGGTGTGAAAATGGAGTAAATCCCTTTGCACAGGTGAAGCATCTGAATGGTTATCCGCCAGTGTGATTGAGCTGTTGTATCAGTAAATTGGATAACTGAGTGAATCCATTTCCACATTAAGCAGGTGAACGATCTTTTTTTGTGGTTAGATTTTCCAGCTCAGTTTCCAGCTCAGATGGGGACCTTAAAACCATCTGGTAATAAGCTCCACATTCTTAATATGCTTCGGTTAATGAAAAGGAAAATACTGCACATTCTGGAAATCTGAATTAACAACAAAATAGCTGAAAATAGTCAGGAGATCTGATAGTGTCCGTGAAGAGGGAGACTTATTTTACATTTCACGTCTATGACCTTTTATCAGAGCTGCACTACATCATTGCACAGACCTGAAACATTAATTGTTTCTCAATCCCCAGATGCTGCCAGATATTTCAAGCATTTTATGTTTTTATCTCTGGTTAAGGAGGTTTCTCCTGAACTGCATATTAGATTTATTACTAAGTAAGTTATATTTATTTTCATTCTTGCACAAGCGGAAAATCTTCCAGTTGTCTACCCTGTAAAAAACACTTCTGAAATCTTAAATTCCCCGATCGAGTCACCCCTCATTCCTTTTTCTAAAGAAATCGTATCCAGTCTGTTCACCCTTTCTTGATCAGTATAACCTGTCAGTTAGAGAATTCAAAATACATCTTATAATATGGTGACCTAAAATAATCTGAGCCTCAAACTCATCATTCTCCCCAAATGTCTGTATGTTGCAGTATTTCAGGCATTTTCCATTAGCTGAATATCAGATGAGAAGGATGAGCAGATCTAACGAGCCAGTCTGTAACATATGGAGCATCTACAAAGTTGTCTCTTCCCTTTCCAGTGAAACAGTGGGCTGTTTCACATATAATCCATCAATTATGACATTAAGAATAACGTGTCAGAGAAATACAGGATTTCAGCATGGTAACACTAGGTCAGATCCAGTTCAGTTCATATGATTGCTGAGCAGGGATAGGGGCAACTTGCAATTAATGTGGGCCTTCACTGTGCATTTTCCAGATTAAAATGAATTGAATCTATGACTCTCTGTCTTGACTGTATTCAAGATGCAAATCCATGAAGATTTGGATGCTCGAGGAATCAATGGATTTGGGAATAGGACTGGAAAGTGGAGTTGAGATGGAAGATCATTTAATAGTGGAGCAGACTCAAAGAGCCATTTGGTCTACCGCTGTACTATTTCTTGTGTGCTTATGAACATCACTGTGAATCATTTCCATACAAACACAGCAGGTGCATCGCCCGCACTTTCACTTCCTCCCTTCCTAGATTCCAGGGCCTCAACACATTCTCCAGGTGACACAGGGATTTATTTGTACTTCCTGCTATTTATTATCACAGTTTCAATGCTCACGGTGTGATCTCCTCTACACCGAAACGACTAAATCCAGATTGGGTGACTTATTTGTGGAACATCACCACTTAGTACGAATGTGATCTTGAGTTCCAGTCATTTACTATTTTTATTCTCCATCCCACTCCCAGTCTGACCTCTGTTTTTGGCCTCCTGCACTGTTCCAATGAACCTCAAAGGAAACCCAGGGAATAACACTTCATCTTTGAATAGGCACTTTACACTCTTCCAGACTCAACATTCATTTCAACAATTTCAGATCATAACCACTGCTCCCATTTTTTCAGACAGTAAGTGCTGGTAATGGTTCTGCTGTTACCATTTATCCCTCCTCTGGGGGGCTGTTCTTTGTTTCTTCACTTGTCCCATTAGTTTCTTTATTGTCTCATTATAAGCCAATTTTGTCTTTCACCATCATCCCCTTTGTCATTTAATCACTCCAGTCTTCCATCCTATCACAACACTGTTAGTTCTTTTCTCCTCTCCGCCTCTCTTTTCTCCAACTCTGTACTTTCTGGTGAACTATTAAATCACTAAATTTTTCTAGTTTGGATAAAGGGTCGCCAAAATGAAATGTTCACTCAGTTTCCCTCCCCATAGATCAGAGGTGAAAGAAAGCCATAGGTACGGCATACCAGTAAGAAAGTGACTGAAGCATTCAGCATATCACAGTTAATCCTGATCCTGTCCTCCTTCCAGCAAGTGTCTTTGGATAGCAATAATAAACGTTAATACTGGCTGAATGTCACTTGCTTAGTCCAAGGCTGACAACAGCAAAGGTACTGAGTGGTCCAACGCAGAGTCAATTGGGCATCGAACTTGAGACCTAGTTGTAACGTGTGGCTGAGTTACTGCAACCTCAGGAAGCTTCCATCCAAGTAGTTTGATTGCAGACCAACTATGTATGGCAATTACACAATAAAAAAGTTAATTAATGATAAAACCGAAGATAATTGCCACAGCTAATGCTGGATTATAGTGGTGGATGGAGAGGAATTATTTATTTTCAGAATAGGGAAGCAACAGAGAAATTGACTTGGAATGCGGAAGTAGTTTGTCGATGGATTCGTGGTTTAATATGAATGAAATACATAGATTGTATGCAAGTCTAAGGAGAAGGAAGGCAATATGGTTTTGCAGTCTCTGCATCATAGACTCTAGCTTTGAATGCCCCCAAATCAGTTCAGATTCGATGCTAAACTACTCCTCGACAACATAAAATACATTGCAGTAAAACTTTTAAGTCCGTCTCATTTGGCAAAAAGGTGCTTCCTGATCTATTATAATAATCCCCATCCTTACAATCCTGTGCCTCTCCAAACATAATTCCCTTCTCAACAAAACACAAAAACAAATTCTTGACTGAGTTCCATGTTGCCTACTACACAATTTCTTCTCCCAACACAACAGGAGCTCTACAGTGCATATAACGGTTTGTGACAGATACGGCACACTTCAGGTGTCACTTCAGGTGTTGCATGTGCAAATCTTGGTCACAAACAAACAAGAAAAAGAAGTTAGCTGTATTTCCTGCCGATTTCTGAGAAATTTACTCAGCAGTACCTCTGAATTGGCATTAATTGCCAAATGGTATTTAACCTCCTAACGTTCTTATTTACAAGAATCTCCATCCTTCATGAACTCAGCCAGCTTGCTCACAGTTCCCATCAGTAGCAGGATATTTGGTATAATATGGTTTATTGTTTCTGCATTATAAAACAGACTTACCATGAGCAATGCTATGTAAGATCTGTTAGTCAGCATGGAAAATAAAATTTTAAATCTGCCCTCAGAATATGGGCATGCATCTGTAGCAGTCCTGAGAAGGTGGGAATGGACCTTTTCGAACCACGAAGTGTGGTTTAATACAACTGAGTGACTTACGAGGCCAAGTCAGAGGATAGTGAAATGTCAACCACATTGATGTGGATAGGACCGTGCCTAGAAGAAATTGAAGTTATTTTTATCCCTGCATCGATGCTGTTTGATTTGCTGAGTGTTTCCAACATTTTCTGTTTTGAACTCGGATTTCCACCATCTACAGTATCTTGTTTTTGGGTCAGGGTGATCAGTTTTCCCTCACTTATCGTTACCTGGTTAAAGATGAAGAAGGAGCTTTTAAAGAATGAGACAACAGTAACTGTCTCCCTGTTCGACATGAAGCTAAACTCACTGCACTGGGGAAATGAGTGTGAATCCCCCCCGGACAGAGGGGAACTGACCATCCATCTCTAGCTCTAATTCCCAAACAGAAAATGCTGCCAAGAATCAGCAAGTCAGGCTGAGTCTGTGGCCGCTCTCAGCGTTTGAAACCGTCACAAAGCCCCGGTCTTGACGGCAGCTCAAGACCAATAGGAATAGGGGGCGGGACTGAAGGACCGAGCGTGTGAGGCTGGTCATCCCACCAATCGGAGTGAATGAGGGGCGGGGCCGGGCTGTGACTGAAGCATGCGCAATGCGGGTAATGGTGATTGGGTTAAGTTTCTTGTTGGATCCACAACAGGTAAGATGGCGGAGGGGAGGGAGTAATGGCTCGGGCGGGGAAGCTTCGTAAACATGTTATGGAAGTTACAAACCCGAAAAAGACATTACCGTTCCCCGGTTTGCGCCAAGTGGGACCGCAGCTCTTAGTTTTCGGCGCCAATTAATTGCCGCCGTCTTTATTGGGATAATGTGCATTAAGGCGCATGCGTGGCCGCCATCTTTGTAGGAGCGATGTTTGTAATGACATAAAAACAAAAAACTACTGTGGATGCTGGAAATCCAAAACAAAAACAGAATTACCTGGAAAAACTCAGCAGGTCTGGCAGCTTCGGTGGAGAAGAAAAGAGTCGACGTTTCGAGTCCACATGACCTTTCAACAGAACTGAGTATAGTTAGGAGAGGGGTGAAATATAAGCTGGTTTGAGGTGGGGGGCAGGGGGAGAGAGAAGTTGAGGGTGGGGTGGTTTTAGGGACATGCAAGCAGTGATAGGAGCAGATAATCAAAAGATGTCACAGACAAAAGTATCAAAGAGGTGTTGAAGGTGGTGATATTATCTAAGAAAAGTGCTAATTAAGAATGGATGGCAGGACACTCAAGGTACAGCTCTCGTGGGGGCGGGGTGGAAAGACTGACAAGGTATTAGTTGTAGATTTAAAAATAATGGAAATAGGTGGGAAAAGAAAAATCTATATCAATTATTGAAAAAAACAAAAGGGAGGGGGAAGAAACGGGGTGGGGATGGGGGGAGGGAGTTTAAGATCTAAAGTTGTTGAATTCAATATTCAGCCTGGAAGGCTGTAAAGTGCCTAGTCGGAAGATGAGGTGCTGTTCCTCCAGTTTGCGTTGGGCTTCACTGGAACAATGCAGCAAGCCAAGGACAGACATGTGGGCAAGAGAGCAGGGTGGAGTGTTAAAATGGCAAGCGACAGGGAGGTTTGGGTCTTTCTTGCGGACAGACCGCAGGTGTTCTGCAAAGCGGTCGCCCAGTTTGCGTTTGGTCTCTCCAATGTAGAGGAGACCACATTGGGAGCAACGAATGCAGTAGACTAAGTTAGGGGAAATGCAAATGAAATGCTGCTTCACTTGAAAGGAGTGTTTGGGCCCTTGGACGATGAGGAGAGAGGAATTGAAGGGGCAGGTGTTGCATCTTCTGTGTGGGCATGGGGAGGTGCCAAAGGTGGGGGTTGAGGAGTAGGGGGTGATGGAGGAGTGGACCAGGGTGTCCAGGAGCTTGTTACCCATTGTTCAGAATAGTGACAACTTGTCCATCAAGCTGCATTAACCTTTGAGTCCTAATTGTATTACTGATGAGGCAGAGAAAGGTCAGAGAAGGAAAGTAAAGGAAGCAAATCCTGCTCTCCTGATCCAACCTCCTCATGGCACATTCTGCCCCATGTATTCAATGATCTGTGGGTCTGTTCAGTCACATGAAGACCCACAGCGGAAACTCATTACCCTGAGTAGACGTCATCCTCGAATCGAGGGACTGTCAACGGCAAGGGTTAATGGGCAGCAGAGCGCATGCGCGGTCATCCCTGTCCCTGTCAGCAGGAGGAGACAGTGTTGTGAATTTCTATCCTGGACTGACAAGGATGGATTTTGGAAGCTCCTTTAACATGGGGTTAGAAGAGGGTTTG
Organism: Cetorhinus maximus; assembly: GCF_964194155.1. Lineage (NCBI taxonomy): Eukaryota > Metazoa > Chordata > Chondrichthyes > Lamniformes > Cetorhinidae > Cetorhinus > Cetorhinus maximus. Next base: position 18,948,361 of record NC_135901.1, read on the forward strand.
CAGACAAGGCACTCAAACCAAACATCACAGCAACACCTGACAGCATGATTCAATTCATAAGGACCTGGATTTTATCGGCCTCTGAGTGTAAGAATTGAATTCCAGGTCATTACCACTTTCTGTGGAAAATTTCTTTCTCACATCCTCCCTGTAGATCTTGCCCAAAATCTTAAATTTGTGTCCCATAATCCTTTTACAATCACCCAATGGGGACAGCTTTTCTTTACTTACCTTATTAAACCTACCACAAGCTTGTACACCTCTATCAAATCTCCCCTTAATCTCCTTTGTTCCAAGGAGAACAACCCCAGTTTCTCCAACCCAACATTATATTATTCATTCATGGGATGTGGGCTTCGCTGGCTGGGCCAGCATTTATTACTCATCCCTAGCTGCCCTTGAGAAGGTGGTGGTGAGCTGCCTTCTTGAACCGCTGCAGTCCACGTGGTGTGGGTACACCCACAGTGCTGTTAGGAAGGGAGTTCCAGGATTTTGACCCAGCGACAGTGAAGGAATGGCGATATATTTCCAGATCAGGATGATGAGTGCCTTGGAGAGGAACTTCTTGGTGGTGTTCCCATCTATCTGCTGCCTTTGTCCTTCTAGATGATAGTGGTCATGGGTTTGGAAGGTGCTGTTGAAGGAGCCGTGGTGAATTCCTGCAGTGCATCTTGTAGATGGTACACACTGCTGCTACTGTGCGTGGTGGTCGAGGGTGTGAATGTTTGTGGATGTGGTGCCAATCAAGCGGACTGCTTTGTCCTGGATGGTGTCAAGTTTCATTGAGTGTTGTGGGAGCTGCACTCATCCAGGCAAGTGGGAGTATTCCATCACACTCCTGACTCGTGCCTTGTTGATGGTGGACAGGCTTTGGGGAGTCTGGAGGTGGGTTACTCATCACACTATTCCTAGCCTCTGACCTGCTCTTGTAGCCACAGTGTTTATGTGGCTGGTCCAGTTCAGTTTCTGGTCAATGGTAACCCCCAAGATGTTGATAGTGGGGGGATTCAGTGATGGTAATGCAATTGAACATCAAGGGGCAATGGTTGGATTCTCTCTTGTTGGAGATTGTCATTGCCTGACACTTGTGTGGTGCGAATGTTACTTGCCACTTGCTAGCCCAAGCCTGGATATTGTCCAGGTCTTGTTGCACTTTGGACATGGACTGCTTCAGTATCTGAGGAGTCACGAATGGTGCTGAACATCGTGTAATCATCAGCGAACATCCCTACTTCTGAGCTTATGTTGGAAGGAAGGTTGTTGGTGAAGCAGCTGAAGATGATTGGGCCGAGGACACTACCCTGAGGAACTCCTGCAGTGATGTCCTGGAGCTGAGATGACTGACCTCCAACAACCATTACCATCTTCCTTTGTGCTAGGTATGACTCCAACCAGTGGAGAGTTTTCCCCCTGATTCCCATTGACTCCAGTTTTGCCCGGCCTCCTTGATGCCACACTGTCAAATGCTGCCTCGATGTCAAGGGCAGTCACTCTCACTTCACCTCGGGTGTTCAGGTCTTTTGTCCATGTTTGAACCAAGGCTGTAATGAGATCAGGAACTGAGTGCCCCTGACGGAACGCAAACTGGGCATCAGTGAGCTGGTTATTTATTGCTAAGCAAGTGCCACTTAACTGCACTTTTGATGACCCCTTCCATTACTTTACTGATGATCGAGAGTAGACTGATGGGGCGGTAATTGGCTGGGTTGGATTTGTCCTGCTTTTTGTGTACAGGTCATACCTGGGCAATTTTCCACATAGCCGGGTAGATGCCAGTGCTGTAGCTGTACTGGAACAGCTTGGCTAGGGGCGCAGCAAGTTCTGGAGCACAAGTCTTTAGTACTATTGCCGGAATATTGTCAGGGCCCATAGCCTTTGCAGTATCCAGTGCTTTCAGCCATTTATTGATATCACGTGGAGTAAATCAAATTGGCTGAAGACAGGTATCTGTGATGTTGGGGACCTCCGGAGGAGGCTGAGATGGATGGTCCACTCTGCACTTCTGGCTGAAGATTGTAGCAAATGCTTCAGCCTTATGTTTTGCACTGATGTGCTGGGCTCCTCCATCATTGAGAATGGGGATGTTTGTGGAGCCTTCTCCTCTAGTGAGTTGTTTAATTGTCCACCACCATTCATGACTGGATGTGGCAGGACTGCAGAGCTTAGATCTTATCCATTGGTTGTGGGATCGTTTAGCCCTGTCTATTACTTGCTGCTTATGCTGTTTGGCACGCAAGCAGTCCTCCTGTGCTATAGCTTCACCAGGCTGACACATCATTTTAAGGTATGCCTGGTGCTGCTCCTGGCATGCCCTCCTGCACTCTTCATTGAACCAGGGTTGATCCCCTGGCTTGATGGTAATGGTAGAGTGGGGGATATCCCGGGGCATGAGGTTACAGATTGTGTTCGAGTACAATTCTGCTGCTGCTGATTGGAACTAAAATACAACATTGCAACTATAATGCCTCATCCCTGGAAACATTCTGGTAGATCCCTGCACCCTCTCAAGGACCCTCACATCCTTAATAATGTGTGGTGATCACTGGTTTGCACAGACCCAGATGTTCTGTGTTTGTGTCTGTGATGTCATCACACACTGACAATTGCTCAGTGACATCACCCCGCTCCCCAGGTATTTCCTCAACTGGGAGATTTTTCTCTGACTCCAGTGCTTCTGATATCTTTCCAGTTGCAGGCTCCAGCAGGAGATTTTCAAATTGAAAGCGGTGGAATTGTTTTGGAGGTGAGTATTTTTAACCAGTTGTCTACATATTTGGGCTTAAGTTGTGTGCTGTGAGAGGTTCCATGGCTCTGAGGCTGTTCAGCTCCTTTGCTGTGGATCTAAATCCATTGCTCTGCCCTCCCTGATCACCTCTCTCCTATTGTTTAAGTTCCTCTGTCTTTAATAATGGATGCATTTGAACTATGTTTAGTATTTTTCTGTTACTTCTGCCGGCTGTCTCAAAATGAGGTTTGCACCGCTGCCCAATCCCCGACCAGGTGCTGCTGGCTTCCCAGCTTTATCTTCCCACAGTTATCTTTAATAGTCAGGAAATGTTTTTCCTGCACTATCGCTCATTTCTCTTCCACTTCTGTGCTTATATTGACCATCAAATCCTGCACCATTTTTATTCCCCATAATTCATCCTGCACACCCTCAAATGTTAACTCTCTTTCTCTCCCCGCAGATACTACCTGACCTGCTATTTCCAGCATTCCCTCTTTTTATTTTGGATTTCCAGCACCTGCAGTATTTTGCTATTATTTTATTGCAAGCGTCGCTCAGAGAAGCGAGTCTAGAAACACAGTTGGACCAGTTAAGAGCCAGTTTGTTTCAGGGTAGGCATTGATTGTAGAAGTTAGTTCCTGGCCTCAAGTAGGTCCTTTTTCATCAAGTCATCGAACCCACTCCCCTGCCCTTCACTAACAAGACCAGCAGTAGATATTACCCATCCCCAGTTACCTGTGGAGAAGATGATGTTTGACCTCCTTGAACCACTGTAGTCCGTGTGGTGAAGATGCTCTCACAATGCTGTTAGATAAGGAGTTACAGGTTATTCACCCAGTGATGATTGAGGAACAGTGATAAATGCCCAAATCAACAACAGCAGTTTGGATTTGTAAAGTGGTTTTCATGTATTTGACCTTTTCAAGGTGTTTCACAGGTGTGTTATAAACCAGGAGCTTTTGTAATTCAGTGAGCACAGGGGCGATGGGTGAACAAGACTTGGAGTAGTAAGTATATGGACAGCAGAGTTTTGGACGATCTCAAGATCACAGGGAGGTTGACTGTGTGTGGTTGGCCAGGAATGCGTAAGGAGAGTTAAGTCTAGAGAAAACAAAGCAATGGTTGAGGGTTTCAGCAGCAGATGAGCTGAGACTAGGTTGGAGTTGGACGATGTTAATGAGGTGGAAAAATACGACAATGGTGATGATGTGGATATGTGTTTGAAAGCTCATTTTGATGTGAAATATTTTGCCATGGGTGTGAACAGTCTGGTTCAGCCTCAGATTGTTGCCAGGGAGATGGATGGAGTTGGTGACCAGGCAGTGGAGTTTGTAGAAGGGACTGAAGACAACAGCTTCAGTCTTCCCAATACTTAAGTGGAAGAAATTTCTGATCATCCAGTACTGGATGTCAGACAAGTCAGGACGGTGTGTGACTTGGCGAGGAACTTGAAGATGATGGTTTTCATATACACCTGCTACCTTGGTCCTTCTAGGTGATGGGGGTTGAGAGGTTTGGCTGTTCTGTCAAAGTTCTTGTTGCATTGCAGACATATAAAATCTCTCTCCTTCACCCCTTGCCTCTCCCACCAACCATCCTTCTCTCTTTTTCTCTCCCTTGTTCTATCCTCCCATAAAGGCTAAGGTCTTGTGTAGGCCCAGACCGGGTGGTCGGTTCCCTTCCCTGAAGGACATTAGTGAGCAATTTGGGTTTTTACGACAACCCGGCAGTTTTCATGGTAATTTTTTCCTAGTGCCGGCCCCACAAATTACCAGATTCATTTAGCTCAATTTCACAACCTGCTTTTGTGCTTCTCTGGGTTCTCCCTCACTCCCTTTTATCTGTTTTAAATCAATTTCACAGGGTATTAGAAGGGGAGGATTTGCAGTTGGGAAACCAAACATCACATCAGGATCTGACAGAGTCACCGAATTTATCGGAACCTGAATATCATTGTCGTATTTTGAACATGGCAGGAAAAACCACCATTCACGGTGGAGAGAAACTGTACATGTGTTCTGTGTGTGGACAAGGCTTCAGCCGATCATCTGACCTGTCAAAACATAAATGCAGTCACAACAGGGAGAAACCATGGAAATGTGGGGACTGTGGGAAGGGATTCAATCACCCATCTGTGCTGGAAACTCATCGGCGCACTCACACTGGGGAGAGACCGTTCACCTGCTCTGTATGTGGGAAGGAATTCGCTCAATCATCCAACCTGCTGACGCACCAGCGAGTTCACACTGGGGAGAGGCTGTTCACTTGCTCTAAGTGTGGTAAAGGATTCACTCACTCATCCAACCTGCTGAAACACCAGCGAGTTCATATTGATGAGAGATCTTTTAAATGCCAAGACTGTGGGAAGTGCTATAAAAGTTCCTGGGAACTGATATCCCATCAACGTGTTCACACTGATGAGAGACCGTTCAGGTGCTCTCACTGTGGGACTGGGTTCAGGAACTCATCTGTACTCATGGAACACCAGCGCATTCACATTGGAGAGAAACCTTTCACCTGCTCTGATTGTGGGAAGAGATTTACTCAGTCATCCCACCTGTTGACACATCAGCGAGTTCACATTGGGGAGAAGCCATTCCCCTGCTCCGAATGTGAGAAGAGATTTGCTCTTTCATCCAAACTGCTGAGACACCAGCGGGTTCACACTGGGGAGAGGCCATTCACCTGCTCTGTGTGTGGGAAGGGGTTCACTCAGTCATCCCACCTACTGAGACATCAGCGAGTTCACACTGGCGAGAGGCCATTTACCTGCTGTGTGTGTGGGAAGAGATTCACTCAGTCATCCCACCTGCTGACACACCAGCGAGTTCATGAGTAACTACAGTGATTGGATTTTGCTGTTAATCACATCCAGGACTGAACCAGGGTCATTGGGGTCTGTTTCTGCTGATGTTAATGAACTCCAGTCCAGTTATAGGAGTTAATATTCTGGATAAAAGTCAAATAAATCAGTTTTTTAAACACGCAGTGTGTTGAGTCTTTTTAATATCTCCAACACAAGTTAACACCTTTTGAAGGGCTCTCCCTCTCCTCTCCATCCTCACCTCCAACAACAAGTGTAAGGAGCTCATGGAGCTTCTTTGTCTCTAAGATTGAGACAATCTGATTAGCTGCCTCTGCTGCTTCCCTCCCTTCCACAAACACACTGGGCCAAACTGTCTCTCAAGTTCCCCATTGGCCTAACCCTGAATCCACACCTTTCTCCAGTTTCTCTCCCAGCTCCCCTCCTGCCCTCTCAGGGCTCATCTTATCCCTGAGACCCAGCTCCTGCTCCAACGATCTTATGCTCACTAAAGTGCTGATTGCCCAACTTCCCATGTTCACTGACATTAAGTTTTCTCTCTCTTCAGGTACTGTTCCTCTCTCCTTCAAATCTGCCATCATCACCCCCTCCTCAAAACACAAACGCTTGACTCCATCATCCTTGCAAACTACTGCCTCATCTCGACCCTCCCTTTCCTCTCCACACTCCAAGAATAGTTTGTCATTTCCCGAATCTGTGTCCGTGATCCTCTGAACTACATGTTTGAATCCCTCCAATCAGGTTTTTGCCCCTGCCTCAGTACTGAACCAGCTCTTATCAAAGTCAGAAATGACATCCTATGTGACTGTGACAAAGATAAACTCTCCCTTCTCGACCCGTCTGCAGCCTTTGACAAGCTTAACCATATCATGCTGCTCCATCACCTCTGCACTGTCGTCTAGCTGGGTAGGGCTGTTCTCCCCTGGTCCCATTCTTTATCTAATCAGAGTCAAATCACTTGCAATGTCTTCTCTTCCCACTCCCACATTTACCTCTTATGTCCCCAAAAAATCCACCTTTGCCTCCTTATTTCTCATCAACCTGCTCCACATAATGACATCAGTTTTCACATGTACACTGCCAGCTCCCAGCTCTACCTCACCACCACCTCTCTCAAGCTCTCCACTTTTGTTACATTATCAGACTGTTTGTCTGATATCCAGTGGTGGATGTGCAGAATTTTCCTCCAATTAAACATTGGGAAGACTGAAGTCATTGTTTTCATTCCCTAGCTACTAACTCCATTCCTCTCCCTGCTAACTGTCTGAGACTAAACTGGACTTTTTGGACATTTGATGTCATATTTGACCTCGAGATGAGCTTCCGACTCGGGTGTGTGTATCCTGATGATTTTCCAGTCACGTTGATGATTTAAATCTTTTCCCACAGACAGAACAAACATTTCTCCTGCAATAATCAGAGGCTGATCTTACATGAATTCAGTGATTCCATAAGATCTTGTTGAGATATTTGGTTCGAGTTTCTTGTCTGCAAATCCTCCCCTTCTAATATCCTGTAAACAGAGTTTACAAAAATCATCACTGTCAGTCCAGGATAGAAATTCAGAATAGACAATTTTAGCATCGATGGAACATTTTCCCTCTCATTCCACTAAATCTATAAATCTCTGACCCACACACTCCTCTCCCTCTCTGCTCATTGTTCCAGATTCAGTGTCCAGTCACCTACTTATTCTTTTCTCTTCTCCAGATTCTCTCTCCTCCTGTCCTTAAACTGGTGACTCAGGCTGTGGATCAATCTCACTCCTTCACTCTAATTCTACCAAATAATGCAGCTCACAACACAAACCATCTTTGATGAATGTATTTTCAAATGTTTGGACAGAATCACCTTTTCCCATTTGTGGAGATCAGGGAGTCCAGTGATTAGTTTAGAGCTTCCTTCTCCCCAGGTCTGTTCAGCTGTGTCTGTCTGAGTTACATTTATATAGCCTCACTCACTCAGCAAGTGATTGGGTCTGACTGAGCTACAACAACAACTGCAACATCATATTTATATCGAGCTTTTAACATGATAAAATGTCCCATGGAGTTTCACATGAGCAGAAGGACATATTAGGCCAGATGACCAAAAGCTTGGTCAAAGAGGTCGGTTATGAGTGTCTTAAAGGAGGAAAGTGAAGTAGAAAGGTGGAGAGGTTTAGGGAGGAAATTCCAGAGCTTAGGGTTCAGGCAGCTGAAGACACAGCCACCAATGGCGGAGTGACTAAAATCGGGGGCGAAGGACATGATGCTCCTTGTATGTGGGTCCGATAGCCCAGGCTCAAGGCCCAGATCTGAACTTTGGGACATAGTTTGACCGTCCCTGGTCTCAGAGAAAAACAATTCCCCATATGGACATCTTATAAGATCTTTTTGTTTATCGAAAACAGAAAAAGTTAGGATCAGTTGAGTCCTCCTGTGTACTCGATGGGGATTGACTTTAACAGATTTAAAATCCTCTGGATTTCAGTGTTACAACAAGAATGTTTTAATAAAAAGAAAACAAATATATAAATCCTGGAAAACTAAAAGAACAAAAATGGGGAAATACACAGCAGGTCAATCATTTCAAAGTGATCAATGAATGATCGCTGTTTCAGGATGAACACTTCCCACCAGCAACACCAACCCCCCCTCCCACTCCCTGTTCACTGAACATTCTTTCACCCACTCATTCACCCATTGGCTCCCAGCCCAGATTGACATTCAGCATGAACCCAGTGAGAGGGTGAGCTGGCCCTCGGGATGTCAGAATGGACAAGAACTGGAAATCGTTCCAATCAACACATTTTCTGTGTCATTATTGAAAAAGGAAACTTAATATTTTGTAAAATGCCCCTGTGCACACCCTTGGTAAATTACAATTTCTGGCCCAGACCCTTCCTATTGCTTCTACATGGTACATCCTGTGTGGTTTCAGCAGAGGGAGAGACAGGCTGCTCACATCCCTGCTCTCTCTGCCGAGAGGCTTGTGGTCTCCACCCTCCGGATTTCAGAGCCCCTCAGGGTCCCAGCAAAGACTGATCCACCTGTATCTGTGCAGGGGCAGATTCAGCTGGTGGGAGAGAGGGCAGTGTGTAGGCTACTGCCTGGGGGTAGGTGGGGTATTGCATGAGGATTGAGAATTTTGATTGGAGTTCTCAGTTCCAGGTTTCCTTTCTCCATCGTCCGTCTCCTGAACCAGCATCACATCATTCCTCCCACTCTGCTGCATACCAGCTTGGTGGAAATCAGTGACGTGTTGTAAGGTCACAGATACAGTCATCCTGTTTAAGGCAGCTGACATCTCCTGCATGACCGTGGTCATGACCTGCTTGGATTCATTTCAGAGCTGTGCTTGAATCTCCATGGAGGCAGCCACTCTCTCCATGACAGACAGTCTCTGGAACCTCCTCCAGCCCTACGGCCCTCTGAGCTCCGTATGCTCCTCCAATTGTGACCCTGCCTCACTCCCCCACCTACATCACTCCACCACTGGGGGCCGTGCTTTCAGCTCCCGAGGTCCCGAGCTCTGGAATTCCCTCCCTAAACCCCTCTCTCTCCCCCCTTCTTTAAAATACTTCTTAGAATCTACCTCTTTGATCAAGTTTTTGATCATCTGTGAAGCACCTTGACGTGTTTTACTTTGTTAAAGGTTCTATATAAATGCAACCTATTGTTGTTATTGCATTGCGTTGGTAGATTCAGGAATGTCACACAAACATATTGAATCCTCGTACCATACTCACTGGAAACTTAAACCTGCTGTTTCACTTTCACTCAGGAACAGATCACAGTTTTACACCAATCTCTGGTTTGACAGCACGTTTCCAACATTCACCGTTGTTCTTCCTGATTCTAAGTACAGTTGTAAAGAAGCCTTCTGTTCCGTGTCCAGGAGCTCTGAACCATGGGAGAGAGCGGCTGGGACACATTTCTCACACACCTCAGGATTAAACCACACGTTCAGCCCCGGATGTGATTAACAGCAGCTGAAACAGCAGAATCCAACCCCTGCAGTCACTTGTGAACTTGCTGGTGTCTCCGCAGGTGGGATGACTGAGTGAATCCCTTCCCACACACAGAGCAGGTAAACGGCCTCTCCCCACAATGAGTGCGTCGGTGTCTGTGCAAGAGATGACCAAATGAATCTCTTTCCACACTCGGGGCAGGTGAACGGCCTCTCCCCGGTGTGAAATCGCTGGTGGGTCAGCAGGGTGGTTGACACACGGAATCCCTTCCCACACTTGGAGCAGGTGTATGGCTTCTCCCCAGTGTGAGTGCGCTGATATATCAGCAGTGTGAATGACCGAGCAAATCCCTTCCCACACTCAGAGCAAATGAACGGTCTCTCCCCAGTATGAACTTGCTGGTGCGCAGTGAGTTGAGATGATCGCCTGAACCCAGTTCCGCAGTGAGAGCACATGAACGGTCTCTCGTCAGTGTGAACACGTTGATGGGACCTCAGTTCCCCGGAATTTTTAAAACACATCCCGCAATCTGGGCATTTAAATGGTCTCTCCCCAGTGTGAATTCGCTGGTGGGTATGTAAGCTGGATAACTGAGTGAATCCCTTCCCACATATGGAGCAGGTGAAAGGCCTCTCCCCGGTGTGACTGCGTCGATAGATTTCCAGCACAGACAGGGATCTGAAGCACTTCCCACAGTCCCCACATTTCCACGATTTCTCCGTGGTGCGGGTATCCTTGTGTCTCTCCAGGTTGAATGATCAGTAAAGCCTTGTCCACACACAGAACATATGTATGGTTTCTCCCCACTGTGAACGATGCGATGTTTTTCAGGCTGTGTAACTGATTAAAGCTCTTTCCACATTCAGTTCCCTGGGGCACTCACACCAGCGCTTTTCCAGTCACACTGATGTTTGGAATCATCCTGCAGACAGAGTAAACAAGCTTTTCTCTTTCCACATTCGAAGTCCGATGGAATTCAGGTCCTGATGAATCGAGTGACTCTGTTAAATCTTGAAGGTTTGGAGTTTCCTGTCTGTAAATACTCCAGTTCTAATGCTTGAAAATGGAGTCACTGTAAGAAGACGACTGAAATTCAGAACAGACAATTCTAGTTTCTATGGAACAATTTTCCCTAAAGCTGTAAATCCCCGTCCCACACAATCTTCCCCGCTCTCTGGGCTGAAATCCAAACCCAACTCGCCATTTCTTTCTTCCACTCACAGTTTTCTCCCTCTCTCTACTCTGACTAGGTTCAGTACTCCAACCCCTGTGTGCAGAGTAAAATGAATCAGTCAATCATTTCTCTCCTGGTCACTGAAACCCTGAAGCTCTGCCCACTCTGTTTCCTCATCAAGATGGTCACGTATGCACCCTGCCGGCTGAAAATGCCTCTCCCAAGATGCTGGCCGGTTGCCTGGGTGATCTGAGTCTATCGCCGAGGAAGCCCCACCCCTCCGATTCATCCTGACTCCCTTTCTTAAGCAGTCCCTCAGGATTGAGTATGATTTGCTTTCATTCTCGTTCACTGGGTTTAGAGATATGTCCAAGGCGCATTCAGCAGACTGTGTCACATATGGGCAGGGTTGGATAGAGGTGTTGGTCGGTTGTGTGCTCTCTGATGCCTTAACCTTGCCCCTGCATACTCTCGATGAAGTCTTTCAATGTGATCGGTGCCTTCACAAATAAACCTTTTGGTTGTCACAATCCTATGAGACTGCGGGGATGTTTGGTCTCTCTGGGGATGTTTTAAGGACAATCCTAAGTGTTTCCTTTATTCTCCTGGGAGTCTCCTGATGTGACTCAGTTCTGAGAAAAGCAGTTGATTCGGGAGCCTGATGTCAGGCACACGAACGACATGTCCTGCACAGCGGAGCTGGTTTTGAGTGGTTAGCACCTCAATGCTGAGCACGTTGGCTTGGGAGAGGACACTGCTGGCTGACCACCTTTCTTGCCACCAGATTTGGAGGATCTTGTGATCCTCCAAATCTGCTGGTGGGACTGCTCCAGTACTCTGAGGTGCCTGCTCTAGGTTGTCCAAGTCTCTGAAGCCTTTAGGAGTTTGGGGATCACTGCTGCCCAGTAAACCATGACCTGTCTCGAATTTGAGATCTTCATCCTCACATACTCATCTCCTCATTCAGCCAAAGTCTGAGCTGGAATATTAGAGGTGACGATGTATTTAATCGTCTATGTCTGCCTCTGTCAAAAAGAAGCTGCCAAGATATGGAAAACAATCCACATTTTCCTGGATCTCACGGTTGACAGGGGAAAGTTTTAAAACCCACAAAACAGATAACAAACGGTGGGTAGAAAGTGCGCAGGAGAGCCAACAACTCACGGACACCAACGACATGCGTGGTTTCATCAGCGCTGTCAAGACCATCTATGACCCAAGCACTCAAGGGCCAACCCCACCAAGAGCCAAGCATGGAGGGAACCTCTTCAAGGATAGGGAGGTGGTCAGTACTTACTGGAGAGAACATTATGGAGAACTCCTCAACCAAGACTCTGTCTTTGACTTCAATGTCTTCAACTTCATTGCTCAATAGTCCGTCCGGCTCAGCCTCGGTGCTAACACGGTCCAGAGTGAAAGTGAAAAAGCCATCTGACAGCTGAAAAACAACAAGATCTGGAGCGGATGGAATCCCGGCTAAAATTCTGAAACATGGCGAAGTTACGCTCTTGGCTGGACAATCTAGTATTCCTCACTGGGAAGAGGGATGCACGCCGGGGGATCTCTGTGACTATATTAAAGGAGAGGGACAAGTCTGATTGCGGTAATTATAGGGGAGTCTCCCTGCTGCCTCCTACAAGGAAAATCATTACAAGGATCCTCCTCAATCACCTCCTCTTAGTGGCTAAAAATCTCCTTCCAGATTCACAGTGTAGTTTTCTCCTATTGAGAGGCACCGCAGGCATAATCTTTATTGGTCGGCAAACCCAAGAAAAATCCAAGGAACAGCACCAACCACTGTACTTGCCCTTTTTCAACCTCACAAAAGCCTTTTATGCTGTTAAACATGAAGTTTTATGCAGTATTCTCCTCAAATTCAGCTACCCTCAGAACTTTGTCACCATCCTCCACCTACTCCACGATGACATGAAAGTCGTGATCCTCATCAACGGAGCCACCACAGACCCTATCTCAGTGAAGACTGGGATCAGACAAGGCTGTGTCATTGCACCAACCCTCTTCTCCATTTTCTTCCTAGTATCTCACCTTCAGCAAATTACCCTCAAGCATGGAGATAATCTAAAGAACAGACAGGAAACCTACACCGCCTTCAAAACAAAAACAGAATCAATCCAGCCTCAGACATTGAGCTCCAGGATGCAGATGCTTTATCTGTATGTTAAATCTAAACTGCATTGATGCCATAACCGTTAATATCCTTGCCTTATAAACATCCAGCAATCTCAGTTTTTCAATACCTAGCACAAAGGAAGATGACTGAGATTGTTGGAGGTCCATCATCTCAGTTCCAGGACATCACCGCAGGAGTTCTTCAGGATAGTGGCCTAGGCCCAACCATGTTCAGTTGCTTCATCAATGACCGTCTTTCCATCATGAGGTCAGAGGTGGGGATGTTTGTTGATGATTGAACAATGTTCAGCACCATTCGCAACTCCTCAGATACTGAAGTAGTCCATGTCCAAAGGCAGCAAGACCTGGACAATATCCAGGCTTGGGCTGACATATGGCACATAACATTTGCGTCACAGAAGTGCCAGGCAATGACCATCTCTAACAGGAGATAATCGAACCATCAAGCCTTGACATTCAATGGCATTACCATCACTAAATTCCCCACTATTAATATTCTGGGGGTTACCATTGACAGAAACTGAATTCGACTATCCATATAAAAAGTGTGGCTACAAGAGTAGGTCAGAGGCTAGGAACCCTAAGGTGAGTAAGTTACTTCCCCACTCTCCAAAGTCTGTCCATCATCTACTAGGCACAAGTCAGGAGTGTGATGGAATACTCCCCACTTGCCTGGATGAGTGCAGCTCCCACAACACTCAAGAAGCTTGACACCATCCAGGACAAAGCAGCTGGCTTTATTCACTCCCTCCACCACCAATGAACTATGGCAGCAATGTGTACCATCCACAAGATGCACTGCAGGAACTCACCAAGGCTCCTTCAGCAGCACCTTCCAAACTCATGGCCGCTATGATCAAGCAGGACAAGGACAGCAGATAGATGGGAACACCATCACCTGGAAATTCCCCTCCAAGCCACTCACCATCCTGACTTGGAAATACATCGCTGTTCCTTCACTGTCGCTGAGTCAAAATCCTGGAACTCTCTCCCTAACAGCACTGTGGGTGTACCTACACCACATGGACTGCAGTGGTTCCAAGAAGGCAGCTCAGCACCACCTTCTCGAGGGCAACTAGGGATGGGCAATAAATGCTGGCCCAGCCAGTGACACCCACATCCCATTAATCAATTTTTTAAAAATTGATGAAATCTCAACAGAATTCCAGATTTCCACTATATTTTCTGTGGTGATTTCTGACTTTGTTCTTGAACAGCCGAGTCTCAATTACACAAATAAATATAAATAATAAATTATTTGTACATTTAAATGGTAGAAATTATTTTACTCTTAACTAGTCATGCAACAAATTTTTAGAAAAACATAATTTTAATAAAATACTGTGAATGTTGGAAATCTGAGATAAAAACAGAAAGTTCTGGAAATCCTCAGCAGGTTTGGCAGCTTCTGTGAAGAGAGAGAAACTGATTTAACATTTCCAATCCAAAATGATTCTTCTTCAGAACTGAGTATTTCCAGCATTCTGATTTCATTTAAAACACATAATTGATGTAAACTTTATTGTCCTTACAGGTATCTGGATGTAAATCTGATTTCAGACCTTCCTCTGAACAGTTTTCAAACTGACTGCAGCTCATTGTCCATTCCTTCACTAAAGACCCGGATGGAAAACCCTCAGCACAAGATGGCGGCGGCCGGTTGCCCAGGTAACCCGGGCCTGTCACCGAGGAGGCCTCCCTGACTCCCACTCGCAAAGTGGCGGCCAGTGAGCCCGCTGGCCCCGGGCCTGTCACCACGAAGAAAAAGTCCAGTTTCCGGCTGGAATTTATGACAAATCAGCTTTCATAATGATGCTGAGTTTTAGCCAATGAGATAGATCCGTGATTAGCCCCGCCCCTCATTCACTCCGATTGATTGGAGGACCTGTCGCTGCCGCTCGGTCCTCCTGTCCCACCCCTTCTTCCTATTGGTCCGGAACTGCCATCAATCACCGGGCTTTGTGAGTTGAAGCATGCGCAGTGCTGATGCTGTAGCTGAAGTGAGGCCTGTCGGCCCCAAACCCGAATAAGAAGCTTCTGGTCCCGTGTTTGTATCGAGCGGGGGAAACAGCTGCGGCTTCTCCCGGCGACAGGCCTGAGTTAACGGCCGGCATCTTTATAGAAGCCGCAAACCAGCAGGAGGTAAAAAATCAGAGAGAGAGTTTGTTGTGAAATCAATGGGTTGTTGTAAATCAGGGGGTCAGGGTTACAGTCAACAACAACAACAACTTCTATTTATATAGAGCCTTTAGCATCAGAAACCATCCCAGTGCATTTCACAGGAAAATTATAAAACAAAGTGTGACACCGAGACACATGAGGAGATATGAGGGCAGGTGACCAAAAGCTTGGTCAAAGAGGTAGGTTTTAAAAACCGGCTTAAAGGAGGAAAGTGAGGTGGAGACAGAGAGATGTCGGGAGGGAATTCCAGAGCTTGGGGCTGAGGGAACAAGACACGGTGACCAGAGTTGGAGCGATTATAATAGGGAATGTACAAGAGGTCAGAATTAGAGCGGGTCAGATATCTCAGAGGGCTGTGCGACTGGAGGAGATTATAGAGATAGGGAGGGACGAGGTCATGGACGGATTCAAATACAACGTTGAGCATTTTAAAATCAAGGCATTGCTTGACTGGGAGCCAATGCAAGTCAGGGGTGCATTCCACAGGGGTGATAGGGGAATGGGACTTTCTGCGAGTTCAGACTCGGGCAGCAGACTTTTGGATGGCCTCAAGTTTACAGAGGTACAATGTGGGAGATCAGCCAGGAGTGAATTGGAACAGTTGAGTCCGGAGGTCACGAAGGTGCGGATGAGTGTTTCAGCAGCAGATATGCTGAGACAGGTCGGGCAGTTACAGACTTGGAAATGGGCAGCCTTAGTGATGGCACAGATACGAGATCAGAAATTCATCTCGGGATCAAATGTGACACCAAAGTTGTGAACAGAACTGGCTTAATCTCAGAGTATTGCCAGGGAGAGGGATGGAGTTGGTCAGTGGGAAATGGAAGTTGGAGCAGGGACCAAAAACAGTGACTTCAATCTTCTCAATATATAACTGGAGTTAAGTAGTCAGCAGGGAGAGAACCAGGAGCCAGAATGGGCCCTGAGACTGATACCAGTTTTAACTTAGTTAGTGAGGGAGGGAAAGAAGGAAGGAAACCCAGGGAGGTTTGGAGAGACCTCACGATTGCTCATTAAATCTCTATGCAGTAAGTTCTGGACACAAGGTTAATGCCTGCTATTCTGTGTGGTCGGTCAGGGTTTTTCAGATTAATGTTTTGTTCTAAGTCATGAATGAAGTGAGTTATTAAACATATTGTTATCTCTAGTTGTACAAATTTGTTGAAAGGATATGGAAAGGATTATCTAACACTTTATTCGGATTTCAGCACAGGGAGGAGGGAGACTGTGTGGGATGGAGATCTGTGGCTTTGGGAGAACATGAGAGGAAAAATGTTCTATAGAAATTAGAATTGGCTGTTCTGAGTTTTTGTCTTGGACTTACAGTGATGACTTTTGTAAACCCCTTTTACAGGATATTAAAAGGAGAGGATTTGTGGATGGAAAACTCAAACCAAACATCACATCAAGATCTGACAGAGTCATTTGATTCATCGAACTGAATATCATTGGCCTTTGACTGTGGAAGGAGAAATGTTTGATCTGTCTGTGGGAAAAGATTTCAAACATTAGTGTGACTGGTAAAGCACCGAGACACACACACACCTGAGTGAGGGTGTTCCAGTGCACTGACTGTGGAAAGAACCTTAACCAGTTACACAGCCTGAAAGACATCACACCATTCACAGCGGGGAGAAATTGTACACGTGTTCTGTATGGACGAGGCTTCAATTGATTGTCCAACCTGGAGAGACATGAGGACACTGACACCACGGAGAAACCGTGGAAATGTGGGGAGTGTGGAAAGGCATTCACTTACCCTTCCAAGCTGGAAACTCATCGACGCATCCACACTGGGGAGAGACCGTTCACCTGCTCCGTGTGTGGGAAGGAATTCACTCAGTCATCTAACCTAGCATTACACCAGCGAGTTCACACTGGGGAGAGGCCATTCACCTGTTCAGTGTGTGGGAAAGGATTCATTCAGTCATACAACCTAGCTTTACACCGGCGAGTTCACACCGGGGAGAGGCCATTCACCTGCTCCGTGTGTGGGAAGGGATTCATCAATTCATCTAACCTAGTGTCACACCAGCGAGTTCACACTGAGGTGAAACCGTTCAGCTGCACTTCCTGTGGAATGAACTTTAGGCTTTCGTCCACCCTGCTGAAACATCAGCGAGTTCACACTGGGGAGAAACCATTCAGCTGCACTGACTGTGGAAAGAGCTTCAGGCATTCAGGCAGTCTCATTGTACACCAGCGAGTTCACACTGGGGAGAGGCCGTTCACCTGCTCCATGTGTGGGAAGGGATTCACTGAATCATGCCAACTGCTGAGACACGAACGAGTTCACACTGGGGAGAGACCGTTTACCTGCTCCGAGTGTGGGAAGGGATTCATTGATTCATCCCAATTGCTTAAACACCAGCGAGTTCGCAAGTGACTGCAGGGGTTGGATTCTGCTGTTATTGCTGCTGTTAATCACAACCAGGACTGAACCATGTTCATTCTGACAGTTGGGGTTTGTTTCTGCTGATGTTAATAATCCCTGAAACTGGACTGCAGTTTAATATTCTGGATCTATAACTAATTGTGTTATTGGGGCTGCAGTGTCCCGTTAAGAACCACTGTCTCTGATCTTTCTCCATAATTTAGGAATTCTCATCAGAAATTAGTTCACAAAAAGATCATGAACTTTTACTTCAACCCGAAATTGATCTTTGGTACGAACTGTACAAATCAGTGTCTGGAAGGTTCCACTGATTAACATCTCCATTCAGAAAGTGCTGATTAATCCTTGCTGACAATTCTTACTGACTTGCACATTACTCACAGTGACACCTCCATTATCCACCATAGAGAAGAGGACTGGGAATTGGAGAATCGAGAGACCCTAAATGTTACCTGTCCTGTCTGGCACAGAAATCCCCTCAGCACAGGAATGGAGACAAGCCCAATCCAAATACCAGACTGTAAGAAATTGCCATCTAATAAATGTATAAAATCTTAAGAAATTTATGGAATATTGTAGAAATTGCTCACTCTCTCTTATGAAGAAAGCTTCCACAGTAGCGTGCTGGGTAACAAACAAACAAAGGACAGGTCTGTGATCTCTGCCAAGGACATGTCTCTAGCACAGGCCCTTAAAAAGATATTTCAAACCTGATACAATTGGATCTCATGAACTCTACATAAACTGTCTGTTGTCGCAGATATCTAGTTTATGATTCATGTGTTTTAGAGCATAGCTTTTGGTTCTTGGAACTAAAGTCTTAACTGTAGAAAATGGCATAAATTGAATTCAAGCAAGCTTGGACTCTATTACGCTTAAAAAATGGGGGGCCATGTTGACTTAAGAGTTTAACAGCTGGAAAGGTAAGATCATAAAGCAGCAGGTGAACTTACTCAGCTAAAGAGCTGGACACATGATGTCAGTAATTCTTGCAAGAACCAGGGCAGTCAAGTGAGATGTTTTTGTTTTAGGGGTTACAGATAGATTAGTTTAAAAGCCTTCAGTAAAGCCTGGAACTGAAAACTCATTTACTTCATCAGATCAAAGAAGAAATTGTATATGAGGGATAATTAACATAAAGGTCAGTTTCAGAACATCCCAGAAAAGGCTATGTTGTCATGGAGTTGGGTGATTCTCTGGTTTCAGTTTATCTGGGTGTTTGCAAAGTTAGTTGCAGTTTGGACCTTATGTGGTTTGTAGCGCACCGAGAGTAGATAGCCAAAGGAAATGACAGTTAAATAGACCTTTGCTGTAAACAGAGTTTAAAAAAAAACTAACTTAATGATTCATCATGTGGAATGCAGGTAAGACTTCATCTCAGTTTGAATTTTGTGAGGGAATAGAAGCCGGAAGGTCTCATAGTTTAAAGCTAGTGGGAGAATCTACAGTGATCCTCACAGAGATTTGCGGTAAAGAAAGCAACAAGCAGATTAGCTTATCAGGACAAGGGACTGAGGCATCCACAGTCAAGAGATGGTCAATGAAAGTTTTACCTCTGAGAATAGCTGGAGTTGAAGAGAATTCTCCAGAGGACTGTGGCATATTTATGGGTGGTCCTGATAGAAGTCAATAACTTTAAGTTTGATGTGTCTTATAAGAGAATTCTTGGGGGAGTCGTAAAAAGTAAACCTGAGTGCTTAACATGCACTCTTCAGAAAGGGCTCCAGCTGTTAGTCTGTAGTGCATTGGTCATTTGTAACACTTAAACAACACCCTAGGATGAGTTGCTCCCCCATCCCCATATAATCTGGGATCAGATCCATGGACCCGAGCACCCAGGAAGGTGAAGGTAGTGGCCATCAAAGGCCCATAGCCCAACCAGAAACCTGGACTATCCAGGAACTCGTTGCCAGGAAGGGATGCCTCGGTGCATTGTTATAATCATAACCGCCTGGGCCACTATGTCCATCACTGTCACAAAAGGTGCCATGTGGAGGCTGACAGTAATGGTGAGCCCTGCTTTCTCTCTGCTCCTGTACAACTGAGTCCTGACCATGTTGAGCAGCAGCTAGAGGCAATGATAGAGGCCGTGTGAATTAGGAACAGATTGGCTGGTTGCTGCAGTGAACCAGGTACCCGGACTAGCAACTCCAGACACCCAGTGACTTCAGCTATTGACCCTTTCAACTGACATTGTGGTTACATATTGAACTAAAGACTTTGCCTTTTCAAGATTTGGCTTTATCTCATTTGTTATCTACCAAGACGTCGTGGTCGAGAAGGGGAGATAGAAGTCACCTCGAAATTAGCACATCTGTCTCTGATGCAAAAACACCAGATTATTGGACAGTAAAGTTACTCCAGGGCTCCTGAATAAGATAGAATAGTAATTAATGGGATGTCCCACTTAAAATAAAAGATAGAGAAAATCGCACCACCAAATGGGAATTGGAATAATTCACCCTGGGTATAGTTCAATACAATAGATCAATCTAGTATCCAGGTACATTCCTGTGAAAGTCAGAAAAATGTAGATGAGACTTGTAAATTAGTAGCTTTCTCTTGGAGATGTTTGTATCCTTGCCTCTGAACCTTTTCAGAAAACTGAATTTGATAAACTGGCCACTATCTGAGACATCGCACCATGCAGGGCGAGATAAACAAATATCTTCAGATAGACACCCCCACCAGCCCCACCCTGGGCTTTGGTAAGATTACCTGAAAGCCCAAGAATGATCTGTATCAGATGGCACAGGGAGCATGATTTTGGGGTACCAGTGTGAGTGTGCAGATGTGACTTGTTATGTATGGAGTAACTAAAATGCAGAAATGCATGGTGAAACTGCACTGAAGACTGGATCCCAGACATGCTCAGCTACTCGACAACAGAACAACATGAAGTGATTAATGTGGCTATAGACTGAGTTAACATTTTAAATCATCAAGGTATTGACACAAACTACACAGAGAAACTGACTTTAAAACAATCTGGAAAGAATTAAACACACTTGTATCTATCAGAGGGAGTAAAATTAAAGTGAAGAGGGATATAGAATCTGGATTTAGAAAATATCCACAAGGTGGGTGCCAGTGAACAGAGAGCTGGAGAATCTTTAAACTCCATGCATGAACTTTTGTTTGAACCATATGTATTTACAATATGCCAATAACTTAGAATTGTGTGAGATGATCTGCAGGTGGGGAGGATGAATCAAAGTCGATAGTTATCACATTTCACTGGGAAGCTTTTACATCTATTCTTGGTGGCAGCTCAAAGATTTTGTATTGCTGATTTTGCAATCAACAAATTAGGAGAACAAGCTCATAGCTTAGAAATAGCTGGGTTAGCCAGAAATAAGATGTGAGAAGTCAATAAGGTATTCACTTCTTGAGGCTGGGAGATGTGTAAGAAATCACTGTTCAATAAGCTTGTAGTTTTTAAAGAAATTTATTGACTATAGGAATCTCTCTCTCACTTATGAAGAAAGCTTCCTTGACAAACACAATAATGCCAAGGACATGTCTCTGGCACAGACCCTAAAACAAGACAAACTTGATTGGGTGGGGAGATCTCATAACCCAAATGTTAACTAACTGTCTGAGTAAAGATTGAACAGGATGTCCTGGAGAGTGACGAGCAACAAAATGACTGCATGGATTTCTGATGGAAATAGGAGGGATTAACTTGAATATCTGTCCCTTGACAATTGAATAAGTGATTGACAAAAGACCCCCAAGAATAACGTATATAAACAGTTTTCCAAAAGGTAAAATCACTTCAGACAACAAAGAGCTTCTCAAAGTGATCCGTGCTGGCTTCAGACAAACACTTTGACTCAAGGAGACTGAGAAAGGAAGAGACTGCCATCTTCAGCCACGGAGATCAGCATCCCCCTGATCCGGGACCAGTAAACCATTCTGAGGAGACTGCCACCTCCAGCCAAGGAGATCAGCATCCCCCTGATCCGGGACCAGTAAACCATTCCGAGGAGATTGCTACCTCCAGCCATGGAGATCAGGTTCCCCCCCTGCTTCTCCCCATCCATTTGTCTAATCCAGGACCAGTAAACCGTTCTCACCAGTTATGGGCCGTATGTTTTTTCTGCCTATTTAACTGATGTATCATATCTAAACTATTGCTTCTTAGTAAAATGCTTTAAGATTACCTAGGACTTCGATGTCCTTTTTCGGTAATCTGTGACTCCTGGAGAAGTGTAAGATTTTAGTTCATGAGAGTAACTGAGGGTATGAGAACTGAAATAATCTAGAGTAATGATGAGGTGTTAGTTGTGGCTCAGTGGTTGCATTCTTATCTCTGAGTCAGGAGGTTGTGGGTTCAAATCCACATCCAGAAACATGAGCATAAAATCCAGGTTGATATTCTGATGCAGTACTGAGGGAGCACTGCACTGACAGAGGTCCCGTCTTCCAGATGAGACCTTCAACTATGGCCCCATCTGCCCTCTCAGTTGGTGTAAAAGTTCCCATGATGTTATTCCAAAGAACAGAGGAGTTCTTCCTGATGTACTGCTTCATATTTTTCCTCAACATACACTACTGAACAGATTATCTGGTCACAGTCACATTTCTATTTGTGGGATCTTGCTGTGCACGTTTTGGTGACTGCATTTCCGACATTACAACAGGCTCTACACTTCAATAGACCTTAATTGGCTGTAAAGCACTTTGGGCCACCCTGAAGTTGTGAAAGGCGCTATATAAATCCAAGTCTCCATTGACAAAGGAGAAAAGGCCCAAAAATGGAACAGTTGGTAACAGGACATCAATCAGTCTCTTATCTTAGAGAAATCAAGGGCTCGAACACTGTGTGTTTGACACAAAGCTGATTTATTTAATCTATATCCAGAATATTAAACTCCATCCCAGTTACAGAGATTATTAATATCAACTGAAACAAACTCCAACTTTCAGAACAAACATGGTTCACTCCTGGATGTGATTAACAGCAGCAATAAGAGCAGAATCCAACCCCTGCAACTTGTGAACTCGCTGGTGTGTCTGCAGGGTCGATGAACGAGAGAATCCCTTCCCACACATGGAGCAAGTGAACATTCTCTCCCTGGTGTGAATGCGCTGGTGTTTCAGCCTGAGGGAATGCAAAACGAATCCCTTCCCACACACAGAGCAGGTGAACGGCCTCTCTCCAGTGTGAGTGCGCTGGTGAGTTAGCAGATCCATTTTGCCTTTAAAGCTCCTCTCACAGTTGGTGCATTTAAAAGGTCTCGTGTCAGAGTGAACACGTTGGTGTGAAGTAAGTTGGGCGAGCTGAGTGAATCTCTTTCCACACTCGGAGCAGCTGAATGGTCTCACCCCAGTGTGAATGCGCTTGTGTCTCAGCAAGGTGGATAACTGGGCGAATCCCTTCCCACACACAGAGCAGGTGAACGGTCTCTCTCCACTGTGAACTCGCTGATGATCTGACAGCTTGCATAACTGAGTGAATGCCATCCCACACTCAGGGCAGGCGAATGGTTTCTCCCCAGTGTGAACTCGCTGGTGTAACTGAAGGCTGGATAACTGAGTGAATTCCTTCCCACACTCGGAGCAGGTGAATGGCCTCTCCCCAGTGTGGACTCGCTGGTGAGTCAGCAGGTTTTGTTTTCTTTTAAAGCTCTTCTCACAGTTGGAACATTTAAAAGGTCTCGTGTCAGAGTGAGCAAGTTGGTGTGCAGTGAGGTGGGTTAGTCGCATGAATCCCTTCCCACACTCTGAGCAGGTGAATGGCCTCTCCCCTGTGTGACTGCGTCGATGAATTTCCAACACAGACGGGGATCTGAATCCCTTCCCACAGGCTCCACATTTCCATGGTTTCTCCATGTTGTCGGTATTCTTTTATCTCTCCAGGTTGGATAATCATTTGAAGCCTTGTCCACACACAGAACACGTTCACAGCCTCTCCCCACTGTGAATGGTGTGATGTTTTTTCAGGCTATGCAACTGGTTAAAGCTCTTTCCACAGTCAGTTCATTGGAACACTCTCATTTTGGTGTGTGTCTGTCTGTCTCGGTGCTTCTCTAGTCACACTGATGTTTGAAATCTTCCCACAACAGAATGTACAAAAAATTCTTCTTCCACATGCAAATGTTGATGATGTTCAGGTCCTGATGAATCAAGTGACTTTGTCAGAACTTCAGAAAGTTTTGCAAATTATCCTCTTCTAATCCCCTGCAAAAGGAGTTCACAGTGTCAATATCACTATCAGCCCAGGATAGTAATTCAGAATAGGTAATTTTAGTTCCTACGGAACATTCTTTCTTGTCTTGTTTCCCCAAAGATGTGGTTCAATCATAGAAACATAGAAACTAGGAGCAGGAGTTGGCCATTTGGTCCTTTGAGCCTGCTCCGCTATTCAATATGGTCACAGTGATCCTCCATCTCAACGCCATGTTCCCACTTTCTCTCCATACCCCTTGATGCCCCTAATATCCAAAAAATTATCAATTTCTTCCTTGAATATACACAGTGATCTGGCCTGCACAGCCTTCTGTGGTAGAGAATTCCACAGGTTGACCACCCTCTGAGTGAAGAAATTTTTCAACATCTCAGTCCTAAATGGCCTGCTCCATATCTTGAGACTGTGACCACTGGTTCGAGATTCCCCAGCCAGGGGAAACATCCTTCCTGTATCCAGTCTGTCTAGCCCTGTTAGAATTTTATACATTTCGATCAGATCCCCACTCATTCTTCTAAACTCTAGTGAATACAGGCCCAGTCGAACCAATCTCTCCTCATACGACAGTCCTGCCATCCCTGGTATCAGCCTAATGAACCTTTGCTGCACTCCCTCTGTGGCAAGTATATCCTTTCTTCAGTAGGGAGACCAAAACTGCACGCAATACTCCAAGTGTGGCCTCACCGAGGCCTTGTGTTACTGCATTAAGACATCCCTACTTCTGAACTCAAATCCTTTTGCGATGAAGGCCAACATACCAATTGCCTTTGTAATTGCTTGCTGCACTTGTCTATTTACTTTCATTGACTGGTGTACAAGGACACCTTTGTACATCCACATTTCCCAATACATCACCATTTAAATAATACTCTGCCTTTCTGTTTTTCACACCGAAGCATATAACTTCACATTTATCCACGTTATGCATCTGCCATGTGTTTGCCCACACACCCAACTTGTCTAAATCGTCCTGAAGACTCCTTGCATCCTCCTCACAACTCAGGCCCGCCTAGTTTTGTGTTGTCAGCAACTTGAAAATATTGCATTTGGTTTCCTCATCCAAGTCATTTATACATATCGTGAATAGCTGGGGCCCAAGCACTGATCCCTGCGCTACACCACTAGTCACCACCAGCCACCCAGATAAAGACCCATTTATTCCCACGCTCTGTTTCTGGTCTGTCAACCAATTCTTAATCCATGCCAATCATCTAAAAGAACTGAAAATCAGCAACAAAGTCCCAACAAGAGTTCAGAGAACCTTTCTGAATAAACAGAATATTGTTCCCGGTATCTATGAAACACTCTGTCTGCTGATGTTGTACAAAGTATCAAGTGGTGGATACTGCATGCTCCCTCTCCACGGTTACTGGGCACGGGCGAGACTGCAACAGAGAGGCCGACAGCTAGTGTAACCTCCCCCGCCCCCCTCCTGTATGCCCCAACCATCCTGGCTCTACAAACTGTTCTTTTAGCCAAGAGCAGGGCCAGGAGAAGATCCTCTGACTTACCCAGTCCCTCCAGACTGGGCAGCCAAAGGTTAGGGATGTGGGGCTGAAGCATAACCAAAAATTGAGAAGCAGTCCCTTCAGGGACTATACAGGGGCTACAACTTCTCACACTGAATATAAACATGGCCCTTGGACTCCCCCCGGCTGCAAACATCAACTCGGACGTCAGCATTACAAGGACACTAGGACCCAGTTGGGAACAGAGAGCCTGAAGACCCGTCCACCTAATTACGTCACCAATACACCGCATGCGCTCCGCTCCCTGTTGACCCAAGATGGTGGCCATGAATCTGGGCCTGTTTCTTGGAAGACCGGATGCTGCAAAAGCGAGAATTGCAGGTTCGATTTCGGGTTTTGAGGCCTTCACCAGTTGTTTAGAAACCCTCCCCATCCACCTGCCAACTCCTTCGCTCCCTCCGCGTTTCCGCATTCTTACCGGTTTGGAGATACGACGGACAAGAGATGCCCCAGAGCCATCACTGCGCATGTTCTAACCATTGGGCGGTACTGCGCATGCGCACTGCTCTCCTTTGGTGGGGATCGGGGACATTCACCATCGCGGGGAATGCTGGGTAACTTCCCCGACATGGAAAGTCCTAACCAGTGAATAGTGATTCTCGTTTGCTATGATGTGGAAGTAGGGGCGCGGTGGGATGGAAATCAATAAAACTAGGAGCCAAATTATACCGAAACTCAAGCCACCTTTTGTGCATAAGCCATGGCTCTTTTAATGCCTCTGGGTCAGGGAATCCGTCTTTAACAGACATTGGCTTGGAAAGAGGGAAATGACCTGGTCCACTTGCCAATCAATCACCACTGGCCAACATTATTACACTGTCAAGAGTTCAGGGTCTCAGAGGAAAAAGAAATATGAGGCCGTAAATCTAATTTGGGAAATAATGTGAAAGAATTACAATTCACTTTACAAATTAATGTATTGAACTTCAAATCAAAATAATTGTTTCCAATTACTATATTCAGTTTGCCCAACACCGATGAGGAATCGTTGTGAATAATGTTCACTGTTTTATACTATTCTATTTTTCTGTTATTGTGATGCATGAGTTTCCCCTCCGTTCTATAACATATGAATGGCGAATCATTCTACCCAGAATGCTCTGTGTGGGTGAATACGGCCTATGTCCATCAGAAGGGTCGTAACGCACAGGCGCAGGAAGGCCCTGCCCCTCCCAGAGGGAGGGGATCTGCTGGACACAGCCTCTCCCACCTTACAAATATGTGGACTTCTTCTTATTGCAACTTCCCAGCCAGTTAGTCGTGAGGTTGCAGCAGAGTAATGTATTTGCTTTATAATTCCATAATCCATCTGCACTATCACACTGGGGATGCTCCCTTAACAACTCTTTATTAATAATGTCACTAGGGTATGTGAAATGTGTAGAATTATTGGACCAAACTCTACCAGATACTCTTTGTGCTTAACTAATCAGTGAACCCTAATATCTGTTTCAGCACACAGGTAGATCAATTTTTCCACAGGGATCAATGTGAGAGAATTATCCACCCTGGAATTCTCAGTCTGAACAGGGTGGGTTGTGTTTTCAGACAGGGTGTCCCAGTTCTGCACCTTTAAAGGGACAAGGAGAGGACCAGCTGGACTGAATGACTCGGAATGCCTGAAACAATATGTATTATGGGAAAGAGAAGTTTAGTCTGAGTTAGAAACTCAAACAGGCTCTTCACGGCAGACAGGTCACCATGGCAACACTGATAAGACATTCCATTCCACAGAATTGACTCATTGAAAACTCTAATCAGATCAGGGAAAGGACAGAGTTTGTCTGTTAAACACATTAGAAACTTAAACCAGAGTGAGGAATAAAATAGATTAAATTATAATGTGTAATGTTTATACATATAATTGTAATTCTATGAGAAATAACAGAATTAATAATAGGCAAGGTAGTTTAGTGTTAATGAGAAAATTACTGAAATGAAGTAACTGATGGGAATCAGAGAATGTGTCCTTGTAAATCACAGATTTGAGAAATTCCAGCTGTCATTTCTTCATTTTCTGCCAAAACCCAGCAGAGAAGACAAAGAGTCAGGGGCCAGAGCTGGATCACGACAAGGTATAAAAGTGAGGCGTTCTGATGTTAGGGGCAGTTGGGATTGGAAACACCGGAGATCAAGCTCAGGGTGCCCGAGGTTCCATCCAGCGGGCTGACCTCGTGTAAGTGACGTTGGACACATGGGACTTGCATGTTTACTCTGATTGATGGTAAAATTAGATGCTCAACCAGGAGCCTTGTTGGACAGGGCTGATGGGTGAACAACATTTGGTACGAGTAAGCACACAGGCAGCAGAGTTTTGGATGACCTCAAGACCTCAACACTATGGGGAGATTGAATGTGGGAGGCCAGCTGGGAGTGTGTTGGGATAGTCAAGACTGAAGGTAACAAAGAAATGGATGAGAATTTCAGCAGATGAGCTGAGACCAGGGCAGAATCGGGTGATGTTAGTGAGGTGTAAATTGGCGGTGTTGGTGATGATCCAGAAAGGTGGTTGGAAGCTCAACTTGGGATCAGATATTACATCGAACCCGTGAACTGTCTGGTTCTGACTCAGACAGTTGGCAGGGAGAGGGATGAAGTCCGTGACTAGAGAGTGGAGTTAGTAGTGGGGACTGACGACACTAGTTTCAGTCTTCCCAATATTTAATTGGAGGAAATTTCTGTTCATCCAGTACTGGATGTCAGACAAGTCAGGACAGTGTGTGAGTTGGAGGAGAGATTGGAGGTGATAATGTTCGCATATACCAGGTCCTTCTTGGTGGTGGAGGTTGAGGATTTAGGAGGTTCTGTTAAATTTCTCATCGAGTTGTAGATATATAAAATTCCTCTCCTTCATACCCTGCCTCTCACAGCCCTCCCACACATATCTCTCTCTCTCTCTCCAGCCACCTCCCCCCCCCGCCCTGGCCGACTCTCTCTTTCCCTCTCTCCTCCCATAGAGACTAGAATCATGTGTAGACCCAGACTGGGTGACAGGTTCCCTACCCAGAAGGACATTAGTGAACCAGTTGGGTTTTGTGACAGTTCGGTAGTCTTCATGGTTATTTTTACCTCGTGCCAGCCCCACAAATTACAAGATTCATTCAGCTCAATTTCACAACCTGCCCTTGTGTTTTGTGGGTTCTCTCTCGCTCCCTTTTCTATGTTTTAATCAATTTCACAGGGTATTAGAAGTGGAGGATTCGCAGTCGGGAAACTCAAACCAAACATCACAACAGCGTCTGATGCAGTTGCCAATTTGTCGTAACCTGAATATCATCAGATTTCGAACATGGAAGGACAAAGCACCATTCACAGTGGAGAGAAACCATACACGTGTTCTGTATGTGGACAAGTCTTCAGCCGATCATCTGGCCTGTCGAGACACAAGCACAGTCACAACAGGGAGAAGCCATGGACATATAAAGACTGTGGAAAGATATTCATTACCCCATCTAAGTTGGAAACTCATCGGCGCAGACACACGGGGGAGAGACCCTTCATCTGCTGTGTGTGTCAGGAAGGATTCACTCAGTCATCTCACCTTCTGAGACACCAGCGAGTTCACACTGATGAGAGACCATTCAGATGCTCTCACTGCAGAACTGGGTTCAGGCAATCATCTCAACTTATTGTACACCAGCATATTCACACTCGGGGGAGGCCAATCACCTGCTCCGAGTGTGGCAAGGGATTCACTACCTCATCCCACCTTCTCAGACACCAGCAAGTTCACAGTGGGGAGAAGCCATTCACCTGCTCTGAGTGTGGGAAGGGATTTACTCAGTCATCCATCCTGGTGACACACCAGCGGGTTCACACTGGGGAGAGGCCGTTCATCTGCACTGAGTGTGGGAAGGGATCCACTCAGTTTTCCAACCTGTTGGCACACCAGCGAGTTCACACTGGGAGTGGACATTCAACTGTTCTGAATGAGGTAAGGGATTAACTCAGTCATCCACCCTGCTGTGACACCGGTGGGTTCACACTGGGGAGAGGCCTTTTAAATGCCCAGACTGTGGAGATTCATTCATCCCACCTGAAAATACACCAGTTCACGCTTCTCCAAGTGTGTGAAGGGATTAATTAATTTATTGTATCTGCTGCCACACCAGCAGGTTCACATTGGCGAGAGACCTTTTGAATGCCAGATTGTGGGAAATGATATTAAAGTTCCTGGGAACTGTTGGTCATGTTCACACTGAAGAGAGACCGTTCAGGTGCTCTCACTGCGGGACTGGGTTCAGGCAATCATCTCAACTCACTGTACACCAGCGAATTCACACTGGGGAGAGGCCGTTCACCAGCTCTGAACATGGAAAGGGAAATGCATATTTATCCCACTTGCTGAGATACTAGTGAGTTCACAAATAACTACGCTGATTGGATTTTGCTGTTAATCACAACAAGACTGAACCATCTCCATTGTGACCTGTTTCTGTTGATGTTAATAAACTCCAGCCCATTTATAGATGTTAATACTGTGGATAAACGTCAAGTAAATCAGCTTTGTTTTAAATACAGTGTTGAATCTTCTCAATGTCTCTAACAGGAGCTAGTTCCTTTTGAAGTGCTCTCCTTCTCCCGTCTCCTCCATCCTCATCTCCA
The DNA here is from genome assembly GCF_964194155.1 of Cetorhinus maximus. NCBI lineage: Eukaryota > Metazoa > Chordata > Chondrichthyes > Lamniformes > Cetorhinidae > Cetorhinus > Cetorhinus maximus. The sequence goes on from NC_135901.1 coordinate 18,978,093, forward strand.
ACAAGAAGTGAGAGGAGTTCATGGAGCTTCTTTGTCACTAAGATCCAATCAGCTGCCCCTGCTGCTTCCAGACCAAATTGTCTCTAAAGTTTCTTTAGTTTCTTTCCTATCTCCCCTCATGCCGTCTTAGGGCTCATCTTGTCCATGAGACCCACCTCCTGGTCCATCGACCATATTCCCACTAAACTGCCGATCACCCAATTTTTCCATTGTGAACATTGCTAATGGTTCTCTCCCTTCAGGTCCTGTCCCTCTGCCCTTGAAATCTGCCATCATCACCTCCTCCTCAAACAAACTACCATTAACCCCACTGTCCTTGCAAACTACCATCCCATCTCTAGCCAGCTTTTCCTCTCCAAAGGACTCTCCAAAGTCCTTATCATCTCCCAAATCCATGCCCATCTTTCCCAGAACACTATGTTACAGGGTGACCTGGACTGGGAACTGAATATTCGGGGATATTCATCATTTTGGAAGGATAGGCAGAGGGGTAAAGGAGCTGGGTAGCATTGTTAAGAAGGGGAAAGGTCAGTACATTAGTGAGAGAGGGTCTCAGATAGAAGGATCAGGAAGGAATCAGTTTGGGTGCAGCTAAGAAACAGCAAAGGGCAGCAGACATTGGTGGGAGGTGTTCACAGGCCACCAAACTGTCGCGATAATGTTGGGCATGGTATTAATCAGGATATTAAAGCTGCATGTTGCATGGTAAAACAGTAATAATGGGCAACTTCAATTTATGTATGGACTGGGTAAAGCTAATTAGCATTGATGCTGCGGAGGATGTCTTCCTGGGCTGTGTACAAGATGAGTTTATGAAGCAGTACATTGCGGAATTAAATAGGGATTGTGCTATTTTATATTTAATATTATCTAATGAGAAAGGGTTAATCAATAACCTTGCTGTAAAGCAGCTATTAGGAAATAGTGGCAATAAGATGTTAGAGTTTTACATTAAGTTTGTAAGTGATATCACTCATTCTGCAACTAGGGTCCTAAATCTGAACAAAGGAAATTATGAAGGTATGAGGGGCAATTTGGCAATGGTGGATTGGAGAAATACATTAAAATATTTGATGGTAGACAGGCAATGGCTAGTATTTGAAGAAGTATGACATGGATAACAAGAAATATACATTCCTCTAAGACACAAAAACTCAACAGGAAATCTGAATCAATCGTGGCCTGCAAAAGTTAAAGATTGCATTAGATCAAAGGAAGTGGTTTATAAATTTGCCAGGAAAAGTGGTAACCCCAAGGATTGGGAACAATTCAGAGTCCAGCAAAGGATGGCCAAGACTCTGATAAAGAATGGGAAAAGAGAATATGTTGCAAGCTAGGGAGTAACATGAAAGTGACTGTAAAAGCTTCTTTAGGTATGTGAAAAGGACAAATGTGGGTCCATTATAGGTGGAGACAGGAGAATTTATGATGGAGAATAGGGAACTGGCAGAGAAATTAAACAATTACTTTCTGTCTGGCTTCATGGAGGAAGATACAGAAAATCTCCAAGAAATACTAGGGAACCAAGGGATGAGTGAAAATGAGGGAATAAATTAGTATTAATAAGAGGTGGTACTTGAAAAATGAGTTGGATTGAGGGTTGATAAACCCCTGGACCAGATGAGCTGCATCCTAGAGATAGTTGATGCATTGATGGTTATTTTTAACAATTCTATAGATTCTTGAAAGGTTCCTGCAGACTGGAAAGAAGCAAATGTAACCCCATTATTTAAGAAGGGAAGGAGAGAGGAAACTGAGAACTACAGACTTGTTAGTTTGACATCAGTTTCATGAAAATATAATAATTTCAGAATATTATTGTGATGTATTGTATAGGTAAGTTAATAATGGGGGTTGGATTAGTTTCTCTGTGTGGATATGTGTGTGTGTGTGTTGGGGTAGGGGGTGGATTTAATTGAGTTGGAGACAGCTGGTCTGGAGGCTTTGAGTTATCTAAAGGGATACTCGGTTTGAAATGCTAAATACGTAAACATGGCCGAAATTCTAGAATGTGAAGTGTGAGAAAAATTTGCATTTTTCGGTAAATGAGAGTAGTTTGAATTTCAAAGAGATGGTAGGACGTTACACCTAGCTAAAAGAAGCTAAGCCAAACAGTGTTTATTTTTCCCAAAAGTTACTGATAGTATGAGTACGATGAAAGATTTGTATTATGGGAAAAGTAAAGTTGCGAAGACAAATTGGAACAATGGAATTTAAGTTAAAAAGGGAGAAATATGTATAAAGGAGATGAGGTTATGTGTGAGGGAGAAGGCATTCTAATATGTAATGCAAGTGTGAAAAGCCTCCAACCTCTGTGCATTAAGTTGTTGTCTGCAGGAAATGAAGCTAAGAAAACTCACTTTGAATATCACTGCCCAGGGTATTGTGTGTATTGCCTGGGTCTGTTTAATTCTATTTGTTTTATTGTTGCCTTAATGGAGGTGTAACTGGGAGCCAGGTTAATTAGGGGATTTAGGAGTTATTATAGTAGTAATTTGCCGACCTGTGTATGTGCTTAAAATCTTTTATTAATAAATGTTTAAGTTCTTTTTGTAAAAAAAAAAGCCTCTACATCCCAGTGGACTTATTACTACTGAATTCAAGGCACACATCTCGAAATAAAATATAAATTGCAAAACAGTTGTGGCAGCTGTTTCAAGCTTCCCCCTGGGATTTGAGCAGTTCAGCATTTACCATCCATAACAATCAGTAATAGGAAAAATGTTAGAATCTATTATAAAGGACGTGATAAGTGGACATTTGGAAAATAGTAATATGATCGGGCAGGGTCAACATGGATCTTTGAAAGGAAAATCATGTTTGACAAATGTATTGGAGTTTTTTTGAGGATGTTACTTGCAGTATAGATAAAGGAGAACCAGTGGATGATTTGGATTTTCAGAATGATTTTGATAAGGTCCCACACAAGAAGCTAGTGAACAAAGTTAGAGCACTTGGGATTGAGGGTAATATACTGCTATGCATCGTGAATTGGTTAACAGACAGAAACCATGGGTAGGAATGAATGCATCATCCTCAGGATAGAAGGCTGTTTCTAGTGGGGTACTGCAAGGATCAATGCTTGGGCAAGAACATGCAATATAAAGCGAATAAGAGTGAAGTTATCCACTTTGATAGAAAAAAAAAGGCAGAGTTTTTCTTCAATGGTGAGAGGCTGGGAAGTGTTGATGTTCAAAGGAACCTGAGTGTCCTCGCTCATGAGTCACTAAAAGCTAGCATGCAGGTGCAGCAACAAATTAGGAAGGCAAATGGTATGGTGGCCCTGAGGACAGGAGTAAACGTGTCTTTCTGCCATTGTATAGGGCCTGGGTGAGGGCACGTCTGGAGTATTGTGCACAGTTTTGGACTCCTTATTCAGGGAAGGATGTATTTGCCACAGAGGGAGTGAAATGAGGGCTCGCCAGACTAATACCTGGAATGGTGGGATTGTGTTATGAGGAGAGATTGAAGAAAATGGGCCCATATTCTCTAGAGTTTTTAAGGATGAAATGTGATCTCATTGAAACTTACAAAATTCTTACAGGGCATGACAGGGTAAATGTGGATGATATATTTTCCCTGGTTTTCGAGCCTAGAACGAGGGGACACCACCTCAGAACAAGGGACAGGTCATTTAAGAGTGAGATGAGGAGGAATTTCTTCACTCAGAAGGTGGTGAACTTGTTGAATTCTCTATCCCAGAGGGCTGTGGAAGCTCAGTCACAGAGCATGTTCAAGACAGAAATTGATAGATTTCTGGATACGAATGATGCCAAGGGAAACTATTGGAGAAAATTCTGAAGGAGAGAATCTATCTCCACTTGGAGAGGTAAGGTTTGATCAGGGATAGTCAGCATGGCTTTGTCAGAGGGAGGTCATGCCTAACAAATTTGATTGAATTTTTTGAGGTGGTGACCAGGTGTGTAGATGAGGGTCGTGCAGTTGATGTAGTTTTTATAGGTTTCAGCAAAGCCTTTGACAAGGTCCCACATGGGAGGCTTATAAAGAAGGCAAATGCACATAGGATACAGGGTAATTTGATAAGGTGGATTCAAAATTGGCTTAGTTACAGAGGCAGAGGGTGATGACAGAAGGATACTTTAGTGACTAGAAGCCAGTGTCCAGTGGCGTACCACAGGGATCTGTGCTGGGTCCCATATTATTCGCTATTTGTATAAACGACATAGATGACTATGTGGGGGGTAGGATTAGTAAGTTTACGAATGACACCAAGATTGGCCGGGTTGTTAACTGTGAGGTTGTGTGTCTTGGGCTACAGGAAGATATAGATGGGATGGTCAAATGGGCAGATAAGTGGCAGATGGAATTTAATGCTGAAAAGTGTGAGGTGATACACTTTGGAAGGAGTAATTTGACAAGGAAGTATTCGATGAATGGCATGACACTAGGAAGTTCTGAGGAAAAAAAGGACCTTGGCGTGTGTGTCCATAGATTTCTGAAGGTGGAGGGGCATGTTAGTGGGGTGGTGAAAAAGGCATATGGGACACTTGCCTTTATCAATCGAGGCATAGATTACAAAAGTAGGGAGGCCATGTTGGAGTTATATAGAACCTTGGTGAGGCCACAGCTGGAGTACTGTGTGCAGTTCTGGTCGCCACATTATAGGAAGGATGTGACTGTACTGGAGAATGTGCAGAGGAGATTCACCAGGATGTTGCCTAGGATGAAACATTTAAGTTATGAAAAGAGGTTGGATAGACTTGGGTTGTTTTCATTGGAGCAGAGAAGACTGTGGGATGACCTGATTGAGATGTACAAGATTATGAGGGGCATGGACAGGTTGGATAGGGAGCAGCTGTTCCCCTTAGTTGCAGGGTCAGTCACGAGGGGACATAAGTTCAAGGTGAGGGGCAGGAGGTTTAGGGGGGATGTGAGGAAAAACGTTTTTGCTCAAGAGAGTGGTGATGGTCTGGAATCCGCTGCCTGGGAGGGTGGTGGAGGCGGGTTGCCTCACATCCTTTAAAAAGTACCTGGATGAGCACTTGGCATGTCATAACATTCAAGGCTATGGGCCAAGTGCTGGTAAATGGGGATTAGGTAGGTAGGTCAGGTGTTTCTCACGTGTCGGTGCAGACTCAATGGGCCGAAGGGCCTCTTCTGCACTGTGTGATTCTGAATATGCTTCTTTTCATTCTTCCTGCCAAAATGGTCAATTTCATTTTCCCACATTATACCCCATTTGCCAGATGGTTGCCCACTCATTTAATCTATCTCTGTCCCTTTGTAGCCTCCTTACATCCTCTTCACAATGTACTTTCCTACCTATCTTTATATCATCAATAAAATAATTCTGATTATTAATGCATTACCTTCTGGATAATTTCAGTCATTTCCTGATTATTGAAGCAATAAGCGGCTGATTGTTAATGTAATGGAAGCCTGATTATTAATATAATAGGACACTGATTATTTATACAATAAGATCCTGGTTGTTGATGCAATAGGCACCAGACTATTAATGTAATAGTATCCTGATTATTAATGTGTTGGGATCCTGAATCTTAAAGTAATTGGACTCTGATCATTCATATAACAGGAACCTGAGCAATGATGTAATAGAATTCTGGTTATTAATACGTTATGATCATGATGATGAGTGCATTTTTTAATTCATTCCTGGGATGCGGGCATTGCTGGTGAGGCCAGCGTTTATTGCCTATCCTTAATTACCCTTGAGAAGGTGGTGGTGAGCTGCTTTCATAAACCGCTGTAGTCCATGTGGTGCAGGTACACCCACAGTGCTGACTTGTTTTTAGCAGTTTTGATACAGCTGAGTGGCTTGCTAGGCCATATTGGAGGGCATTTAAAAGTCAACCACATTGTTGTGGTCTGGAGTCACATATAGGAGAGACCAGGCAAGGACAGCAGATTTCCTTCCCTGAATGTTTCATGGTCATCATCAGACTTTTAATTCCAGGGATTTGTATTGAATTCAAATTCCATCATTTGCATTATCCTGTGTCTCTGGATTACGAGTCCAGTGACAATACAATTGCACCACCACCTCCCCCCTGTTCTGAGGACGTGAAAGATTCTAAATGAACACGAGAACTTTCAGCTCCACATACTGTCCACAGGGGAGTTCACCTGGTGCAGTGCAACCAACATTCGTGTTTTAACTAACACCACCAAAAAAACTGGACTAATTGGTCACTCGTCTGATTGGTGTTTGTGGAATCTTACTTTGTTCAGCTGGCTGCCGTGAAACAGTAACAACTTGTATTTAGATAACGTGATTAATGTAGTAAAACATCCCAAGGTGCTTCAGGAGAGATTCATAAAGAAAATATTGACGCATAGGGCAACATTAAGGTGGATGGCTAAAACATTGATTGGAGAGGCAGATTTGAACAAGAATCTTCAATCAGGAGAGAGATGGAGAATTTAGGGAGGGAATTTCAGAGCTTCCTGCCTAGGCCCTGCCACCAATTGTGGAATCATTCAAATCAGGGATGTTAAAGAGACCAGAATGAGAAGAGAGCAGATCCTCAGAGGGTGTGTGACTGGAGGCTACAGAGATAGGGAGGGAAATGGCTATGGAGGGATTTGAAAACAAGGATGTGAATTTTAAAATTGAGGCATTGCTTGACCAGGAGCCGATGTAGGTCAGTGAGCACAGCGGGTGATGGGTGAACAGGACTTGGTGTGAGAAAGCACACGGGCAGCAGAGTTTTGGATGATCTCATGTTTCCGTGTGGGGGTGGGGTGAATGTGAGAGGCTGGTCAGGAATGCATTAGATTCATCAAGTCCAAAAGTAACACGAGCATGGGTTTCAGCAGCAGATGAGCTGGGGTGGGGTGGAGACAGGTGACGTTATGGATATTGAAATATCTGGTATTAGTGATGGTGTGGATATGTCAGCAGAATCTCATCTTGGAATCAAATCTGACACCAAGATTGTGGACTGTGTGGTTCAGCCTCAGACAGTTCCCAGGGAGAGGGATGGACTCGGTAGTTAGGGAACGGAATTTGAAGTGGTGACTGAAGACAATGGCTTTGGTCTTCCCAATTTTTAATTGGAGGAAATTTCTGCTCATCCAGTACTGGGTGTCGGATGAGCAGTTTGATAATTTAGTAACAGTGGAGGAATGGAGAGGGATGGTGGTGAGGTGGAGCTGGGTGTTGTCAATGTACATGTGAAAAATAACACGGTGCTTTTGGATGATGTCGTCCAGTGACAGCATGTAGATGAGAAATAGGAGGGACCAAGGATAGATCCTTGGGGGACATCAAGTACAAGAACTTAGGAGAGGAAAGGGAGGTTGGAGATGAGTTGGTAGTTTGCAAGGACAGTGGGTCAAGGGTTTTCTTTTAGGATGATCAATATGAATTAGGAGCAGGAGGAGGCCACTTGGCCCCTCGAGCCTGCTCCGCCATTCAATAAGATCATGGCTGATCCGAATGTAACCTCAACCCCACATTCCTGCCTACCCCTGATAACCTTTCACCCCTTTGTTAATCAAGAATTGATCCAGCTCTGCATTAAAAATAGTCAAAGACTCAGCTTCCACCACCTTTTGAGGAAGAGAGTTCCAAAGACTCGCAACCCTCTGAGAGAAAAAATTTCTCCTCATTTCTGTCTTAAATGAGCGACACCTTATTTTTAAACAGTGACCCCTCCTAGTTCTAGATTCTCCCACAACAGGAAACCTGACGGTGAATTTCATAGAAAAATCAGCTAACATGTAGAAGTTGGATGGTCAGCAGTTTAATGTGAATAGGGTCAAAGAAGCAAAAGGCAGGTCTCATGGAAATGATGAGCTCCAACAGGGATTGACAGGAGATAGGAGAGAAACTGGAGAAAGATTCAAGTTCAGTGCTCATGCAAAGGGGAACTTTAGAGAGAGTTTGGCCCAGTGGGAGTGAGGAAAGCAGCAGAGGCAGATGATCAGATTGTTTCAATCTTAGTGACAAAGAAGTTCAAGGAGCTCCTCACAATTGTTGTTGGAGGTGAGGATGAAGGCGATTGGGGAGAAGGAGAGCTCTTCAAAATGAACTAACTTGTGTTAGAGATATTAAAAAGATTCAACACACTGTGTTTAACACAAATCCGATTTATTTGACTTCTTTCCAGGATATTACCCCCTATAACTGGGCTGTTGTTTACGAGCATCAGCAGAAACAAACCCAACTGAACATGACTCAGTCCTCAATGTGACTACCAGCAAAATCCAATCACTGTAATTTCTTGTGAACTTGCTGGTGCCTCAGCAGGTGGGATGACTGAGTGAATCCCTTTCCACACTCAGAGCAGGTGAAAGGTCTGTCCCTAGTGTGAATGCGCTGGTGTTTCAGCAGATTGGATGAATTATTGAATCCCTTCCCACACTTAGAGCAGGTGAGCGGTTTCTCCCCAGTGTGAATTCGCTGGTGTACAGTGAGTTGAGATGATTTCCTGAACCCAGTCCCACAGTGAGAGCACCTGAATGGTCTCTCGTCAGTGTGAACTCTTTGATGGGTCACCAGTTTCCCGGAACTTTTAAAGCACTTCCCGCAATCCAGGCATTTGAATGGTCTCTCATCAGTGTGAACTTGTTGGTGGGACATCAGCTCGGCAGAACTTTTAAAGCACTTCTCACAGCGAAGACATTGAAAAGGCCTCTCATCAGTGTGAACTCGCTGATGTTTGAGCAGGTGGGATGACTGAGTCAATCCCTTCCCACACACTGAGCAGGTGAATGGTCTCTCCCCAGTGTGAATTCGCTGGTGTTTCAGCAGGTCAGATAACTGAATGAATCCATTCCCACACTCGGAGCATGTGAACGGTCTCTCTCCATTGTGAACTCGCTGGTGAGCCATTAGGTGGGATGACTGAGTGAATCCCTTCCCACACTTTGAGCAGGTGAATGGCCTCTCCCCAGTGTGAGCACGTTTGTGTCTTAACAGATTGGATAACTGAGTTAATCCTTTCCCACATTCAGAACATGTAAATGGCCTCTCCCCATTGTGATCTCGCTGGTGATTCAGCAGGCTGGAGTGAATCCCTTCCCACACTCAGGGCAGGTGAACAGTCTCTCCCCAGTGTGGCTGCGCCGATGCGTTTCCAGGTCAGAAGGGTAACTGAACGCCTTCCCACAGTCCCCACATTTCCACGGATTCTTGCCAGTGTGACTGCGCTTGTGTCTCGACAGGCCAGATGATCAGCTGAAACCTCGTCCACACACAGAACACGTGTACGGTTTCTCCCCACTGTGAACGGTGCTTTTTCCTTCCATGTTCAAAATCTGATGATATTCAAGTTATGATAAATTCGGCGACTCTGTCAGATCCTGATGTGGTGTCTGGCTTGAATTTCCTGACTGCAAATCCTCCCCGTCTAATACCCGGTGAAACTGATTTAAAACAGAAAAAAATTGAGTGAAAGAGAACACAAAAAAACACAAAGGCAGGTTGTGAAACTGAGCTGAATGAATCTGGTAATTTGTGGGGCTGGCACCAGGAAAAAGTGACCATGAAAACTGCTGGATTATCAAAAAATCCAACTGGTTCTCGAATGTCCTTCAGGGAAGGGAACCTGTCATCCAGCCTGGACCTACATAAGACACTGCCCTCAATGGCAAAGGAGAGATGGGAGAGAGAGAAAGAGAGAGATGTGCTGAGGCTGCGGCAAAGGAGAGGGATTTTACATATCTACAATTCGACCAGGACTTTGACAGAAACATTAAACCCTCAACCTCCTTACCTAGAAGGACCAGGGAAGCAGGTGTATGTGAACACCACCACCTCCAGGTTCTCTGCCAAGTCACACACCGTCTTTACTTGTTCTAACATCCAGTACAGGATGAGCAAATATTTCCTCCACTTAAATATTGGAAAAACCAAAGTCGTTGTCTTCAGTCCCCACGACAAACTCCACTCCCCAGCCACCGACTTCAACCCTCACCCCGGTGTCATGAAACTAACATCTAATGTTCATAATATTTTTCTGGGTTATTGTGAAGTATGTTTATGGGGGTAAGTATAGTTGGGTCTGTGTGTGATTTAATTACATTTTGTAGTCAAGCAGACTTTAAATCATCAAAAGAAGCTAGGTGCTTGCGTGATAATGAGTAAACATGGATGCTGGCTTAGCATGTAAGGAATGAAGGGCATTTGCATTTTTAGATAAATGAAGGGATATTTGGATTTCAAAGGGATTGTAGTCTGTTTGCAAGTAGCCAGATCAGCAACGCTAAGGAATGTGTTTATTTTTCCCAAAGGTTACTGATAATATATTGTCAACATTAAAGTTTTATGTTATGAGGAAGATACAGTTTCAAAGACATATGGAACAACAGAATTTACATATTAAAAAGAGAGAAATATATGCAAAGGAGAATGAAAGTTTATGTGTGGGAAGGCCATGTAACATCTAACCAGAGGGTGTGAAATAGCCTTTATGAAACCTCCAGCATGTGTGCATAAGTCTGCTATGCAACAAAACATTTTGTTTATTTTATTCATTCACAGGATATGGGCTTTGTTGGCTTGGGCCAGCATTTATTGTCCATCCCTAATTGCCCTTGAGAAGGTGGTGGTGAGCTGCCTTCTTGAATCACTGCAACAAAAGCCGGAGAAAAGCCATTTGGATCTCCACTGTCCAGGGTATTGTGTTAACTTGCTGAGTATGTTTTAAATCTGAAATTTATTGTGAACAGTTGCTTTAAAGGGAGTGCACCTGGGAGTCAGGTTAATTAGGAATTTTAGGAGTTATTATAGTAGTAATTGAAGTAAATGTTTGTGCTTGACATCTTTTATTTTGTTAATAATATTTTAATGTATTTTTTTTAATCGCTGAAGGTCTTGTTGGACCTATTACTTCTGAATTTAGTGCACACATCTCGTAATAAATACAAATTGTAAAACCATTGTGATAGCGCGACCAAGTTTCCCTCTTGGATTTGGTCTGCCTGGCACACAGCATCTGCCATGTCATAACACTGGCAACAGTCTGAGGCTGAACCAGATTGTTCACAACCATGGCGTCATACTTCACCCCAAGATGAGTTTTCAACCGCATGTCTGTATCATCACCAGCAACATCTATTTCGATGTAAGTCTCAGTTCATCTGCTGCTGAAACTGTCATCCATTCCCTTGTTACCTCTAGCCTTAACTATCCTAACACACTCCTGGCCGGCCTCCCACATTCAACCTCCCTGTAATCTTGCCCGTGTGCTTACTCGCAGCAAGTCTTACTCACACATCACCCCTGTGCTCGTTAAGGTACAAAGGTTCTGGGTTAAGAAGCACCTAAATTTTAAAATTCTCATCCTTGTTTACCTGCATGGCTGTGACTATCCCTATCTCTGTAATCTCCTCCAGTCACACAACCTTTAAGATCTCTGTAACTCATCTAACTTGAACATTCCTGATCTGAATCACTCCATCAGTGTTGGCCGTTCTTTCATTTACTAGGCCCCAAGCTCTGGAATTTCCTCTTTAAATCTCTGCTGCTGTCTACCTCACTTTTCTCCTTTGAGACACTCTTTAGAGGCACAATATAAATACAAATATGTATATTGGACATATATCACTGTTCATCATCACTGGGTGAATAACCTGTAACTCCTGACCTAACAGCATTGTGGGAGCACCTTCACCACACGGACTGCAGCGATTCAAGAAGGTCAAATATCATCTTCTCCACAGGTAACTGGGGATGGGTAATATACGCTGCTGGTCTTGTTAGTGACAACAAATCCCAAAAATAAAATTTAAAAATATGTATATGTAAAATAAATTAAAAACATTAAGAGAAATACTTGTTCCTAAAACAATACTATTTTACATGGTACAGACAGACAGGGTCCGCTCAACAATCTGATCTCCCCAGAATCTATCTCTTGACAATTTTACATTGGAAATTTCTGGGCCTGACTGGGTTCCATCGTCCTCAGGGTTAAACCCAGCAGCTTCTCCTCCATTTCCACTCCAGCTCAAGCTGATGCAGCAGAGGCTTTGATCAGAAAATTGGATAAGCACCTGAGAAAAAAGTTAGGCTACAACGAAAGGGCAGGGGAGTGGGACTGGCTGATTTGCTCTTGTAGAGAGCCAGCAAAGGAACAATGGGCTAAATAGTCTCCAACCGTATTGTAATAATTCTAGGATTGCATGAGAAAGGACCTACACTCTGGTCAGGGACCAACCTCTGGAAGGAATACCCACCCCGATATAAATCAGTTCTTAATTGATCCATCTCTGATTCTAGGCTCAATGCTGCGAGCAACTCCGGCAATAAAACAAAAAATTGCGGCTGCTGGGAATCTGAAATAAACAGAGAAAATGCTGAAAATACACAGCAGTTCAGGCAGTAATTGTAGAAAGAGAAAGAGAGTTAACGTTTCAGGATGTGCAGAATGAATTACAAGGAATAAAAATGAAGCAGAGTTTGATGGTCAATATAAGCTCAGAAGCAGAAGTAAAATGATCTCTCATGCAGGGAAACAATTCCAGACCATGGGAAGATAAAGCTGGTAAATCAGCAGTGAATGGCGGGGGGATGACCAGCACCAGAAACCTCATTTAGACATATCTGGCAGAAATAACAGGAAAATACCAAACATGGTTAAAAGAAATGCATTATTAGAGGCAGACAAAGTGAGACAATGGCAGAGAGGTGATTGGGGAGGGCAGAGGTGAAGCAGAGCAATGGATGGACATGGGTTCGGATCCACATCAAAGGAGCCACCCCAGCCCCAGAACACAGCACTAGAAACTCTAAGCTGTAGGTGAATGTTCAATAATACCTCTGAAACAATGTCACTGTTTTCAAATTTAAAATCTCCTGTTGGAGCCTGCAGCTGTAAAGCTATCAGAAGCACCGGAGTCAGAGCAAAATATGGCAGTTTTCAAATCTTCTAACTCCCTGTAAAAGGAGATTACAAAAGTTATGTGTCAGTTGAGGTTAGACATTAGGAAGAAACAAATATTTCTCTTGATTTCCACTTGCTGTGTCTAAATCCTCCCCTTCTAACCCCCTGTAAAAGGAGTTTCCAAAATCCATCACTGTCAGTCCAGGATAGAAACTCACAACATTCTCTCCTCCTCTCTTGCCCAGGATTACTTAAGCAAGGATAAATGTGCATTGGAAGCAGCTCAGAGAAGCTTCGCTAGGCTGATTCCTGGAATGATAGTGTTTGTCTTATGAGGAAAGGTTGAGCTATGCTCATTGCAGTTTAAAAGAATGAGAGGTGATTTTATTGAAACAAGCAAGATTCCGAGGTAGCTTGACAGGGTAGATGCTGAAAGGATGTTTTCCCTCATAAAGGAATCTAGAACCAGGGGGCACAGTGCAAAAATAAAGGATCTCCCATTTAACACTGAGGGGGAGAAATTTCTTTCCCTCTGAGGATTTTAGTCTTTGGAATTCTCTTCCTCAGTGAGCAGTGGAGGCTGGTCATTGAATATATTCAAGGCTGATCAGCCATGATCTTATTAAGTGGGGTTGCAGACGTAATGGGCTGAATGGCCTGCTCCTAATTCTGATGTTCCCGTTTTTATGTTCTTCAGATGGCCACCCATGCACCCTGCAGCATATTGCCCATCCGCTAATCTCGGCCTGTCATTAGCTCCTGTGCGCAGAGTGGGCACAAAATCGATGATTTTCTCTCCTGGGCACCGGCACCCTGGCGCTCCGCCCACACTCTGTTATGTCACCAAGATGGACCCACATGCGCACTGCTCCCGCTGAAACAAGATTGCGGAAGTTAACCTGGGCCTGGACCCGGGAAAAAGCACCGGAGCTGCATATGCAGGACCTGCACGATCTTATTCGGAGCTTGAGGCCTACACCGGACGTTTATGAAACCTCTCCCTCCCACCTCCTGGCTCCATTTCTCCATCCGCCCCGCCCGCTCTCACCCATTACCAAATGCCTCTCCCTCACTCGCACTGCTCCGAGCAAAGTGAGACTGCGCATGTTCCAAATAGTTAAGCACTGCGCCTGCGCACTAGGGTCCTGCAGTGTGCATAGAGCATAGTCACAACTGTAGGGGATGTTGGGGAACAGCAGAGCCATTGAAATATCCAAACACAGAGTAGCAAATAACCTTGTTTCGCAATTTAGATACATTAATTTAAAAAAATGTGTAAATATTTGCAAATCTGTGCGCTGTTATGTTCCATTTCTTAAAGTGATTTAAACAACTGCTCTCCTGTGGAAATACACTGAGATTTAAAAACTTTTCCCATTGGTTTCCTCTCACTCCCTTCCTGAAGGTATTGACTCTGCCTGGTTTCAATCCCACAGCCTCTGGTTTCTCTATCTTTTTCTCTGTATCTCCTGATACTGAATACACCGTCTGGTTTCAATCCCACAGTCTTTGGTTGCTCTATCTTTCTCTCTGCATCTCCTGATACTGAATATTCGCTGTTTTATTGAATAATCAAGCACAGATGGAAACCATTTGGCCCACCATGCCTGTGCTGGCTCTTTGGAAGATCTATCCACTTAATTCCACAGCCCTGTTGCCACTGTCAAATCGATATCTATCTGCTGTAGTTATGCAAGAGGTGAATGGAAAGGGTTTTCCAGTTGGACACTTCTCAGGCATTCTCACCCCTGTGCACAGAGCAGATATTAATGGTTCACCGAATTAAGAACATAAAGTGTGGAAAAACTCAGTAGGTCTTGCAGTATCTATGGAGAGAGGAACAGAGTTAATGTTTCGAGTCCAATATGACTCTTCTTCAAAACAGAACTGGACAGTCTGTGGCCATGTGTTCTGACGTTAAAACCTAATGTGCTTTGTTTCTTTATTAGAAACAATAACACTCCCATTGCCTTTTGTTCCATGACATCTTTGCCATTTAATCTCTCGCACCTTCTAACCTATCCTTGACCTTCTCTTTCGTTTGCCCCATTTTTTTCAACAGCATAAAACCTGTCCTATGTCTGCCCCTCTTCAGTTCCGAAGAAGTCACATTACCTCTGTTTCTCGCTCTCCACACATGCTGTCAGACCTGCTGCATTTTCCCAGCACCTTCCATTTTCATTGCAGATTTCCAGTATATTGCTTCCATTTGGGGTTCACTGGTTAGTTAAGCACACAAGAGTACCCAGTACAGTTTATTTCAACAATTCCACATACCCGATAGACTTCTTTGACATTATTAATTAAGCACCAAGTTAAGGCACTATCTCTTCGACTAATGAATAATGGAATTACAAATCAAAGACATTAATACTCTGTAACCTCACAGATACCAATTGGTTGGGATGTTCCAGTATGAAAGACCCCAGATACTTGTCAGGTGAAAGAGGCCGTGTCCAACTGACCTTTTAAAACCACATCACTGTTAAACCCATCTGGGGTTTATGTGAATTTTATGAAAGTATTAGGCTCGTGCTGCATCTTTGATTCCTTATGACAGCTGTAGTATCCTTATTAAATACCCAGCACAATGCTTAGCCCAGAAAGCTGAGGTTATTGTGATCACAGCTCTTCAAACCGCTCCAGACAGAATCGCCATCTTTTCTGAAAGCTCCTTTGGTTGTAACTCCCTCAAGGGAAACTTAATTCTCGAGCAAAAAAAAAACGCAGCTACTTCACAGCAGAAAGGAAACCACTCACCCACGAATCTGATCTCTGAATGATTTGGGATATTGCTGGTAAGTGTCCAAGACAAGTTGCTATTTGTAAGGTGAAGGTACATCAGCAGCAGCAGTTAGTGAAGAGGGTGATGGTAACAGCCAGGCAGACTGCCTCACCAGGAAAGCATCTCCAGAGGGGATTCCATGGGATCTACCCAAAACTCCATCATTGGCACCAATATGACAGACTCCAGTTAAACCTGATTTAAAAACTTGTCAGGACCCTGACCCTGATGTGACTGTGGTCAAAGAGGCTGTGCACCATAGGAAAATCATTCCCTCATCCCTCGCAGCAAGTAAGGACTCAGTCGTCCTACATGATGAAGTTTTCTATCACTAGGATGGCTCCAATTTGATTTGGGTCACACCTCGATGCCTTAGAAAATAATGGATTTTGTTTAGGGATCAAACTGGGACTTGTTTCCCTTCAGGGCTCTCGATATGTTCATAATTACTATTGGTGGCTGAAGATGCACTTCATCCTGTGTATCATCTGTGCCCAGATTAATCCGGCCCTGTGAAATGAAAGGTCCCAATGGACATGCCCCATATGAATGATCTTCCCTGGGAAACATTGCAGATTAATGATACAGGCCCACTACTCACAGTAAAAGGAGGGGACCGGTATAGTTATAGATATGTTTACCTGTTGGATTGAAGGATTCCCTGTCTGTAAAAATGATGCAGTCACGACAGCTAAAATTTTGTGGGAACAGATATTTACCAGATAGGACTTTCTGAAAAGGATAGAGAATGATAATGGTTCTCATTTCACAGCAGAAGTAATGCAGCAGCTCTGTCATTTTGTGAGTGTGGAACAACATTTCCACATCCCCTACCACCCAGAGTCCAGTGTGATGGTCGAGAGCTTTAATCACTCTATAGAAATGACACTGAAAAAAACTGTCATGGAGGGAGATGATGATCTGGTCAAGGCCAAAGACTGGGTTACCATCATTCCTAGTTTCTAAATGACCATTCACTCCCCTCCTGTTCACCTCCCCGGTCACAGCCCATTTCAGCTCATGACAGGTCGGCCAATCCAGATTGTGTATCCCCCCGGGGTCCCCACTCTCCATTGCTACTCGACCAGTTTCTCCAGAACCTCCAAAAAACCTCAGCATCCTCCCTGCTACAGGCAGTGGAGAAGATGGTGCTGCCCATCTCAACACCTCCAGGGAGAACCACCCCACCCATTACATTAACTGTTCAATGGGAGATGAAGTCATGTTAAAAACATTGTGAAAAGGAGTGGGGTCGGGAAGCTAATTGGGAAGGTCCATATGATGTTCTAGATGATTGGGGAAAACAAATGTTATATTAGTGAATTGGAAACGAGAGAAAGGAACACAATATCTGAATTACCATGGAGGTCAGCGTAAACTGTACAAAATGAAAAAGTCAGATAACCAGATGGAGAATAAATACTGTGTTTGATTTTATCCAACAGGGACAAGATATGGATGGTTATTGTGCTCCTGAACTGTGTCCAGGCTGAAGTTCTGTCCCTGCTGTATGTATGATCTTCCCCCAGATTGTCCTTTCTGAGCTCCAGCCAGGTGATGCTAAACACTCAGGTGGGAACAAAAATCCAGAACAATAGTTTCCAAACAAATCTGGTTGATTTCATATTTATCCATAATATTAAACTCTAGACAAGCTTGAGAGGCTATTACTACCAGAAACAAATGCCGACTCTCAGAATGAACATGGTTCTGTCCTGATGTGATGAACAGCAGCAATGATAGCAGAAGCCAATCCCTGCAGTCACTTGTGAACACGCTGGTGTCTCACCCGGTTGGATGTCTGAGTGAATCCCTTCCCACACCCATAGCAGGTGAATTCTATCCTGCACTGATCGTGACACTGACACTATCAACTCCTTTTACAGGATAGCAGCGAGGGAGGATTTACAGACAGAAACCTCAAACCAAATATCACATCAAAATCTGACAGTCACTCAATTCATCAGGACCTGGCTATCATCAGCCTTAAAATTTGGAAGGAGCAACGTTCTGTCTGTGTAAAAAAGATCTTCAAAATAAGTGTGATTGATAAACTCAGACACACACACACACCCGAGTGAGAGTGTTCCAGTGAACTGACTGTGGAAAGAGCTTTAACCAGTTACACAGTCTGAGAAAACATCACATCATTCACAGTGGGGAGAAACTGTACACGTGTTCTGTGTGTGGACGAGACTTCAACTGACCATCCAACCTGGAGAAATCGTGGAAATGTGGGGACTATGGGAAGGGATTCAGAACTCAGTTTGTGCTGGAAATTCATCAATGCAGTCACACTGGGGAGAGGCCGTTCACCTGCTATGAGTGTGGGAATGCATTCACTCAGTTATCAAGCTATCATAAACACCAGAGAACTCGTATCAGAGAGAGACCACTCAACCGCTCTGAGAGCGGGAATAGGTTCACACATTCATCCATCCTGCTGACACACCAGCGAGTTCACACCAGGGAGAAACCATCCTCCTCCTAGTGTGGGAAGGGATTCACTCAGCTCACCCACTCGCCTCACACCAACTCACCACTCTGACACAAGACCTTTTAAATGTTCTAACCGTGAGAAGAGCTTTAAAAGCTAAATAGATCTGATGATTCACTAGCGCATTCACACTGGAGAGTTCATCTGTTCCGTGTGTGGGAAGGGATTCACTAAGTCAGCCTGCTGACACACCAGCGAGTTCACAAGAGGCTCCAGGGGATGGATTCTGCTGTTACTGATACCGCAAATTACATCCAGGACAGAACCATGTTCATTCTAACAGTTGGAGTTTGTTTCAGTTGATATTAATAATCTCTGCAACTGGGCTGGAGTTTAATATTCGGGATATAGGTTAACTAAATCAGCTTTGTGACAAACAGACAGTGTTCGAGCCCTTGATTTCTCTAAGATAGGAGGAGACTGATTGATGTCCTGTTACCAAATGTTCCATTTTTGGGCCTTTTCTCCTTTGTTAATGGAGACTTGTATTTATATAGCGCCTTTCACAACTTCAGGGTGGCCCAAAGTGCTTTACAGCCAATTAAGGTCTATTGAAGTGTAGTCCCTGTTGTAATGTAGGAAATGCAGTCACCAAATTGTGCACAGCAAGATCCCACAAATAGAAATGTGACTTTGACCAGACAATCTGTTCAGTGATGTTTGTTGAGGATAAATATGAAGCAGTACACCAGGGAGAGCTCCCCTACTCTTTGGGATAACATCATGGGAACTTTTAGACCAACTGAGAGGGCAGATGGGACCATAGCTGAAGGTCTCATCTGTAAGACGGGACTTCTGACAGCGCAGTGCTCCCTCAGTACTGCATCAGAATATCAGCCTGGATTTTATGCTCATGCTTCTGGCTGTGGATTTGAACCCACAACCTCCTGACTCAGAGATAAGGATGCAATCACTGAGCCACAACTAACACCTCATCATTACTCCAGATTATTTCAGTTCTCGTACCTTCAGTTAGTCTCATGGACAAGTGTAAGATTTTAGTCCAGGAGTCACAGATTACCCAAAAAGGGGATCGAAGTTGTAGGTGATTTTAAAGCATTTTATTAAGAAACAACAGTTTAGATACGATACATCAGTTAAAGAGGCAGAAAGAACATACAACCCATAACAGGTGAGAATGGTTTACTGGTCCCGGTGTGGACAAATGGATGGGGAAATGCAGGGGGGGAACCTGATCTCCATGGCTGGAGGTGGCAGTCTCCTCGGAATGGTTTACTGGTCCCGGATCAGGGGGATGCTGATCTCCGTGGCTGGAGGTGGCAGTCCCCTCGGAATGGTTTACTGGTCCCGGATCAGGGGGATGCTTATCTCCGTGGCTGGAGGTGGCAGTCTCCTCGGAATGGTTTACTGGTCCCGGATCAGGGGGATGCTGATCTCCGTGGCTGGAGGTGGCAGTCCCCTCGGAATGGTTTACTGGTCCCGGATCAGGGGGATGCTGATCTCCGTGGCTGGAGGTGGCAGTCTCCTCGGAATGGTTTACTGGTCCTGGATCTGGTGGATCCTCATCTCTGTGGCTGGAGGTGGCAGTTTCTTCCTTTCTCAGTATCCTTGAATCAAAGTGTTTGGCTAAAGCGAGCATGGATCACTGAGAAGTTCTTTGTTGTCTGAAGCGATTTGCCCTCTTGAAAGGCCTTTTATATCTTATTTATTTTGTCAATCGCTTTTTCAATTGTCCATTAGCAGGGCGCAGATATTCGGGTGAATCCCTCATATTGAGGGGCCATGAAGCGATTTAGTGGCTCATCGCTCTCTAAGACATCTTGTTTAACCTTTACTCAGACAGTTGGTTTACATCTGCATCATGAGATTCCAGCCACCCCCCTCCTCCCCTCCCACCCACCCTGCCACCTTAGCAAGTTTGTCTTGTTTCAAGGTCTGTGCTAGAGAATATGTCCTTGGCAGAAATAACAAGGCTACACTGTCCTGTGTTTGTCAACCCAGAAACTTTCTTCAAAAGTGAGAGCATGCAAGAGAGAGGGATTCCTATAATATTCAATAAATTTATTAAAATTTTATAATGTTATTGGACAATGATTTCTTCCAGATCTCCCCATCTTGAGAAGGGAATATCCTTATTGACTGCTCACAAGCTGATTTCTAACTAACACAGATATTTCTAAGCTACGAGCTTGTTCTCCCAATGCCTTGATTACATAGCGTCGATAACATACTAAAGCTTCTGGAATTATCAGAATCAGCAACTCAAACCCCTGAGCTACCACCAAGAATAAATGTAAAAACTTTTCCAGTAAAATGTGATAACTATGGACTTTGATTCATCCTCCCCACCTGCAGATCATCTCACACAATTCTAAATTATTGGCATATTGTAAATACATATGGTTCAAACAAAAGTTTGTACATGGACTTTAAAGATTCTCCAGCTCTCTGTTCACCTGCATTCATCTTGTGGATGTTTCTAAATCCAGATTCTATATCCCTCTTCACTTTAATTTTACGCACTCTGATAGATACCAGTGTGATTAATTCCATCCTGATTGGTTTCTCTGTGGAGTTTGTGTCAATACCTTGATGATTTAAAATGTTCTCTCATTCTATTGTCCATAATAATCACTCAATGTTGTTCTGTTGTTGAGCAGCTGAGCATGTCTGGGACCCAGTCTTCAGTGCAGCTTCACCATGCATTTCGGCATTTTAGTTACTCTAGACATAACAAATCACACCTGCACACTAGTATCCCGGTATCACATATGCTCCATCTGATACAAGCCACTCTTGAGCTTTCAGGTGATCTTATTGAAAGATCAAACGGGGCATCTGACTGAAGATCTTTGCTTATGGTTCTGATGCCTTAGGTAGTGAACAGACTATCAAATGCAGTTTTATTAAAAGTTCAGAGGCAAGGATATAAACATCTCCGAGAGAAAGCTATCAATTTACTCGTCCCATCTACACTTTTCTGAGTTTCACTAGAATGTACATGGATACCAGGTTGATCTATTCTATTGAAGTGTACCTGAGGTGGGGAGAGGGGATTATTCCAATTCCCATTTGGTGGTGTGATTTACTCTATCTTTTATCCTAAGTGGGGCATCCCATTAATTACCATTCTATCTCACTCATGAGCCGTGGAGGAACTTTACCATCCAATTTAATATTCTCATAATGTGGTGTAATTGGATCAGAGACAGGAGTGCAGGTACTTGCGGTCAGTTTGAAGATAACTCCCATATCAGCCGTTCTCAAGTACTTTGTCTTTAAAGATAAAAAAATGGGATAAAACAAAAATTTAGTTCAAAATATCACCATGTTGTCATTGGAAAGGGTTAACCTCTCTGCTTGTTTGCAAACGCACAGAGCAAACATTCTCACATGCACACAATTGTGTCAACGTTACATAACTTCTTTTTCAGATCAAAGATGAATCAAGTTACAATTTTTAACTTTGTTTTTCCAATTCTTTTGGTTTTTTAAAAAATCTTTTTCCCAAATTTTGCTTTGTTTGATTCTCTCTTCAAGTAATTGTCCAAATGACTGTGTTAAAACTGACAAAAAAATTAAAATTTAAAAAGTTCCTTTTACTGTTAAACAAAAGCTTCAACCTTGTTAGACCAACAAGAGTTAAAGAGGGTGGAGCTTCCCACTGGTTATGTTTCAACTTGTTTGCAAAGGTCATCACTGTCATTCCAAGATAGAAATTCAGAACAATCAATTCTAGTTTCTATGGAACATTTTTTCTTCTCTTGTTCCCCCAAAGCTGTAAATCCCCGTCCCACACACTCTCCCCCTCCCTGGGCTGAAATCCAGACCTATCTCACCATTTCTTTCCTCCACTCCAGTTTTCTCCCTCCCTCTCCTCTGCCTGGGTTCAGTCCTCCAGCTCCTTTCTGCAGACTGACAATAAAATTACTGAGTCTTATTGGGGGTTTGTGGCCTCCAGCGGGTGTTTCTGAATCCTCCCCGCCCACCTCCCAGGGTTTCCTTCCTTCCCTCCCTCCCACAAATCAGAGTCCTTATTGATTTAAGTGTAACCTCTTAATTATTGTCCCCCCCTCCCCCAACAAGCTCAAAGCTTAATTGGTGAACAAAAATTTTCATCACCACATCGAGACTGGGCCTGTTTCTGTATCAAGTAGCACTTGCTAAGAAATAACCTCCTCACTAATGCTAAGCTTGGGTTCCGCCAGGGTCACTCAGCTCCTGACCTCATTACAGCCGTGGTTCAAACATGGACAAAAGAGCTGCACTCCCGAGGTGAGGTGAGAGTGACTGCGCTTGACATCCAGGCAGCATTTGACCAAGTTTGCCATCAAGGATCTCTGGAAAAACTGGAGCCAATGGGAATCAAGGGGGGAACTCTTTACTGGTTGGATTCATACCTAGCACAACGTAAGATGGTTGTGGTTGTTAGAGGTCAATCATCTCATTTCCACGACATCACTGCAGGAATGCCTCAGGGTATTGTCCTAGGCCCAACCATCTTCAGCTGCTTCATCAATGACCTTCCTCCCATCATAAGGTCAGAAGTGGGGATGTTCACTGGTGATTGCACAATGTTCAGCACCATTCACGACGCCTCAGCTACTGAAGCAGTGCATTTCTAAATGCAGCAAGACCTGGACAATATCCAGGCTTGTACTGACAGGTGGCAAATAACATTCACAACACACAAGTGCCAGTCAATGACCATCTCCAACCAGTGAGAATCTACCCATCACTCCTTGACATTCAGTGGCATTACCTTCACTGAATCCCCCATTATCAACATCTTGGGGATTATCATTGAGCATAAACAGAACTAGACCAGCCATATAAATACTGTGGCTCCAAGAGCAGGTCAGAGGCTGGGAATCCTGCTGCAAGTAACTCACCTCCTGACTCTCCAAAGCCTGTCCACCATCTACACGGCACAAGTCAGGAGTGTGATGGAATATTCCCCACTTGCCTGGATGAGTGCAGCTCCAACAACACTCAAGAAGGTTGACACCATCCAGGACAAATCAGCCCACATGGTTGGCACTCCATCCACAAACATTCACTCCCTCCACCACCAACAAACAGTAGCAGCTGTGTGTACCATCTACAAGATGCACTGCATGAATACACCAAGGCTCCTTTGACAGCATCTTCCGAACCCATGACCTCAGTCATCTCGAAGGAAAAGGGCAGCAGATAGATGGGAACACCACCCCCTGGAAGTTCCCCTCCAAACCACTCACCACCCTGACTTGGAAATATATCGCCATTCCTTCAGTCGCTGGATCAAATTCCTGGAGCTCCCTTCCTAACAGCACTTTGGGTGTACCTACACTGCATGGACTGCAGCAGTTCAAGAAGGCAGCTCACCACCACCTTCTCAAGGGCAACTAGGTATGGGGAGTAAATGATGGCCCAGCCAGTGAAGCCCACATCCCTTGACTGAACTTTAAAAAAAATTATATTAATATATGATATATCACTATATCATATATTAGACAGAGGTCATGGTCCATATCGGTATCAACAACATAGGTAATAAGAGGGATGAGGGCCTGAAAGCAGAATATAGGGAGCTAGGAAATAAATTAAAAAAACAGGACCTCAAAGGTATTAATCTCAGGTTACTCCCAGTACCATGTGCTAGCGAGATCAGGAATAGGAGAATGGACCAGATGAATGCATGGCTGGAGAGATGGTGTAGGAGGTAGGGATTTAGATTCCTGAGGCATGGGGACTGATTCTGCAGATGATGAGACCTGTACAAACTGATTCAGTTGCACCCCAGCAGGACCAGGACCAGTATCCTCGCAAGGGTATTTGCTAGTACTGTGGGGGAGGGTTTAAACTAGACTGGTAGGGGAATGGGAAACTGAGCGAGGAGACACAAGAGAGGGAAACAAAGATAGGAGTGAAAGATAGAAAAGTAGAAAGCAAAAGTGGAATGCAGAGGAAACAAGATCTAGCAGCAAATAGGACCATAGTACAAAAAGAGATGTATAAAAAATGTTAAAAAGACAAGTCTAAAGGCACTGTATATGAATGCATGGAGTATTTGCAATAAGGTAGATGGATTAACAGTGCAAATAGATGTAAACAGGTACAATATGACTGTGATTACAGAGACATGGTTGCAGGGTGACCAAGGCTGGGAACTGAATATCCAATGGTACTCAATATTTAGGACAGACAAGCAAAAAGGAAAAGGAGGTGGTGTGACATTGTTAGTTAAGGACGAAATCGGTGCAGTAGTGAGAGAGGATATTGGCTCAGAATATCTAGATCTTGAATCAGTCTGGGTGGAGCTAAGAAACAACAAAGGACAGAAAACATTAGTGGGAATTGTCCATAAGCCTCCAAACAGTAGTGATAAGGTAGGGGACAGTGTTAAACAGGAAATTAGAGATGTATATAAAAAGGGTGCTACGGTAATCATGGGTGACTTTAAACTGCATATAGACTGGGCAAACTAAATATGCAATAATACTGTGGTGAATGAATTCCTGGAGTATACAAGATGTTTTTTAGACCAGAATGTCCAGGAACCGACTTGGGAACAGGCTATCCTATATTTGGTATTGTGCAATGAAGGAGAGTCATATGGACTCAAAATGCTAACTGTTTCTCTCTCCACAGGTGGTGTCAGACCTGCTGAGTTTTTCCAGCATTTTCTGTTTTTATTTCAGATATCCAGCATCCGCAATATTTTGCTTTTACACTAGCATCACGAGGAAATCTTTTCAGTAACAAGTGGTAAGAATTTGGAATTCACTATCTGATGGATATAGGTGCAAGAGTGACCTTCAAAAGGATAAATTCTTGAAAGAGAAATGAAGCAGGGATGAGTAAAGAATGGGGGAGTGAGACTAACTGGATAGGTCGTCAAATTTGTCAGCACAGATTCAATAGGCCAACCGGCCTCCTTCTCTGCTGTACTATTAGGAGATTGTCATCTATAATAATGTAAAGATTCATAATAAACATATGATAGAATCATAGAGTACAGATGGCCATTCAGCCCATTGTGCCTGTATTGTCTCTGAAAATGTTACCAATCTGTCGCGCTCCCCTGTTCTTTTCCGATTGCCCTCCAAATCTTTCCTTATTAGATAAAAGTCCAAATCACTTTTGAAAGTTACGACTAAATCTACTTCTACCAGTCATTCAAACAATGACTTCAGTCTTCCCAGTATTTAATTGGAGGAAATTTTCTGCACATCCACCAAACACAAAAGACATGCACAGTTTGGTCCTGCTGTGATGGTGTGATGTTTTTTCAGCCTTTGTAACAGGTCAAGGCGCTTTCCGCAGTCAGTTCACTGGAACACTCTCACTTGGGTGAGTGTTTGTCGGTTCTTTACCAGTCACACTGATATTTGAAAAGTGCAGAAGGAGACAGAACAGACAAACGTTTCTCCTCCTAGATTCAAAGGCCGATGATATTCAGATCCCGATGAATC
This sequence comes from Cetorhinus maximus, assembly GCF_964194155.1. Taxonomy (NCBI): domain Eukaryota; kingdom Metazoa; phylum Chordata; class Chondrichthyes; order Lamniformes; family Cetorhinidae; genus Cetorhinus; species Cetorhinus maximus. The sequence continues at coordinate 19,003,608 of NC_135901.1, forward strand.
AAGCGACTCTGCCAGATCTTGACGTGACATTTGGTTTGAGATTTCTGTCTGCAAATCCTCACTTTCTAATATCCTGTAAAAGGTGTTTATAAAAGTCATCACTGTCAGTCCAAGACAGAAATACAGAACAGACAATTCTAGTTTATATGGAACATTTTTTCCTCTCTTGCTCCCGAAAGTTGTAATTCCCCGTCCCACACACTTTCCCTCCTCCCTGGGCTGAAATCCAAACCCATCTCACCATTTCTTTCCTCCACTCCCAGTTTTCTCCCTACCTCTCCTTTGCCTGGGTTCAGTTCTCCAGCTCCTGTCTGCAGACTGACAATAAAATCAATGAGTCTTATTGGGGGTTTGGGGCCTCCAGCGGGTGTTTCTGAATCCTCCCCGCCCACCTCCCAGGGTTTCCTTCCTTCCCTCCCACAGATCAGATCCTCATTGATTTGAGCCCAAAGTGTAACCTCTTATTTATTGTCCCCCCTCCCCCATCCTCTGATGTGAACCATCCTCCACTCGCTGAGCCAGGATGGCGGCCGTTAACCTGGGCCTGTTCCCGGGAGGGAGAAGCCCCGCAGCTGCAAACCAGGAGCTGACAATTATTCCTCAGGGTTTGCGGATCCACAAAGTGTTTCCAAATCCTCCCCGTCCAGCCGCCGGCTCCATCGCTCCCTCCCCCCCGGGCCTGTCACCGCGGGGTAAACACGGGGCCTGGGGCCTACCCCAGAAGTTGCTCCAGTTCCCAGTCCAGCCGCGGTTTCCATTCCTTCCCTGTGCTCACAATCTCCTCCCGCCTCCCGAACCGTCCGCTCCTCCTCACTCTGTCACCCTGACTGACACTGAGCATGCTCAGAGCGCACACCCACACTGCACCTGCGCACTGGGAGCGGGCTCACCGGCCGTCGCCATCTTGGGAGAGGAAAGCGGGTCTTGTTCAGGGAGCGGGGCGCAAGGGCGGCCATCTTGGTAAGGGAAGGGGTGAATGAGGACGGGGCTTCCTCCCCGGTGACAGGCCCGGGTTACCCGGGCGACCGGCCGCCGCCATCTTGTGATGAGGGTTTTCCATCCGGGTGTTTAGTGAAGGAATGGACAATGAGCTGGAGTCAGTTTGAAAACTGTTCAGAGGAAGGTCTGAAATCAGATTTACATCCAGATACCTGTAAGGACAATAAAGTTTACATCAATTATGTGTTTAAAATGAAATCAGAATGCTGGAAATACTCAGTTCTGAAGAAGAATCATATTGGATTGGAAATGTTAAATCTGTTTCTCTCTTCACAGAAGCTGCCAAACCTGCTGAGGATTTCCAGAACTTTCTGTTTTTATTTCAGATTTCCAGCATTCACCGTATTTTACTAAAATTATTATGTTTCTTTGAAATTTTGTTGGATAATTAGTTAAGAGTAAAATAATTGTTACCATTTAAATGTACAAATCAGTGATATTTATTTGTGTAACGGAGACTCGGCTGTTCAGGAATAATGTCAGAAATCACTTCACAGAAAATATAGTGGAAATCTGGATTCAATCAATTGAAATTTAAAAACTGAGATTTCTAGATGTTTGTGAGGCAAGAGTATTAAGGCTATGGAATCAAAGCAAATGGATTGTTTTAACATGGAAATCAGGCATCTGCATATTGGAGCACAATGTCTGAGGTTGGACTGATTCTGGTTCTGTTTTGAAGGTGGCGTAGGTTCCCTGTCTGTTCTGTAGATTATCTCCATGCCCACGGGTAATTTTCTCGAGGTGAAATGCAGAGAGGAAAATGGAGAAGAGGCGTTGGTGCAATGACGCAGCCTTGTCTTATCCCAGTTTTCACTGAAATAGGGCCTGTGGTAATTTTGTTGATGAGGTTCACAGCTTCCATGTCATCGTGGAGTAGGCGGAGGATGGTGACAAATTTCTGAGGACAGACAAATTGGGGAAGGACACAGGATAAAACGTCACGTTTGATAGCGTAAAAAGTTTTTGTGAGATCAGAAAAGGCTAAGTACAATGGTGGGTGCTGTTCCTTCAATTTTTCTTGGGTTTGCCACACAGTGAAGATCATGTCTGTGATGTCTTTTGATGGGGGGAAACCACACTGTAACTCTGGAAGGAGCTCTTTGGCCACTAAGAGAAGGTAATTGAGGAGGATCCTTGCAATGTTCTTCCTTGTGGCAGGCAGCAGAGAGACTGCTGTGTAATTACCGCATTTGGAGTTGTCTCCCTTCTTGAATACAGTCACAATCACAGTGTTCCAGAGATCCCTCTTCCCAATGAGGAATATGCGGTTGTGCAGCTGGGCCAGGAGTGTAACTCCACCATGTTTCAGAATTTCAGCAGGGATTCCATCTGTTCCAGGGGTCTTGTTGTTTTTCAGCTGTCAAATAGCTTTTTTTATTTTCACTCTGGGCCATGGTAGCACTGAGCCTGAGCCGGACGGGGTATTGAGCAATGGAGTTGAGGACATCGAAGTCAGAGACCCAGTCTCGGTTGAGGAGTTCTCTCCAGTGAGCACTGACTGCCTCCCTGACATTGATGAGCTCCCTCTGTGCTTGGCGCTCAGTGGGGTGGGCCCTTGAGTGTTTGGGTCACAGATTGTCTTGACAGCGCTGAGGAAACCATACATGTTTTTGGTGTCCATGAGTTGTTGGATCTCTTATGCACTTTCTCCCCACCATTTGTTATTTATCTTGCGAATTTTACCACCTACCAGCCCCTCCCCCTGCACCCCATTGATTAAGAATAATGGTGAAATCCTCAAAATTTGGACCATTTTCTGTATCTTGGAAGCCTCCTCTCGATGAAGGCAGACATAGATGACAACATTCCTCATCGCCTCCAGTGTGTCAGCTCAGCCTTCAGCCGAACGATGAACAGAGTATTTGAGGGTCAGGATGTCAAACCCAAGACTCAGCTCATGGTTTACTGGGCAGAAGTGATCCACCTGCACCTCAAAGCTTCTGATACTTGGACAACCTACAGCAGGTACCTCAAACCACTGGAGAGCTACCAACAGCGGTGCCTGCATAAGATCCTCCAAATCGCTCTCAAACTGTTTTACACCCTTGGAAAATGGTGAGAGTAACAGTTCCTCTGTGGAGGCCAACCAGAGCCAAAGCTATGGCACTGTGGGTGGTGCAGCTGCTTGGTAGGGGGAGGAAGAAGTTTTGAAGGGCACTAGTGGTAGGGGATTCTGCAGTGAGATGAGTAGACAGGCGCTTCTGCAGCCGTAGACATGACTCCAGGATGGTATGTTGCCTCCCGGATGCCAGGGTCAAGGATGTCACGGAACGGCTGCAGTATTCTGAAGGGGAAGGGTGAACAGCTAGAGGTCGTGGTCCATGTTGGGAGCAATGGCATAGGAAGAAAGAAAAATTAGGTCCTGCAAGCAGACTTTAGGGAGTTTGGTCAGAAATTGAAATGCAGGACTTCAAAGGCAGTAACCTCCAGATCACTCCCGGTGCCATGCAATAGTGAGTATAGGAACAGAAGGATAGAACAGATGACTGCGTGGCTGGAGAGATGGTGCAGGAGGGAAGGCTTCAGATTCCTGGGGCATTGGGACCGTTTCTGGGGGAAATGGGACCTGTACAAGTTGGACGGCTTACATCTACACAGGAATGGGACCAACATCCTCACTGGGAGGTTTGCTAATGCTGTTGGGGCAGATTTAAACTAAATTGGCAGGGGAATGGGATCCTGAAAAGTAGTTCAGAGGGAGAGAAGCTGAGATGGAATTAGAAGTTAAAACGCCAGTAAGTGAGTCTGGAAGGCAGAGGAAACAAAGGCTAGATAAGAAAGAAGTGAGTTTAGCAAGGTTAAATGGAATATATTTTAATGCAAGGAGCCTGAGGAATAAGACAGGCAAGCTGAGGGCACAGATAGGTACGTGGGAATATGATATCATAGCTATGACTGAGACTTGGCTAAAAGGGCAGAATTGGCAGCTCAACATTCCTGGTTCTCGGGTATTCAGACAGAGAGGGGGATAGAAGAGGATGGTTGGTCGCAATATTGATCAAGAAATCAATCATAGCAGTGAGGAGGGATGATATCTTGGAAGGATCATCAAATGAGTCCGTATGGGTATAAGTAAAAAACACAAAAGGGGCAAACACGCTATTGGGTGTGTGCTATAGGCCCCTAAACAGTCAGGGAGAGATCGAGGATCAAATATGTAATCAAATTTCAGAGCAGTGTAAGAATAATAAGGTAGTAATAGTGGGGGGATTTTAACTACCCAAATATTAACTGGGATAGTTTTAGTGTGCAAGGTAAGGAGGGAACAAAATTCTTAAGTTGCACCCAGGAGAACTTTTTTAGCCAGTACATAGAAAGCTGAACAAGAGAGGGGGCAGTTCTGGACCTAATATTTGGAAATGAGCCCGAGCAGGTGGAAGGCATATCAGTAGGGGAGCATCTTGTGACCATAACTCAGTTAGATTTAGGATAGTTATGGAAAAGGATAAGGTTGCGCCGGGAATAAAAATTCTAAACTGGGGAAAGGCTAATTTTACTAAACTGGGATACGATTTGGCCCAAGTGGACTGGGAGCAGCTATTTGCAGATAAAACTGTGTCAGAGCAGTGGGAGGCATTAAAGGAGGAAATAGCGAGCGTACAGGGCAAAAATGTTCCCATAAAGACAAAGTGGGGGACCAAGCCTGGAGAACCCTGGATGTCAAGGGACATAAAAGTTAGGATTAAGAAAAAAAGAGAAGCTTATGGAAGATAACAAGGGCTCAACATGGCAGAGTCCCGGAAGGAGTATAAAAAGCGCAGGGGGGACCTTAAAAAGGAAATTAGGAAAGCATGAGAAAGCATTGGTGGGTAGAATAAAGAAAAATCCAAAGCTGTTTTTAAAACATATAAAGAGCAAGAGAATAACTTGGGAAAGAGTGGGGCCAATTCGGGACCATAGAGGTGATATGTGTGTGGACCCAGAAGATGTGGGTACAGTGCTCAATGAATATTTTGTGTCGGTCTTCACAATGGAAAAGGATGACGCAGGGATAGACATCAGGGTGTAGGACTGTGAAATATTAGAGGAAATTAACACAGAGAGAGAAGAGGTACAAGCGGGATTAGTGGCCTTAAAAATGGATAAATCCACAGGCCCGGATGAGATTTATCCCAGGCTGTTGAGGGAGGCAAGGGAAGAGATATCAGGGTCCTTGGCAGTAATTTCCAAATCCTCTCTGGCCACAGATGAGGTGCTGGAGGACTGCTGAAGTTGTCCCATTATTAAAAAAGGGGGGAAGGAATAGGCCAGGAAATTACAGGCGTGTCAGTCTAATCTCAGTGGTGGGGAAGTTACTAGAAAGAATTCTGACGGACAGAATATATCTGCACTTGGAGAGACACACATTGATCAGGGATAGTCAGCATGGATTTGTTAAGGGAAGGTCGTGTTTGACAAAGTTGATCTAAGTTTTTGAGGAGGTAACCAGCAGTGTCGATGAGGGTAATGCATTTGATGTGGTCTACATGGACTTTAGCAAGGCTTTTGATAAAGTCCCTTATGGCAGACTGGTCAAGAAAGTAAGAACCCATGGGATCCAAGGCAAAGTGGCACGTTGGATCCAAAATTGGCTGAGAGGCAGGAAGCAGAGGGTGATGGTAGAGGGATGTTTCTATGACTGGAAGCCTGTTTCCAGTGGGGTTCCGCAGGGCTCAGTGCTGGGGCCCTTGCTGTTTGTGGTATACATAAATGATTTTGACTTAAGTGTAGGGTGTATGATCAAGAATTTCGCAGATGACATGAAAATTGGTAGGGTGGTAAATAGTGAGGAGGATAGCCGTAAACTGCAGGAGGACATCAATTGATTGGTCAGGTGGGCAGAGCAGTGGCAAATGGAATTCAACCTGGAAAATTGTGAGGTAATGCACTTGAGGAGGGCTAACAAGGCAAGGGATTACACTATGAATAGTAGGACCATGGAAAGTACTGAAGATCAGAGGGACCTTGGTGTGCATATCCACAGATCCCTGAAGGTAGCAGGGCAGGTAGATAAGGTGGTTGGGAAGGAATATGGGATACTTGCCTTTATTTGCCAAAGTGTAGAATACAAGAGCAGGGAGGTTATGCTGGAACTGTATAAAACACTGGTTAGGCAACAACCGGAGTACTGCTTGCAGTTCTGGTCACCACATTATAGGAAGGATGTGTTTGCACTGGAGACGGTGCAGAGGAGATTGACCAGGATGCTGCCTCAGCTGGAGGGCCTGAGCTATGAGGAAATATTAGATAGGTTGGGGTTGTTTTCCTTGGAGCAGCAAAGGTTGAGAGGGTCTTGATAGAGGCATATAAGATTATGAGGGGCATAGATAGGGTGGATAGGAAGGCACTTTATCCATTAGTGGAGGGGTCAGTAGCAAAGGGGAATAGATTCAAGGCAGGAGATAGAAGGTAAGGGGAAGTTGAGGAGAAATTTTTTCACCCGGAGGGTGGTGGGAGTCTGGAACTCACTGCCTGAAAGGGTGGTTGAGTCAGAATCTCTTGTAACATTTAAGAAGTATTTAGATATTCACTTGCATTGCCATAGCCTCCAGGGCTATGGGCCAAGAGCTGGAAAAAGGGATTAGTATAGTCAGATCTTTGTTGACCAGCGTGCACACGATGGGCCGAATGGCCTCCTGTGCTGTAAATGTCTATGAGTCTATAATCCAGTGGCAAGAAAGGAAGTCCCACAGCAGCATCTTTTCCCAAGCCAACTTGCCCAGCATCAAGGGACCAGTCACTCTAAATCAGCTCCACTGGGCGGGACATGTTGTTCATATACCTGCTGCCAGACACCCGAAGTAACTGTTCTGCTTGGTACTTGGTCACAGCAGGAGATCCCAGGAGGACAGTGGAAACAGCGATCTCTTCAACATGCCCCTGAAGAGATCAAATATGCCCACCAACTCATGGGAGACTCTGGTTTATGACTGCTGAAATGGAGAAGTCTCATTTGGTAAGGTACCTAACACATTGAGATACTTGGTTGGGAAAATGCAGAGGCAAAGTTGAGGTGTGTTAGAGAACGTACAAACCTCCAAACAACCCACCTATGCAACCTTTCAGGCACCACCTGCCCCGCATGTGACAGAGTTTGCAGATCAGGCATTGAACTTACCAGTCATCAAATCAGAGTGGAAGCAAATCATCCTTGATCCCAAGGGACTGCCTAAGATATAGGCAGTTTGAGCAGATCAGGGAGTTGAGTCTCCCTTCCTGGTGACTGGCCCTGGTTACCCAGGCCACCTGTTCCCATTTGAGTGAGGAAGGCGGGGCTTGTTCAGCCAGTAGGGTGCATCTGTGGCCATCTTGGTGAGGTGACATTGGGTAGGCAGGGCTTCAGGGTCCCAGTGACGAGGAGAGAAAATGATTGACTCGTTGATTTTATTCTCAGTCTGCAAACAGGGAGTGGTGAACTGAACCCAGACAGAGTAGAGAGGGGGAGAAAACTGGGAATGGAGGAAAGAAACTTAACTGGATTCTGTGCAGGCCAGACAGTGTTTTTGTGGGGTGGTGAGAAAAAATGAAAAATGTTCCACAGAAACTAGAATTGTCTGTTCTGGATTTCTATCCTGAACTCACAGGGATGGCATTTGTAAACTCCTTTCACAGGGCATTAGAAGGGGAGGATTTACAGACAGGAAACTCAATCCAAACATCACGTCAAGATCTGACAGAGCTACTTGATGTATCTGGACCTGAATATCATTGGCCTCTGAATGGGAAGGAGAAATGATTGTCTGTGGGGAAAGATTTCAAACATCAATGTGACTGGAAAAGCACCGAGACACACACACGTCTGAGTGAGAGTGTTCCAGTGAACTGACTGTGGAGAAATCTTTAACCAGTTACAGATCCTGAAAAAGTACCACACTATTGAGATTGGGAGAAACTGTACACATGTTCTGTGTGTGGACAAGGCTTCAACTAATCATCCAACCTGGAGAGACACGAGGACACAGGCACCATGGAGAAACTGTGGAAATGTGAGAACTGTGGGAAAGGATTCAATTATCCATCCCTTTTGGAAATCCATTGACGCAGCCACATTGGATCGGGTCCCATGGAGAAACCTTGGAAATGTGAGGACTGTGGTAAAGGATTCTATTATCCATCCCTGCTGGAAAACCATCGGCGCAGTCACACTGGAGAGAAGCCGTTCACCTGTTCTGTGTGTGGGAAAGGATTTACTCAGACATCCTGCCTCATGTTACACCAGTGAATACACACTGAAGAGAGGCCTTTCAGCTGCACATACTGTGGAAAGAGGTTTAGGCAGTCATCCAGCCTCTCTGCACACCAGCGACTTCACCCTGGGGAGAGGCCATTCACCTGCCCTGTGTGTGGGAAGGGATTCACTCATTCATCCGGTCTTTGGTCACACCAGCGAATTCACACTGAGGAGAAACCATTCAGCTGCACTTCCTGTAGAAAGAGGTTCAGGCAGTCATCGACCTCAAGACACACGAGCGAATTCACACTGGGGAGAGGCCGTTCAGCTGCACTTGCAGTGTAAAGACATTGAGGTGTTCAGCCGACCTCAATTCACACAAGTGAGTTCACTCTGGGGAGAGGCCGTTCACTTGTGTTTGTGGGAAGGAATTCTCTCATTCATCCAGCCTTCTAAAACACCATCGAATTCATACTGAGGAGAAGCCATTCAGCTGCACGTCATGTGGAAAGAGTTTCAGGCAGTCATCGGCCCTCACTGCTCACCAACGCACGCACACTGGGGAGAGACCGTTCATCTGTTCCGTGTGTGGGAAGACATTCACTCAGTCCAGCAGCCTTCTGTTACACGAGCGCACTCACACCGGGGAGAAGCCATTTACCTGCTCCGTGTGTGGGAAGGGATTCACTCAGTCTGGCTGCCTGCATATGCACAAATGCACTCATACTGGGGAGAAGCCATTCATCTGCTCTGCATGTGGGAAGGGATTCATTCAGTCACGGTACCTGCTGACACATCAGCGAGTTCATGAGTGATTCTTGGGGCTGGATTCTGCAATTTTTTTCTGCTGTTGATCACATCCAGGGCTGATAGTCTGACAATGTTAGGTTTGTTTCTGCAGATGTTACCAGCCCTATAACTGGCTGGAGTTTAATATCCTGGTGATGTCACTGATTTTTGGGGCTACAATGTCCCTATTTAAAACCGCCATCTGTGACATTGCCCCTTAATTTATGAATTCTCAACAGGAACTCATTTACAATAAAATTATGAACTTTTACTTCATTCTAAATTGATCTTTGATGTAAACTCTATAATTCAGTGTCTAAAAGGTTCCACTGATTAACATCTCCAATTAGAAAATGCTGTTTAATCCTTGCTGACAATCAGGATCAGTTCCACAGGACACGTGTGATACAAACATCACCACATAATGGAAAAACAAAGGTGACAGAGGAGATTGCAACTACAGGGACATCTCACTCCTTAGTGTCACTGGGAAGGCCTTCGCTGGGTTCATGCTTAAAGATTTCATCTACTTGCAGACCGAGTGTATCCAGAAGTACAGTGTGGTTTCTGTGCTGCCAGATCTACAGTGAACATGTTCTTCTCCATACGCCAGCTACAAGAGAAATGTAGGGAACAGGACGCACCTCTTTACTATTGCAGACCTCAGTAAAGCATTTAACACTGTCAGCAGGGCAGGACTGTACAAGGTTTTGGAGAAAATTGACTATCCACCAAAGTTGCTCAGTCTGATCTGCTCCTTTCATGACAACATGCAGTGACTACAGTTTGACGGCACCACTTCAGTCAGTTTCAAGGTGAAGAATGGACCTTGCACCAAAATCAACAGCCCACAACGATACCTGATCATCACAAATAATAATAACTTCCATCAGGGAGAAGTGATAAAGGCAAAATACCGTGGATGCTGGAAATCTGAAACAAAAAGAAAAAATTCTGGAAAAGCTCAGCAGGTCTGACAGAATCTGTGGAGAGAAAAACAGAGTTAACATTTCGAGTCCGTCAGTCTGAAGAAGAGTCATATGGACTCGAAATACTAACTCAATCTTTCTCTCCACAGATGCTGTCAGACCTGCTGAGTTTTTCCAGCATTTTTTGTTTTTGTTTCATGGAGATGTGGCATTGAACGATGAGCTGAGTTGTGAGATAAGTGCATTTAAAGGGGTTGTTTAAATCAGTGCTTCCCAAACTTTTTCCCAATGTGACCCCATTTTAATGCCTCAGACTTTGTGTGATGCCAGAGTGAAAATTTGAGGGGATGAGAGCTGTTGTGCTAAGGGGCAGAGGGGGGCGGTGGGTGGTGGTGAGGATTATTAATGTATTTGAACTTTTATATTCATTAATGGGATGTGGGCGTCACTGACTGGGTTAGTATTTATTGCCCATCCCTAATTGCCCTTGAGAAGGTTATGATTAATGTAATAGCCTCCTGATTATTCATCTTATAGGATCCTGATTATTGACACAATTGGAAAATGACTTTAATGTAATAGGATCCTGATTATTTATGTCATAGAACTAATTATTAATTGAATTAATTCTGATTAATTAGAATCCTGATAATTGCAATAATTTTTGATTATTGAAGCAGTAGGTAGCTGATTATGAATGCGATTGGAACTATGTATTTAATGTAATTAATCCTGATTATTAATATAATAGGACAATGATTATTTATACAATAAGATCCTGATTGTTGATGCAATAGGCACCAGAGTATTAATGTAATAATATCCTGATTATTAATGCGTTGAGATCCTGAATCTTAACGTATTTAAACTCTGATCATTAATGTAATAAGGACCTGAGCATTGATGTAATAGGATCCTCATTATCGATGCAATAGGATTCTGATTATTAATGTAACAGTATCCTGATTATTAAATACATTATGATCCTGTTTATTAATATGTTATGATCCTGATTATTAACACATTATTACCCTGATTATTAATACATTATAGTCCTGATTAATAATATATTATCCTGATTATTAATACATTATGATCCTGATTATTGAAGAAATCGGCTTTTCAGAAAAAAATGAACACTAACCTTTTCACAAGCGTTTTTTGCAGCAGCAATGGAGACTCAGAGAGTCGTCCATTAGGCCACACTCACTAACAAAACAAAAACCATGAGGATTTAAAGGGGCCTCACAGCTGTCAGCAAACAGTTGGAGCTCCACAGCAGCCATTCCTGCCTCGGAGCTCACAAGCCCAAGATCTCGTCTCACACTCCACTGCGGTCACGATCCTCAGTTTGGGAAGCCATAACTTACACTGAGACTATAAAATGGGAACGGGCTTTTAAAGCTTTTGTCAGTCTAAGCATTTAAACCCGCTCTCTCTCCAGTATGAACTCATTGGTGTGTTTGGAGGCTGGATGACTGAGTGAATCCCTTCCCACACATGGAGCAGGTCAACGTCCTCTCCCCAGTGTATATGTGCTGATGACTTTCCAACTCAAATGAGTAATTGAATCCCTTCCCACTGTCCCCACGTTAACACGGTTTCTCCCAATGTGACTGTGCCTGTTTCTTGACAGCCCAGATGATCGGCTGAAACCTCCTCCAGGGATATGGGGAAAGAGTGGGAGAAATGGGATTGACTGGATTGTTCTTTGAAAGAGCCAGTGCAGATTCGATGAGCCAAGTGGCCTCTTTCTGTACAGGATGAGATCCCATGATTCTAGAACAGGATAATGATTTATAATAAACACCATACGATCGAATCATAGAGCTCAGGTGGCCATTCAGCCCCTCATGTCCACTGTCTCTAAAAATGTTACCATTCTGTCCCACTCCCCTGATCCTTCTCTCAAGCCCTGAAGATCTTCCTTATTAAGTAAAAGTCCAAATCACTTTTGAAAGTTACTATTGGATCTGTTTCCACCAGTCATTCAGACAATGTGTTCCAGATCATCAGAACTCACTGAGTAAAATAATCTCTCCTCATTTTCACCCTGGATTTTCTGCCAACTTTTTAAAATCTGTGTTCTGTCATTACCAACCATCCTGTCAATCGAAACAATTTCTTCCTATTTGATGAAATTCTTCAAAAATGTCCACAGCTCTGTGAAATCACTCTTTAACCTTCTCTGCTCTAAAGGGAACAATCCCAGCTTCGCCAGTCTCTCCACATAACGGAAACCCCTCATCCCTGACACTATTCTGGTCAATTTTCCATGTACTCTCTCCAAGGCCTTGACATCTTTCCTGAAGTGTGGTGCTCAGAACTGAGCACAGTATTTGAGCTGAGGATTAAAAAGTGATTTATAAAGATTCAGTGTGACTTCCTTGCTTTTGTACTTCATGTCTCCATTAATAAATGGAGGACCCTGTTAGATTTTTTTAAAACAGTTTGATCAACTTTTCCTGTTACCTTCAAAGATTTGTGCCCATACACTCCCAGGTCACTCTGTTCCTGCACCCTATTTAAAATTGTACCATTTAGTTTATCCCGCCTCTCCTCATTCTTCCTTCCAAAATGCATCACTGACTGTGAATCACTTTGGGATGTTCTGAGGGTGTGAAAGTATCTAAATGAATACAAGAACTTTCAGCTCCATGTACTGTCCACAGGAGAGTTCTCCTGGTGCAGTGGGACCAACATTCGTGTTTTAACTAACACCACCAAAAAAACTGGATTAATTGGTCACGCGTCTGATTGCTCTTTGTGGAATCTTATTTTGTGGAAACTAGCTGTCATGAAACAACTTGTACTTGGAAAACATGATTAATGAAATATATCGTCCCAAGGTGCTTTGGAGGAGTTTCAATTAGAAAAATTGATACCGGGTCACATAGGGCGATATTAGTGCAGAGGGCCAAAAGCTTGATTGGAGAGGCAGATTTTAACAAACATCTTTAATCAGGAGAGATGTGGAGAGGTTTAGGGAGGGAATTTCAGAGTTTCATGCCTAGGCCCTGCAGGCATTGGAGGAGTAATTAAAATCTGGGATGCTAAAGAGGCCAGAATGAGCAGAGCGCAGATAACTCACAGAGTGCGCGACTGGAGATTACAGAGATAGGGAGGGATGAGACCATGGAGGGACTTGAAAACAAAAATGTGAATTTTAAAATTGAGGCATTGTTTGACCAGGAGCCGACAGAGGTCAGTGAGCACAGGGTTGATGGGTGAACAGGTGTTGGTGTGAGAAAGCATATGGGCAGCAGAGTTTTGGACACTCTCACATTTCCATGTTGGGGTGGGGTGAATGTGAGAGGCTGGTCAGGAATGTATTGGAATTGTCAAGTCTAAGGGTAACTCGGGCATGGATGAGGGTTTCAGCAGCAGATGAGCTGGGGTGGGGTGGAGACAGGTGACGTTATGGAGATTGAAATATCTGGTATTAGTGACGGTGTGGATATGTGGTCAGAAACTCATCTGGAGGTCAAATATGACACCAAGATTTCAAGAATGTGGTTCAGCCTCAGACAGTTCCCAGGGAGAAGGATGGTAGTTAGGGAACGGAATTTGTAGTGGTGACCGAAGACAATGGCTTTGGTCTTCCCAATTTTTAATTGGAGGAAATTTCTGCTCATCCAGTACTGGATGTCGGATAAGCAGTTTGATAATTTAGTAACAGTGGGGGAATGGAGAGGGATGGTGGTGAGGTAGAGCTGGGCATTGTCAGTGTATATATGAAAACTAACACGGTGCTTTTGGATGATGTCAACTAGTGACAGCCTGTAGATGAGAAATAGGAGGGGCCAAGGATAGACAAGGGAGACACCGATTACAAGGACTTTGGAGAGGAAAGGGAGGTTGGAGATCGGGTGGTCGTTTGCAAAGACAGTTGGGAGGTTGTTTTTTTAGGATGGGTAATGACAGTGAATTTAAGACAAAGAGGATATCAGCCAACACGGGGAAGATGGATGGTCAGCAATTGAGTGAGATTAGGGAGAAGGTGGGTCCCATGGACAAGGTGAGCTCTGACAGGGTATGTTGAGAGACAGGAGAGAAATTGGAGAAAGGTCAGAGTTCAAGGCTTGAACAAGGGGGTAATTTTGGAGGCAGTTTTGTCCAGTGGGTTAGTGGAAGGGAGGGAAGCAGCTGATCAGATTGTCTCAATCTTAGTGACAAAGAAGCTCCATGAGCTCCTCACACTTGTTGTTGGAGGTGAGGACGGAGGAGACAGGGGAGAGGGAGAGCCCTTCAAAAGGAATTAACTTGTGTTAGAGATATTAAAAAGATTCAACACACTGTGTTTAAAACAAAGCTAATTGATTTGATTATCATCCACAATATTAACCAGAATAACAGGGTTGGAGTTTATTGACAGCAGCAGAACAGATCCCAATGAACATGGTTCAGTCCTGGATGTGATTAACAGGAAAATCCAATCACTGTACTTATTCATGAACTCGATGGTGTCTCAGCAGGGTGGGTAACCGAGTAAATTTCTTCCCATACTCAGTGCGGTTGAGCGCCCTCTCCTCCATTTGAATTTGTTGGTGACAATGAGTTGAGATGATCGCCTGAACCTAGCCTGGCAGTGACAGCACCTAATGGTTTCTCGTCAGTGTGAACTTGGCGGTGTCTCAGCAAGTGGGATAAATGAGCAAATTCCTTCCCACACTTGAAGAAAGTGAATGGCCTCTCCACCTGTGAATCCGCTGGTGTGTCAGCAGATGAGCTGACTGAGTGAATCCCTTCCCACACACAGAGCAGGTGAATGGCCTCTCTCCAGTGTGAATTCGCTGGTGTACAGTGAGTTCAGATGATCGTCTGAACCCAGTCCCGCAGTAAGAGCACCTGAATGGTCTCTCATCAGTGTGAACACGTTGATGGGACATCAGTTCCCCGGAGCTTTTAAAACACTTCTCACAGTCCGTGCATTTAAAAGGTCTCTCATCAGTGTGAACTCGCCCGTGTGTGAGAAGGTGGGATGCATGAGCAAATCTCTTCCCACACTCGGAGCAGGTGAACGGCCTCTCCCCAGTGTGAATTCGCTGATGTACAGTGAGTTGAGATGATTGCCTGAACCCAGTCCCGCAGTGAGAGCACTTGAACGGTCTCTCGTCAGTGTGAACACGTTGATGGGACATCAGTTCCCCGAAACCTTTATAGCACTTCTCACAGTCTGGGCATTTAAAAGGTCTTTCATCAGTGTGAACTCGCTGGTGTCTCATCAGATTGAATGAGTTAGTGAATCCCTTCCCACACACAGAGCAGGTGAATGGTCTCTCCCCAGTGTGAATGCGCTGGTGTCTCAGCAGGTGGGAAGAACAAGTGAATCCCTTCCCACAGTTGGAACAGGTGATCAATCTTTCCCCAGTGTGAACTCGTTGGTGTCTCAGCAGGTCGGATGAATTAGTGAATCCGTTCCAAGTTTGGGAGCAGATGAATGGTCTCTCCCCAGTGTGAACACGCTGGTGTCTCAGCAGGGTGGTTGACTGAGCGAATCCCTCCCCACACTCGGAGCAGGTGAACGGTCCCTCCCTGGTATGAACTCGCTGGTGTGTCAGCAGATGGGATGACCGAGCAAATCCCTTGCTACACTCGGAGCAAGTGAACGGCCTCTCCCCAGTGTGAACTCGCTGGTGTGTCAGCAGATGGGATGACCGAGTGAATCCCTTCCCACACACAGAGCAGGTGAATGGTCTCTCCCCAGTGTGAATGCGCCGATGAGTTTCCAGCTCGGATGGGTAATTGAATCCCTTCCCACAGTCCACGCATTTCCACGGTTTCTCCCCAGAGTGAACGGTGCTTTTTCCTTCCATGTTCAAAGGCTGATCATTATCAGGTCTTGATGAGTTGAGAGCCTCTGTCATATTTTGATGTGATGTTTGGTTTCAGGTCCCCGACTGCAAATCCTCCCCTTCTAATACCCTGTGAAATTGATTTAAAACAGAAAAAAGGAAGTGAGAGAAAACCCACAAAAACACAAAGGCAGATTGTGAAATTGAGCTGAATGAAACTGGTAATTTGTGGGCTGGCACTAGGGAAAAGTGACCATGAAAACTGCTGGATTATCGTAAAAACCCAACTGGTACTCTAATGTCCTTCAGGGAAGGGAACCTGCCATCCAGTCTGGTCCAACACAAGACTCTGGCCTCCATGGGTGGAATGAGAGAGATAGAGAGAGAGAATGAGAGAAGTGGGAGAGGCAAGCAGTAAACGAGAGATTTTATATGTCTACAACTCAACCATAACTTTGACAGAAACTCCCAAACCCTCAACCACCACCAGCTGGAAGGACCAGGGTAGCAGGTGTATGTGAACAGCATCATCTCCAAGTTTCCCCTCCAAGTGACACACCATCCTGACTTGTCTCATATCCAGTTTGGATGGACAGAAATTTCCTTCATTCAAATATTCAGAGACTGAAGCCACTGTCTTCAGTCCCTGCTACAAACTCTACTCCTTTACCACCGACTCCATCCCTCTCCTTGGAAACTGTCTGAGGCTGAACCAGACTGTTTACAACTTTGATGTAATATCCAACCCCGAGATGAACTTACAACCACAAATCCATGTGACCACCAAGACAACCTATTTCACCTCAGTAACGTCGCCTGACTCCACTCTAGTCTCAGCTCATCCGCTGCTGAAACCGTCATCCATTCCTTTGTCTTCTTATCGTGTCCACGGACAGTCTATACATGGCCCAGCCAGAACTGGACACATTTTTGCGCCTTGTTGTTGAATTCAGCAAGATCTGCAACAGTGCAGGGTTTCTCTAGCAATAGGCATTGCAGGAGATGTTGCAAGGTCTGTGGCTCAGTTCCACATTCGTAAGTTGTTGGGCTGGTTGTCTATCCCCATTTGCTTAGTGACACCTTTGAACGACCTACACCAGTCCTAAGTCTGTTAAGGCACTTCCAGGTTGCCCAGTTGCAATTAGCTCCTGGGGGAAGGCTTTCATCTGGTAGAATTTCCATCGCTGGGGGTTGTTCGAGACTGGCGAGCCGGTCTTTCTACAAGGCGATGCGGGCTTCAGATGGGGTTGATTGTAATGGAACAACACTGTTCATGAAGCTCTTCCTTGATTTTAGGCGGCCCATCCTTTGTCACCTCAAGACTTAACCATCCTAACACAATCCAGTCTGGCCTCCCACATTCAACCTCCATATAATCTTGAGGTCATTCAAATCTCCTTCTGCCTCACAACCCTCTGAACTATCTGCACTCATCTAATTCTGACCTCCTGAGCATTCCTTAGTTTAACTGTTCCCACACCTTCAGCTTCCAAGGCCATAAGCTGTGGAATTTCCTTTCTAAACCTCTCTACCTCTTGATCTTGCTTTCCTCCTTTAAGATCCTTCTACCTATTTAGCCAAACTTTTGGTCACCTTCCCCAATATTTCCCGATACGTCTCGGTGTCAAATGTTGCTTTGAAATGTTTCTGTGAAATGTCTTGGAACATTCTATTACATGAAATGCACTCGATAAATACACATGGTTGTTGTTGATTTGGACATATATCGCTGTTCCTTCATCATTGCTGGGTGGAAATCCTGTAACTCCTTAGCTAACAGCATTGTGGGAGCACTGTCACCACCCAGACTGCAGCAGTTCCAGAAGGTCAAACATCATCTTCCCCACAGGTAACTGGTGATTGGTAATATCTGCTGCTGGTCTTGTTATTGATTGCCAAATCCTAAGCATATGTAAAGTAGATTGAATGCATCTCTGGAAATACTTGTTCCTAAAAAAAATCCTGTTACGTTGCACAGTGTCCGTTAAACAACCTGATCTCTCCTAGAATCTATCTCCTTTTGACAATTTCACATTGGAAATTGCTGGGTCCGACTGGGTTCCAAAGTCCTCCTGGATAAACTCAGCAGCTTCTCCTTCATCTCCACTCCAGCTCAAACTTATGCAGCAAAGGCTTTCAAAAGGAAATTGGATAAATCACCCAAAGAGAAAATTACAATCGCTGGACTACGAGGAAAGGGCAGGGGAGTGAGACTAACTGATTTGCTCTTGCAGAGAGCAAGCGTGGACACGACGGGCTAAAAGGCCTCTTGTTTTATTGTTATCACATTGATATTCTATTAAATAGACCTGTAGTGAAGAAAGGGAACAAGTTCTGCCATGGCCATACTTCTACAAACTGGCTCTTAATCGGTCTGTCTGTGTATCTAGACTTGGTTCTTTGAGTGACGCCTGAAATAAAATAATAGCAAAATATTGCAGTTGCTGGAAATCTGAAATAAAATGAGAAAATGCTGGAAATATTGAGCAGGTCAGGCAGTATCTGTCGGGAGAGAAACAGAGTGAACATTTCAGGATGTACAGAATGAATTATGGGGAATAAAAATGGTGCAGAATTTGATGGTCAATATAGGCTCAGAAGCAGAAGAGAAATGGACTACAGCGCAGGAAAAGCAATTCCTGACTATGAAAGATACTGTGGGAAGATAAAGCTGGAAAGCCGGCAGCATAACGGTCAGGGGACGGGTAGCAGTCCACATTTAAACCTCATTTAAACACAGTGGGCAGAAGTAACAGTAAAATACTAACCAGAGTTAAAACACACCCATTATTAGAGACAGAGGAAGTCAGACAATGGCAGAGGTGATCAGGGAGGGCAGAGGTGAAACAGAGCAATCGAGGGACATGGATTCAGATCCACAGTAAAGGAGCCACACCAGCACCAGAGCCATGGAACCTCTCACAGGTAACATAGCATAGAACTGAAAGATCGAAATTGTAGATGAATGCTCAAAAATACTCACATCTGAAACAATTTCAGTTTTCAATTTTAAAAGCTCCTGCTGGAGCCTGCAGCTGGAAAGATATCAGAAGCACTGGAGTCAGAGAAAAATCTCCCAGTTGAGGAAATACCCGGGGAGCGGGGTGATGTCACCGCACAATTGTCGGTGTGTGATGACATCACAGACACGAACACAGAACATCTGGGTCTGGGCAAACCAGTGGTCACCACACATTATGAAGGATGTGTGGGTCCTTGAGAGGGTGCAGAGGAGATTTCATCTTTGGCAATCTCTCCTTTGCCTCCACCTATCGTTGGCCTTCTATCCAGCTTCACCTGCTCCGCCCCCTTAAACAGTATAAATTTAACCACATTTTTACTTCTCTTTAGCCCTGAACAAGTCATATGGACCCGAAACGTTAACTCTGTCTTCCTCTCCACAGATGCTGTCAATTCTGTCTTTCCACAGATGCTGTCAGACTTGCTGAGTTTTTCCAGCATTTTTTGTTTTTGTTTCAGATTTCCAGAATCTGCAGTGTTTTGCCTTTATCTGGTTGTGCAGATGTCAGGTTTTACACTGCACTCACAAACAGACACACAAACACACACACAGACACAGATACATACCCAGAGATGTAAATGGGAACATCTCCTGTCCGATTAGGTGACAACATTTTGCCTCACACCAATCAACCCAACTAATATTGGGGTTAAGGGCCACAATGTTCCAGAAATTCAAATAAATATTACGCTGAAGGGACTGACCATCCAATTCCACCCCTTTCTCTGAACCTTAAATCCATTTTTAACATCATCTGAGACAGAAGCAATAACAAAACAATAACAGTGAGAGGTCTATTGCCATCCTGGGTAATCAGTTCCACGGGGAGATAGTACACAATACACAAGACCGTTGGGTAATTGCAGCCTCTACTTTCCTCTTGGCATTACAGATGATGCTAATTCCCCTTATATTTATGGTCTGGTTGAAGGTCAGGCCACATAACAGAATGGATGCAAAGATGGCTATAAACTCCCTGTAAATCTGATCCTCTGATTTCTGTTTTGTAACCATCTTTCCATCCATTCTGCTGCCTGGTCCTTCACTCCACACAGGCTGATCTTGGTCACCTTGGAGATTGTACAAACTGTTATGGATAACAAGCTGGTTCCAAAACAGAAAACAGAGAGAAGAGGATAAGAGTAGCTACTCAAACTGGTAAAAGGTGGGAAATGGTGTTCCACAGGGATGAATGCTGGGGCCACTGTTATTCACAATTTACATAAATGACTTGGACTCAGAAATCAGAACTCCAATTTTAAGACTTGGGAGCAGAATTACAGTAGTTAACAGATAAGAATTCCCAATTAACAAAACTTTGTTGCACAGTTCATTAAATCTTTAATTCAGTAGCAGACTGAACAATAACGCGAGGAAATAATGAACTGAATTATTTACGAATTAATTGATAACCAAATTGGGAGGTACAATTAATACTGAGGAAGACCACGACAAATTCCTGGTGTCGAACACACACACACATCAATAAAACAGGGAATTCTTGCAAACACACTGCAGGTCCTCTTTTATCTCGAGAACAAATGTCTGTTGTATAATTGTCCCAGCAGTTAAAAGGATCTTGTGAACACCCCAGTGTGTTATTTTAATATAGATTATAAACTATTTATTTTTAACTGCATTTTTAATTCTGGAGTTCCCCAGCATCACAGATGCCAGTCTTCAGCCAATTCGATTCACTTCAAGTGATATCAAAAAATGGTTGAAGGTGCACTGGATGCTACAAAGACTATGGGCCCTGACAATATTCCGGCAATAATACTGAAGATGTACTCCAGAACTTGCCATACCCCTAGCCAACATGTTCCAGTACAGCTACAACACTGGCATCTACCCGGATATGTGGAAAATTGCCCAGGTATGTCCTGTACACGAAAAGCAGGACAAACCAAAACCGGCCAATTACCACCCCATCAGTCTACTCTCCATCATCAGTAAAATAGTGGAAGGAATCATCAACAGTGCTATCAAGTGGCATTTGCTTAGCAATAACCTGCTCACTGATGCCCAGTTTGGGTTCTGCCAGGGCCATTCAACTCCTGAACTCATTACAGCCTTGGTTTACACATGGACAAAAGAGTTGAACTCCCGAGGTGCGGTGAGAGTGACTGCCCTTGACATCAAGGCAACATTTGAGGAGTGTGGCATCAAGGAGCCCTAGCAAAATTGGAGTCAATGGGAATCAGGGAGAAAACCCTCTGCTGGTTGGAGTCATACCTAGCACAAAGGAAGATAGTCATGATTGTTGCTGGTCAAGTCATCTCAGCTCCAGGACATCACTGCAGGAGTTCCTCAGGGTAGTGTCCTAGGCCCAACCATCTTCAGCTGCTTCATCAATGACCTTTTTTCCATCATAAGGTCAGAAGTGGGGGTGTTCACTGATGATTGCACAGTGTTCAGCACCATTTGTGACTCCTCAGATACTGAAGCAGTCCATGTCCAAATGCAACAAGACCTGGGCAATATGTGGGCTTGGGCTGACAAGTGGCAAGTAATATTCACGCCACACAAGTGTCAGGCAATGACCATCTCCAACAAGAGAGATTCTAATCATCGCCCCTTGATGTTCAAAGGCATTACCATCACTGAATCCCCGACGATCAACATCCTGGGGGTTACCATTGACCAGAAACTGAACTGGACCAGCCATATGAACACTGTGGCTACAAGAACAGGTCGGAGGCTAGTAATCGTGTGACAAGTAACTCATCTCCTGACTCCCCAAAGCCTGTCCACTATCCAGGACCAGTAAACCATTCTGAGGAGACTGCCACCTCCAGCCAGGGAGCTCAGCTTCCCCCTGATCTGGGACCAGTAAACTATTCCGAGGAGAGTGTCACCTCCAGCCACGGAGATTAACATCCCCCTGATCCGGGACCAGTAAATCATTCCGAGGAGACTGTCACCACCAGCCAGGGAGATCAGCATTCCCCCTGATCCAGGGCCAGTAAACCATTCCAAGGAGACTGTCACCTCCAGCCAGGGATATCAGCATCCCCCTGATCCAGGGCCAGTAAACCATTCCAAGGAGACTGTCACCTCCAGCCAGGGAGATCAGCATTCCCCCTGATCCAGGGCCAGTAAACCATTCTAAGGAGACTGTCACCTCCAGCCAGGGAGATCAGCATTCCCCCTGATCCAGGGCCAGTAAACCATTCCAAGGAGACTGTCACATCCAGCCACGGAGATCAGGATCAGTAAACCATTTTCAGCTGTGATGGGTTGTGTGTCTTTCTTAATATTTCGCTGATGTATCATATCTAAACTGTTGCCTCTTAATAAAATGCTGAAAAATCACTTATGACTTCAACTCCCTTTTTGGGTAATCTGTGACTCCCGGACTATAATCTTACAGTTTCCAGCATTCACCGTTGTTCTTGACCCTAAACGCAGTTGTAAAGGAGCCTTCTGTTCCATGTCCAGGAGCTCTGAGCTATGGAAGAGAGCGGCTGGGACACATTTCTTACACACCTCGGGATTAACATATACGTTCAGTCCTGGATGTGATTAACAGCAGCAGAATCCAACTCCTGCAGACATTCGTGAACTCGCTGGTGTCTCAGCAGACATTGTAGATCCGTGAATCCCTTCCCACACTTGGAGCAGGTGAATGGTCTCTGCCCGGTGTGAATTTGCTGGTGTCTCAGCAGATCATTGCTGCTTTTAAAGCTTTCCCCACAGTCAGAACATTTAAAAGGTTTCATAGCAGAGTGAATACACTGGTGTTTCAGCAGGTTGTAAGACTGAGTGAATCCCTTCCCACACATGGAGCAGGCGAATGGTCTCTCCCCAGTGTGAATTCGCTGGTGTACAGTGAGTTCAGATGATCGCCTGAACCCATTCCCACAGTGAGAGCACCTGAACGGTCTCTTGTCAGTGTGAACACGTTGATGACATGTCACTTCCCTAGAACTTTTAAAGCACTTTCCACAGTCTGGGCATTTAAAGGGTCTTTCATTCATGTGAACTCGCTAGTGTTTCTGCAGGTTAGATGTAGCAGTGAATCCCTTCCCACACACGAAGCAGGTGAATAACTTCTCCTCAGTGTGAATGTGTTGGTGTCTCAGTAGATACTTTTTGCTTTTAAATTTCTTCTCACAGTCAGAACATTCAAAAGGTCTCTGATCAGTGTGAACATACTGATGTGTCAGCAGGCTGGATGACTGAGTGAATCCTTTCCCACAAGTGGAGCAGGTAAATGGTCTCTCCCCAGTGTGAGTGCGTCAATGAATTTCCAGCTCAGAAGGGTAACTGAAACCCTTCCCACAGTCCCCACATTTCCATGGTTTCTCCATTGTGCAGGTGTCTTTGTGTCTCTCCAGATTGGATGATCAGTTGAAGCCTCATCCACATACAGAATATGTGTGTGGTTTCTTTCCACTGTGAATGGGCTAATGTTTTACAGGTTGTTTAACTGGTTAAGACTCTTTCCACAGTCAGTTCACTGGAACACTCTCACTCGGGTGTGTGTATCTCAGTGCTTTTCCAGTAACCCTGATGCTTGAAATGTTTTCCCACAAACAGAACAGACAAACATTTCTCCTTCTACATTCAAAGGCGGGTAATATTCAGGTCCTGATGAAACAAGTGACTGTCAGATCTTGATGCGATGTTTGGTTTGAGCTTTTCATTTGCAAATCCTCCTTTTCTGATACCTTGTAAAAGGAGTTTACAAAAGTGACCACTGTCACTAAAGAACAGTAATTCAGAGCAGACAATTCTACTTTCTATGCAGTCTTTTTTCCTCTCGTTTCCCCAAAGGTTTAACTCCCTGTCCCATATACTGTCCCTCCTTAATCATCTCCTCTCCTGGTCATTGGGATGCTAAAGTGTCACCCACCCTCTGTTCTCCAACAGAATGACCATACATGCACTCAGCTTGCTGAAGCAGCCCCGCCTTCATAAGATAGTAATAAATAAGAGCGGCAGAGGCCATTCAGCCCATCGAGCCTGCTTAATAAGACCATGGCTGATCTAATTCTGGTCTTCACTCCACTTTTCTCACACCCATAACCCATGACTGCTTTGTGATCAAAAATCAGTGCAACCAACTCAGCCTCGAAAATGTGCAATGACCCAGCCTTCACTGCTCTCTGGGGAAGTGAATTCCATCTTACAATGCTGCACAGACCAGTGGGTCTCCAAAACCCCGCCCACTGCTGTTTCCCTCACCAAGATGGCCGCCCATGAGCCCCGCTCTCTGAACAAACCCGCCTTCCTCTTCCAAGATGGCGGCGGCCCATTGCCTGGGTGATCTGGGTCTGTCACCGGGGAGGAAGCCCTGCCTCCCTGATCCGCTCTGACTCCTACTCGCAGGACTTGGGAATATTGAAAATATTTGTAGCTGATACCAAACAGCATTTCTTAGACTGAGGAAGAATGCAACATAATGCAAGAAGACATTAGAACACCTGCAGACTGGCAGTTAAGAGGCAAATGAACTTTAACAATGAGGGGCTGAGTGGCCGACTCCTGCTCCTTGTTCATATGTTGGTATAATATGCAATGATATACTTTGGGAGCAAAAATACAAACATTACCTAGACCTTAGAGAAGAAGTAAATGAATGGGGTAGAAGAGAAATGCAATCTCTGGAAACAGATGAATAATGAAAAACATAACTGCAAGTCAGCAAATCAATTAAAAATGCTCACAAAAGACTCAGATTTACTTCTAGTGGTACAGAATTCAGAAATAATGTTCAATTTGTTTTGGACCCTGTAGACAGTTTTGATCTCCATACAATAAAAAAGTCAAAGAAGCATTGGAACTTGTACAAAAAGGATTTTCAAGGATGATATCATAACCAAGCAATTACAGTTATTTGGAAAAAAATTAACAGGACAGGGCTCTGTTCTTGAGAAAAGCGAAGACTTAGAGACGACCTGCCAGAGGTTTCTTTAAACTATGAATGGGTGTACGGTGTAGAAGTGGAGCCAATGTTTCCATTGGGAGAATCAAAAACCAGGACCATATGTACAAGATAGTTCCTCATAAGTCCAACAGGAAAATAAGGAGAAATGTCTTTACTCAGAGAGTGGTTAGAATGTGAAATTGACTACCACAGGGAGTGGTTGAGGTAAAATAACTTAGATGGTTTCAAAAGGAAACGAGATGAGTACATGAGAGAAAGGAGGTGAGAAAGAAAAGCTGAAAGGCTGAGGAGAGGGAGGTGGAATGGAAGGAGATTCATTGAAGATTACCATGAAAATAAATGAGTTAAATCAAATGGTCTGTTCCTGGACTCGATATTCTCTGTAATTCAATGCCATTTCCTACCAGCTCCTGATCAGCATTTTCCACATCTATTACTTGTACTGCACACACTCAGAGTACAACCTGGTGCTGAGAAATCACACTGGGATCCTGTCGTCATTGATGGGGCACATGGAAAATTATGGATTCTAACAGTGTTTTTGAAAGACCAATTGGTGAACAGAAATTTTTATCAACAGATCGAGGTTGGACTTTATGGCCTATTTCTGTAACATAATCCTACGTTGCAGAGGTTGATTAATGCACAGGTCTATAGAGCTGCAGCCCCAGGAGGTGGATTAATAATCAGGCCCATAAAAACCCACCATCATAAACTCAGTTACCCTCATCACCAACTCCATCCTCCTCCCTGCCACAGTCTGAGACTGAACCAGACCCATTGCAACTATAGTTTCCAAACTGACCCTGAGCTGAGGGCTGAGCTACCGATGACATATTCTCTCCATCATGAACAAGATCAGCTTGTGAGACGATAAGGGGAGATAGGAAAGAAGCTAAAGAAAGATGTGAGTTCAGGGTCGGGCTCGTCAAGTCTTTACAGGAAGTTTAGCCCGGTGGATTAATGGAATGGAGGGAAGCAGCAGAGACCGCTGATCGGATTGCCTCAATCTTAGAGACAAAGAAGTTGATAAGCTCCTCTGTTGTTGGAGGAGACGGGGGAGAGGGAGAGCACTTCAAAAGGAACAAACTTGTGTTAGGGATATTAAAATGACTCGTCACAGCATCTGTTCAACACAAAGCTGATTTATTTGACTTTTGTCCAGAATATTAACAGGTATAACTGGGCTAGAGTTTGTTAACGTCAGTAGAGCAGATCAAAATGTTTTGAGACAAGTAATGGAGAAATATTGGGGAGGTCAATGCAACATGAAGATTGATTTCACTGATCTAGAGAAGGCTTATGACAGGGTGCCCAGTGAGGAAGTCTGGAGATGTGTTAGAATTCATGGAGTCCCTGAGAAGTATGTATGACAGGACATGTCCAAGGAGTGCCAGGCGAGAGTCAGAAGCAGTGTGAGGCAGAGAGAGAGTTTCAAAGTTGAATTGCATCAAGGATCGACACTGAACCCCTTCCTCTGCCTGCTGGTCACGGATGTTCTAACTGAGCAAGTGTGACAGGAAATGTCATGGTCAATGATATTCGCAGATGACATTGAACAATGTGGTGGGTCTGATGAGAACATGACTGAGTAGGTAGGAAAGTAAGCTGTGAAGACATCAGGAGGCTACAAAGAGATATAGACAGGTTAAGTTAGTGGGAAACAATCTAGCAAATGGAGTATAATGTGGGAAAATATGAAAGTGTCCCTTTTGGCACGAAGAGTAAAAAATCAGCATGTTATCTAAATGGTGAGAGATTGCACAGATGCAGAGGAATCTGGGCATCCTTGTGCATGAATCACAAGGTTAATAAGCAGGAACAGCCAGCAATTAGGGAAGCGAATAGAATGTTATCGTTTATTGCATGGGGAATTACATACAAAAGTAGGGAGGTTATGGTCCAGTTATACAGGGCACTGGTGATACCACATCTGGAGTACTATGTATAGGACTGGTCTTTTTTAAGGAAGGATGTAAATGCATTAGAAGCAGTTCATAAAAAGTTTACTGGACTAATACCTGGAATGAGCAGTTTGTCTTGTAAGGAAAGATTGGGCAGACTAGGCTTGTATCCACTGGAGTTTAGAAGAGTAAGAGGCGACTTTATTGAAACATACAGATTCCTGAGGGGTTTTGACAGGGTGGATGTGGAGGGGATGTTTCCTCTTGTGGGAGAATCTAGAACTAGGGGGTCATAGTTTAAAAATAAGGGGTCGCTCATTTAAGACAGAGATGAGGAGAAATTTTTTCTCTTAGAAGGGAGTGACTCTTTAGAAGTCTCTTCCTCAAATGGCAGTGGAAGAAGCGGAGTCTTTGAATATTTTTAAGGCAGAGCTAGATAGATTCTTGATAAGCAAGGGAGTGAAAAGTTAACAGGGTAGGCAGGGATGTGGGGATGTGGTTACAATCAGATCAGGCATGATCTTATTGAATGGCGGAGCAGGCTGGAGGGGCCGAGTGGCCTACTCCTGTTCCTAATACGTACGTTCACATCAGTATCTGCAGAACTGTACAAAAGCACTAGAAGACACGGGTATGAAGATTATTTAGTTTTTATTCTTTCATGGGATGTGGAAGCCGCTGGCAAGGCCATTATGTTGCCTATCCCTAATTGCCTTTGAACTGACTGAATTGCTAGGCCGCTGCAAAGGGCTGTTAAAAGTCAACCACATCGCTGTGGGGCTGGAGTCACATGTAGGCCAGATGGGTGAGGATGGAGATTTCCTTCCGTAAAGGACATTAGTGAACCAAAGACAGTTTGAGCCTTGGGAAGAGAATCAGAGTGAAGGTGTAAAGATTATGGCCGAAGACGTGCAGAATGTGAGTAGCTTCAAGTACTTGGGGTCAGAGGTGGCAGAAGATGGAAGTATGGAAATTAAGAAGCGGATTAGCTCTGGTTGGAGTAATTGGAAGAAGTGCGGTGCAGTGTGATGTGATAGAAAAGTGTCACTGAAATTGAAAAGGAAGAATCTACAGGACAGCTGTGAGACCGGCCTTGTTGTATAGAGCAGAAACTTGGACAACATCAAGAAGAGAGGAACAATGACTGGACACAATGAGACACAGAGGCTGAGATGGACGTGTGGAGTGACAAGAAAGGGCAAGATCAGAAACCAGTACATCAGGGTGTCAGTGAAGATTGTGGAAACATCAAATAAAGTAGCTGAGAAGAGATTGAAATGGTCTGGTCATCCATTGTGGAGAGAGAGAGGGAATGTGGTGAGGTGAGTGATGGGCATGGGACTATCAGGAAGAAGGAGAAGAGGAAGGTCTAAGACAAGATGGAAAGATGTGGTGGCCAGAGAGGGAAATGCAGTGGGATTGGAAGAGGAGTGTGTGAGTGACAGGAGGAGATGGGGAAGGTGATCAAGCAGCATTGTGGTGACCACAAGTAAAATGGGAAGAACAAGAACAAGAGGATTTTTTTCTTTCATGGGACGTGGGCGTCGCTGACTGGGCCAGCATTTATTACCCATCCTTAGTTGCCCTTGAGAAGGTGGCGGTGAGCTGCCTTCTTGAACTGCTGCAGTCCATGTGGCATAGGTACACCCACAGTGCTGTGAGGGAGAGAATTCCAGGACTTTGACCCGGTGACAGTGACGGAACAGCGATATATTTCTAAGTCAGGATGCTGAGTGACTTGGAGGGGAACTTTCAGGCGGTCATGTTCCCATGTGTCTGCTGCTCTTGTTCTTCTAGGTGGTAGAGGCCTTGGGCTTGGAAGGTGCTGTTGAAGGAGCCTTTGTGAGTGTCTGCAGTGCATCTTGTAGATGATGCCACTGTGAGTTGGTTGAGGAGGGAGTGAGTGAGGTCAAGATGGTGGATGGGGCAGCAATCAAGCGAGCTGCTCTGTGCTGGATCTTGTGGAGCTTCTTGAGTGTTGTTGGAGCTGCACTCATCCAGGGAAGTGGAGAATATTCCGTCACACTCCTGACTTGTGCCTTGTAGATGGTGGAAAGGCTTTGGGGAGTTGGGAAGTGAGAAACGCGCCACAGAATTCCCAGTCTCGACCTGCCCATCTCATCATGCTATATATGTGGCTGGTCCAGCCCAGTTTCTGGTCACTGATAATCCCCAGGATGTTGAAAGTGGGGGATTCAGCGATGGCAATGCTTTTGAATTTCATGGGTCGATGGTTAGATTCTCCCTTGTTGGAGATGGTCATTGCCTGGCACTTGTGTGGTGCAAAAGTAACCTCTTACTTATCAGCCCAAGCCTGAATGTTGTCTAGCTCTTGCTGCATTTGGACACGGACTGCTTCAGTATCTGAGAAGTCGCAAATGATGCTGAACGTTGTGCAATCATCAGCAAACATTCTCACTTCCGCCCTTACGATGGAGGGAAGGTCATTGCTGAAGCGGCTGAAGATGGTTTGGCATTGGACACTCCCCTGAGGAACTCCTGCAGCTATGTCCTGGGATTAAGATGATTGATCTCCAACAATCACAACCATCTTCCTTTGAAGAACATAAAAGCTCCCAAAAAACATGGTTCAGTCCTGGAGGTTAACAGCAAAACAAAATCACAGCAGTTAATTGTGAACTCGCTGGTATATCAGCAAGTGGGATGATTGTGTGAATCCCTTCCCACACTCAGAGCAGGTGAATGGTCTCTCCCCAGCGTGAACTCGCTGGTGTCTCAGCAAGTTTGATGACTGAGTGAATCCCCTCCCACACTCAGAGCAGGTGAATGGTCTCTCCCCAGTGTGAGTGCACTGGTGTTTCAGCAGGTTGGCTCACTCAGCAAATCCCTTTCCACACTTGGAGCAGGTGAATGGTCTCTCCCCAGTGTGAACTCGCAGGTGTGTTAGTAGGTGGGATGACCGAGTGAATCCCTTCCCACATTTAGAGCAGGTGAATGGCCTTTCCCCGGTGTGAATTAGCTGGTGTACAGTGAGGTTAGATGATGTTTTGAACCCCCTCCCACAGTCAGGGCACCTGAACGGTCTCTCGTCAGTGTGATCACGTTGATGGGACATCAGTTCTCCGGAGCTTTTATAGCACTTGTCGCAATCTGGGCATTTAAAAGGTCTCTCCCCAGTTTGCACTCGCTGGTGTGTCAGCAGATGGGATGACTGAGTGAATCCCTTTCCACAATTGGAACAGGTGAACGGTCTCTCCCCAGTGTGAATTCACTGGTGTACAGTGAGTTCAGATGATCGCCTGAACCCACTCCCAAAGTGAGAGCATCTGAATGGTCTCTCGTCAGTGCGAACACATTGATGGAACATCAGTTCCCCGGAACTTTTGTAGAACTTCCTGCAGTCTGGGCATCTAAAAGGTTTCTCATCAATGTGAGCCCGCTGGTGCGTAAATAGGTGGGATGACTGAGTGAATCCCTTCCCACACTTGGAGCAGGTGAATGGTCTCTCCCCAGTGTGAACTCACTGGTGTATCAGCAGGGCAGATGACTGAGTAAATCCCTTCCCACACTCGGAGCAGGTGAACGGTCTCTCCATAGTGTGAACTCGCTGGTGTATCAGCAGGGTGGATGAATGAGTGAATACCTTCCCACAATCCCTACATTTCCACAGCTTTTTCCTGTTGTGACTGTTTTTATGTTTCAACAGGCCAGATGATCGGCTGAAGCCTTGTCCACACACAGAACATGTGTACGGTTCCTTTCCACTGTGAATGGTGCTTCTGCCTTTCATGCTTAAAATCTGACAAAGGTCAGATTACAGTAAATTGAGCGACTCCATCAAATATTGACGCGGTGTTGGGTTTGTGTTTCCTGACTGTAAATGAAAGAGAACTGAAAAAAATCTAAAGGCAAGTTGTGAAATTGAACTGAAGCTGCCAGGTTGTTGTAAAAACCCAACTGGTTCACTAATATCCTTTAGGGAAGGGTACCGGATACCCAGTCTGGGTCTAACAAGATACTATACACGATGTGCGGAGGGACACAGAAAGAAAGAGAGAGAGAGAGACAGACAGATAGACAGAGCGAGAGAGGCACAGAGAGCGAGAGAGACACAGAGACAGAGACATGGGAGAGGCAGGGGGTCATGATGTGATGGAGAGACATTTTATATGTTTACAGCTTGACCAGAACTTTAGCAGAATTTCCCAAACCCTCAACCTCAACCTCGAAGGACTAAGATAGCAGGTGTGAGCGAACAACATCACCTCCAAGTTCCTCTCCAACTCACACACCATCCTGACTTGTCTGACGTCCTGTACTGGATGAATAGAAATACATTTTATCTAAATACTGGGAAGATTGAAACCGTTGCCTTCAGTACCTGCTCCACTCCGTAGCCACTGACTCATCCCTCTCCTGAGCAACTGCCTAAGGCTGAACCAGACTGTTCACATCGGTGTTATGTTTCACCCCAAACTGAGCTTCCAACCACATCATCACCAAGACTGCCTATTTCCAGTTCAGTAACATTACCCGATTCCAACCTAGTCTCAGCTCATCTGCTGCTGAAACCATCATCCATTCCTTTGTTGCCTCGAGACTTAACTATCCTAACGCTCTCCCGGTCCGCCTCCCACATTCAACCTCCTGTAATCTTGAGGTCATCCAAAACTCTGCTGCCCATTTGCATGTTCCCTTCCTTTTTAAGCACTCCATGCTCAGTCATAATTTTTCCTTCATTTGTAGACATTTCCTGACACTCATTATTTTTAGAGACGCTCCCTAACCTTTATCATTTACCCCCCCATTTACAGACGCTTCCTGAACGGGCAGATACTGCGCGTGCGCTAGCGCCTCGCCGGCCTCTTCCCCAGAGTCAGACCCGAGCGGAACGGGAGAAACCGGACAGTCGGGCATAATGTTCACGGTTTCTAGTCGCGTCTTAGGTGGAAAATGTTGCTGGTTTTATTTTGGGCTCTGGATCCGCACTCGGTCTTTGTAAAAACCTCCATTTTAAACCCACTCGCTCGAGCTCTCTTACCGTCTGTCGCCATGGCATGCGCATGCTCAGATTACAATGCCCGGGGTATGATTGACGGCAGATCCAGGCCAATAGGAAGAGGGGGCGGGATTGGAGGACCGCACGGGTGCGGTGGTCCTCCAACCAATCGGATTGAACGAGGGGCGGGGTTGAGCCCGGATCTCCCTCATTGGCTGAAACGCTGCATCATTTTGAAAGCTGATTTGTCAAACTCCAGGAGAAAACTGGACCTTTTTTTCCCTTAGTTCTGTTGAAGAGTCATACGGACTCGAAACGTTAACTGTGCTCCTCTCCGCAGATGCTGCCAGACCTGCTGAGTTTTTCCAGGTATGTTTGTTTTTGTTTGGAAAATTGGACCTTTCTGTTTGTGGCTTTAAACAGATGAGAAACCCTGTGGGTGTGGAGCAAACATTTCTACGTTTGATCATGAAATGGATTCATTCAGGACAGACAGCAGGGATTATTTCAGGAAATTACAGAATGTAGCGATTGTTTCTCTTTGAACTCATCCCTTGGAGAACAGTGTGATGCATGGAAGAATTCACAGGCTGTTAAAAGCTCCTTCCTTCTCTGGAATCATTCAATTCCAGCCGATTTGCTGGTCCGGCTTCAACCGGAAGAGTTTGTTGAGCTCCCACAACTCACCCAATGGGAGTGGACAGCTAGACCCGCCGGACGGACCCATCCTGCCTGATATCAACCCAGAATGAGCTGGAGAGCTGTCTCCAATCACCAGGACTGCCTGGAGAGGGGTTTCTGACTCAGAGGAGGCAATGTTCTTTTTTATTAATAACCCTAAATCCGTCAAGCTCCATTGAACTGACAGGGTCTCTTTTCTAAATCCACTTAATTGTTTAAATGACGTATTGATTTTACTTTGCAGCTTAATGGTGGCACTTACATCATCTAACCACCTCCTTCATGTGAGAGTGCAGAACTACAGTAGCTGCACAAATCACACCTTTCTCTATCCACTATCAAGCCTCTCCTCATCCCCTCAGAATCAAACTATTCCTATCTTTGCCCAGTATTTTCATTATCCTACAATGAAAGGTCTCTGCTTATTATTGCTTATTTATTGTGAATCTGATCAAGCTGCTCCAATGTTCATTTTAATTCAGTTTGCATTATGTTTACTCTTGGTCTATCATATTTGCTTCTGCTTCTGCCTTATCTTCTTGTTCAGCCTGCTTTCACTGGAGTGAGCTTTCTGTGGTCAGAATTCAGTTAAACGACCTGTTCAGCTGCATGTATTCTCTCAGTGCCCTGGTGCCTGTGTTATTTCTTTGGACATTGTTTAATACTTCATCAGCAGTCTCTCGATTCAAGGATGACATCTACTTCAGGTGGTGAGTTTCTGCCGTGGGTCTTCTTGTGACTGAACAGACTGATTCTTGACCTGCAGATCTTTGGACTCATGGGGCAGGACATCCATGAAGTATTGGGATCTGGAGTGCAGCATTTCCTTCCATTTCTTTCTTTCTCTGCTGCTGCTCTGCCTCATCATTAACATGTTATGACTCAAAGTGTGATGCAGCTTGATGGAAAAGTTGTCGCCATTCTGAACAATTGGGAGAAAGCTCCTCCAGGTCATTAAGGTCAATGCTGCTGCACTTCAAGGTGAACAGGCTGCAGAAAATTGGTCTGTATTTCATTGAATATTGAAGTTTCAGTGGTGATATGATGCTGATTTTTAAAATGATCACTGTACTTGTGAAGGTAGATACAGGGAAAATATTTGCTCTGCTGGGGAATCCAGAACAAGGAGGCAGAATTAAGCTAATAGAATCTGGAGTGAAATCAGGAACAGCGTGTTCAGAGAAACGTGGAAATCAGGACCAATCTCCCCAAAAGGCTATGAATGCTGGGTCTCTCTCACTCTCTCTCTCTCTGCATTTCACCATCTCATTTCTCTCTCCCTCTCTCTCTGCATTTCACCATCTCATTCCCTCTCCCTCTCTCTCTCTGTCTCTCTCTCTCTCTCTCAAACACTATCTTTACCTTTCCCTCTCTTTCTCTCTCCTACCATAGAGGCCAGAGTCTTCTGTAGGCCCAGACTGGGTGGCAGGTTCCTGCCCCTGATGAACATTAGTGAACCAGTTGATCTGTCAGGGCAATCCAGCAACTTTCAATGTCATTTTCCCCAATGTCAGTCCTACAAATTCACAAATTTTCAGTTCAATTTCACAACCTGCCTTTGTGTTTTTGTGGGCTCTCTATCACTTCATTTTTTCTGTTTTAAATCAGTTTCATAGCATATTAGAAGGGGAGGATTTACAATCAGGAAACTGAAACGGACGTCATACCAGGATCTGACGGAGTTGCCCAATTTATCATCAGACTTTGAACATGGAAGGAGAAAGTACCATTCACAGTGGGGAGAAAGCGTACACGTGTTCTCTGTGTGGATGAGGATTCAGGGGATCATCTGGCCTATTGAAATACAAGCGCGGTTACACTGGGTAGAATCTGTGGAAATGTGGGGAATGTGAGGAAGGATTGAGCTACCCATCTGAGCTGGAAATTCACCAATGCAGTCACA
This sequence comes from Cetorhinus maximus, assembly GCF_964194155.1. Taxonomy (NCBI): domain Eukaryota; kingdom Metazoa; phylum Chordata; class Chondrichthyes; order Lamniformes; family Cetorhinidae; genus Cetorhinus; species Cetorhinus maximus. The sequence continues at coordinate 19,037,636 of NC_135901.1, forward strand.
CTGGGTAGAGGCCATTCACCTGCTCAATGTGTGGGAAGGGATTCACTCGTACGTCTACCCTGCTGAAACACCAGCAAATTCACACTGGGGAGAGGCCATTCACCAGCTCCGAGTGTGGGAAGGGAAAACATCACAGCGAGATAACTGTCTGAATGCAATGGTAGAGAAAGGAATTGACAACCAGAAGCCTAAGGGTCCAGTGCTTTCCCATCAATCATCAGTAACATCATTCACAGCTTCCATTTCTTAGCTGCACCACCTTCCAAACATTATGATCTATTTTCCTCAGGTTGTGTTCCTGGATTTAATATTTACCTGCTTTGTGGCCTCATTTTGAAATCAGATTCGCTCCAATGTCCAACACAAATTGAGTTGAAAACCTGATGGACAAACAATGGAAAATAGGTCAGTCGGTAACACAAATCCCATGGTTCTCATTTTCAGATTCACAACAGTCAGTTTCTGAATAAAGAGACGGAATTTCACAGTGAAAAGATTTAGAAAGTTGTTTTTTTTAGAAAGTTCTGATGAAGAGTCATTCGGACTTGAAACATTAACTGCATTACTCTCTGCAGATGCTGTCAGACCTGCTGAGTTTTTCCAGCTATTTTTGTTTTTGTTTTAGAAAGTTATTGTTGTTTTTATTTGTTACTCCCTCACTCGGGTATTCTGTAAATGCTGCTCGGAGGCTTAGTGAACGGGATATAATTTACCTGCCTTTCCCTGAGCCTGTGCTTGGTGTATTGGGAGGTTTAGCCCGGGTTGGAGTATCTTGCATCCCAGGGATGGGCAGTAACCCGCTGATTGAAGCAGCTGTCGCCGCTTTCTGCTGGCAGCGGGTGATTGGAGAGTGTGGGGCCGGAATATTGCCGCTTTTCTGCTTTTCCCTGTCCCACTCACTGTGGAGCTGAGGAAGAGAGAATCACTGATGGGTTTGTTTGAATGTCATAACTTCGTATCTTTCTTAATGGGTTAGATATAGGGACATGGTGGGCCTAATCATTTTCTCTTTACATTTGAAATAAATATTCATAAGAAAGCAACTGTTCTTGTGGGATCACTGAATAACAGAAGCGCGAGCCTCGATAGTGGGTTATTTGCTTGAAGCCAATATGCGCCTTGGCAACCCAGAGATGTGGGGTGATGAATATGATGGGCTGAAAAACAGTGAAAAGTTGGTTGCTGGGTGGTCTTGAACTACCAGCCTTTCAGTAAACAGCCGAATGCACTGACCAATTGCGCCACAGAGACAGACGCGCCAAAAGGTTGCAAGATATCTACTTAAAGCTAAGATTACCGCTCTCAGATGAGTAATTGTCCTCTCCGAGTTTTACTTTTCCAAGATAAAGGGTAAGGCATTCATTTGGATGCATGGAAACAGTCTGATCCCACCCACTGCAGCCACATTCATGTCACCAGGAACCAGCTCTCCTTCAGCTGGTGCCGACTCCCTTCGAGCTTTTTGGTGCCTTGTCTGTTACCAAGTGTTCTGATTGTCCCGAAACCAATTCAGTTTAAATTGCTGATGTGCAGTAAGGAGAATCCTTTCAATGTCTCAGATCAGTTAATTTCAATGATAACGTTAGAGTCAATGTTCCAGTGTCTTAAAGAAAGGAACGGTATCTTGAATGGTCAGTCGGACAGTTCACCCTTCATTCTCCTCTGATTTCAGTTCCCAAAGAGTTTCAAAAGATTTGCAAAGCTGGAGACTGGGTTTACTGCTTTGGTTCCTCTTCCATCTTCCCACCTGCCAGCTGGCAATATTTTCTAAAATCTCATTGCAATTTTCCACCTTGCATCATGTCCATAGATGAGGAAATTCAGTTTTGTAGAGAGGTTATAGAGGCCGCGATTGTTCTCTTCGGAGCAAAGGAGGTTAAACAGAGATTTCATGGAGCTGTTGAAAGTTATGGAATGGATGGGGGTGGTGGGGGCGGGCGGCTTGAGAGAGCAGAGAGGCAGAAACTGTTTCCACTGACGAGGGTCAGTAACCAGAGGACTGTGATTTAATACTAAAACACATCCACTGGCTCCCCCACATCAACTCCACTAGTTACATCCTCGAAAAGTTCCAGTAGATTTGTCAAGCATGATTTCCCTTTCGTAAATGCATGCTGACTCTGTCCGATTCTGCCAATGTTTTTCAAGTGCTCAGCTATTAAATCTTTTATAATGGGCTCTAGAATTTTCTCCACTATCGACGTCAGGCTGACTGGCCTTTTATTCCCTGTAACTCTCTTTTTAAATAGTGGGGTTACATTAGCTACCCTCCAATCTGCAGGAACTGTATCAGAGTGTATAAGATCTAGGAAGATGACCACCAATGCATCCATTATTTCCAGGGTCATTTGCTTAAGTGCTCTGGGATGTAGATTATCAGGCCCTGGGGATTTATCGGCCTTCAGTCCCATCAATTTCCCCAGCACCATTTCCCTCCTAATACTGATTTCTTTCAGTTCCTCCCTCTCTCTAAACCCTGTGTTTCCCAACATTTCTAGTATGTTATTTGTGTCCTCGTTGTGAAGACAGAACCAAAGTATGTATTTACTTGGTCAACCATTTCTTTGCTCCCCATTATAAATTTCCCTGTTTCTGACTGTAAGGGACCTACATTTGTCTTCACCAATCTTTTTCTCTTCACATACCTATAGAAACTTTTACAGTCAGGTTTTACGTTCCCTGCAAGCTTACTCTGGTACTCTATTTTCCCCTTCTTAATCAATACCTTGGTCCTCCTTTGCTGAATCCTAATCTGCTTCCAATCCTCAGGTCTGTTTTTTTTTCCTGGCCAATTTGTATGCCTCTTCCTTGCATCAAATACTATCTCTAATTTCCCTCATAAGCCATGGTTTGGCCACGTTTGTTGTTTCACTTTTGCGCCAGGCAGGAATAACAATTGTTTCAGTTCACCCATGCGCTCTTTGAATGTTTGCCATTGCCTATCCACTGTCATCCCTTTAAGTAACGTTTCCCAATCCATCATAGCCAACTCACGCCTCATACCATCGTAGTTTCCTTTATTAAGGTTCAGGGCCCCAGTCTCAGAATCAACTACGTCACACTCTATACTGATGAAGAATTCTATCATATTATGGCCGCTCATCCCCAAGGGGCCTGGCACATCTAGATTGCCAATTATTCCTTTCTCATTACACAATACCCAGTCAAGAATGGTCTGTTCTCTAGTTGGTTTCTCAACGCATTGGTCCAGAAAGCCATCCCGTATACACTCCAGGAATTCTTCCTCTACAGTATTTGATTTGCCCAATCTACATGGAGATTAAAGTCACCCATAATTACAGATGTTCCTTTATTGGATACGTCTCTAATTTCCTGTTTAATTCCAGTCCCAACATCACCACCACAGTTTCGGGTCTATATACAACCTCCACTAACGTTTTATGCCCCTTATACTCATCGTTAAGCAGAAATCAATTTCTGGGTGTTCTTGTTAAAATGTTCCATTTTAAATGTTCCATTCAAATGTTCCATTTTAAACATTTTCAAATGAAACACAAATGGAATATAATTAATGCAAGGAGCCTGAGGAATAGGACTGACGAGCTGAGGACACAGATAGGCACGAAGGGCATGATGACATAGCTATGACCAAGGCTTGGCTAAAGGACAGGCAGGATTGGTAGCTCAACCTTCCTGGTTATAGGGTATTCGGACGAGGTGAAGAGAGGGATAGAAGAGTTGGATTGGGGGGGTTGCAATATTGATCAAGGAATCTTGGGGAGTGATGAAATTTTAGAAGGGTCATCAAATGAAGCCATGTAGGTAGAAGTAAGAAACGCTAAAAGAGCAAACACGAGATTGGGTGTGTACTATAGGCCCCCAAACAGGCAGGTTTATCTAGAGATAGAGGGCCAAATATGTCATCAATGGTTGTTTTCCTTGGAGCAACGAAGGTTGAAAGGGGACCTGATAGATATGTATATGATTATGAGGGGCACAGGTAGGGTGGATAGGAAGGCAATTTGTCCATTAGTAGAGGAGTCAATAACCAGGGGGCAGAGATTTAAGCTAAGAGGTAGAAGACAGATTTACGTGAGACTACGGTGCGCGCGGCCGCGTCCCCCATAGTTCCGTATGTTTCTATTCCTCTGGCCTTCCTTGTCTTTCCTGTGCTTGCGTGACGAAACTGTCGGCCAGCTTTGTGTGATGTACTGTCGGCCATGTTTGTGTGACGTACTGTTGACCGTGTTTTTGTGACGTACTGTCGGCCATGTTTGTGTGACGTACTGTCGGCCATGTTTGTGTGACGTGCTGAGGTTCTTAATTTCCGTTTCGCCTTTTAATGGCCTTTCCGTACCTGCCCGCAATGTTGAGCAGCATTTTCCCGAACTCCGCTGTCAGCTTCTTGAAGCCTCTGACCTCGGCCTTGTCACGGGGTTTATTTGGTCGAGTGTTGCTGTTGCTGGTTGAGAAATAATTATACACCATAAACAGTTTTCAGAACATAAGGTAGTGACTGTGATCTTTAAAGACAGACCCAAGAGCAGAGACCCCCAATGCCTGTTGTCCTCCCGAGTGTCGTTTCATTCGCAGTTACTGAAAATACAAATTCTGAATATTCCCAATCTGGAAGTCAAACATGGCTGAAATTAAACGCCATTTTACATGTAACCCACCGCAGGGCTGGTGCAGGAATCATTTGGCTAAATGACAGGGAGAATCTCCAGACTATTGGAATAAGTGTGGGTCGGGGGGTTTCTCTCGGTGTCCTGGGCCCGCATTCCACCTTTAACAAACACCACCCAATACAAACACATGCACCAACCTCCCAGTTCATTACTGTGGGGAAAGGAAGGCGGCAGCACAACTGGTAGAAAGAAAAGTTACCCTCCCCCACCCCTATACACCAGAGTATTGTGGGAGGGGCTTTCACATCCGGATCACTATCCAAATGAAGGGTCAGAAAGTTGCAGTTTCCTTTTATACACCCGTCTCTTATTCACACAACACTTAGTCAGCGACCCCGGAACAGTGCAGCCCATCAATAATCTCAGCGACACCGCCTTGTGCAAATTAACTCGATCCCCCTAAAGTATTTCAGTCCAGCTCTGAGATCCGGTCTCCCAGTGCAGTCCAGGGCTGCAGTCTCCAACTTCCCGTCATATAAACCCTCAGCTCCAGGCAGCAGAACGATGGGAATCCTGCTGGTTTTCACCCTGTGTGTCTGTTTACCCTGTGAGTACCGATCAAACAAACTGACATTGTGTGTATTTAATATAAAGCTGCCCGTATCCGTCTCAATTACAGACACTGGGGTTTTAACCCCGTTCTGTGGTTCAGCTCTGATGCTCCAATTAAACTCTCTGTGTTTAATTTCCAGGCTCTCTCAGTCAGTCAGTAACACAGACCCCGGCAGCGGTGACCAGGAAGGAGTGTCAATCTCTCACCATCAGCTGTGTTTTCAATGATAATTATTATTGTTATTTTAAAAATGGGCATTTCTTCAGACAAACCCAGAGCGGGAGCGAATCTCCAGCGGGGGGAGATTTGTTGTGTCGGTGAATAAAGCAGAAAAGACATTTTCGCTGGAAATTCGGGATGTGAGAGTTGAAGACACCGCCACCTATTACTGTAAAGCTCAGTACAGATACACACACAGTGAGGGGCCTGGTCTTCCCGCGATACAAAAACTCTCACTGCAGATTATCACAGAAACAAATGGAAAAGCGGAGTTAAACCTGCAGTTAAACCCCCACAGTTCCGCCTCACACCGTCTGCCCCACAGTCTAGTTTATAATGAGATCGGATTACTGCCGTTACCATCTTGAGTTTTATAACTGCCGAGTGTGCGGATGATGATGTCTTTCCTTGGATTGACCTCAATGAATGGGGACTGTGAATGACTGATCCCAGTTACAAACCTCTAACACCAGATGTGATCCTGGTCTAACAGCTGTAACCGGGAACCGCAGTCCCCGCTGTTTAACTAATACCCTCACATCTCACCAAGTACCCGGGGGTTTTATACTGACTTGTAATACTGTGTGGGTGGATGAGGAAGTCACAGTGGGAGAGACCTGAGCAAGTACCTCGGTCCGATCACAAAATAAATTCTCCGGTCCCGGATAGTGAATTGTCGGGTTCATGTTATTGTCGCTGGAATCTGGTTACATTTCATTGTAATTTCCACCATTCAGTTAACTTTCTTTGATATTTTCCTCGGTTTATATGAAGCGAACATCTCGTTCCCGGGACCATTTACTCAGAGCTCAGGGCCTCACAAACAGCAGTTTGAACCGACAGATACTTTGAAACATTGAACATTGTTTATTTATTTAAATCCGCTGAATAATTGGGCAGTTTCTATTGTCTGATGATTTCCCGGCAGGTTGGGGTGTCGGTGGTTGTTGTACCGGGGAGACTGAGAGCGGTGTCACTGTGGTGGTATACTGATTATGCGGATGTATCCGGGACGGTGGTGACTGTCACAGCCAGTAAGTGACTTCAAACCCCGGCGGGTTACAGCCTGTCCCGGGTAATGTTGACCGTCAGTTTATTATTGATATCAGTGGTTTTTGGGTGGGATATGGGAGTTGACGGAATCTGGACCATTATTGGTTTAACGGGCACATCGGGGACAACATCAACATCACGGACTCTCACTCTGAATCACTTTTAATGAGCGCAGATTGTGGACACTCCGGACTCCACTCCCGGTGTTACCTGTGACCGAGGGAGCTCTGTCTGTCCCTTAGAGCCCACAGAGCTCTCTCCTGGGTAGCAGATTGCAGTCCGAGCCGCGCAATGTGAATGAGGCACCGGGTGAATAAACTCAACACAACTGCGCCAGTTCAATACCCGACCCGGGAGAAAAACGGGAGAGTAACACAACGGACTTCAGATATAAGAGATCCTGATGTGGGTCCAGATGGAATTTTATTATTGGAGAATCAGTGACAGAAATTAGTGACATTGTCCCCGCCATTTCTTTCATTTGTCTTCATAGAACCAATCACTTTCCTCCTTTTCCGTCCTCAGATCGAAATGTGAAAGTTTGGAACTGTAGACACTTCTCTGTGTTGAATGTTGATGTTTGAGAGATGGGATCGCTGTAATTTATCTCTATCATTGATCACTGTGAATTGAAACAGCACAGTGCAGTGAGAAAGTGAAGATGATGTATTAATCTTTTATAAGGAAACAATTATAAACTTGGGGAATGTTCATTTAGAACCAGCAAGAAATAATTAATCAAAAGGGCGAGAATAATTGGATGATTTCTGGGCGCCTTTCAAAGTGCAATCCGACACCGTGGTGGGTGAGGCTTATGGCGGGAAGGACTGAAATGGACTCCAGTCCGGAATGCTGTGTAAAGTTTTGGCCTCCTTACAGAAGAGAGGTCAATCTGCATTGGATGGAGTGCAGCAAAGGTTCATCAGACTGATTCCTGACATGAAGGGATTGTCCAATGGGAAGAGATTGAGTTGTCTCGGTCTATATTTCCTAGAGTTTAGAAGAATGAGATGTGATCTCATGGAAACATGTAATATTCTGAAGGGCTTTGACAGGGAAGATACTGGGTCGGAGTTACCCCAGACTGAGGAGTATAGAACTCGGGGTCACAGCTTCAGAATAAAGGCTCATCCATTAGAACTGAGAAGGAAAAAACATCTTCAGAAGAACCATTGTTGTGAATCTATGGCATTCTGTAACTCAGAGAGCGGTGGATGTTCAGTATCTGTGTGCATTCAAGACAACATTCGGTAGGTTTTCGGACACTAAAAGGATCAGGGATATGGGGAGAGTGCGGGAATGTGACGTTGAGGTTGTAAATCAGCCAGGATAATATTGAATGGCTGAGCAGGTTTGAAAGGTGATATGGCGGCCCCTGTTTCTATTGATTGGATTCTCTGCTTTGATTTCTTACACTCCTGAGAAAAGAAATCAGCAACATTCCACATCTCTCTGGGAAGATTGAAGAGGCTAGGTCTCTTTTTTCTGGAAAAAAGAAAAAAGAGGAGAATGCATAGAAATCTTTTCAATAATGAACGGTTTTATGGTGGAGAAATTGTTCATTTATGGCTGAGTTCAAAAACAACAGCCGTCAACATATGACAGTCATTAACAGGATAAATAAAACATTTAAGACAAATTAATTTAAACAAAGACAGGTAAGAATGTGGAACTTGCTGCCACAGGGAGAGGTCGGGGCAGAGAGTATTGATATATTTATTGGAACACTTGAAAATACAGGAGGTAGAACAGAACAGACCAACACAGGGAGCTGGATGTAAATTGTCAGTTAGATTTCGGGTGGGGTTAGGCTGGAATTGATTATATACACAGGTTGATTGGGCCATTCCTCTTCCGCATTCTTCTGCCTCTATAATGTAAAATTGAGAGAAAATTCCTCCCAGTGAACCCAGGAGAGAATCAGTCAACGGGAAATTGTCAGAGAGCCGGAAGAGGCAGTTACCAGTGAGTAACAGTAAAACCACTGCGGAAACTGAACAGACTGAGCCCAACCGACAACTGAGAGAGATTGGGACAAGTTCCCATGATTGCAAAAAGCGCAAACAGCGCAAAATAAATGTGAAATAAAGGGAATGTGAAATTAAAGAAAAAAATGAAATTAAATGCACCTATTTGAAATTAAGCTGAACTAGAGAAAATAGGACCCTATTTATAGAACATAAAGAAATAGAGCAAAAGGCAGATAGAAATTCCTGAGCAGTTTTAAACCGCAGTTCATGATTGACCTTTCACCAAGAGAGATGCTCACTCTCGGTTTGGCCCAATCGGTGCTGATGAATCCCATCACTTTCTGTTGGATCTTGCTGTGCACAGCTGTGTTCCTCTCCGACAAACATTATTTTTTTGGAAACTGGTTGCTTCGCTGATCATAAAATGCTCCCTCGGGTTTGTTTCTCACCAAGCAAAATAGAAACGGGAATGTAATATAATTCATAGAATTATCCAGCACGGAAGGATGACGTTCGGCCCCTCGTGTAGGCGCTGACCCTTTAAAAGTGCAAACCAATTGTTCCCACTGCCCATGAATTTTCTCCATAGCTCTATATTTGTATTTCCATTTCCAGCACAGATCCCTTACCCGTTTGAAAGTTACAATGGAATCTGTCCCCAACACCAATTCAGACAGTGCAGTCCTGATCGGAAGAATTCGCGATGTAAAATAAAACATCACCTCATTCCCCACTTGGTCATATTTTCATTACAGTGAACACGGTTCAAACAGGCTTCCAGCAAATTAAGTTACTGCAAAAAGTAGAGCCATTCACGCGATTGAATTCACCTGGACAAACAGTGGCTGAACAAAAAAGATAGTGTTTTTTTTTTATCTTACAGATTCCAGTTCCATAATTTCCCGGATTTCGCTTCCACAAACGTCTGCTGTCGGTGACTGCGTTACTTTAAACTGTGAATATTCAGGGTTCTGCACAGTACACTGGTACCGTCAGTCCCCAGGACAGGTTCCAGAATATCTTCTTCAGAGAGAAACATCAGGAGAGGAGAATAAAGAAAACGTTGCCGGGAGGAGAATTTCTGCTTCTATCGATTCTACCGAGAAAATCTCCAAACTACAACTAAGTGACTCCGCTGTTTATTACTGTGAACTGAATCGGCGCAGAGCACAGTGATACAGAGCACGGAGAGAGATGTACAAAAACCTGAACAGGGTGCTCAGTGATGCAGAAACTGGAGGGCGCTGTACAAAAACTTAAAACATGCTGGGATTACAGACACACAGTGATAGAGAGCACGGAGAGAGCTGTACAAAAACCTGAACACGGTGGGATTACAGACACGCAGTGATGCAGAGCACGGAGAGAGCTGTACAAAAACCCTGAACATGTTGGGATTACACACACACAGTGATACAGAGCACGGAGAAAGCTGTACAGAAACCTGACCATGGTGGGATTACAGGCACACAGTGATACAAGGCACGGAAAGAGTTCAAATAATTGTCCATTTTCGGGTTTAAATTGAAAGGAGCATACACACACACAGAAACACACACACACCGAAGGGGGGTGGGGGGAGGGAATCACTCCACGAATGTATTTTCAATTGACCTTACCATTTTGTGTCACAGAATAAAACCGTTAAACACATCAAGTTGGCACGTTCTTTCTGACTCCGCAGAGCCTTTAATATTTTTATACTTCGAGCCGCCTACAATACTCCCGCCAAAGTAATTCATTCAATTATCCATTCTTCAACAAGCGATATGCACTTTTTGGGCATAAATTGTCGAAGGTGGCCTGACTGCCTGAGAAAGTGGTGCTAAAGCATCCGGGATTATCGACATCATAACAGCGGCGTAGAGTCTAAAAGCAAGGGAATACTACTGTTCACCTGGAAAGCACTGGTTCCCCTTCAACTGGAACATTGTGTCTACTTCCGGGCATCGCACTTAAGGAGGGATGTGATTGGTTTTAAAATGGCGCAGATAAGTTTACCAGAATCGGTTCAGGGATGCAGAACTTCAGTTAATTGGATAGATTGGGGAAACTGGGCCTGTTCTCCATGGAGAATAGAAAGTTCAGGATAGATCTGATAGAGGTACTCAAAATCATGTGGGCCTGGGCTGAGTAGATCAAAATAAACAGTTTCTATCGTTGGAAAGGTAGAGAAGAAGAACAGGAGTTTGGTTTTCGATTCTCCTCCTTGGTGAATGGGCCGTGGAAGGAAGCGGCTCCAACAATTCTGTGCGGCTGGGAAGGCTCCTTTCATTGGCACAGGGAGCGCAGGTGGCACTCTGCGAAAATTGTCCGCACATTCGCGGCTGGACAAACCATCACTTTTGTCCATTAAGACCGAATGTTTATACTGAAGTCACTTTTCGTATAAATCGAGCCTTTTTACCCGCTTACGCGTCAGGTATGCACAGCCTGCTGAATCTCTCACACACACACACAGGGCCGACTGTGTGTCACAGAAACCTGGCCTCCGGTTTTCAATGGCCCAGGGCAAAATATTGTCAGCAGGTTAACAGCACTATGATTGGCTCTTTCTCCCATTGATGCGGGTCCAGGAGGTCACGGCGTATTTTCAGGCTCCGCCCAGCATTAAAACACCCAGCTTGTAAATCGTGTAACTTTTGACCCGGACCTTGGAACAGGGGTAAAACAGCAGTTCTTAAAGGGGGCTCTGCACCGGTCGAGCTGTTTGGCTAAGTTTTAGTATTTAGGAGGGATGATTAGTGGTTGAAATATGGATCGGAAGAAAGTGATTTTTTTTAATGCATTGTTTCAGTCAATAACTAAAAACGATTTCGTGCAGTCAACACGTAATGTAGAAACAATAGTTTTCGAGGAGTACATGCCATTACTTCAATGCAATGTTGCTGTAATAAACACAATCTGGAATTTGTTTATCGCTGTATCCTCTTAAAGCACAGCATATGGACTTGGGAATACAACAATAATTAGGTCCTGGTGAATGCTAACAGAGACAGAGCCTAGTGTAATAACCAAAGAGGAAGTGGAAAATAACGGGGATCCATTAAAACATTCACAGAGAAAGAGCCTAGCATCATAATCAAGGAGCCTAGGACTGGTACAAAAATATCCTAATATTTCCTGATGTGACTCAATCCCAATTTTGTTTTATTGTCCCCGTGTGAGGCGCTTTGTAACATTTAAATGTTTTAAAATGTCATAATACATGTTAAACGTGTGTAAATGCACGTTGTTGTTGTGAGATTACGCTTTGTGTTGTGTGGATATTCGTTGTCTACTACTGGCATAGATTGCATTGTGTAGATATAACTTGTATTGTGTGGGTATAACTTGCAATTTCTGGGGACCTTATGTGTTGTGTGTGAGTCTAACTTCTGTCATGTCAGTACATTCGGCAGCATTTGACTCTCACTGTCATTCTGATTCTTACCTGGTCTCATTTCATTGAGCCATGCTGGCTTCGGCCTGATGGCTAACAATGTTTCTTTCAGTGTCTCCCATAATTGAACGTTCCACATGACTAAGCGTACTTTAGATCTGCGCAAGCACTAACAAGTTACATTCAAAACTATACTGGGCTGCATGAAGTACCAAGACTCGATAATCGTCTCCTAAGTGTCTCCCAACATTCTACCACCTCTCAAAAATAACAGGGACAATAATTACTGAATCTATTTGTTCAAGTAGCTGTAACTAATTATGGAAGCTAATTGTCTCTCTGTAGAATTCCAACAGTATAAATAATTGTCTGTTTGAGCTTATCACAGAGGATCTCTGTCATCAATTATCACTGGCAGAGAACATCTCTTCTCATAGAAAATGCACGGCCGAATATCTGGTGTAGTTTATGCCATTTACTGTCCAATTCTTGCTGCTATTGGAGTTCCGGGTAAGTCTTTGGGCTGAACCATCAATTGGACAAAGCACTGTTTTATGAATAAAAACAAAAAACTACTGTGGATGCTGGAAATCCAAAACAAAAACAGAATTACCTGGAAAAACTCAGCACGTTTGGCAGCATCGGTGGAGAAGAAAAGAGTCGACATTTCGAGTCCACATGACCCTTCAACAGAACTGAGTGTAGTTAGGAGAGGGGTGAAATATAAGCTGGTTTACGGTGAGGGGCGGGGGGAGAGAAGTTGAGGGTGGGGTGGTTGGAGGGACAAGCAAGCAGTGATAGGAGCAGATAATCAAAAGATGTCACAGACAAATGGATCAAAGAGGTGTTGAAGGTGGTGATATTATCTAAGAAAAGTGCTAATTAAGAATGGAAGGCAGGACACTCAAGGTACAGCTCTAGTGGGGGTGGGGTGGAAAGACTGACAAGGTATTAGTTGTAGATTTAAAAATAATGGAAATAGGTGGGAAAAGAAAAATCTATATAAATTATTGAAAAAAACAAAAGGGAGGGGGAAGAAACGGGGTGGGGATGAGGGGAGGGAGTTTAAGATCTAAAGTTGTTAAATTCAATATTCAGCCCGGAAGGCTGTAAAGTGCCTAGTCGGAAGATGAGGTGCTGTTCCTCCAGTTTGCGTTGGGTTTCACTGGAACAATGCAGCAAGCCAAGGACAGACATGTGGACAAGAGAGCAGGGTGGAGTGTTAAAATGGCAAGCGACAGGGAGGTTTGGGTCTTTCTTGCGGACAGACCACAGGTGTTCTGCAAAGCGGTTGCCCAGTTTGCGTTTGGTCTCTCCAATGTAGAGGAGACTGTATTGGGAGCAATGAATGCAGTAGACGAAGTTAGGGGAAATGCAAGTGAAATGCTGCTTCACTTGAAAGGAATGTCTGGGCCCTTGGACGGTGAGGAGAGAGGAAGTGAAGGGGCAGGTGTTGCATCTTCTGCGTGGGCATGGGGAGATGCCATAGGTGGGGGTTGAGAAGTAGGGGGTGATGGAGGAGTGGACCAGGGTGTCCCAGAGGGAACGATCCCTACGGAATGCTGCCAGGGGGGGTGAAGGGAAGATGTGTTTGGTGGTGGCATCATGCTGGAGTTGGCGGAAATGGCGGAGGATGATCCTTTGAATGCGGAGGCTGGTGGAGTGATAAGTGAGGACAAGGGGGACCCTATCATGTTTCTGGGAGGGAGGAGAAGGCGTGAGGGCAGATGCGCGGGAGATGGGCCAGACACGGTTGAGGGCCCTGTCAACGACCGTGGGTGGAAAACCTCAGTTAAGGAAGAAGGAGGACATGTCAGAGGAACTGTTTTTGAAGGTAGCGTCATCAGAACAGATGCGACGGAGGCGAAGGAACTGAGAGAATGGGATGGAGTCCTTACAGGAAGCGGGGTGTGAGGAGCTGTAGTCGAGGTAGCTGTGGGAGTCGGTAGGCCTGTAATGGATATTGGTGGACAATCTATCATCAGAAATTGAGACAGAGAGGTCAGGGAAGGGAAGAGAAGTGTTAGAGATGGACCATGTGAAAATGATGGAGGGGTGGAGATTGGAAGCAAAATTAATAAATTTATCCAGGTCCCGATGAGAGCATGAAGCAGCACGGAAGTAATCATCGATGTACCGGAGAAAGAGTTGTGGGACGGGGCCGGAGTAGGACTGGAACAAGGAATGTTCCACACACCCCATAAAGAGACAGGCATAGCTGGGGCCCATGCGGGTACCCATAGCCACACCTTTTATTTGGAGGAAGTGAGAGGAGTTAAAGGAAAAATTGTTCAGTGTGAGAACAAGTTCAGCCAGATGGAGGAGAGTAGTGGTGGATGGGGATTGTTCGGGCCTCTGTTCAAGTAAGAAGCTAAGGGCCCTCAGACCATCCTGGTGGGGGATGGAGGTGTAGAGGGATTGCACATCCATGGTGAAGAGGAAGCGGTTGGGGCCAAGGAACTGGAAATTGTTGATGTGACGTAAGGTGTCAGAGGAATCACGGATGTAGGTGGGAAGGGACTGGACAAGGGGAGAGAGAAGGGAGTCAAGATAAAGAGAAATGAGTTCCGTGGTGCAGGAACAGGCTGACACGATCGGCACTTACTTACTGCATTCCATTCTTTCAGGTCCAACCCCAACATTATCATCAAACCCGCTGACAAGGGTGGTGCTGCTGTTGTCTGGCACACTGACCTCTACCTCGCGGAGGCTGAGCGTTAACTTGCAGACACTTCCTCCTACCTCTCCTTGGACCATGACCCCACCACGGAACATCAAGCCATTGTTTCCAGGACTGTCACTGACCTCATCTCCTCTGGAGATCTTCCTCCCACAGCTTCCAAACTGATAGTCGCCCAACCTCGGACGGCCCGCTTCTACCTCCTACCCAAAATCCACAAACAGAACTGTCCCGGCAGACCGATCGTGTCAGCCTGTTCCTGCACCACGGAACTCATTTCTCGTTATCTTGACTCCCTTCTCTCTCCCCTTGTCACCTACATCCATGATTCCTCTGACACCTTACGTCACATCAACAATTTCCAGTTCCTTGGCCCCAACCGCTTCCTCTTCACCATGGATGTGCAATCCCTCTACACCTCCACCCCCACCAGGATGGTCTGAGGGCCCTTAGCTTCTTCCTTGAATAGAGGCCCGAACAATCCCCATCCACCACTACTCTCCTCCGTATGGCTGAACTTGTTCTCACACTGAACAATTTCTCCTTTAACTCCTCTCACTTCCTCCAAATAAAAGGTGTGGCTATGGGTACCCGCATGGGCCCCAGCTATGCCTGTCTCTTTATGGGGTATGTGGAACATTCCTTGTTCCAGTCCTACTCCCGCCCCCTCCCACAACTCTTTCTCTGGTACATCGATGATTACTTTGGTGCTGCTTCATGCTCTTGTCGGGACCTGGAAAAATTTATTAATTTTGCTTCCAATCTCCACCCCTCCATCATTTTTACATTGTCCATCTCTGACACTTCTCTTCCCTTCCTTGACCTCTCTGTCTCAATTTCTGATGATAGACTGTCCACCAATATCCATTACAAGCCGACCAACTCCCACAGCTACAGCTCCTCACACCCCGCTTCCTGTAAGGATTCCATCCCATTCTCTCAGTTCCTTCGCCTCTGTCGCATCTGTTCTGATGACGCTACCTTCAAAAACAGTTCCTCTGACATGTCCTCCTTCTTCCTTAACCGAGGTTTTCCACCCACGGTCGTTGACAGGGCCCTCAACCGTGTCTGGCCCATCTTCCGCGCATCCGCCCTCACGCCTTCTCCTCCCTCCCAGAAACATGATAGGGTCCCCCTTGTCCTCACTTATCACCCCACCAGCCTCCGCATTCAAAGGATCATCTTCCGCCATTTCCGCCAACTCCAGCATGATGCCACCACCAAACACATCTTTCCTTCACCCCCCCTGGCGGCATTCCATAGGGATTGTTCCCTCTGGGACACCCTGGTCCACTCCTCCATCACCCCCTACTCCTCAACCCCCACCTATGGCACCTCCCCATGCCCACGCAGAAGATGCAACACCTGCCCCTTCACTTCCTCTCTCCTCACCGTCCAAGGGCCCAAACACTCCTTTCAAGTGAAGCAGCATTTCACTTGCATTTCCCCTAACTTCATCTACTGCATTCGTTGCTCCCAATGCGGTCTCCTCTACATTGGAGAGACCAAACGCAAACTGGGCGACCGCTTTGCAGAACACCTGCGGTCTGTCCGCAAGAAAGACCCAAACCTCCCTGTCGCTTGCCATCTTAACATTCCACCCTGCTCTCTTGCCCACATGTCTGCCCTTGGCTTGCTGCATTGTTCCAGTGAAACCCAATGCAAACTGGAGGAACAGCACCTCATCTTCCGACTAGGCACTTTACAGCCTTCCGGGCTGAATATTGAATTCAACAACTTTAGATCTTAAACTCCCTCCCCCCATCCCCACCCCATTTCTTCCCCCTCCCTTTTGTTTTTTTCAATAATTTATATAGATTTTTCTTTTCCCACCTATTTCCATTATTTTTAAATCTACAACTAATACCTTGTCAGTCTTTCCACCCCACCCCCACTAGAGCTGTACCTTGAGTGTCCTGCCTTCCATTCTTAATTAGCACTTTTCTTAGATAATATCACCACCTTCAACACCTCTTTGATCCTTTTGTCTGTGACATCTTTTGACTATCTGCTCCTATCACTGCTTGCTTGTCCCTACAACCACCCCACCCTCAACTTCTCTTCTCCCGCCCCCACCTTAAACCAGCTTATATTTCACCCCTCTCCTAACTAAACTCAGGTCTGTTGAAGGGTCATGTGGACTCGAAACGTCGACTCTTTTCTTCTCCACCGATGCTGCCAGACGTGCTGAGTTTTTCCAGGTAATTCTGTTTTTGTTTTGGATTTCCAGCATCGGCAGTAGTTTTTTGTTTTCATCTCTGTGATTATTGCCATATGGTTTAGATTGATATAAACTGATGCTGGGTCTAGTGCAGTGATTACTGGCACAGTGTCCAGATCAATATAAACAGAGACAGGGGCTAGTACAGTGATTACTGATACAGGGTCTATGTAAATATATACTGGGATGGGGGCCAGTGTAGCGATTACAGATACAGGGTCTGGACTCATATAAACTGAGGCATTCTCTAGCTCTGTCATTATTGATACAGGGTGTGGACTAATATAAACTGAGACAGGGTCTAGCGAAGTGATTACTGATACAGGACCTGGATTGATATGAACTGAGGCAGGCCATAGTGCAGTGATTACTGATGCAGGGCCTAGATAAATAAAAACAAGGACAGCTGCTAGTGCAGTGATTACTGATATGGGGTCTAGATCAATATAAAGTGAGGGTGTCCATTGCACTGATTACTATACAGGGTTGGATTTATATAAAATGAGACAGGCTCCAATGCAATGATTACTGATACAGGGTCTGGATCAACATAAACTGAGACAATGTCCAGTGCAGTGATTCCTGCTACAGGGTCTAGATGATAAAAACTGAGGCAGGGCATAGTGCAGCGATTACTGATACAGGGTCTAGCTCAAAATAAACTGAGGCAGAGCCTAGTGCAGTGATTGCTGATGCAGGTCCAAGGTAAATATAATGTAGGACAGAAGCTAGTGCAGTGATTAATGATACAGGATCAGGGTCAATATAAACTGAGGCAGTGTCCATTGCAGTGATTACTGATACATGGCCTGAATTAATATGAAATGAGGCAGGGCCTAGTACAGTGATTACTGATTTCGGGTCCAGATTAATATAAACTGAGGCAGGGCATAGTGCAGTGATTACTGCTACACAGTATAGGTCAATATAAACAGAGACAGGGCTTAGTGCAGTGTTTACTGATAGATGGTCTATGTTGATACAAAGTGAGGCAGGGCCTAGTGCAATGATTACTGACACAGGGACTAGATTAATATTAACTAGGACAGGGGCTAGTGCAGTGATTAATGATACAGGATCAGGGCCAATATAAACTGAGACAGTGTCCATTGAAGTGATTACAGTTACAGGGTGTACATCAATATAAATTGAGATAGGGTCGAGTGCAGTGATTAATGATACAGGGTCTGGATTAATATAACGCGAGACAGTGTCTGGTGCAATGATTACTGATCCAAGTTCTTGCTAAATATAAAACTGAGATATTGTCTAGTTCAATGATTACTGATACATCGTCCAGATTAATATGAACCGAGGCATGGCCTAGTGCAGCAATTGCTGATTTCGGGTCTAGATTGATATAAACTGAGGCAGGGCAAATTGCAGTGATTACTGATACAGGGTCTCGGTTAATAGAAACTGAGAGAGGGCCAAGTACAGTGATTATAGATTCAGGGTGCAGATTATTATAACCAGAACAGGGACAAGTGCAGTGATTTCTGAAACAGGGGCTTGATTCATCTAAGCTGAGACAGGCTCTTGTACAGTAATTACTTATACATGGCCTGAACTAACATAACCTAAGACAGGGCCTGGTGCAATGTTCACTGACACAGGGCCTAGATAAATATAACTGGGACAGGGGCTCAGACAGTGATTACTGCTGCAGGAACTAAATTAATATAAACTGAAACAGGGCCTAGATAAATATAAACTAGGACAAAGGCTAGTGTAGTAATTAATGAGACAGGATCAGGATCAATATAAATTGAGACAGTGTCCTTTGCAGTGATTACTGATACAATATCTAGATCAATATCAACTGAGATGGGGCCTAGTGTAGTGATTACTGATACAGGCTCTGAATTAATATAAACTGAGGCAGTGTCCTTTGCAGTGATTATTGATAGAAGATCTAGATCAATATAAACTGAGGCAGGGTCTCGTGCAGTGATTACTGATACAGGGTCTGTATTAATATTAACTGAAACAGGGCCTAATGCAGAGATTACTGATACAGGGTCTTGATTGATATAAACTGAGGCAGGGCATTGTGCAGTGATGACTGATGCAGGCTTTATGTTAATATAAACTGAGACAGGGTCTCGTGCAGTGATTACTGATACAGGGTTTATTTTATATAAACTGAGGCAGGGCATATTTCAGTGATACAGGGCCTAGATAAATATATATGGAGACAGTGTTCGTTGCAATGATTACTGATGCACGGTCCTGATTAGTAAAAACTGAGACACTGCGAAATTCAGTGATCACAGATACATGGCCTAGGTTGATATAAACTGAGGCAGGGCATAGTCAGTGATTACTGATACTGGGTCTAGATTAATATAAACTGAGACAGGCTCTAGTGTAGAAATAACTGATGTAAAGTTTAGATCAATATAAACTGACGCAGGGTCTAATGCAGTGATGATTGATACAGGGTGTAGATTAATATAAACTGAGGCCGGGTCTAACGCAGTGATTACAGATACAGGGTGTAGATTAATATAAATGGAAGCAGGGCAGAGTTCAGTGATTAAAGAAACAGCCTCTTGGTTAATATTAAATGAAACAGGGCCCAGTGCAGCGATTACTGATACAGGATTCTACATTGATATAAACTGAGGCAGGCATAGTGCAGAGATTACTGATACAGGGTCGAGATTAATCTAAATTGAGAAACGGTCTAGTGCACTGATTACTGATATGGGTCTAGTTGAATATAAACTGAGACAGGGCCAAGTGCAGTGTTTACTGATACATGGTCTCAATCAATTTTAACTCAGGCAATGTCTAGTGCAGTGATTACTGACACAGAGCCTAAATTAATATAAACTGAGGCAGTGTCTAGTGCAGTGATAACTGATACAGGGTCTGGATTAATATAAACAGGGAGAGGGCCAAGTCCAGTGATTACTGATATATGGTCTAAATTGATATAAACTAAAGCAGGGCATATTGCAGTGATTGCTGATACAGGGTATCGATCAATATTAACTGAGATATGTCCTAGTGCAGCGATTACTGATAGAGGGTCTAGATTAATATAAACTGAGAGAGGGTCTAGTGCAGAGATTATTGATAAAGTGTCTAGATTAATATAAACTGAGACAGTGTGTAGTGCACTGATTTCTGATACATGATCTGGACTTATATAAACTGAGACAGGGCCAAGTGCAAGAATTAATTCATCATTGACGCCCATATCTCAAGAACAAATTAAAACACTGAAAGATACTGCAGATTCTGGAAATCTAAAGCAGGGCAAAAAATAACCACTCAGCAGGCCAGTGGGCATCAGTAGAGAGAGAAACAGATCAAACTTTCAGGTCGATGACAGGTGCAAAATCTCCCTTGGTACCATTCTATAGAGCAGGACTGTTTATCCCAGTATCCTACACCAATATTCATTCTTCAACTAAAATCACATATTATCTAGACATTTTTCACAGCTTCATTCATGGGAGCTTGCTGTGCACAAATCACCGGATGGATTTCCAACATCACAGCAGTGACTGAACTTCAACAAAACTACATCAACGAGTTTTAAGGATTTTAAGATTTCATGGGGTCGTGAGCAACGTTCTATAAATGCAAATTCTTTCTAAGCATTAACATTTTAAAATGCTAATTGTGATATGTTGAAATCTCTGAGATTAATATGATTATATGTTGCTCCTCTGGCTGCTGTTTTAAATTGTCTGGTTTAAAGAGGTTAAATCTTCCAACAAATTAACATTCAGTGGAATCCCAGCCTGTTCAAAGATTCGTCATTGATTGAGATAGTAGAACTTTCAGAACTGAATTATTAATTTAAATGTATTTTAATTGTTTGAAATAAATAACATCTGTTCTAATGAATGTTGAAGACGTTTCTATTAATTTTGCACCAACTGTCAATATTCTTAAAATAAACTCTTGTTTTGAGTTGAAACCAATCAATAAGTGTCTGTGTTTATCTGGTTTTGCTGCCATGAACACTTCACTGAAATCGTTTATGTAAATAAACACAGAAATAGAAGTCCCAAATGAGATTCTGGAGACACAAAAACAGAGCAAATATTTCCCCATCAACACAGCACAAAAATAGAGTCAAACATGCAAATACATCAACTGATTTCAGTAGCAATTGTTTTTTGGGCATTTTTAAAATAAGTTATATCAGAATTATGTCACGATGATATCTAAGTTCAGAAATAAGAAAGATTCCCAATTATCATGATATATAATGACACGACAAATGTGTTTGTAGGGATGTCCTGTACCCTCTCTCTCTCTCTGTCTCTTTCTCCTCTCTGGCTCTTTGTCTTGTCACTCCGCCATGGGTCATTGTCTTCACTCCACAACATGAAGTCAATATCTAGCCAATGTACTCTCCCAGCACGATTCAGACACTTCAAACTAAATGGATCTAATGCAATGGATTGGAATCCGTGGAGGGAACTTTACTCTGAATATGTTTTGAGCATTCAATGACCTGGGGATGCTTGATGGGAAACTGCAGATGAAAATTTACTCTGCACCTAACCTTTGTTGTAAGCCAATAGCGAGGATTTGATGTGGCCGTGCCGAAGGATCTTTCCCTGTATCTAACCCGTGCTGTCCCTGCCTTTGGAGTGTCTGATGGGACAGTGTAGAGGGAGCTTTACTTTGCACCTAACCTGCACTGTACCTGTCCTAGGAGTGTTCGATACGACTGTGTAGAGGGAGATTTACTCTGTATCTAAACTGTGCTATACCTGGCCTGGGAGTAATTGATAGGGCAGCTTAGAGGGAGCTTTACTCTGCATCTAAACCATGCTGTATTTGATATGGCTGTGTTTGATGAGACAGTGTAGAGAGAGATTTTCCCTGGGAATGCCTAATGTAATGGTGCAGAGGCAGCTTTCCTCTTTACCTGCCCCCAGCGTCGAGCTGCCTGGGAAATGTCTGATGAAGAGTGCAGAGGAAATTTTACACTGCATTGTACCCTTACCCTACACACCTTGACTGTGTTTGAGCGGATAATGTAGAGGAAGTTTTCCCTGTATCTAAACTGTGCTGTACCTGTCCTGGGAACGTTTGATGGAGACAATGTAGAGGGAGTTTCACTCTGAATCTAACCTGTGCTGCACCTGCCTTGGGAGTTTTTCATGTGACAGCATAGAGGGAGCTTTACATCATTAATGTAGCCCCATGGTACACCTGCAGCTGTTTGATGGAGCCGTGGGCCTTTTCTCTGCATTACACTAGACACTGTCTCACCGTATCTAACCCGTCCTGTACCTGCCCTGGGAGTGTTTAATGGTGACAGTGTCGAGGGAATTTCACTCACTTTGACCCGTGCTGTACCTTCCCTGGGAGTGTTCAATATGGCAATGTGCCTGGCCCCATACTGCACCTATCCTGGGATTGCTTGATGGGACAGTGGACCCAGTCTCGATATTGCTTTCGACCGTGGCCCTGTCCCTGCTTATATTACACAGGCCGGACCCTGTCTCTGTTTATATTACACTAGAACCTGTCTCTGTTTGTATTACACTAGGTCCTGTCCCTGTTTATGTTACATTCGACATGTCTCTGTTTACATTATACTCGATATGTTTCTGTTTATATTGCAACAGATGATGTCTCTGTTTGCATTACACTCGGCCCTGTCCCTGTTTATATGGCACTCAACATGTCACTGTTTATATTATACTCGACATGCCTCTGTTTATCTTGCACTAGACGGTGCCTCTGTTCCTATTGCACTAGGCCCTGTCCCGGTTTATATTACACTCAACATGTCTCTGTTCGCACTGCACTAGACCCTGTTTCTGTTTATATTGCATTAGACCCTGTCTCTGTTTGTATTACACTTGGTACGTCTCTGTTTATATTACACTCGACATGTCTCTGTTAATATTATATTCAACATGTCTGTTTTTTTTTGCACTTGATGCTGTCTTTGTTGATATTGCACTACGCCCTGTCCCTGTTTATATTAAACTGGACCCTGTATGTTTCTAATACACTAGACCCTGTAACTGTTTATAATACACTAGACCCTAATTCTGTTTATCTTACACTAGACCCTGCCATGAGCCTATTTGAAAGAAGATCAGGAGAGTTCTCCCTGCTTCCTGGTCAATGTTTATCCCTCAATCAACTGTTTCCATGTATTCACAATGAATGTCCCACCCTTTTGTTTGGAAGAAGGAAACTTTTTAGAACAATTGCTCATGCAATAGCGATGATCTGAAGTTTTAAGTGGGTATCTTGCCAGGCTGCTTTGCATCAGCTTCTGTGGTGTACTTGTTCAGTATTTTGGCTATTTGGTTGGTGGTTCGAGTCCATCCACGGGTGGAGTTTTCACTTCATCGGCGTTCATTCACCCACAGCTCTGGGCTGTCAGGGTCCACATTACCTACAAGAAAATATTTCACAATCGAGGCAAGTGTTTCTGTTATTTAGTGAATTCCCACGCAAGCAATTTTTTTCTCATGTATATTCACGTCAAGTTTAATGAGAAAACAATTAGACCAACCATGTACCTGTGTCTAACCCATTGGAAATCTATGAAGTCATTGGATTCAAACAATCCCATTCACTCCTCCTCCTCCAGCTCCACAGTGATTGGGACAGGGAAAAGCAGCAATATTCCGGCCCCACACTCTCCAATCACCCGCTGCCAGCAGAAAGCAGCAACTGCAGCTTCAATCAGTGGGTTACTGCCCATCCCTGGGACGCAAGATACTCCAATCCGGGCTAAACCTCCCAATACACCGAGCACAGGCTCAGGGAAACACAGGTAGATTATATCCCGGTCACTGAACCTCCGAGCATCATTTACAAAATACCCGAGTGAGTGGGTCACAAATAAAAACAATGACAACTTTCTAAATCTTTTCACTAAAAAATTCTTTCCTTTGATTTAAAAGCTGACTGTGGTGGATCTGAAAATGAGAACCATGGGGTTTGTATTACCGACTGACTTGTTTTCCATTGTTTGTCCATCAGGTTTGCAATTCAACTTGTGTTGGAGATTGAAGCGAATCTGATTGTAAATGTAAAATCCAGGAACAAATCCTGAGGAAAATGGATCACAATGTTTGGAAGGTGGTGCAGCTGAGATGCAGAACCTGTGAAAGATGTTATTGATGATTGATGATAAAGCATTGGACCCTTGGGCTTCTGGTGGTCAATTTCCATCTCTACCATTGCATTCAGACAGTTATCTCGCTGTGATAAAGGATATGGACATGTCATCACCACATGTCCTGCTAGCTCAGTCGATGGAGTTTGAGACCTTGAAACGTCCTCGGTTTGAGCCATTCCTTCAAGGTATCACGGGGCTCAAAGTAAGTCAAAGTAAGCACTCCATTATTCATATCACGATTGCTGGTTTATGAGTTAAAACTGCCCCCAGCTTCACTGGAAGCACGGCAGACATGTGGCCCAGTGTACAATGAATGGTGATATTTGAAGGGGCAATTTCCAGTCAAACTGCTGCACCAGCAAAACTGTTCAGAGTCAAAGGGTTAGAATCGACACTTAGAGGGGAACTGAGAGAAGTGGGTGCAGTTCAAACACAATCCAGCTGAGAAAGATCAGATTTATATGGTTAGGGGAAAGCATTGGGAAACTCCTGCTGAACCTTATTCACATCAAAATGAGCGAGGAGGAAAGATTGGATAGGATGGGTCTGTTTTCTTTAAACAGAGAAAGCGAAGGAGATTTAATTGAGGAAGATAAAATTATAAAGATCAAGATGGAGAAGATAGAAAGGACCTATTTCCGTGAGCAAAGCAATCAATAACCAGGGGCATGGATTGAGAAAGAAACAAATCTTCATATTTGTAAAGTGCCTTTCACCGGAATCTCAAAGGGTTTTATAGACAATTATGTACTTTTGAAGTGTATTCACTGTTGTAATGTATGAAATGAAGCAAACTCCCACAAACAGCAGCACATTGATGACCAGATAATCTGTTCTTGTGGTGTTGATTGAGAGATTGAGCCTTCGGCCCATCGAGTCTGCGCTGGCCAAACAAGTACCTAACTATTCTAATCCCATTTTCCAGCACTAGACCCAGAGCCTTGTATGCCATGGCATCACAAGTAAACATCTAAATACTTCTTAAATGTTATGAGGGTTTCTGCCTCTACCACCCTTTCAGGCAATGAGTTCTAGGTTGCCACCACCCTCTGAGTGAAAAAATTCTTCCTCACATCCCCTGTAAACCTTCTGCCCCTTACCTTAAACCTATGCCCCCTGGTTATTGATCCCTCCAACAAGGGGAATACTTCCTTCCTGCCTACCCTATCTATGACCCTCATAATTTTTTACACCTCAATCATGTCCCCCCTCAATTTTCTCTGCTCCAGGGAAAATAACCCCAGTCTATCCAATCTCTCCTCACAACTAAAACTCTCCAGCCCAGGCAACATCCTGGTAAATCTCCTCTGCACTCTCTCTAGTGCAATCACATTCTTGCGATAATGCGGATTCAGAACTGCACGCAATACTCTAGCTGTGGCCTAACCAGCGTTTTATACAGTTCCAGCATAACCTCCCTGCTCTTATATTCTATGCCTCGTCTAATGAAGGCAAATATTCCATATGCCTTCTTAACCACCTGTTCTTTGTCAAAATTGTGATTTGGGATCTTGTACATCCAAGGGCAGACAAAGCCTCAGTTTAACATCTCGTCAAAAAGGCATATTACACTCGAAAGTGCGGGACTCCCTCCGTATTGCACTGGAATCTCAGCCTAGGCTGTTGTGCTCCTGTCTGGCAATGGTGTTTGAGCTCACAATTTTCTAAGTTAGAGGCAAGAGTGGTACCAGCTGACCCATGGAAGACTAAACAATTCAACTTAACGTATCTGGTGGAAGAATTAGAGAAAAGCTGTAGAGTAATTTATTTCACACAGGAGGTAGTGGGGTCTGGAACTCACTGCCTGAGCTGATCATAGAGGCAGAAACCACCACTGAAGAAAAGGAACCAACACATGGAAAAGCATTTATTGTGCTGTAACCAACAAGGCTATGGAGCAAGAGCTAAAACATGGGATTGGGCTGGATTGCTCCTTTTGTACTGGCATAGACATGATGGACCGAATGGTCTCCTTCTGGATCATAAATATTTCTGCTTCATTATTTCAATTCTTCAATTGATTATTTTCTTTCCCCTGTGCCAGTTGTTGTATGTGCTCAATTAAATATTTCCATAAGGCAATGAAGGAGAAGGATTCAGTTTCCAACGTGGAGCAGAAGAGAAATGGATCAACAGTGAAATAACACATTTCCAATCGGAGCGGAAATAGGTGACAGAAACAGAATGGTTCTCCCACCTTTAGTTTCTTCACTAGTCCAATTACCATTCCATTCCATTCGCATTGCTTTTGCCTGGCATCCTCATCCCTGGTATTATTTATTCTCTTCTGCCTTCCACCCAATCACAAAACTTCTCTCCTGCTATTAACGTCTTTAATAATAGCTTCTAACGTTTCCCTTAACATCTGTTAAGGTCACCAAGGTTTTCTGAAAGGGAAATCATGTTTAACCAAATTATTGGAGTTCATTGAAGAAGTCACATGTGCTATGGATAAAAGGGAACCAGTGGATCTACTGTACTTAGATTTCCAAAAGGCTTTTGATATGGTGCCACATCAAAGGTGATTGCTGAAAATAAAAGCTCATGGTGGAGGGGATAACATATTGACATGGATAGATGATTGGCATGAATGGGTCATTTTCTGCTTGGCAAGATGTAATGAGTGTGTGCCTCAGGATCAGAGCCGGGGCCTCAATTTTTTACAATTTTTATAAATGACATGATTGAAGGGACGAAAGGTATTGTTGCTGAATTTGCTGATGACATAAATAAAAGTAGGAAAGTGAGGTGTGAAGAGGACATAAGGAGGCTAAAAAGGGATATAGGCAGGTTACGTGAATGAGCAAATATCTGGCAAATGGAGCATAATGTGGGCAAATGTGAACTTGCCAAATGCTAGCAGGAGGAATAAAAAAGCAGCCTATTACCTAAATGGTGAGAGATTGCAGAGCACTGAGATGCAGAGGGGGCGTGGTGTCCTAATGCATGAATCACAAAAGGTACAGCAAGTAATTAGGAAAGCTAATAGAATGTTATCGTTCATTGTGAGGGGAACTGAATACAAAAGTTGTGAGGCTATGCTTCAGTTACACAGGGCACTGGTGAGACCAAATCTAGAATACTGTGTCCAGCGCTATTCCCCTTGTTTAAGAAAGGATGTAAATGCGTTGGAATCAGTTCAGAAAAGGTTTACTAGACTAATACTTCGGTTGGGCAGATTGTCTTCTGAGGGAAGGGTGGACAGGCTAAGCTTGTATCTGGAGTTTAGAAGAGTAAGAAGCAACTTATTTGAAACACATAAGATCTGGAGGGATCTTGAGAAGGTCGATTGGAAAAGGATGTTTCCTTTTGTGGAAGAATCTTGAATTATGGGTCACTGTTTAAAAATAAGTGTCGCTCATTTAATACAGAAATGAGAAGTTTCTTTTTCTCTCAGAGAGCCTTGAGTCTTTGGAACTTCTTTTTTCCGAAAAAGCAATGGAAGCAGAGTCTTTGAACATTTTTTTCCCTTTGAAACGGAGGTAGGTGGATTCTTGATAAGCAAGGGGATGAAAAGTTATCGGAGGTAGGCAGGAGTGTGGAATGTGGAGTTTTGGTTACAATCAGATTAGCCATGATCTTATTGAATGGCAGAACAGGCTTGAGGGGCCGAATAACATACTCCTGCTCCTAATTTGTGTGTTTCTATATTCGTATGTTTATATGTACGTTCCTTCTCTTCCTTTCCTTGTCTGTGTACTTTCTTGAAATTTATAATACCTTTCTTTTTCTACTTCATTTGATAGTTCACAGACCTGCAGCATTCACAGTGGAGAGGGAAACAGAGTGAATGTTTCAGCTCGCTGACCTTTTATCCAAACTGGAAGAATTTAGAGATTCAATAGTTTAGCAGCAAGTACAGAGTCAGGAGAAAGACAGGGGGAGAGGAGGGAAGAACAAACGGTCTTGTGATAGGAAGGCTGGAGAGATCAAATGACAAAGGGGATGATGATTCAAGGTAAGATTTGGTGATAATTTGGTGCCAAATAAATAAACTAATAGGACAAATGAAGAAACAGAAAACACGTCCAGAGGGGGTTCAGCAGACGGTAACAGTAGAACCATTACCAACACCTACTGTCCGAAAAAATTGGAGTGTGGTGATGATCTGAAATTGTTGAAGTGACGCTAGAGTCCATAAGATTGTAAAGTGTCTGATCAAAGATGAGCTGCTGTTCCTTGTGCTTCCATTGAGCTTCATTGGAACAGTGCAGGAGGCCAAGGAAAGAGAGGCCAGAGAATGATCAAAAGATAGGTTCACACTTGAACACTCAATGGTGATGCTCCACAAGACAGTCGCCCAAGCCGGATTTAGTATCCTCAGTGCAAAGGAGACCGCATCGTGAGCAGTGAAAACATGATAATGAATAGCAAAGAGTAGCAATCACTGCGTCACCAAGAAAGTGTGTTTGGGGCCCTGGAATGTGGGAAGGGAGGAGGTGAAATAGCGGGTGCTGCATCGGCTGTGCTTGCATGGAAATGGTTCTCTGTGATGTTCATTAGAACACGAGAAATAGTGGGGAGACCATATGGCCATCTGAACCTGCTCCACCATTAATTGATTTTGCACATCCATTGAATTGTTTAGTATGCAAAAAGTCATGGATTTCTATTTGAATATACTCAGCACCAAGACTGATAGATTCAATTTATTTTCATTTGGAAAATGCACAAAGTGCACATGAATTGCAAGTGCTCCCTATCACTGCTCGACAATAATATTAACAACTTAACCTGACCTCGTGACACCGCACTGAAATCCTGCCATTCTCAGACACGCTGCTCTTCATGTCATAATTGATGGATAAACAGCCCACTGTTTCACTGTAAGGCAACTTTGTAGATGCTTCATAG
The DNA here is from genome assembly GCF_964194155.1 of Cetorhinus maximus. Classification (NCBI taxonomy): domain Eukaryota; kingdom Metazoa; phylum Chordata; class Chondrichthyes; order Lamniformes; family Cetorhinidae; genus Cetorhinus; species Cetorhinus maximus. Next base: position 19,066,340 of record NC_135901.1, read on the forward strand.
TGTTACAGACTAGATCATTGGATCTGCTCATTCCATCCCATCTTATATTCAGCTAATGGGGAAAATGAATAAAATACTGAAACAGCGATTTGTGGATAGTGGTTAGTTCGCTGCTCAGGTTAGCTCATGACCCCATATTATAACATGTATTTAGAAGCGATGCAAGAAGCGAGCGATGGGGGCGATGCAAGAAAGATTTATTGGACCAATGCCACAACTGACAGGTTATATGTATCAAGAAATATTGAACAGGCTGGAGACGTTTTATGTGGAAAAGTGAGTGAGGGGTGACGATCGAGGAATTTAAGAACACATAAGTGTTTCTACAGGCCAGACAACTGGAAGGTGTTTCCACTTCTGCAAGGATGAAAATAAATATAACTTAGTAATGAATCTAATGCGAAGATCAAGAGAAACTTCCTTAACCAGAAGTAAAAACGGACAATGCTGGAAATACTCAGCATATCTGGCCGTATCTGGGGTTTGAGAAACAGACTCAACGTCCATGTAATGATGCAGTGCAGTTCTAATGAAAAGCCATAGAACTGAAATGTAAACTATGTCTCCCTTTTCACAAACACAACAGATCTGCCGAGTGTTTCGATTCAACAATATCGACTCTCAATGGCTGGGTGGTTACCCAGCATTCTCCGCGGGGAAGAATGTGTCCTATCCAGACGACAGGGAGCTTGCTGCGCAGGCGTACTACCAAGCTGGAAGTTGAGTATGCGCAATGCGGTCCCTGATTGGGGCATGCGCAGTGTGGGTTATACCTGGAGTGAGACGGAGAAGGGAGAACAGTCGAGTAAGGTTGAGTAATGGAGCCGCTGGGTGGGTGGAGAGGATTAGAGCCAGCGGAGTGGGCGGGGAAGCTTCATAAACACCCGGTGAATACCTCCAAACCCCACTACGAAGCTACCGATTCTGCGCTTGCACAGGATGGGACGACAGTTGTTGGCCTGCTCTGGGTCACAGGCCCGAGTTAACGGCCGGCATCTTTCCCAGGGGCGAGGTGCAGAAGGGCGCATGCGCGGTCATCCCTGTCCCTGTCAGCAGGAGGAGAGAATGTTGTTAATTTCGATCCTGGACTTACAGGGATGGATTTTGGAAACTCCTTTTACAGGGGGTTAGAAGTGGAGGATTTACACACAGCAAACTCGAACCAAGAATAATGTTTGTCTCTTCTAAATTTCTATCCTGGACTGACAATAAAGGTCTTTGTAAATTTGCTTTACAGGGTTATTAGAAGTGGAGGATTGAGAGACGGGAAACTCAAACCAAACGTCACATCCAGATCTGACAGAGTCACTCGATTCATCAGGACCTGAATATCATCAGCATCTGAATGTGGAATGAAAAAGGTTTGTCTGTTCTGTCTGTGTAAAAGCACCAAGACGCATATACCCTGGTTAGACCACACCTAGATAATACGTTCAGTTTGTGCAACAAACCTAAGGAAGGATAGAATGGTCATGGAGAGAGTGTAGTTCAGATTTACCTGAGTGATACCTGAACTCCATGGGTTTAATTACAAAATGAGATTACAGGAAATACCCATAGAGTCACTATGGCACAGAGGAGGCCATTTGGCCCGTTGAGCCCATGCCAGCTCTCCAGAGCAATCTAGTGAGACCTATTCCCCTGCTCCACTTCGCTGTATCCTTGCAAGTTTATTTCCCTCAAGTGCCTATTCTCCCTCACGTCCCCCTCTATCTCTTACCCAAAAACTTAAATCTGTGCCCCCTAGTCCTTGTACAATCAACTGATGGGAACAGATTTTCTTTGTCCACCTTATCTGAAGCTCATAATTTTGTACACCTCTATCAATCTGCCCTCACTTCTTTGCTAGAACCATTTGGTTAAATCTCCTCTGCACCTTCTCAAGGACCTTTACATCTGTCCTGAACTGTAGTGGTCAGAACTGGACACAAATACTCGGGTTGTGGCCTAACCAGAGCCTAACAAAGATTCAGCATAACTTCCTTGCTTTTGTCCTCAATAGCTCAATTTATGAAGCCCAAGATTGCAAATACCTTGCTAACTGCTCTCTTAACCTATCTTGTCACCCTCAAAAAATCTCTACACATAAAGGGCCAGATCCCACTGACTCTGCACATTCTTTATACCTGTGCCATGAGGCCGCTATTGTCTTTCTCTCTCTATCCTTCCTGTCAAAATCCATCACCTCGCTGTGAGGGTTGTAATCCCTGAAATTTAGAAGATTAGGAGGCGATTTGATTAAAGTTTTCGGGATGTTAATTGAAACTGACAGGCTAGATAGAAAGGAACTATTTCCACTGGTTGGGGAATCTAGGATGGTGGGAGTGGGTGGGGTCCAAACATAGAATCAGGTTCCAGCACCTTTTCAGGTAGCGAGTTCCCGATCCTGACAACTCTCTGTTGGTGCAGAAACTGCTGAACTCGATGTTGAGTTCTAAAGGTTGTAAAGTGCAGAATCGAAAGATGAGCTGCTGTTCCTCGAGCTCCCATTGAGCGTCATTGGAACAGTTCAAGAGACCAAGGACAGGGTCAGAGTGGGAGTGGGGTGGAGAATTAAAATTACAAGTGACGGGAAGTTCAGGGTCAAGCTAACAGACTGAACAGAGGTTGTTCCACAAAGTGATCACCTAATCTGTTTTTCATCTTCCCAGTGTAGAGCAGACCAGCTCGTCAGCAGTTAACACAGTAACTGAGCTGCAAGAAGTACAAGTAAATCACTGTTTGTTTCATCACACAAAACCTCAAACATAACTTGAAGAAATATACTTTATGTGGAGAGGAAAGGATAGAAAGAAAGCAAACCGACTGCCAGAATATTAAATTTCACCCAAACCATAAAGACTGTTCGTGGGTAGGATTTGTAAGTTTGCGGATGACTCAAAGATTGGCCAGGTGGTTAACAGTGAGGTTGAGTGTCTTGGGCTACAGGGAGATATAGACGGGATGGTCAAATGGGCAGATAATAGGCAGATGGAATTTAACCCTGAAAAGTGTGAGCTAATACACTTTGGAAGGAGTAATTTGACAAGGAAGTATTCAATGAATGGCATGACCCAAGAAGTTCTCAGGAACAAAGGGACCTTGGCGTGTGTGTCCATAGATCTCTGAAGGCAGAGGGGCACGTTAGTGGGGTGGTGAAAAAGGCACATGGGACACTTGCCTTTATCAATCGAAGCATAGATTACAAAAGTAGGGAGGTCATATTGGAGTTGTATAGAACCTTGGTGAGGCCACAGCTGGAGTACTGTGTGCAGTTCTGGTCGCCACATTATAGGAAGGATGTGATTGCACTGGAGTGGGTGCAGAGGAGATTCACCAGGATGTTGCCTGGGATGAAACATTTAAGTTATGAAGAGAGGTTGGATAGATTCGGGTTGTTTTCGTTGGAGCAGAGAAAACTGAGGGGTGACCTAATCGAGGTGTACAAGATTATGAGGGGCATGGACAGGGTGGACAGGGAGCAGCCGTTCCCCTTAGTTGAAGGGTCAGTCACGAAGGGACACAAGTTCAAGGTGAGGGGCAGGAGGTTTAGGAGGGATGTGAGGAAAAACGTTTTTACCCAGAGGGTGGTGACGGTCTGGAATGCACTGCCCGGGAGGGTGGTGGAGGCGGGTTGCCTCACATCCTTTAAAAAGTACCTGGATGAGCACTTGATACGTCATAACATTCAAGGCTATGGGCCAAGTGCTGGTAAATGGGATTAGATAGGTAGGTCAGGTGTTTCTCACGTGTTGGTGCAGGCTTGATGGGCCGAAGGGCCTCTTCTGCACTGTGTGATTCTGTGATCAGCAGAAATAAGCCCCAATGCCAAAATCAACATGGTTCAGTCCTCAATGTGATTAACAGCAGCAATAACAGCAGAATCCAACCCCTGCTGTCACTTGTCAACTCACTGGCCTACCTGCAGGTTGGATTAACGAGTGAAGCTCTTTTCACACATAAAGCAGGTGAACAGCCCCTCCCCAGTGTGAACTCACTGGTGTTTCAGCAGATCCCTTGTGCTTTTCAACCTCCTCTTGCAGTCAGAACATTTAAACAGTCTCTCATAAGTGTGCACTCCCTGGTGTGACTGAAAGTGTGATATAAATCCTTTCCCACATTCAGTGCAGGAGAACAGCCTCTACCCTGTGTGACTGTGGCATTGAGTTTCCAGATCTGACATAATTGAATTCCTTTCAAGATCCCCACATGGACACAGTTTCTCCCCAGTGTGATTGCACTTGTGTTTTAACAAGAGAGATGATCAGTGAAGCCTTGACTACGCACAGAACACGTGCATGGTTTCTCCCTGCTGTAAATGGTGCTGTTTGTGTGGCTGAAGCGAGTCACAGTCCCAGTGACCAGGAGAGAAAATGATTGACTCATTTATTTTATTCTCACTCTGCAGAGGAGCTGGAGAACTGAAGCCAGGCAGAGGAGAGGGAGGGAGAAAACTGGGAGTGGAGGAAAGAAATGGTGGAGATGGTGAGATGGGTTTGGATTTCAGCCCAGGGAGGAGGGAGAGTGTGTGGGATGGGGATTTACAGCTTTGGGGGAACAAGAGAGGAAAAAATATTCTATTGAAACTAGAATTGTCTGCTCTGAACTTCTATCCTGGACTGACAGGGATGACTTTGTAAACTCCTTTTCCAGGGCATAAGACGGGGAAAATTTATAGATATGAAACTCAAATCAAACATCACGTCAAGATCTGACGGTCACTCGATTCATCAGGACCTGAATATCATCGGCCTTTGAATGCAGCACAAGAAATGTCTGTCTGTAGGAAAGGATTTCAAACATCAGTGTGACTGGAAAAGCAGCAAGGCACACACACACCCGAGTGAGAGTGATCCAGTGAACTGACTGTGGAAAGAGCTTTAACCAGTTACACCGCCGGAGAAAAAAATCACACCATTCTCAGCGGAGAGAAAGAGCACCCCTATTTCTGTGTGTGGACGAGGCTTCAACTGATCTTTCAATCTGGAGAAGTACAAGGACACCCACACCATGGATAAACCGTGGAAATGTGGGGACTGTGGGAAGGGATTCAATTATCCATCTGGATAATGAGTTTCCAAGCTGGAAACTCGTCGATGCAGTCACACCGGGGAGAGACCGTTTATCTGTTCTGATTGTGGGAAGGGATTCACTCAGTTATCTACCGTGTTAACATGCCAGCGAGTTCACACTGGGGAGAGACCATTCACCTGCTCTGTGTGTGGGAAGGACTTTACTAAATCATCTACCCTGACTGAACACAAGCGAATTCACACCGGGGAGAGGCCATTCAGTTGCTCTCACTGCGGGAAGAGATTTGGACGGTCATCCAATCTCACTGAACATCTCCGTGTTCACACTGGGGAGAGACCGTTCACCTGCCCCGTGTGTGGGAAGGGATTCACTTGTTTAACCAACTTCACATCACACCAACTTGATCAGTTGACTGATCAGAGACCTTTTCAATGTTCTGACTGTGATTTTGGCTTTAAAAACACAAGGGATCTGCTGATACACCAATGCAGTCACACTGGGGAGAGGCCATTCATCTGCTCCGAGTGTTGGAAAGGATTCACTCATGCATCCAACCTGCTGGCACACCAGCGAGGCCACACCGGGGAGAGGCCATTCACCTGCTCCAAGTGTGGGAAGAGATTTCGTCGCTCATCTGATGTTCAGAGTCACCAGCGAGTTCACATGGGGAGGATCCGTTCAGCTGCTCTGTTTGTGGGAAGGGATTCACTCACTCATCCACCCAGCTGAGACACCAGCGAGTTCACAAGTGACTCCAGGGGTTGGATTCTGCTGTTAATCACATCCAGGAATGAACCATTTTCATTCAGATAGTTGGGCTTTGTTTCTGCTGATGTTAATAACCCCATATAATGGTGTGAATTTAATGTTGTGACAAGTGTCAAATAAATCAGCATTATTTCAAATATGTTTTTTCAAATGTGTTGCGCCCCTGATTGCTCGAACAATGTCCATAGTCCGACAGCATCTCTCACACATTCGACGTGTGAATAGAGCATCACACCTTCAAACCTCATTTAAATTTAAATTTGAATCCACTCAACAAATGGATTTAAGGTGTTCGCTGATGATTGCACAATGTTCAGCACCATTCGCAACTCCTCAGATACTGAAGCGGTCCATGTCCAAATGCAACAAGACCTGGACAATATCCAGGCTTGTGCTTACAAGCAGCAAGTAACATTAACGCCACACAAGTGCTACTCAATGACCATCTCCAACAAGAAAAAATCTAACCATCGCCCTACGACGTTCAAGAGCATTACCATCGCTGAATTCCCCACTATCAACATTCTGAGGGTTGCCATTGGCCAGAAACTGAACTGGACTAGCCATATAAATACTGTGGCTACGAGAGCAGGTCAGAGGTTGGGAATCCTGCAGCGAGTAACTCACCTCCTGACTCCCCGAAGTCTGTCCACCGTCTACAAGGCACAAGTCAGGACCATGATGGAATACTCTCCACTTGTCAGGATGAGTGCAGCTCCCACAACACTCAAGAAACTGGACACCATCCAGGACAAAGCTGTCCACTCCACCACATCCACAAACATTCACTCCCTTCACCACCGATGCACAGTAGCAGCAGTGTGTACCATCTACAAGATGCACTGCAGGAATTCACCAAGGCTCCTTAGACAGCACCTTCCAAACCCACGACCACTACCACCTAGAAGGACAAGCACAGCAGATAGATGGGAACACCACCACCTGGAAGTTCCCCTTCAAGCCACCTCATCATCCTGACTTGGAAATAGATTGCCGTTCCTTCACTGTCACTGGGTCAAAATCCTGGCCTCCTTTCCCAACAGCACTGTGGGTGTACCTACACCACATGGACTGCAGCGGTCCAAGAAGGCAACTCACCACCACCTTCTCAAGGGCAACTAGGGATGGACAATTAATGCTGGCCTAGCCAGCAACACCCACATCTCATGAATGAATAGAAAAAAATAGACACATCCTCATCAACCTTTCCTAAAGACAAACCACTTCATACCAGAAATCAACCTAGTGAACCGTCTCTGGACGGCCTCCAATGGAAATACGCCTCTCCTTAACCTGAATCAGTAATCAACCGACACAATTAATTTTAGGATTCTGGACAAAGGCAGGAATGGTTTGATTCTGAGAAGATGAGGAGAGATTTGGTAGAGGATAGATAAGGATGTGGTTTCTGCAGCTACTGTAGTTCTGCACTCTCACAAGGGAGGAGATGGTTAGATGATGTAAGTGCCACCATTAAGCTGTGGAAATAATATAAAGACTGTATTTGCACAATGTTGAGGGCAAAAAGGAGTAGATTCAGTTTGGTGACCCTTGTAGGTTTTGGGGTTATTAATAAGAAATAATCGTTAACATTCCCGCCTCTGAGTAAGAAATCCCACTGCAGACTGTCCTGGTGAGTGGAGACGGCTCTCCAGCTCATTCTAGGTTGATATCAGGCAGGATAGGTGTGTCTGGCGGGTCTGGCTGTCCACTCCCATTGAGTGAGTTGTGGGAGCTCCTCACACTCTCCTGGTTGAAACCGGACCAACAGATCGGCTGGAATTAAATGGTTCCAGTCATAGAAGGAGTATTAAGCAGCCTGTGAATTCTTCCACTAATTCACACTGTTCTCCAAGGGATGAGTTCAAAGAGAAACAACCACTACACTGTGTAATTTCCTGAAATAATGCCTACTGTCTGTCCTGAATGAATCCATTTCAGTAACAAATGTTGAAATGTTTGCTCCACACCCACAGGGTTTCATCTGTTTAAAGCCACAAACAGAAAGGCCCAGTTTTCTCCTGGAGTTTGAGACAAATCAGCTTCCAAAATGATGCAGAGTTTCAGCCAATGAGGGAAATCCGGGCTCACCCCGCCCCTCATTCACTCCGATTGGCTGGAGGACCAGCCGCTCCCGCTCGGTCCCGCCCCATCTTCCTATTGGTCCGAAGCCTCTGTTAATCACTCGCCGAGCATTGTGATCTGGAGCATGCGCAGTGCGGGTGATGTTCATGGACAGACGCTTGTTTGTCTCATCTTCAGGTGGGAAGGAGGCGGATAAGCGGAGGCAGCGTTAGGGGCAGTGGGTGGGAGGGGAGGCTTCACAAACACCCAGTGGAGGCCTCAACACCCCCAGTAAGAAAGTACCGGGCCCGCCTTTGCACCGAACGGAACGGCAGCTGCGAGCTTTCTCCCGGTGCCAGGCCCGAGTGGACATAAATGTGGGTTAATGAAGGAAATGCAGCCATGGGTTTGTTAATGAGAAATCATCTTTAACTCACTTTACTGATCCTGGAGTAGGCAACAGGAGGAGAGAATGGTGTGAATTTCTATCCTGGGCTGACAGGGATCGATTTGTTTATCAAAAATCATCTTTAACCAACTTTACCAGGTTGCAGGCAGGAAGACTGTTTAAAATCATCTTTAACTAACTTGCTGGAGTTTTTTGAATTGATAACAGAGAGGGTTGATGAGGGTAATGCTGCTGATGTAATGTAAATGGATTTCCAAAAGACATTTGATACAGTGCCTCACAACAGACTTTAAGTTGTGAGCAAAGTTCCAGCTCATGGAATAAAAGGGACACGAACAACGTGGATACAGAATTGGCTGAGTGACAGGTAACAAACCATAGTGAGTAATGAAACAAAGGCAAAAAATGCTGGAAAAACTCAGCAGGTCTGACAGAGATAAAGACAGAATTAAGGTTTCGAGTCCGTTTGACTTTTCTTCAGAGCTGTGGTTAGTGATTAATGGATGTTAATGGATGATTGGAGTTCGTGGCTATTTCCTCAACTGGGAGATTTTTCTCTGAATTCAGTGCTTCTCATGTCTTTCCAGTTTCCGGCTCCAGCAGGAGATTTTAAAATTGAAAACTGAAATTGTTTCGGTGATATCTTTGACTATTCATCTGCAATTTAGAGCTTTTAGCTCTGTGCTGTTATCTGTGAGAAGTTCCACATCCCTGGAGCTGGTTTGACACCTTTACTGTGGATCTGAATCCACGTTCACCCATTGCTCTGTTTCATCTTTGCCCTCCCTGATCACCTCTCTGCCAATGTCTAACTTCCTCTGCTTCTGATAATGAATGTATTGTAGTTATGTTTCCTGTTTTACTGTTACTTCCATTTACTCTGCCTAAATGAGTTCCACTGCTGCCCATCCCCCAACCATGTGCTGCTGGCTTTCCAGCTTTATCTTCCCGCAGTACCTTTCATTGTCAGGAATTGTTTTTCCTGTGCTCTAGTCCATTTCTCTTCCACTTCTGACCTTATACTGTCCATTAAATTCTGCACAATTTTTATTCCCCGTAATTCTTTCTGTGCATCCTGAAATGTTAACTCTGTTTCTTTCTCCACAGATGTTGCCCTGCTGAGTGTCCCCAGCACTTTTTATTTTTATTTCAGATTTCCAGCAGCTGCAGTATTTTGCTATTATTTTATTCCAGGCATCAATTGGAGAACCAAATCTGTAAACACAGACAGACTGATTAAGAGCCGGGTTGTACTACAGTGGGCTTTGGTGACAGGAGTTGATCCCTGGCCTCCAGCGTGGGTTCTGTTTCATTGAGTCATAGAATCATTGAGTGATTACAATACTGAAGAAGACTGTTTAGCACGTTATGCCCAGGCTGGGTCTTGGCAAGAGACCAGCAGCAGATATTACCAATCCCTAGTTGCCGGTGCAGAAGATGATGTTTGACCTTCTTGAACCACTGCGGTCCATGTGGTGAAGGTGCTCCCACAATGCTGTTAGATAAGGAGTTATAGGTTATTCACCCAGTGATGATGAAGATGATATATGTCCAAGTCAACAATACTAATTTGTATTTATATCACACTTTTGATGCAATACAACGTTCCAAGATGTTTCACAGAAATTTACAAAGCAACATTTGATAACGAGCCACATAAGGAGATATTAAGGAAGGTGACCAAAAGCTTGGTCAGAGGTAGGTTTTAAGGAGTATTTTAAAGGAGGAAAACGTGGTAGAGAGACAAAGAGGTTTAAGGAGGAAATTCCAGAGCTTGTGGCCTTGACAGCTGAAAGAACGACCACCAATAGTGGAGCGATTAAAATCAGCAATGGTCAATAGGCCGGAATTATAGGAGCGCAGATATTTCAGAGGATTGTGTGATTGGAAGAGATTACAGAAACAGGCAGGGGCAAGAGTATGGAGATTACAGTGGCAGGAAGTGACAGAAGCATGGAGGAGATTACAGTGGCCAGGAGGGAAAAGAGCATGGGGGAGATTACAGAGCCAGGGAGGGACAAGAGCCTGGAAGAGATTACAGAGGCCGGGAGGGACAAGAGCATGGAGGAGATTACAAAGACATGGAGGGACAAGAGCATGGAGGAGATTACAGAGACAGGGAGGGACAAGAGCATGGGAGAGATTACGGAGACAGGGAGGGACAAGAGCATGGAGGAGGTTACAGAGCCAGGGAGGTATAAGAGTATGGAGGAGATTACAGAGCCAGGGAGGTACAAGAGCATGGAGGAGATTACAGAGATAGAGAGGGACAAGACCATGGAGGAGATTGCAGAGACAGAGAGGGACAGGAGCATGGAGGAGATTACGGAGACAGAAAGGGACAAGAGCATGGAGGAGATCACAGAGACAGAGAAGGGCAAGAGCATGGAGGGATTTGAAAACAAGCACTAGAATTTTAAAATGTAGGTACTTATTAAATGGGAGCTTATGTAGATCAGTGAGCACAGGGCTGATGGGCAAAAACGACTTGGTACGAGGAAGCACACAGCAATGGAGGTCTGGGTGAGCTCAACATTAGAGGGAAGTTGAATGTGGGAGGCTGTCCAGGAGTGTGTTAGGATAGTTAAATCTAGAGGTAACAAAGGAATGGGTGACAGTTTAAGCAGTAGATGAGCGGATACTAGGGTGGAATCAGGTGATGCTACTGAGGTGGAAATGGGGGATCTTGGTGGTGATGTGGATATGTGGTTGAAAACTTTGGGTGAAATATGACACCGAGGTTGTGAACAGTCTGATTCAGCCTCACACATTTACCATGGAGAGGGATGGAGCCAGTGGCTGGGAGTGGAATTTGTCGTGGGGACTGAAGACAATGGCTTCAGTCTTCTCAATACTTAATTATAGGAAATTTCTGCTCATCCAGTACTCGATGTTAAACAAGCCAGGATGGTATGTGACTTGGAGAAGAATTTGTAGCTGATGGTGTTCACATACACCTGCTACCCTGGTCCTTCTAGGGGTGAAGGTTCATGGTTTGACAGATTCTGTCAAAGTTCTGGTCAACTTGTAGATATATAAAATTCCTCTCCTTAGCTCTCCTTCTCTCGCTCTCGCTCTATCCCTCTCTCTTTCTCGCACACTACCTCTCTTTGTGTTTTTGTGAGTTCTCCCTCACTCCCTTTTTTCTGTTTTAATTCACTTTTACAGGGTGTTTGAAGGGGAGGAATTGCAGTCAGAACCTCAAACGAAAAATCACATCAGGATCTCACAGTCACTCAATTTATCGTAGCCTGAATATCACAGTTGGATTTTGAACATGGAAGGTAAAAGCACTGTTCACAGTGGAGAGAAACCATACATGTGCACTGTGTGTGGACGAGGCTTCAGTCAATCATTTGACCTTTCGAAACATGAGCGCAGTCACACTGGGGAGAAACTTTGGAAATGTGGGGACTGCGGGAAGGGATTCAATTACCCGTCTGAGCTGGATTCTCATCGGCGCATTCACACTGGGGAAAAGCCGTTCACCTGCCCTGAGTGTGGGAAGAGATTCATTCATTCATCTAGCCTGCTGACACACCAACGACATCACAATGGGGAGAGACCATTCACCTGCTGCCAGTGTGGGAAGGGATTCACTACCTCATCTTACCTGCTGATACACCAGCGATTTCACACTGGGGAGAGGCCATTCATCTGCTCTGAGTGTGGAAAGCGATTCACTCAGTCATCCCAACTGCAGGCACACAAGCGCATTCACACTGGGGAGAGGCCATTCACCTGCTCTGAGTGTGGCAAGGGATTCACTCAGTTATCTCAACTGCTGACTCACCAGCGCATTCACACTGGGGAGAGGCCATTCACCTGCTCCAAGTGTGGGAAGGGGTTCACTTGTTCAGCAAACATGTTGGCACACCAGCGCATTCACACTGGGGAGAGGCCATTCACATGCCCTGATTGTGGGAAGGGGTTCACTCAGTCATCCAACCTGCTGAGACACCAGCGAATTCACACTGGGGAGAGACCTTTTAAATGCTCACACTGCGGGAAGTCCTGTAAAACCTCTGGGGAACTGATCTCCCATCAACGTGTTCACACTAATGAGAGACCGTTTAAGTGCTCTCATTGCGGGACTGGGTTCAGACGACCATCTGACCTCACTGTACATCAGGGCACTCACACCAGGGAGAGGCCATTCACCTGCTTTGACTGTGGGAAGGGATTCGTTACTACATCTCAACTGCTGATACACCAGCGCACTCACACTGCAGAGAGACCGTTCAGCTGCTCCAAGTGTGGGAAGGGATTCATTTGTTCATCCCACCTGCTAATGCACCAGCGAGTTCACACTGATGAGAGACCTTTTAAATGCCCAGACTGCGGGAAGTGCTTTAAAAGTTCTGGGGGACTGTTGTCCCATCAACGTGTTCACAGTGACATGAGACCATTCAGGTGCTCTCACTGTGGGATTGGCTTTAGGCGATCATCTGACCTCATGGTACATCAGCACAGTCACACTGGGGAGAGTCCATTCACCTGCTCCGAATGTGGGAAGGGATTCAGTATCTCATCCCGTCTGCTTACACACCAGCGAGTTCACACAGGGGAGAGGCCATTCACCTGCTCTGAGTGTGGGAAGAGATTCACTCAGTCATCCCACCTGCTGACACACCGGCGCATTCACACTGGGGAGAGACCATTCACCTGCTCTGAGTGTGGGAAGGGATTCACTCAGTCATCCCAGCTGTCAACACATTGGCGCACTCACACTGGGGAGAGGCCATTCACCTGCTCCAGGTGTGGGAAGGGATTCACCTGTTTAGCACTCCTGCTGACACACCAGCGAGTTCACACTGGGGAGAGGCCATTCACATGCCCCAAGTGTGGGAAGGGATTCACTACCTCATCCAACCTGCTGAGACACCAGCGAGTTCACACTGACAAGAGACCTTTTAAATGCCCAGACTGCGGGAAGTGCTATAAAAATTCTGGGGACCTGATGTCTCATCAACGTGTTCACACTGACGAGAGACCATTCAGGTGCTCTCATTGTGGCACTGGGTTCAGAAGATCATCTGACCTCACTCTACATCAGCACAGTCACACTGAGGAGAGTCCATTCACCTGCTCTGAATGTGGGAAGGGTTTCACTACCTCATCTTGCTGGCTGACACACCAGCGAGTTCACACTAGAGAGAGGCCTTTCACCTGCCCTGAGTGTAGGAAGAGATTCACCACCTCATCCAACCTGCTGAGACACCAGCGTGTTCACACTGACAAGAGACCTTTTAAATGCCCTGACTGCAGGAAGTGCTATAAAAGTTCTGGGGAACTTCTGTCCCATCAAAGTGTCCACTGATGTGAAACCTTTCAGCTGCTCTCACTGTGGTTCTGAGTTCAGGCAATCATCTCACCTCACTGTTACACCAGTGCAGTCACATTGTGGAGAGACTATCTCATGCTCGAAGTGTGGGAAGAGATTCGATCAGACATGCACCCTTCTGAGACACCAGCAAGTTCTCACTGGGGAGAGGCCAATTATCTGCTTGGTGTGTAAGTAGAGATTCATTCTGTCATACAGTCTGTTGTTGGACAGTCATTCACTTGATTGGTGTATGGGTAGGGATTCACTTAGTCATACAGACTGTTGTTGGACAGTCATTAACTTGGCCGGTGTGTGAGTAGTGTAAGGTATAAAATATTTTTTATTTCTGTTGGACCGTTGTAAAGAACAAGTCTTTCATTTTCTATTGGACTGTGAATTAAAATTACAATGGCTGCAGTTTGAAAGACATGTCCGCTGGAACAGCATGAGAGATATATGCAATGTTGCAATCGTGGAACAGAGTGTGCCATGAAATATAGGATGGTGCTGGAAAGGACTCCTAGACCAAGGCAGCTGCCTGACAAAACGCTTTAATTGGCTCCTGACCAGTTGATCAGGTTTTGTTTGAGGGCAATGCAGCAGAATAGCTCTGAGCCTGAAAGGAACAAGACCTAAAACCTCTTTCTCCTGTGTGTGGAAGATACCAGTAATTCCACAAGAATAGCTTGCTGGCTTTTTCTCCTCATATCTCAGTAACCTGCTCTCACTGAAAATCCCTGCCAAGAGACAAAGGGGAACATCACTGTTAGAGACATTGAAAGGCAAGTGCTCAATCAGTGAACTACACACTGAAATTGCTGGAAGACCACCTCGTGTCATCAACAAAGTTCTGAAAGGAATTTGGAAGACATCAATCAAAATCACCCCATCAAATCCTGTACTCCTGAATTAGTGCTATTGAACTGTTTTATCCCACCCTTAAAATCCATGTTTTGTGAGTCGTGTGTGTGTGTACAGGGATTTAAGAAAGGGGTAGAGTTTAAGTTAGGGTGTTAGAAGTTAGCAGTTCATACTTCTTTCTTTTGCCACTAGTTAAAGACAATTTATTCAATGAACAGTTATTTACTTATTAAGTTTACAAACCTGGTGCTCATATTCTGTTAACCTAAGTTACCAACAGTTAGGTAGGATTGGGGAAATCTGGTGGTTTAATCAAACTGTTCACATTTGTCGCACTCGGGGTACAGTGGGGCTTGATATTACAGCACATTATCCCCAGTAAGTCGTGAGAGTAGGGATTCACTTAGTCGTGCAGCCTGCTGATGGCCAGTCATTCATGGAATCAACTGACATGATGAATCAACAACATGTTCACACTGGGAAAACACTGTGCAGATGTCATTAATTCATCCAATCTCTGGACACACCAGCAAGTTCACGCTGGGCAGAGACTGTTCACCTGCTCTATGCATGGGAAGGGATTCGATCAGTCATTTAAACTTTTGACTCATCAGTGAGTTCACACTGCATAGTGGGTGTTTGTCTGTGTGTGTGTGTGTGTCTGTGCAAAAGGGTTTGATCATAATGACAACTGTAAAAATGCCAAATACAAAGTGGAGGGAGGATATTCACCTATTCACTGCCTGGAAACACATTTCCTGATAATGTATATAGTACTGATCAGAGATCCTGAAATTCATTTCAAAATGTTAGAGTGTTGCTCCCTAAAAGCTAAAGATATTTTGTGTTTTTACAGAATTTTCTGTATCCCTTTAAACAAGCTCAGATATGAGGAAGCATTGAGACATTGGTTTAATGTTTTTATTTCTAGTACATAACCCATGACATACAGAGACCATGAGATTATTGGACACTCACAGGAGGACTCATCAGAAAGAGTTGTGAGCACATTATTCTAATCTGATCAGTCTGATTGAAGGTCAAGGACCCCGAGCTTTTGTGTATTGATCCTTTTTGACTTTAGTAACGTCTTGCTAACTTGATGATATTTCAACACATTGTTGCTATTTGTTTACCAAAGCGGAACACATCACCCTATTAATTCATGTAAATGATGTAATCCTCTTCAGTGAGTCTGTGCAATATTGTCATTGCTTTCCTCACAGTTTGTACCTGAATCTCTCATCTCCTTCTGAAAGACTTAATGTCCTTGTATTCAGTCCATCTCTTGACCCTCTGCTCAGGGCTGAGAACATACATTGTCTATCCATTGATCTATTCATGTCTATTTGCAGGTTCTAATCTTATCCTCAATATGACCTCCTAGAACCTGCTTCTTTTGCAGATTCTTAGTTTTAACGTGTGTAAGTGTGTTTAGTAATGAGAAATGTTTAATAAAGTTGTTAGAATTATTCTAATTTTCCTCACCTGGCCTCCCTCTGTCTCCATTCCCCACCTCGAGGCTCAAGAAGATTCTTTTGAAGCTTCAAAGCTTTCCTCTCGTCTGTGCCAATACTTCCATTATTGTTGTAAAAAGAAATGTTGTCGAAGCTTTATGTCTTGCACACATCAGGACAATTCACAATAATACCAAATGTAAAGAGAACAACAATTCATTGAGTTGCAACATAAGTGGATTCACCATGAACAGGATGTTGCTGTCAAGCCAAAAAGGTGTTCTGCCTATCACACAAATGGATAATGTGCTATATGAATTTCAGTGTCGATGTGATGTATGTAGGCTGTACTTCCAAAGACTGGCGAATCATATCAAACAGCATGTCCCTTTGGCTGTTCGCAACAGGCAAGTTACCAACTGTACACAACCAGCCCGTGCTTGCAAAATTCAAAACATGGCGTCCAACATAAGATGTGATTCTGCAATTGGACATTTTCTAAACAATCCTGAGTGCACTAAGAATTACACTGACAACTTATTTAGTGGGATAATTTAAGATTATCAGTCAGACTCGAAGCGTGACACACGTCGCAAGCTGGAAGCTACATATTTTAATACACAGGGCCCTGTGCTGACACAAAGAACATGTACACATATTGTGCCTGTTTCAACTATGCAAAATAGGTGACAGTAATTCTCTGGTTCATTGCCCAGGGAAATGCCTTGACCAATCAGAGTCAACCTGCTTGGTTTGAATCTAAACAAAACTTGGCAGTTAACTGTCAGTCATCAGTAAACAGCTCCATGGCAAAGCCTCTGCCAATCAGAGTCCACTTGCCAATCAATCATGAAGTATAAATTGTTGTTCCTTTTATATTTGGCACTCTTGAGAATTGTCCTGATGAGTGCAAGATGAAAAGCTTTGACATGTGTCCTTTTTCAGCGATACACAACTTCTGTACTACCAAACAGCTATTTGCATTTCCATTATATTCTTTCTCCTTGTAACCTGTCTTAGAATTCTCTTCATCAAGACCATCAATATAAGGGAAATCAGCATCATCTGTAATACCAGGAGGAAAATAGATGCTGTGATTATCCAGGGATGTTGTCCTGTATTATACATTATCTTCCACAGGGAATGATCACTCAGGGTGACAATAGATCGCTCAGTGTTATTGTTTGTTGTTTCCACTGTCTCAGATGTTGTTCAATATTGATTTAAGATTTAGAGAAAACAGTGGAATTATATGACCAAAACCACTCACAGTTACTGGAAGATACTGTTTAGTTGGTGGGAACACCATCAACTGGAAGTTCCCCTCCAAGTCACACACCATCCTGACTTGGATATATATCGCCATTCCTTCACTGTCACTGAGTCAAAATCCTGGAACTCCCTCCCTAACAGCACTGTGGGTGTACCTGCACCATATGAACTGCAATGGTTCAATAAGGCAGCTCGCCACCATATTCTCAAGGGAAATCAGGAATGGGCAATAATATGACTCAGGAATGATTTTTTTTTTAAAGTTGAATTTCTCTAACATTGTGGCCCTTGCAGACATCGATACTTTATCCTCAGTATTAGTCAGGCTGTCTGCTGTTGTCCACCTGATAGAACATGAGGTATTCCTGTGTTTTGCTGAAAAATGAGACATGTCTAAGCTTTTCATCCAGCACTCATCAGAAGACTCACAAGAATAACAATATAAGGGGGAAACAACAACTTAGACTGTATGTGAAGAGAGTACTGATTGGTTGGCAAGTGGCGTTGCCATGGTAAATGCACAAGTGATGGTGAATGACAGTTAACTGCCAAGTATTATTTGAAATTTAAACCAGGCAGCTTGACCCTGATTGGTTAAGGCATTGTCCTGAGGAATGAGTCAACGGATGGCTGTCACTTATTTTGTTTAGCTGAAAAAGGCACAATACATGTACATGTTCTTTCTTTCTGCAAAGTACAGGGTCCTGTGCATTACTATATGCAGCCTCCAGAACACGCAAATATGCCACACTGAGAGCCTGACTGACAGTCATAAATTGGCTTACAAACCATTTCGGTGCCAGTGTGATGCTAGGTGTGTAGGCCATATGTCTCAAAGAATGGTGATATTCCCTTCTCCCTCATACATATCCACTGGTCTTTGGGACGTGCAGCCCACATACCTACACACCATTTCGGTGCCAGTGTGATGCTAGGTATGTAGGCCATACATCCAAAACATTGGCGGATCATATCAAACAGCATGTCCCAGCCGCTGTTCACAACGGGCAGGGTACAGACCATACCCAAGCAGCCTGTGCTTACAAAACTCAATACAGTGTCCAAAATTAGAAGTAATTCCGTGATTGGACGATATTTGCTAAATAATCCTCCGTGTGCTCAGAATTATGCTGACAACAAATATAAGATTGTCAGCTGGGCTCGCTGTGTGGCATCTTTGCATGTACTGGAAGCTACAGATATTAATACACAGGGCCCTGTACTTTGCAGACAGAAAGAACATGTGCACACATTGCTGTGAAAGAAAATAAGCGACAGCCATTCACTGACTCAGTCTTCAGAGCAATTCCCTGACCAGTGAGGGTCCAGGTATGTCCCATGCAAAAAGCAAGACAAATCCAACACACTCAATTACCAATCTATCAATCAATTGCCGATTCCCAATCATCAGTAAAGTGATGGAAAGGGTCATCAACAATGCAATCAAGAGGCACTTGCTTTGCAATAACCTGCTCACTGACGCTCAGTTTGGGTACCACCAGGGACACTCAGCTCCTGAGCTCATTACAGCCTTGGTTCAAACATGGACAAAAGAGCTGAACTCCAGATGTGAGGTGAGAGTTACTGCCCTTGACATCAAGGCAGCATTTGACTGAATGCGGCATCAAGCAGCCCGAACAAAACTGGAGTCAGTTGGAATCAGGTGAAAACTCTCCACTGGTTGGAATCATACTTAGCATAAAGGAAGGTGGTTGTGGTTGTATGAGATCAATCATCTCAGATCCAGGACTTCACTGCAGATGTTCCTCAGGGTAGTGGCCTGGGCCCAAAAATCTTCAGCTGCTTCATCAATGACCTTCCTTCCATCATAAGGTCAGATGTTGGCATTTTCTCTGATGATTGCACAATGTTCAGCACCATTCGCGACTCCTCAGAAACTGAAGCAGTCCATGCTCAAATACAGCAAGACCTGTACAATGTCTAGGCTTGGGCTGACAAGTGGCAAGTAACATTCACGCCACACAAGTGCCAGGCAATGACCATCTCCAACAATAGGGAGCCTAACCACCACCCCCTTAACATTCAGTGACATTAGCATCACTGAATTCCCCACTATCATCAACTTGGGGGTTACCTTTGACCAGCAACTGAACTGGAGAAGCCATATAAATACTATGGCTGCAAGAGCAGGTGGATAGGAACCCTGTGGCAAGTAAATCACTTCCTGACTCCCAAAGTGGGTCCACCATCAACAGGGCACAAGTCAGGAGTGTGATAGAATATTCTCCACTTGCCTGTTTGAGTGCAGCTCCAATGACACCCAAGAAGCTTGACACAATTAAGGACAAAGCAGCCCACTTGATTGGCAAAAATACCACAAACATTCACTACCTGCACCAATGGCGAACAGTGCCAGCAGTGTACCATCCATAGGATGCACTGCAGGAACTCACATTGGCTCCTTACGCAGCACCTTCCAATCCCACGACCGCTACCATCTAGAAGGACAAGGGCAGCAGATACATGGGAACACCACCACCTGGAAGTTCCCCTGCAAGCCACTCACCATCCTGGCTTGGAAATATATCATTGTTCCTTCACTGTTGCTGGGTCAAAATCCTGGAGCTCCATCCCTAACAGCGCTGTGGTTGTGCCTACACCACAGGACTGCAGTGGTTCAAGAAACAGCTCATCACCACCTTCTCAAGGGCAATTAGGGATGGGCAGTAAATGCTGGCCTAGCCAGCGACGCCCACATCCCATCAATGAATAAAAATAAAAAGCTGCCTGGTTTAAATTTCAAATAATGTTTGGCAGTTAACTGTCAGTCACCATCACTGGTGCATTGTCCAGGGCAATGCCACTTGACAACCAATCACTACTCTCTTCACATACAGTATAAATTCTTGCTTTCCCCTTTTATTGGCATTCTTGCGAGTCTCCTGATGAGTGCAAGATAAAAAGCTTAGACATGTCTCTTTTCAGCAATACTCAAGTCCTGTACTACGAAGCAACTATGCCTATTTGCGGGTGTAGATGTGGTTCTGTTTGTATCTGTGTGGTTTTGCATTCATGGATGTGTGTGTGTGTGTGTGTGTTTTTGCAGGTCTCTGTGTGTGGATGTCTGTGAGTGTGGGTGCTGTTTCTCATTAGCTGTCACACAAACATTCCTCTTTTTGAGCAGAAAATTTGGTTCCTGAGAGCTCCATCGAGTGATTTGAATGGTACCATTCAGAGATTCTTCATTCATGGTGAAACCACAGGCTGACAGCGTGTTGTGTAAAATCTGACACTGATACAACCAGGCCCCATTTCTCCTGGAACAACATGAAGTATCTGCTATAATAAATAATATATGAAATGTCTGGTACTTTCCAGATCTCTTGCTTTCCCCTCACTATTAACCTCAGAAAGTTCACAAATTCCTTTTGCACATCATCCTTCAACACATCTATGGTCTCCACTTTAAATGCTTCCATCGGTCTTACCTAAAGGAATTAGTTCACTCTGATTTTAGGGCTTCCTGGAGCAATGCACTGATCCAGGTCTCCCACACTCCCACCCGCCCCCCCGTAACACCAATCTCTATCCTTCTGAGTTCCCGATTTTAATGTCCAATCTAGAAAACATATATCATTTCACACCTTTAGACCTGATTCAGCACATCCCCTCCACACAGACCAGAAGAGATTGTCTTTGGAATCAACTGTTCCTTCATAGCCTGTGTTGTTCTGAACGATGACAGTATTAACCTTCTCCCTAACGTGTCCTAACCCTTTTACAGCTTCATTTATTGAAACCAGGGACTCTCCTTGTTGTAATGACGTTCCCTGTCTGCCCAGTTATTCCTTTAAGTCAGCCCTTGAATTGTTTCTACATTACAAAAAATAAAAAATACCTGGAAAAACTCAGCAGGTCTGGCAGCATCAGCAGAGAAGAGTACAGTTGACGTTTCGAGTCCTCATGATCCTTCAACAGAACAGGGACATGAGGACTCGAAATGTCAACTGTACTCTTCTCCGCCGATGCTGCCAGACCTGCTGAGTTTTTCCAGGTATTTATTATTTTTTGTTTTGGATTTCCAGCATCCGCAGTTTTTTTGTTTTTATCTCATTGTTTCTACATTGTTTAATCATGTTCACATATTTAATTAACAAATGTTGAAATGTTTGCTCCGCATCCACGAAGTTTCATCTGTTTAAAGCCACAAACAGAAAGGTCCAGTTTTCTCCTGCAGTTTGAGACAAATCAGCTTTCAAAATGATGCAGAGTTTCAGCCAATGAGTGAGATCCGGGCTCAGCCCCGCCCCTCAATCCGATTGCTTGGAGGACCAAGCGCACCCGCTCGGTCCTCCAGACCCGCCCCCTCTTCCTATTGGTCCAGATCGGCCGCCGATCAGTCGGGCTTTGTGAGCTGTAGCATGCGCAGTGCGGGTGGTGGGAAAGAGCTGAGGTGCTTTGTGTCGAAATTCTCGGCCGGTAAAATACTGCCGGATGGGTCATGAGGGTGGGATGGAGCCGGCGAGTGGGCTGGGAGGCTTCACAAACACCCTGTCAGGGCCAGAAACTTCGAATACGAAGCTCTGGTACGACATTTGAACCGGCTGCAGCTGCTAGGGCCATTCTCCGGTTTAACGGCCGCCATTTTTATCGGGGACAATGTGCATCCGGGGCGCTTGCGGAGACAATGAGGGAGTTCTGGGCTCAGCCCCGCCTCTCCTTCACTCCGATTGGTCGGAGGACCAGCCGCACTCGTTCGGTCTTCCTGCCCCATCCCCTCTTCCTATTGGTCTGGACCTCCCGTCAATCACTCCCCGGGTATTGTGAGCTGGAATAACCGTTATGAATAATTATCAGCTCCTGATTTGCAGCTGCGGGGCTTCTCCCTCCCGGGAACAGGCCCAGGTTAACGGCCGCCATCCTGGGTCAGCGAGTGGAGGATGGTTCACATCAGAGGATGGGGGAGGGGGGACAATAAATAAGAGGTTACACTTTGGGCTCAAATCAATGAGGAATCTGATCTGTGGGAAGGAAGGAAACCCTGGGAGGTGGGCGGGGAGGATTCAGAAACACCCGCTGGAGGGCCCAAACCCCCAATAAGAACCTGCAGGTCCCATGTTTGCAGCTCCAGGACTTTTGAACTTCTTGGTGAAGCAACAGAGAGTGGGCGGGGCTTCCGGGTCCCAGTGACCAGGAGAGAAAATGATTGATTATATTCTCACTCTGCAAAGAGAGGCTTGAGAACTGAACCCAGCCAGAGTAGAGGGAGAAAACTGGGAGTAGAGCAAGGAATGGTGGAGATGATGTGATGGGTTTGGCAGGGTCAGCAACTCTCACAGAGATAATTAAGGGACGGCCTGCCATGGGGTCCGTACGTGTGGGTTGAGGAGGCTGTTGAGTGGGGTGCTGCCAGAGCTGTGAGGATGGGTGGGGAATGAGGTTTGGCTGCCAGAACTGTTTGAATAGGGTTCAATGCAGGGTCTAATTTTTGGGACAAACAGCATCCTGGCACTTTGCAGTCTGGGACAGTTAACTCAAATAGGGAGAAACCCATAAAATACTGAGCAGTTGGTAACCCTGGGTTTGGATTCCAGCAAAGGGAGGGGGAGAGTATGTGGGATGAGGATTTACTGCTTTGCAGGAACACGTGAGGAAAACATGCTCCATAGAAACTAGAATCGTCTGTTCTGAATTTCTATCCTGTACTGACAGTGCTGATGTTTGTAAACTTCTTTTACAGGAAATTTTAAAGGGAGGATCTACTGACGTGGAATCGGCCAACCTGGAGAGACATAAGGATACCCACACTATAGAGAAACTGTGGAAATGTGGGGACTGTGGGAAGGCATTCAGATCTCCATCCCAGCTGGAAAGTCATCAACGCAGTCACACTGGGGCGAGACCGTTCACCTACTCCATGTGTGGGAAGGGATTTAGTCGATCATTCAACCTTCTCACACACCAGCGAATTCACACTGGGGAGCGACCATTCACCTGCTCTGTGTGTATGAAAGGATTCAGCAGTTCATCTCACCTCCTGAAACACAAGCGTGGTCACACTGGGGAAAGGCCGTTCACCTGCTCCGTGTGTGGGAAGGGGTTCACTAATTCATCTGACCTTCTGACACATCAGCGAGTTCACACCAGGGAGAGGCCATTCACTTGCTCCCTGTGTGGAAGGATATTCACTCAGTCACAAAACCTAATGAGACACCAACGAGTTCACAAATAACTTCTGGAGGTGGATTCTCTTCTTATTGCAGTTGTTAATCACATCCAGGTCTGAACCATGTTCATTCTGACAGTTTGCATTTGTTTCCGCTTTTGTTAATAACCCCCATAACTGGCTGGAACTAACTGTTCAGGAATTTGTCCCTCAAGTTCAGAGGAGATGAATTAATCAGCCAGAGTCTAACTGAATGTCAGAGCAGGTTCGAAGGGCTGAACGATCTATTCCAGTTGATAAAAGATGGTTGGATAGGTATGATCTCATTCTTATCAGACAATAAGCAATGAGAGAGTTCAAGGAGTCCATTTGGCCCTCAGATCATTTAACCGTGGACAGTGACTTGGAGTTGTTGAAGCATTTGTTAGGCTGTGTTTTTACTACGTTCTGAGCCCATCTACCAAGGCACATCTCATATGGAGCCAGAGGATCTGCTGCTTACAACCATTGGGGTGTTACACCATGGAATTGACCATTTACCTTGGCAAAATATGTGAATTTCAATTTTTGGATGGAAATGATGGCAGTGTTCTGGGGACCAAATTGGAGACACAAGCACAGAGGTGTGGGGAATCTACCATGCTAATGTGGGGATTGTTAACATAGCTGTGAAGGGATTTGGAACCTTTTACTGTGGCTAAGGTGCTATCTACAACATACTGTAGTTATTGTGGACTGGGGTGACATTCAATTCCCTGTTAACTTGTGGATACAATCACAATGCAGAAAGGCTGTTCACCAGCTGCGTGTGGAAAGGGATTCACTTGGCCATTCTATTTACTGACACAGCAGCGCAGTCACACGCAAGAGAGACCGTTCAGATACTTCATGTTTTTGAAGTGATTTACTCAGTTTTCCCACCTGTAAACACTCCAGATTTAAATTTTCCAAGGATTTGTTGCACAATGGGCACATTCTGGCCGGTGAGAGGCTATTTAAATGTGCATGTGGAAGAAGATTCAATCATGCATCCTACTTGGTGACACACCAGTAAGCTCACATTTGACTATAGGCACTTATTGATGCTGTTATTCACATCCAGGAGAGCACTATGACAGATGACTCATGCACTTAGTTTTTTGAAACAGAATCGTGTCTGCAGGGCTCTCCAAATGAGCATTACGGCTTAATGCCATTCTGCCTTTTCCCCATATACTTGCATTGTTTCTATTCAAATAATCTTCTACTGCCCTCTTGAATGCCTCGATTTAACCTGCCTCCACTACACTTCTAGGCAGTGCATTCCAGACTCGAGTCACTCGTTGTGTGAAAAAGTTTTTTCTCACATCATGTTTACTTCTTTTGCAAGTCACTTTCAACCTGTGCCCTCTCATTCTTGATCCTTTTACAAGTGGGAACAGTTTCTCTCTATCAATTCTGTCTGGGCCCCCTCATGATTTTGAACATCTCTATCAAATATCCTCTTAGCCTTCTCCTCTCCAAGGACAACAGTCCCAACCTTTATCTTCATAACTGAAGTTTCTCATCTGTGGAACCATTCTTGTAAACCTCTTCTACACTCCCTCCAATGCATTCACATCCTTCCTATAGTGTGGTGCCCAGAAATGTACACAGTACTCCAGCTGAGGTCTAACTAATGTTTTATATGAGCTCAGCATAACCTCCTTGCTATTGTACTCTATGCCCCTATTGATAAAGCCCAGGATACTGTATGCTTTATTAACTGCTCTCTCCATCTTTCCTGCCACTCTTAATGAGTTAGGCACAGAAACACCCAAGTTCCTCTGATCCTGCACCCCCTTAAGAATTGTATCCCTTATTTCATATTGTCTCTCCATGTTCTTCCTACCAAAATGCCACATTTTGTCATGAATGGTGGTGGACAATTAAACAACTCACTGGAGGAGGAGGCTCCACAAATATCCCCAACCTCAATGTTGGAGGAGCCCAGCACATCAGTGCAAAAGATGAGGCTGAAGCATTTGCTACAATCTTCAGCCAGAAGTGCCGAGTGGATGATCCATCTTGGCCTCCTCCAGAGGTTCCCCAGCATCACAGATGCCAGCCTTCAGCCAATTCGATTCACTCCACGTGATGTCAAGAAACAGCTGATTATGCAGCAATGGCTAAGGCAAAGGCTATGGGCCCTGACAACGTTCCAGCAATAGTACTGAAGACTTGTGCTCAAGAACTTGCCACGTCCCTAGCCAAGCTGTTCCAGTACAGCTACAACACTGGCATCTACCCAGCTATGAGGAAAATTGCCCAGGTATGTCCTGTACACAAAAAGCAGGACAAATCCAACCTGGCCAATTACAATCAGTCCACTCCCGATCATCAATAAAGTAATGGAAGGGGTCATCAACAGTGCTATCAAGTGACACTTGCTTAGCAATAACCTGCTCACTGATGCCCAGATTGGGTTCCACAAGGGCCACTCAGTTCTTGACCTCATTACAGCCTTGGTTCAAATATGGACAAAAGAGCTGAATTCCCGAGGTGAGGTGAGAGTGACTGCCCTTGACATCAAGGCAGCATTTGATCGAGTGTGGCATCAAGGAGCCCTAGCAAAACTGAAATCATTGGGAATCAGGGGGAAAACTCTCCCTGCTTGGAGTCATACCTAGCACAAAGGAAGATGGTTGTGGTTGTTGGAGGTCAGTCATCTCAGCTCCAGGACATCACTGCAGGAGTTCCTCAGGGTAGTGTCCTAGGCCCAGCCATCTTCAGCTGCTCCATCAATGACCTTCCTTCCATCATAAGGTCAGAAGTGGGGATGTTTGCTGATGATTGCATGATGTTCAGCACCACTCCTTGGATATTGAAGTAGTCCATGTCCAAATGTAGCAAGACCTAGACAATATCCAGGCTTGGGCTGACAAGTAACATTCATGCCACACAGGTGTCAGGCAATGAGCATCTCCAACAAGAGAGAATCCAACCCCTTGATGTTCAACGGCATTATAATCACTGAATCCCCCACTATCAACATCTTGGGGGTTATCACTGATCAGAAACTGAACTGGACTAGCTTTATAAATACTGTGGCCACAAGAGCTGGACAGAGGCTAGGAATCATGCGACGAGTAACTCACCTCCTGAATCCCCAAAGCCTGTCCCCTTTCTACAAGGCACAAGTCAGGAGTGTGATGGAATATTACCCACTTGCCTGGATGAGTGTAGCTCCCACAACACTCAAGAAGCTTGACACTTTTCAGGACAAAGCAGCCCGCTTGATTGGCACCATATCCACAAACATTCACTCCCTCCACCACCAACACAAAATAGTAGCAGTGTGTACCATCTACAAGGCGCACTGCAGGAATTCACCAAGGTTCCTTTGACAGCACCTTCCAGGCCCACGACCACTACCATCTAGAAGGACGAGGGCGGCAGATAGATGGGAACACCACCACTTGGAAGTTCGCCTTCTAAGTCACTCACCATCCAGACTTGGAAATATATCACTGTTCCTTCGCTGTCGCTGGGTCAAAATCCTGGAATCCCTTCCTAACAGCATTGTGCAGTGGTGCAAGAAGGAGTGTACCACTACCTTTTCAAGGGCAACTAGGGATGGGCAATAAATGCTGGCTCAGCCAACGAAGCCCACACCCTGTGAATGAATAAAAAAAAATCACCTCACTTCTCCACATTGAACATCATCTGCCACCTATTTGTCCGTTCCACCAACTTTCCTACATCCTTTTGAAGTTCAACATTTTCCACCTCACAGTTTACAATGCTTCCAAGTTTCGTAACATCCGCCAACTTTGAAATTATCTGAACCCTTTGGCTGCAATTCCAATCGAATCACAAAATGTCACTTAGTCTTTACTAAGATTTAATGGTGGTGCTATTACCCACCATCCCCCGGGGCCCAGAATGTGCCCTATCTTCACGACGGGAGACACTGTGCTGGGCGGGGCTGTCACTGGAGCATGCGCAGTTTGATTGCTGAAAATGGACGCCCGCAGTTGGATTCGATGAACGTCAGGTGAGAAACGTCAAGGGATGAGCGGAGCCGGCGGGCGGAGAGGAATCGAACCCGTGTGGGGGGGAGGTGGCGGCGGGAAGACTTCTTAAATACTCTGTTTAAGCTTCAGACCCCGAAGAACAAACTCCCAGGCCCGCCTTTATACCCAGCAGGCGGCAGCTCCAAGCTGCTGCTGGGCCTGGGTGAACGGCCGCCATCTTTATAGGGGCCAATGTGCAGCAAGGCGCATGCGCGGTCATCCCTGTCCCTGTCAGCAGAAGGAGAGAGTGTTGTGAATTTCTGGACTGACAGGGGTGGGTTTTGGAAACTCCTTTTACAGGGGGTTAGAAGGGGAGGATTTACAGACGGGAAACCAAAATCTTTGCCTTGTGGGATATTTTACTGGAGACATGTTGGTGAGTGTTTCTAAACTGTCTCACTATCCCGGTAATGTAAGTGGATTGTAGGTTGCTGTGAGTGTTAGACTATATTGCCTCTCCTCATTCTACCCCTTCTCCCATTCCGAGTTCCAGGCTGCAGGCTGCAGCGTCTGGGTATGTGGCTCTGGTGGGGATGTGGAACAGTTGCTGGGCTCAGAGATCTCGGAAGATGTCGGGCTGGAGGAGATTATAGAGATTGGGAGAGGGGAGGCCATGGAGGGATTTGAAAACAAGGGTCAGCATTTTAAAATGGAGGTGCTGTTTAACCAGGAGCCAATGTGGATCAGCGAGCACAGGGGTTATGGGTGAATGGGACTTGGTGTGAGTGAGGACATGCACAGCAGAGTTTTCAATGATCTCAAATTTACGGAGGGTAGGGTGTGTACCAGTCAGGATTGTGTTAGAATAATCAAGTTTAAAAGGAACAGTTGCTTGAATGTAAGTTTCAGAAGCAGATGAGCTAAGGCAGGGGCAAAGTCAGGCGATATTACTTAAGTGGAAATAGACAGTCTTAATGATGGTGCAGATATGTAGTCGAAAACTCATCTTCTAGGGAAATATGACACTAAGGTTGTAAATAGTCTGCGTTAACTTCACACAGTGTGTGCACAATCGCAAGTGCACTGCAGAAACTCACTAAGACGCCTTCAACGGCACCTTTCAAACCTGCCACGAGGAAATAGAACGGAGGGAGGAACTCAGGAAAATTACAATCACCAGAGAAGTGGTATTGAGCACTTGATTATCGAAGCTGCAGCCTGACAAATCCCCAAATCCTGATGGACTTCATCCTTGGGTCTTGAAAGATGGTTGATGTGTTGGTTTTAATTATCCAAAACTCCCTGGATTCGGGGAAGGTTCCATTAGATTGGAAAATAGTAAATGTAACTCCTTTATTCAAAAAGGGAGGGAGACAGGAAATGACAGGCCAGTTAGCTTAACATCTGTCATAAGGAAAGCATTAGAAGCTACTACTAAAGATGTTATAGCAGGCCACTTAAAACATTTCAGACTAATTAGAGTCAACATGGTTTTGTGTAGGGAAAATCATGTTTAACCAATTTATTGGAGTTCTTTGAAGGAGTCACATGTGATGTGGAGGAAGGAGAACCTGTGGATGTACAGTACTTAGATTTCCAGGAGTCATTTGATAAGTCAAGGTTATTGTGAAAAATAAAAAACTCATGGGTTGAAGATTGGCTAGCTAACAGGAAACAGAGGCTAGCCATAAATGGGTCTCTTTCTGATTGGCGGGATGTAATGAGTGGTGTGCCACAGGGATCAGTGCTGGTGCCTCAACTTTTCACAATTTATATTCATGACTTGGATGAAGGGGCAGAAGGGATGGTTGCTAAATTTCAAACAACACAAAGATAGGTAGGAAAGTAAGTTGTGAAGAGGACATAAGAAGGCTACAAAGTGACATAGATAGGTTAAATGAGTGGGCAAAGATCTGGCTAATGAAGTATAAATGTGGGAAAATTTGAAATTGACCACTTTGGCAGGAAGAATAAAAAAAACGCACGTCATCTAAATGGTGAGAGGTTGCAGAGCTCTGAAATTTAGAAGGATCTGGGTGTCCTAGTGCATGAATCACAAAAGGCTAGTATGCAGGTCCAGCAAGTAATTAGGAAAACAAAGAGAATGTTATTTTTTATTGTGAGGAGAATTGATCACAAAAGTAGGGAGGTTATGCTTCAGTTATACACGGCACTGGTGAGACCACACCTGGAGTCCTATGTACAATATGGCCTCCTTGTTTAAGGAAGGATGTAAATGAAGCAGTTCAGAGGTTTACTAGACTAATGCCAGGAATGGGTGAGTTGCCTTGTCAGGAAAGGTTGGACAGGTTAGACTTGTATCCACTGGAATTTAGAAGAATAAGAGGCAACTTGATTGAAACCTTCAAAATCTTGAAGGTTCTTGACAGGGTGGATGTAGAAAGAATGTTTCATCTTGTGGGAAAATCTATAACTAGGTGTCACTGTTTAAAAATAAGGGGTCGCTCATTTAAGACAGAGATGAAGAGTTTATTTTTCTCAGAGGGTCGTGAGTCTTTGCAACTCTCTTCCACAAAAGGAGGCGGACTCTATGAATATTTTTGAAGGCAGAGCTAGATAGATCCTTGATAAGCAAGGAAGTGAAAGGCTATCAGGGGGTAGTCGGGAATGTGGAGTTGAGGTTACAATCACATCAGCTGTGATCTTATTGAATGGCGGAGTAGGCTCAGGGGCTAAGTGGTCTACTCCTGCTCCTAATTCGTATGTTTGTATGTAGCAGGATAAGAGCAGCAGACATGTGGGAGCACCAACACCTGGAAGTTCCCCTCCAAGTCACTCACCATCCTGACTTGGAAATATCTCACCGTTCCTTCACTGGAAATTTCTGCTCATCCTTCACTGGAAATTTCTGCTCATCCAGTACTGGATGTCAGACAAGTCAGGATGGAGTGAGTTGGAGGGGAACTTGGAGGTGATGGTGTTCACATACACCTGTTACCCTGGCCCTTCTAGGTGGTGGAAGTTGAGGGTTTGGGAGATTCTGTCAAAGTTCTGGTCGAGATGGAGACATATAAAATCTCTCTCATTCACCCCCAGCCTCTGTCAGAGTGCCAAGAGTCATATATAAGTCCAGACCGGGTGGCAGGTTCCCTTCCCTGAAGGACATTAGTGAACCAGTTGGGTTTTTATGACAATCCAGCAGTTTTCATGGTCATTTTTACCTCATGCCAGCCCCACAAATTACCAGATTCATTCAGCTCAGTTTCACAACTTGCCTTTGTGTTTTTGTGGGTTCTCTCTCACTCCCTTTTTTCTGTTTTAAATCAATTTCATAGGGTATTAGAAGGAGCGGGTTTGCACTCAGAAAGCTCAAATGAAACATCACATCAGAGTCGTCCAATTTATAGTAACCTGAACACCATCAGGTTTTGAACATGGAAGGAAAAAGCACCGTTCACAGTGGGGAGAAACCGTACACATGTTCTTTTTGTGGACGAGGCTTCAGCCGATCATCTGGCCTGTCGAGACACAAGCGCAGTCACACTGGGGAGAAACCGTGGAAATGTGGGGACTGTGAGGAAGGATTCAGTTACCCGTCTGAGCTGGAAATTCACCAACGCAGCCACACCGGGGAGACGCCATTAACATGCTCCATATGTGGGAAGCGATTCATTCATTCATCCAGCTTACTGATACACCAGCGAGTTCACACGGGGGAGAGGCCATTCACCTGCTCCGAGTGTGGGAAGGGATTCATTCAGTCATCCCACCTCATGACACATCAGCGAGTTCACACTGGGGAGAGACCTTTTAAATGCCCAGACTGCGGGAAGTGTTATAAATGTTCTGGTGAACTGATGTCCCATCAATGTGTTCACACCAACGAGAGACCGTTCAGGTGCTCTCACTGCGGGACTGGGTTCAGGCGATCATCTCAACTCGCTGTACACCAGCGACTTCACACTGGGGAGAGGCCGTTCACCTGCTCCAAGTGTGGGAAGGGATTCACTCAGTCATCCCACCTTAGGGCACACCAGCGAGTTCACACTAAGGAGAGACCTTTTAAATGCCCAGACTGTGGGAAATGCTATAAAAGCTCCTGGGAACTGATGCTCCATCAACGTGTTCACACTGACGAGAGACCATTCAGGTGCTCTCACTGTGGGACCGGGTTCAAGCAATCATCTCAACTCACTGTACACCAGCGAATTCACACTGGGGAGAGGCCGTTCACCTGTTCCAAGTGTGAGAAGAGATTCAGTCAGAAATCCAACCTTCTGAGTCACCAACGAGTTCACAAGTGACTGCCAGAGTTGGAATTTCGCTCTTAATCATGTCCAGGATGCAGCCATGTTCATCGGGGTCTTTTTCTGCTGATGTTATTAAGTTCCAGCCCAGTTATAGATATTAATATCTGGATAAAAGTCAAATAAATCAGCTTTGTAAACAAATAGACTGAAAAGTCTTTTTAATATTTCTAACACGGGTTCGTTCCTTGATTGGCACCCCATCCACCACTGTTAACATTCACTCTCTTCACCACCGACACACAGTGACAGCAATGTGTACCATCTACATGATGCACTGCAGCAACTCACCAAGGCTCCTTCAACAGCTCCTTCCAAATGTGCAACCTGTACCGAAGAACAAGGGCAGCAGATAGATTGGAACACCACCACCTGCAAGTTCCCCTCCAAGCCACTCACCATCCTGACTTGGAAATATATTGTCCGTTCCTTCACTGTCGCAGGGTCAAATGCCTGGAACTCCCTCCCTAACAGCACTGTGGGTGTACCTACACCACATGGACTGTAGTGGTTCAAGAAGGCAGCTCACCACCACCACCACCTGAAGGGCAATTAGGGATGGGTAATAGATGCTCAGCTTAGCCAGTGACACCTACATCCTGTGAACAAATAAAAAAAGTGCTCTCCCTCTTCCCAGTCTCCTCCATCCTCACCTCCAACCACAAGTGTGAGGAACTCATGCAGCTTCTTTGTCACAGAGGAGACAATCTGATCAGCTGCCTCTGCTGCTTCCCTCCCTTCCACTCACCCACCGAGCCAACCTGCCTCTAAAGTTCCCCATTGTCAGAGCTGTGAATTCCCATCTTTCTCTAGTTTCTCCCCTTTCTCCTGTCAATCCCTGTCGGAGCTCATCATGTGCAAGAGACCTGCCTTTTGCTTCTTTCACACTATTCTCAATAAACTGCTGTCCACCCAGCTTCTCCCTGTTAGCTGATATCCTTAACAGTTCTCTCTCTCACTTGGTACTTTTCATCTATCATTAAATCCACCATCATCATCCATCCTAAATAAAACAACCCTTGACCACCCCCTCCCCCCCACACCTGTCCCTGAAAATTACTGCCCCACTTCCAACCTCAATTTCTTCTCCAAAGTCCTTGAACTCGGTGTCCCCCAAGGATCTACCCTTGGCCCCACCTATTTCTCATCTACAAGCTGCCATTAGGCGACATCATCCAAAAGCACCGTGTTAGTTTTCACATGTACACTGACAATGCCCAGCTCTACCTCCCCATTCCCCCACTGTTACTAAATTATCAAACTGCTTATCCGACATCCAGCACTGGATGAGCAGAAATTTCCTCCAATTAAAAATTGGGAAGACCAAAGCCATGGCCTTTGGTCACCGCGACAAATTCCGTTTCCTAACTACTGAGTCCATCCCTCTCCCTGGGAACTGTCTGAGACTGAACGACACTCTTCACAATCTTGGTGTCAGATTTAAATCCAAAATGACATTCTGACCACATATCCAGACCATCACTAATACCAGATATTTCAATCTCCATAACGTCGCCTGTCTCTACCCCATCCCCAGCTCATCTGTGCTGAAACCCTCATCCATGTCCATGTTACCTTTCGACTGGACGATTCCAATACATTCCTGACCAGCCTCTCACATTCACACCACCTCCACATAGAAACGTGTGATGATCCAAAACTCTGCTGCCCATGTGCTTTATCACACCAAGTCCCGTTTACCCATCACCTCCTGTGCTCACTACATTGGCTCCTGGTCAAGCAACATCTTAATTAAAAAATTTGCATCCTTATTTTCAAATCCCTCCATGGCCTCGTCCATCCCTATCTCTATAATCTCTAGTTTTACACCCTCTGAGATATCTGCGCTTCTCATTCTGGCCTCTTGAACATCCCTGATTTTATTTACTCCACCATTGGTGGCAGGGCCTAGGCAGGAAGCTCTGAAATTCCCTCCCTAAATTCTCCATCTCTCTAAATTAAAGATTTTTGTTCAAATCTGCCTCTCCAATCAATGTTTTGGCCATCCACCTTAATGTTGCCCTATGTGTCAAATATTTCTTTAAGAAACTCCTCTGAAGCGCCTTGGGATATTTTATTGCATTTATTGTTTTATATAAATACAAGTTGTTACTGTTTCATATCAACCAGTTTGCACACAGTAAAACTTCCTAAGCAGCAATCAGACGAGTACCAGTTAAATCCAGTTTTTTTGGTGGTGTTAGTTAAAACACGAATGTTGGTCCGGCAGCACCAGGAGAACTCCCCTGTGCACAATAGTTGGAGCTGAAAGCTCTCGTGTTCATTTAGAACCATT
This sequence comes from Cetorhinus maximus, assembly GCF_964194155.1. Lineage (NCBI taxonomy): Eukaryota > Metazoa > Chordata > Chondrichthyes > Lamniformes > Cetorhinidae > Cetorhinus > Cetorhinus maximus. The sequence goes on from NC_135901.1 coordinate 19,100,175, forward strand.
CACACCCTAAGAACAGTGCAGGGTGGGGGAAGGCAAGGGCATAGTGGCATTGTCACTGGACTAATAACCTACAGACCCAGTGCTCTGGGGACCATAGCAGATGGTGGAATTTTAATTCAGTAAAAATATCTGGAATTAAAAGTCTAATGATGACTATTGTCGATTGTCTGGTTCACTGATGCCCTTTCGGGAAGGAAATCTGCCATCCTTACCTGGTCTGGCCTACATGTGACTGCAGACCCACAGCAATGTGGTTGACTCTTAAATGCCCTCTGAAGTGGCCTAGCAAACCACTCAAGTTGTACCAAAGCCACTAAAAACAAGTCAGCACTATGGGTGTACCTGGACCACAGGGACTGCAGCAGTTCAAGAAGTCAGCTCACCACCACCTTGTCAAGGGCTATTAGGGATGGGCAATAAATGCTGGCCTACATCCCATGAAAGAATTAAAAAACATTAATAATCAGGATCATAATTTATTACTAATCAGGACACTGTTACATTAATAATCAGAATATTATTGCATCAATAATGAGGATCCTATTACATCATTGCTCAGGTTCCTATTACATTAATGATCAGAGTCCAAATACTTTAAGATTCAGGATCCCAACACATCAATAATCAGGGTACTATTACATTAATAGCCTGGTGCCTAGGGCATCAACAATCAGGATCTTTTTGTATAAATATTCAGGACCCTATTACATTAATAATCAAGATTCTATTACATTAATAATCAGCTGCCTATTGCTTCAATAATCAGGAAATTACTACAATTATCCAGAAGTTAATGCATTAATAATCAGAATTATTTCAATGATGACACAAAGATAGGTAAGAAAGTACATTGTGAAGGGACGTAAAGAGGCTACAAGGTGACATAGATAGGTTAAGTGAGTGGGAAAAGATCTGGCAAATGGAATATAATGTGGGAAAATGTGGATTTGACCATGTTGGCAGGAAGAATAAAAAAGCAGATTATCTAAATGGTGAGAGATTGCAGAGCTCTGAGATTCAGAGGGATCTGGGTGTCCTAGTGCATGAATCACAAAAGGCTAGTATGCAGGTACAGCAAGTAATTAGGAAAGCAAATAGAATGTTATCATTTATTGTGAGGGAATTGATTACAAAAGTAGGGCAGTTATACTTCATTGTACAGGACACTAATGAGACCACATCTGGACTACTGTGTACAGTACTCGTCTCCTTATTTAAGGAAAGATGTTAATACTTTAGAAACAGTTCAGAGAAGGTTAATTAAAATAATACCAGTAAGGGGTGGGTTGTCTTATGAGGAAAGACTGGACAGGCTAGACTTGTATCTGCTGGAGTTTAGAAGAGTAAGCGGTGACTTGATTGAAACATATAAGATGCTGGGGGATCTTGACAGGGTGGTTGTGGAGAGGATGTTTACTCTTGTGGGAGAATCTAGAACTAGGGGTCACTGTTTAAAAATAAGGGGTCCCCCATTTAAGGCAGAGATGAGAAGAATTTTTTTCTCTGAAGGTCGTGAGTCTTTGGAACTCCCTTTCTAAAAAGGCAGTGGAAGCAGAATCTTTGAATGTTTTCAAGGAGAGGTAGATAGATTCTTGATAAGGGGGTGAAAGGATATCTGGGGTAGGCAGGAGGTTACAGTCAGATCAGCCTTGATCTTATTGATTGGTGGAACAGGCTCAAAGTGCTGAGTGGCTCATTCCTGCTCCTTATTCATATGTTCGAGTGTCATTAATAATCAGAGTTCTGTGGCTTCAATAATCAGGATCCAATTACATTCAAGTCACTTTCCAATTGTTTCAATAATCAGGATCCTATAAGGTGAATAATCAGGATGCTATTACATTAATAATAAGAGTTCAAATACGTTAATAATCCTCCCCCCCCCTCCCCCCCGACTCAACAGCTGAAGCCCCGTCCCCACCCCACACAATAACTCCCGTCCCCTCAGATTTTCACCCTGGGGTCACACGAAGTCTGAGGCATGAAAATCGGGTCACACTGGGAAAAAGTTTGGGAAGCACTGATTTAAACAACCCCTTTCTGGACTTTAAATGCACTTATCTCATGACTCATCTCATTATCAACATCACTTCTCTATCTCCCTGATAGAAGTTATTATTATTCATGGTGATCAGGTGTCGTTGTGGGTGGGTTGTTGTTTTCAGTGTTGGCATCTGTTTCACTCCATTCTTCACCCTGAACCTGTCGGAAGTGGTGCCGTCAAACTGTACAGTCACTGCACGTTGTCATGAAAGGAGTGGATGAGACTGAGCAGCTTTGAGGGACAGTCAATTTTCTCCAAAATCTTGTAGAGTCCTGCCCTGCTGACGGTGTTGAATGCTTTACTGAGATCTACGATAGTAAGGGAAAGAGGTATCTCCTGTTCCCTACACTTCTCTTGTAGCTGGTGTATGGAGAAGATCATGTTCACTGTAGATCTGCAGCACAGGAACCGCACTGTACTTCTGGATACACTCAGTCTGCAAGTAGATGAAGTTTTTTTTAATATTCATTAATGGGATGTGGGCGTCGCTGGCTAGGCAAACATTTATTGCCCATCCCGAATTGTCCTTGTTCAGAGGGCATTTAAGAGTCAACCACATTGCTGTCACAGCATCTGAAGTCACATGTAGGCCAGACCAGGAAAGGACAGCAGGTTTCCTTCCCTAAAGGGACATTAGTGAACCAGATGGGTTTTCACAACAATCAACAATAGTTTCATGGTCATCATTAGATTTTTAATTCCAGATTTTAATTGAACTCAAATTCTACCATCTGCCATGGTGGGATTCGAACCCGGGTCCCCAGAGCATTCCCCTGGGTCTCTGGATTACTAGTCCAGTGACAATATCACGACGACATTGCCTCCCTCTTCTAAGCATGACCTTAGTGAAGACCTTCCTTGTGACAACTGTAGCTGTTGCAATCTCCTCTGTCACCTTTGCTTTTGTTTATTGTGATGATTTTTGTGTCACACATGTCTTGTGGAACAGATCCTACCTCCCAATAGAGGGGGAGATGATGAAGGTGTGGCAGTAGATGGGACTTTCCGTGCTCGAGCAGTTCAGCAGGAATTCCATCCTTGCCGGGTGCCTTTCTGCTTGCTGAATAATCAATGGCCTTTTCCAGCTCAAGTGATGAGGTTTCCTCGTCCAACTCAGCCCTGACAGGAAGCTGCTGCGGAGAGTCAAACAGAGACTGGGAGACGTCTGTCTCACAGGGAGTACAGCTCCCAGTGTTAAACCCAGTGACAACCTGCTCACTTCTGTCAGTCAGCACTTCACCATCTGCCCATTTCATGGGTGGGGCAACTTTGGTGATGGTTGGACCAAGCGGCCTCTTGATCCCATCATACATGGCACATAGTTCCTGTTGTCACAGGCAGTTTGGATTTCTTGGTGTAGGCTGATCTAGTGTTTATTTGCACAGTATCTCCTTGTCTTTTGCACAACTGTCTTGGATAACTTCAAATCATGCAGTGTTCTAGCTGTTGGGTCTCAAATCAGTCTTTGTTGTGGGTTCCACCTTTACCAAATGTTGCTGCTGCTGTGTCAGAAATGATTGAACTCAGCGACTTCCAAGCTTCATCAATATCAATGTTGATTGATGAAGCTTTTATTAATGTGCCTGTGAAATGTTTTATTGTTTTATTTGATGTTCCTTCAAAACTTAAATTCATAATGGAGGTGCTACTGTGAAGAACGTGTAAGTCAGTAAGAATTGTCAACAAGGATGAATCAGCACTTTCTAATTGCAGATGTTAATCAGTGGAACCTTTCAGACGCTGAATTGTAGATTTTGCACCAAAGATCAAGTTAGAGTTGAAGTAAATGTTCATAATTTTATTGCAAACTAGTTCCTTTTGAGAGTTCTGGAATTAAGGGGAAAGGTCACAGATGGACCTTTTAAAAATGGACACTGCAGCCCCGAATATCAGTGACATCTCCAGAATATTAAACTACAGCCAGCTCTAGGGATTGTTAATATCAGCAGAAACAAGCCATATATTGTCAGACTATCAATCCTGGATGTGATTAACAGCAGCAATAACTGTAGAATCCAATCTCTGCTGTCATTTATGAACTCGCTGATGAATCAACAGGCTGGATGACCAATGGAATCCCTTCCCACACACGGAGCAGGTGAACGGTTTCTCCCCAGTGTGAACTCGCTGGTGTGCTTTGAGGTTGCCCGCATGCCTGAATCTCTTTCCACAAGAAGTGCAGCTGAATGGCCTCTCCTCAGTGTGAACTCGCTGGTGTATCAGGCAGTGGGATGACTGGGAGAATCCCTTCCCACACACAGAGCAGGTGAATGGTTTCTCCCCAGTGTGAACTCGCTGGTGTGCTGTGAGTTCGGATGATGATCTTAATCTTTTTCCACAGTAAGTACAACTGAAAGGCCTCTCCTCAGTGTGAATTCGCTGGTGTACCACCAGGTTGGCTGACTGAGTGAATCCCTTCCCACATACCGAGCAAGTGAATGGCCTCTCCCCTGTGTGAATTCGCTGGTGTTTCAGCAGGTCAGAGGAGACAGTGAATCTCTTCCCACATACAGAGCAGGTGAACAATCTCTCCCCAGTGTGAATTCGCTGGTGCTTACTGAGATGGGAAGAATGCCTGAAGCTCTTTCCACAGGAAGTGCAGCTGAATGGTCTCTCCTCTGTGTGACTTCGCTGGTGGGACATGAGACAGGCTGACTGAGTAAATCCCTTTCCACACACGGAACAGGTGAACGGCCTCTCCCCAGTGTGACTGCGTCGATGGTTTTCTAGCTGGTATCGAGAATTGAATCCTTTACCACAGTCCTCACATTTCCATGGCCTCTCCCCAGTGTGACTGTGTCGATGGTATTCCAGCCGGGATGGATAGTTGAATCCCTTCCCGCAGTCCTCACATTTCCATGGTTTCTCCATGGTACCTGTGTCCTTGTGTCTCTCCAGGTTGGACAATCAGTTGAAGCCTCATCCACACACAAACACGTGTACAGTTTCTCCCCAATGTGAATGGTGCAATTTTCTTTTTCAGGCTATGTAACTGGTTAAAGCTCTTTCCAAGGTCAGTGCACTGGAACACCCTCATTTGGGTGTCTGTGTCTCGGTGTTTTTCCAGTCACACTGATGTTTGAAATCTTTTCCCACAGACAGAAGAGAGAAACATTCCTTCTTCCACATTTGAAGGCCGATGATATGAGATCCTGATGAATCAAGTCAGATGTTGATGTGATAATTGGTTTGAATTTCCTGTCTGTAAATCCTCCCCTTCCAATATCCTGTAAAAGGAGTTTACACAAGCCATCAATGTAAGTACAGGTAGAAATTCAGAACAGACAATTCTAGTTTCTGTGGAACATTTTTCCTCTCTCGTTTCCCCAAAGCTGTAAATCCCCATCTCACACACTCTCCCTCCTCCCTGGGCTGAAATCCAAACCCATCTCCAACATTTCTTTCCTCCACTCCCAGTTTTCTCTCTCCCTCTCTCTCCTCTTCCTGGGTTCAGTTCTCCAGCTCCTGTCTGCAGATTGACAATAAAATCAATCATTTTCTGTGCCGGTGACTGGAAACCCGAAGCCCCGCCCATTCTCTGTTGCGTCAACATGACCCCGCATGCGCACTGATCCCCGCTGAAACAAAATGGCGGCTGTTAACCTGGGCCTGTTCACGGGTGAAACCCTGGAGCTGCAAACGCAGGATCTGCAGGTTCCTATTCGAGGTTTGCGACTTACACCAGGTATTTACAAACCATCCCGTCCACTCGCCGGTTCCATCGCTCCCTCCGCCGCCGCTTTCTGCTTATCGGCTGCAGCGAGGAGAAACAAACAGATCCCCATCACCGAGACTCACACTGCGCATGCTCCCATCTAGGTGCGCCTGCGCACTGGTTCCCTGTGGCGTGATAGGGGACATTCTTCACCGCGGGGAATGTTGGGTAAAAAGGACGACATTGACTATCCAAATTAGTTTATTTCATATTCTTGTTCTGATGGGGAGATTGGGAGGGCTGGGGGGCGGGGGGTGGGGGTGGGGGGTGGGAAGCGGTGGTGAGGGTTATCAATGTACTTGTTAACCAAATTATGCAGAAACCCAAGCGCACAGACCCTCCATTATCCACCAGAAATAAGGGGAATGGAAATTGGTGAGGAATCAAGAGCCCCCAAAAGCAGCAGCAACAACACCAGAATCCAACCCCTGCACTCACATGTGAACTCAGCAGAGGTGACTCTGTGAATCGATTCAATGAGTAACTGTCAGATCGCATTCACGTGGATATTCAAGGTGATGCATTTTAGTTATGTTGGCACATATCAATAAAACAGAGAATTCTTGGAAACAGGTTGCAGCTCCTTTCATTTCAAGCATGACAGTATGTAGGTGTGAATGAATAAAAAACAATCAAATGTCTCTGTCAGATGATGTGATGTTTGGTTTGAGATTCTGGCCTGGAAATCTTTCCCTTCTAACCTCCTGTAAAAGGAGTTTCCAAAATCCATCCTTGTCAGTCCAGGATAGAAACTCACAACATTTTTGCCCAATTCCTGGTCCAAGATGACCACGCATGCGCGCTGCTGCACATTGCCCACGATAAAGATGCTGCCGTGAACCTGGGCCTGTCACTGGAAGAAACCCTCAGTCTGCTGCCACATGAAGGCATGATGCTGGAACCTTATTCAGGGCTTGTGCCCTACATCGTTTTTATGAAGCATCCCTGTCCACCCACCTGCTCCATCACTCCCTTTGCTCTTTTACCAGCTTCAGATATGACAAACAAGCCGCTCTCCACTTACACAGCAGACACTTCAAACACTGGGTGGCACTGTACCTGCACACTGCTCTCCTGTGGTGTAGATAGGAGACATTCCCCACTGCGTAGCACTGTACCTGCACACTGCTCTCCTGTGGTATGAGTAGCGGACATTCTCCACTGGGAGGCACTGTACCTGCACACTGCTCTCCTGTGGTGTTGATAGGAGACATTCTCCACTGGGAGGCACTGTACCTGTACACTGCTCTCCTGTGGTATGGATAGTCGACATTCTCCATTGGGAGGCACTGTGCCAGCACACTGCTCTCCTGTGGTGTGGATAGGGTACATTCTCCACCTCAGGTAATGCTGGGTAACTTGAGTCACTCGACAAGTCTGCATGTGTCTGCAATTTAGTCTCCAAAACACTGCAATGATTTCCACGCAGTAAAAATTGAAGTGCATATATTTTACAAATGTAAATCTCGCTCTGATAAATGGTCCATCTCATGGTTTAACACCCCTATGGTTTAAAACAGCAGATTTTCTGGATCAATCTGATCTGTGCTTTGTTAGATCTGTTTGAAATATAATATACATTGGAATTCTTTGTGCATATCATATTTGTTACCTCAAACACATTTATTTTAGTCAAATACCTTGCAGCTGATTGTCCCCCAGGCTGATTTATTCTAACAATCTTTCTCAGTTTTGTTCCACTCTTGCATTCAGCATTCCTCACTGTTATTTCTCTTTTGCTATTTTCCTAATTATTTACTTCAATACTGTTTTTTTTTCTGAATCTGTTTCCATCTGCATCCACTGCAACTGTTCAGTCTTTGGTCCCAAAGTTGGTAAGTTTGTAAGAAGTGTCATGCAGCATGATGTCTCTAACACTATTTCAGGTGGTGGGGGAAGATTACCGAGTGCAAACCATATTCACACCATCAGTTTAATGTCAGAAAATTCCGTTTGGAGCTTTTATGTTGCAGGAGATATTCATTCTGAACGAATCACATTGGAAATATTAACCATTCAGGTAAGTTTATACAGTCAAATGTTTTTCTCCAAGACCTGAGAAGCCAAAATGATGTCCCAAAGTTCAGAACTGCTCGATGAACATTGGCTATTCAGCCCAAATATACAATGCACTATTTCTGGCTGATCCTCAGCACTGCTCCCATTCTTACCCTGCTCTTTAGTGCCTCCCCATGTCATTGCTGACTGCTGCATGCAGTGGCTGCTCTATCGAGTGATTAAACACGGCTCCGCCCTGTGTGCAGGAATTCTTTTCTACACTGTGCAGTGGCTTTCAGCCCCTTAAAGCATATCAGAAAGACAATAAGAGATGGTAAATGGTATTGAAGGGGAGGACATGGGAGCTGGGGTGAGAGCAGGAAGGTGCCAGTACAAAATTGGAGGGAGGGGGAAGGAAAGAGTGTCAGTGTTTGGACCCCTCTGTCATAGACTTTTCTGCTCCTCAGCAATAACTGCAAACTGAAAGTGTTTTGATCCAAGAAGATGCCATACAGTGGAAGTACACAAGTCCAAACCCAGACCCGACTGAACCCTGTATCTCAGCAATGCTGAGCATAGAGAAATGGAATGAAGGACATGGATCTCTTTACTTGGAGAGAGAAAATGAGAAGAAGCTCCCTGCCAGGCTGCTGTCACACACACACTCACTGCTGAATGTCCAGCTGAGACTGGGAGAGTCGATTCTGGGACCAGGCTGTTGTCACACACACACTGCTGAATGTCCAGCTGGGACTGGGAGAGTCCAATTCTGGGACCAGGCTACTGTCACACAGACACTGCTGAACGTCCAGCTGGGACTGGGAGAATCCGATTCTGGGACCAGGCTACTGTCACACAGACACTGCTGAATGTCCAGCTGGGACTGGGAGAGTCCGATTCTGGGACCAGGCTACTGTCACACACAAACACACACACACACACACTGCTCAATGTCCAGCTGAGACTGGCAGAGTCCGATTCTGGGACCGGATTGCTGTTGCACAGACACACACTGCTGAATGTCCAGCTGGGACTGGGAGAATCCGATTCTGGGACCAAGCTGCTGTCACACAGACACTGCTGAATGTCCAGCTGGGACTGGGAGAGTCCAATTCTGGGGCTAGGCTGCTGTCTCACACACATACACTGCTGAATGTCCAGCTGGGATTTGGAGAGTCCCATTCTGGGACCAGACTGCTTTCTTATTCTCTTAGCCATAGGAGCTGTCTGCTTTTGGAGTGATTGTCAGGGGAGGAAAATGTGGCACAGCAAAGAGGACGTGTGTCCTCTCTGGAGGGAAACTCGGCAACAGGACGTGTGTCTTCTCTGGATTAATCCAGGCAGCAGGACGTGTGTCCTCCTCGGAAGGAAACCTACTCTCAAAGAAAATCAAGTATGTTGGAATTTAAGTGTGTTCATTCGCAGTGTTTGCATATTGATGAACAGTAATGAGCACTTTTGATTTTAATTTTGACAATAAGTACAAACACAAGACATGTGAAACTGCTGGCTATTTCAATCAGTGCTGCAGCTACTGAAAGGTTAACTGTATTGAGGTTTGTGTAAAAAACGTGTTGATCTGAAGTGTGATCTCTCAATCCTGAAGAGTCTGTTTCTGTCTTGTTGAAATTCCCTCTTTCTGTTTCCTGGTATCAGAAATAGAAATCAAAGGGAGATGATGCCCCCAATCCGTTCATCAACTGTTTGACACCTTTTAATGCATTTCCTTTCTTAATTTACAAAGATCCCGACTCCATTTGTTAACAATGGATTGCAAGTCTGTCAGTCTTTAGTAAGACTGTCAGTCAGTGTGTGTGGACTGTGTTAGACAACAGTCCCAATATCTTACCTACAGAAGTGTTAGAAATTTGAAAAGGGTGGTAGGGGAAGAGATTGTCATCACATTTTAAAAGTGCTTGGATTGAAACTTGATGTGCTGTAATCTACAAGGTTACAGACCACAAGGTGGAAAGTGGGATTGGGCTGGCACTGTATGATGGGCCATATGGCCTCCTTCTGTCCTGTAAACTTTCATTTTCAGTTTCCATCATTGAATATATTGAAGACTGAGACAGACAAAAGTTTGGTCTCTCGGGGAACCGAGGGTTATGAGGAATGGGCAGGAAAGTGGATTTGAGGCTGAAATCAGTCATGATCGTATTGAATGGTGGAGCAGGCGTGACAGGTCGTCCAGTCTAATCCTGCTCCTATCCCTTATGTTCTTACAACAGTGCTGTCTGCTTTCATCAAACACTGATTTATTTGACAGATATCCAGAATATTAAACTCCAACCCAGTTACAGGTGTAACAGCACAAAGCAAGGGAATCATTAACAGCAGAATCCAACCTCTGCAGTCACTTGTGAACTCGCTGGTGTGTCAGCAAGTGAGACGATCGAGAAAACCCCTTCCCACACACAGAGCAGGTGAATATCTTCTCCCCTGTGTGAACCCGCTGATGTGTCACCAGGTTGGATGATGAATTAAATCCCTTCCCACACACAGAGCAGGTGTACGGCCTCTCCCCGGTGTGAACTCGCTGGTGTTGAATGAGGTGAGACGACTGTCTGAATCTCTTCTCACATTGAGAACAACTGAACGGTCTCTCGTCAGTGTGAACATGCTGGTGTTTAATTAGATCCGGTGAGATTTTAAAACCTTTCCCACAATCAGAGCATTTAAAAGGCCTCTCGTCAGTGTGAACTCGCTGGTGTAACTGAAGGCTGGACATCAGAGTGAATCCCTTCCCACACACGGAGCAGATGTACGGTCTCTCCCCAGTGTGACTGCGTCGATGAGCTTCCAGCTGGGATGGGCAAGTGAATCCCTTCCCACACTCCCCACATTTCCATGGTTTCTTCGTGGTCTCAGTGTCTTTGTGACTCTCCAGGTTGGATGATCAGTTGAAATCTCATCCACAAACAGAACATGTGTACAGTTCCTCCCACTGTGAATGCTGTGATGCTTTTTCAGGCTGTGTAACTGGTTAAAGCTCTTTCCACAGTCAGTTCACTGGAACACTCTCACTCGGGTATGTGTGTGTCTCAGTGATTTTCCAGTCACACTGATCTTTGAAATGTTCTCCCACAGACAGAACAAACATTTCTCTTTCCACATTCAATGACCAATGATATTCAGTTCCTGATGAATTGAGTGAATCTGTCAGATCTCAGTGTGATGTTTAGTTTGTGTTTCCTGTCTGCAAATCATCTCCTTCTAATACCCTGTAATCAAGGTTTACAGAAGTTATCACTGTCAGTCCAGGATAGAAATTCAGAACAGACAATTCTAGTTTCCATGGAACATTTTTTTTTTCTCTTGTTTTCCCAAAAATGTTGTCCTATCAAACAAAAAGAGCCCAAAATCAGAAACAAAGTCCCAAAGAGAGCCAAGAGAACCTTATTAACTAACCAGAATGTTGTTCCCAGTGTCTGAGTCACTCTGTACCCTGAGATACCCACTGGTGATGGAAGGTACCAACCATACCGATGGACACCGCATACTCCCTCTCCAGGGCCACGTGGGCCTGGACAAGAGCATGGAAAAGAGGCCAGCAGCCTTTTATGGGCGCAGGCAGGAAAGTGGAGTGATGGACCCAATAAGATCAGCCATGATTGTATTCAATGGCGGAGCAGGTTCGATGGGCCGATTGGCCTTCTCATGCTCCTAATTGTTATGCTCAGATCAGACAGTGTGACTATCCCCCTCCATGGGCCCTGCTGATCCAGGTGCTATAAACCAAAAGTTGAAGGGCAGCCCCTTCAGGGACTGCAACCTCTCCCAGTGAATATATACATGGCCCATGGACTCCTCTTGGCTGCAAACATCACCTGCAGCCTGGGAGTGGGTAAAGTTGTTTAAAAACTTGTTGCCCAGGATACCTCAGCTCCCGGGCAGTAGGATCCTGCAGTGTACATGTGAAAACTAACATGGTACTTTTGGATGATGTCACCTAGTGGCAGCATGTAGATGAGAAATAGCAGGGGCCAAGGATAGATCCTTGGTGGACACCAAGTTCAAGGACTTTGGTGATGAAAGGGAGGTTGGAGACGGGGTGGGTAGTGTGTGAGGATGTGGGGTCAAGAGTTGTTTTTTCTCAGGGTGGTGATGATGGTGGATTTAAAAGTGAGGGGGACAGTACCAGAGGAGAGAGAGAATCACTAACAATATCAGGTACCATGGAGAAGCTGGATGGTCAGCAGTTTAGTTGGAATAGGGTCAAGGGAGTAGAAAGTCTCACGGACATGATGAGTTCTGACAGGGAATGAAGGGAGATAGGAGAGAAACTAGAGAAAAATATGATTTCAGAGCTCAGACAGAGCGGAACTTTAGAGGTAGTTTGGCCTGGTGGGCTAGGCTGGGAGGGAAGTGGCCGGCACAGCAGACGCAGCTTAATCTCAGTGACTAAAAAGTCCTTGAGCTCCTCGCACTTGTTGCTGGAGAAGAAGGAGGAGACAGAGGAGAGCGAGAGCTCTTGAAAAGGAGTTAACTTGTGTTAGAGATATTGAATAGATTTGCCAGACTGTGTCTGACACAACTACATTTTATTAAATTGTGTTCAGAATATTTACACCTGTAACTGGGCTGGAATTTATTAACATCAACGGAAACAAACCCCCATAAACATTGTGGTGTCCTGATGTGATTAACAGCAAAACCCAACTCCTGCAGTCACTTGTGAACTCGCTGGTGCTTCAGGAGGTTGGATTTCTGAGTGAATCTCTTCCCACGCCCTGAGCAGATGAACGGCCTCTCCCCAGTGTGAATTCGCTGGTGTAAAGTGAGTTGAGATGACCACCTGAACCCAGTCCCACAGTGAAAGCACCTGAATGGTCTCTCATCAGTGTGAACACGTTGATGGGACATCAGTTCCCTGGAACCGTTATAGCACTTCCCGCAGTCTGGCATTTAACAGAGGAGGCCAAGTGGAGACCTAAATGAACTGTATAAAATTATGAGAGGTCTAGATAGATTGAATAGGAAGGCACTATTCCCCATGATTGAGGGGCCCATAACTATGGGTGTGGATTTGAGTAGCAGGAGGTTTAGGGATTCAAGGGAATTATTGTTCTCCCAGTGGGTGGTGGAGATCTGTAACCCACTGCCTGAAAGGATGGTAGACAGAGAAACCCTCATAACATTTAATAAGTATTTGGATGTACACTTAGGCTACAGAGCAAGATCTGGAAATTGGAATTAGGCTGCATGACTACTAGTTGGTCATCGTGGGCACAACGGGCTGAATGAAATGCAACATGGGCAACAAACTTTGACAAAAACTGGGATAGTAACTCTCACTATTAACACAGGTCAATGGTCCACTCATTTAACTGCCAAGTATGCTAATATAGTTATTTCAGCACACGAGTTAATTTGCCTGCATACATCGTAGTACAATACCAAATTCTTTAACTTTCCCAATGAGATCGATGCAATTAGTCTCAAATGTAACAAGGGAAAATCATTAAAAAATTCCCAGTCACTCTGATACCTGAAATATTTTCTCACACACAGAACAGACAAAACATTTTACCTTCCACATTCAAAGGCCAATATTATTCATGTCTTGATGAATCGAGTGACTCTCAGATCATGACGTGGTGTTTGGTTCAAGGTTCCCGTTAGTAAATCCTCCCCCTCTTGAGTTTCAAAGGAATTTCACTCTCGGTCCCGGAAAGAAATTCACAACGTTCTCTCTTCCGGCTTCCTGTTCCGGCATGACTGCACATGCGCCATGCCGCACATCACCCTCTTTAATATGGCGGCCGCGCACGCGCCTTGCTGCAGATTGCCCCAATAAGGATGGCAACCTCGGCCTGTCACCAAAAAAAAATCCCTGCTCCTGCCCCGCTCGGTGCAAATGTCGAACTGTGTCAAAGGTGCTGGAATGGAGCTCTCAGCTTGCAGAGAATTCCCCAATGATGACAGACGGTTGTATCCAGAATGCTCCGCATGCGTGAATACGGCATATCTCCATCAGAGGGTCTGTAACGCGCAGGCGTTATATGTGGTATATAAAATCCCTCTGAATCTCCTGCTTCCCCTTTCCACCTCTGTCTCTCCTGTTATACAGGCCAGAGTCTCGTGTTGGTTCAGACTGGGTGGTGGGTTCCCTTTCCTGAAGGACATTAGTGAACCAGTCAGGTTTCAATGACATAAAAACAAAAAACTGCGGATGCTGGAAATCCAAAACAAAAACAGAAACACCTGGAAAAACTTAGCAGGTCTGGCAGCATCGGCAGAGAAGAACAAAGTTGACGTTTCGAGACCTCATGACCCTTCAACAGAACTAAGTAAAAATAGGAGAGGGGTGAAATATAAGCTGGTTTAAGGTGGGGGGAGAGAAGTGGGGGGGTGGTGGGGGGTGGTTGTAGGGACAAGCAAGCAGTGATAGGAGCAGATAACCAAAAGATGTCACAGACAAAAGAACAAAGAGCTGTTGAAGGTGGTGATATTATCTAAAAGAATGTGCTAATTAAGAATGGATAGCAGGACACGCAAGGTACAGATAGCTCTAGTGGGGGGTGGGGTGAAATAAGACTAAAAGGGCATAAAAGGTATAGATTTAAAAATAATGGAAATAGGTGGGAAAAGAAAAATCTATATAAATTATTGGAAAAAACAAAAGGGAGGGGGAAGAAACGGAAAGGGGGTGGGGATGGAGGAGGGAGTTCAAGATCTAAAGTTGTTGAACTCAATATTCAGTCCGGAAGGCTGTAAAGTGCCTAGTCGGAAGATCAGGTGCTGTTCCTCCAGTTTGCGTTGAGCTTCACTGGAACAATGCAACAAGCCAAGGACAGACATGTGGGAAAGATAGCAGGGTGGAGTGTTAAAAAGGCAAGCGACAGGGAGGTATGGGTCATTCTTGCGGACAGACGGAAGGTGTTCTGCAAAGCGGTCGCCCAGTCTGCGTTTGGTCTCTCCAATGTAGAGGAGACCGCATTGGGAGCAACGAATGCAGTAGACTAAGTTGGGGGAAATGCAAGTGAAATGCTGCTTCACTTGAAAGGAGTGTTTGGGCCCTTGGACAGTGAGAAGAGAGGAAGTGAAGGGGCAGGTGTTGCATATTTTGTGTATGCATAGGGAGGTGCCGTAGGTGGGGGTTGAGGAGTAGGGGGTGATGGAGGAGTAGACCAGGGTGTCACGGAGGGAACGATCCCTGCAGAATGCCAGCAAGGGGGGTGAAGGGAAGATGTGTTTGGTGGTGGCATCATGCTGGAGTTGGCGGAAATGGCAGAGGATGATCCTTTGAATGCGGAGGCTGGTGGGGTGATAAGTGAGGACAAGGGGGACCCTATCATGTTTCTGGGAGGGAGGAGAAGGCGTGAGGGCGGATGCGCGGGAGATGGGCCGGACACGATTGAGGGCCCTGTCAACGACCGTGGGTGGAAAACCTCGGTTAAGGAAGAAGGAGGACATGTCAGAGGAACTGGTTTTGAAGGTAGCATCATCAGAACAGATGCGACGGAGGTGAAGGAACTGAGAGAATGGTATGGAGTCCTTATAGGAAGTGAGGTGTGAAGAGCTGTAGTCGAGGTAGCTGTGGGAGTCGGTAGGCTTGTAATGGATATTGGTGGACTGTCTATCACCAGAAATTGAGACAGAGAGGTCAAGGAAGGGAAGGGAAGTGTCAGAGATGGACCATGTGAAAATGATGGAGGGGTGGAGATTGGAAGCAAAATTAATAAATTTTTCCAGGTCCCGACGAGAGCCCCATGTGGATTTCAACTGAAATTCCATCCCTCATGTTTCGAACCCAGCCAGGATTACAGGTATCTCCGGGACATAAAACGTTTCTCAGACTGCTGTTCCCGTCGCATTCTGAGATCCACACTCAGTGCCATGCGCCGCCATATGAACACACTCGACCTCTCCCTCCAGCAGCACCGCCGCACCCTTTTTCAAAGCTGCGCATGCCCCCAGTTTCATTTTATTCTTCGTCTCATCCGACGCCTCAACAAGAAACTTTTTCTCTTTCCCTCAAGTGCTAAGGAACGCAAGCTCCAACAACTCATCGACACCAACACCCATCTAGGACCCTCCACCCCTACCTGTCCCTCCGTCCCCACCCCATCTTCCAATCCCTGCCCGGCCGTGTATTCACTATACCCCCTGACCTTCCCCTCTCCGACGCTGAACGTTCAGTGCTCAGCAAAGGACTTAGTTTCATACCCTTACGCTCTCATCTCAATGAATTTCGGGCTCGGCACGATGCTGAACTCTTCTTCCGCCACCTTCGTCTCCATGCTTACTTCTTTGGGCAGGAATCCTCTCCCTATTCAACGGATCCTTGTACCCACCTCCAAAATTCTCCCTCCACCTGGACCCCTCCCTCTGTATTCTTACCTTCTCTTGATCTTTTCATTGAGAACAGTCGGCGTGACATTAGTTGTCTCAATTTCTCGGCTCCTCTCACCCATTCTAATCTGTCTCTCTCTGAACTTACTGCACTCCGTTCTCTCAGGTCCAACCCTAACATTGTCATCAAACCCGCTGACAAGGGTGGTGCTGTTGTTGTCTGGCGCACTGACCTCTACCACATGGAGACTGAGCGTCAACTCGCAGACACTTCCTCCTACCTCTTCCTGGACCATGACCCCACCACTGAACATCAAGCCATTGTTTCCAGGACTGTCACTGACCTCATCTCCTCTGGAGATCTTCCTCCCACAGCTCCTAACCTGATAGTCGCCCAACCTCGGACGGCCCGCTTCTAACTCCTACCCAAAATCCACAAACAGGACTGTCCCGGAAGACCGATCGTGTCAGCCTGTTCCTGCACCACGGAACTCATTTCTCGTTATCTTGACTCCCTTCTCTCTCCCCTTGTCCAGTCCCTTCCCACCTACATCCATGATTCCTCTGACACCTTACGTCACATCAACAATTTCCAGTTCCCTGGCCCCAATCGCCTCCTCTTCACCATGGACGTCCAATCCCTCTACACCGCCATCCCCCACCAGGATGGTCTGAGGGCTCTCAGCTTCTTCCTCGAACAGAGGCCCGAACAATCCCCATCCACCACTACTCTCCTCCACCTGGCTGAACTTGTTCCCACACTGAACAATTTCTCCTTTAACTCTTCTCACTTCCTCCAAATAAAAGGTGTGGCTATGGGTACCCGCATGGGCCCCAGCTATACCTGTCTCTTTATGGGGTACGTGGAATATTCCTTGTTCCAGTCCTACCCCGGCCCCCTCCCACAACTTTTTCTCCGGTACATCGATGATTACTTCGGTGCTGCTTCATGCTCTCGTCAGGACCTGGAAAAATTTATTAATTTTGCTTCCAATCTCCACCCCTCCATCATTTTCACAAGGTCCATCTCTGACACTTCCCTTCCCTTCCTTGACCTCTCTGTCTCAATTTCTGGTGATAGACTGTCCACCAACCTCCATTACAAGCCTACTGACTCCCACTGCTACCTCGACTACAGCTCCTCACACCCCACTTCCTATAAGGACTCCATACCATTCTCTCAGTTCCTTCACCTCCGTCGCATCTGTTCTGATGATGCTACCTTCAAAAACAGTTCCTCTGACATGTCCTCCTTCTTCCTTAACCGATGTTTTCCACCCACGGTAGTTGACAGGGCCCTCAACCGTGTCCGGCCCATCTCCCGCGCATCCGCCCTCACGCCTTCTCCTCCCTCCCAGAAACATGATAGGGTCCCCCTTGTCCTCACTTATCACCCCACCAGCCTCCGCATTCAAAGGATCATCCTCCACCAACTCCAGCATGATGCCACCACTAAACACATCTTCCCTTCACCCCCCGGCAGCATTCCGTAGGGATCGTTCCCTCTGTGACACCCTGGTCTACTCCTCCATCACCCCCTACTCCTCAACCCCCACCTACGGCATCTCCCTATGCATACGCAAAATATGCAACACCTGCCCCTTCACTTCCTCTCTTCTCACTGTCCAAGGGCCCAAACACTCCTTTCAAGTGAAGCAGCATTTCACTTGCATTTCCCCCAACTAAGTCTACTGCATTCGTTGCTCCCAATGCGATCTCCTCTACATTGGAGAGACCAAACGCAGACTGGGCGACCGCTTTGCAGAACACCTTCGGTCTGTCTGCAAGAATGACCCAGACATCCCTGCTCTCTTTCCCACATGTCTGTCCTTGGCTTGTTGCATTGTTCCAGTGAAGCTCAACGCAAACTGGAGGAACAGCACCTGATCTTCCGACTAGGCACTTTACAGCCTTCCGGACTGAATATTGAGTTCAACAACTTTAGATCTTGAACTCCCTCCTCCATCCCCACCCCCTTTCCGTTTCTTCCCCCTCCCTTTTGTTTTTTCCAATAATTTATATAGATTTTTCTTTTCCCACCTATTTCCATTATTTTTAAATCTATACCTTTTATGCCCTTTTAGTCTTATTTCACCCCACCCCCACTAGAGCTATCTGTACCTTGCGTGTCCTGCTATCCATTCTTAATTAGCACATTCTTTTAGATAATATCACCACCTTCAACAGCTCTTTGTTCTTTTGTCTGTGACATCTTTTGGTTATCTGCTCCTATCACTGCTTGCTTGTCCCTACAACCATCCACCCCCCACCCCCCCACTTTCCCCCCCCCCCCCCAACCCCCACACCTTAAACCAGCTTATATTTCACCCCTCTCCTATTTTTACTTAGTTCTGTTGAAGGGTCATGAGGTCTCGAAACATCAACTTTGTTCTTCTCCACTGATGCTGCCAGACCTGCTGAGTTTTTCCAGGTATTTCTGTTTTTGTTTCAGGTTTTAATGACAACCCGGCTGCTTTCATGGTCACTTTTTCCTGGTGCTGACGTCACAAAGTCCCAGATACATTCAGCTCAGTTTCACAACCTGCCTTTGTGTTTTCATGGGTTCTCTCACACTCTCTATTTCCTGTTTTAAATTCAGTTTACAGGTTATTACAAGGGGAGGATTTACAAACTGGAAGATCAAATCAAAGACCACATCACGATCTGATTCATTGGCACCTGAGTTGGATTTTGAACATGGAAGCAAAAAGAACCGTTCACAGTGGAGAGAAACTGTACACGTGCTCTGTGTGTGGATGAGGCTTCAGTGGATCATCCAGTCTGTTGAGACACAAGCGGAATCACACCGATGAGAAGCCATGTCAATGTACAGACTGTGGGAAGAGATTCAGTTACCCGTATGTGTTGGAGATTCATCAACTCAGTCACACCGGGGAGAGACCATTCACTTGCTCCATGTGTGGGAAAGGATTCACTTGGTCATCCACCCTACTGGAACACCAGAGAATTCACACTGTGGAGAGGCCATTCACCTTCTCAGTGTGTGGGAAGGGATTCACTGATTTCTCTCTTGTGCTGAGACACCAGCTGGTTCATACCGATGAGGGAAAGTTTAAATGTTGTGACTGTGAAAAAAGCATCAAACACCCTTCGACACTGAGGGAGCACCAGAGCATTCACATCAGTTCCACACCATTCAGCTGCGCTCGCTGTGGGAAGAGCTTTTGGGGATCTTCCAACCTGCTGAAACACCAGCAAGTTTGTACCGGGGAGAGGCTATTCACTTGCTCCGAGTGTGGGAAGGGATTCAATACTTCATCTACCCTGCTGAAACACCAACAAGTTGACACTGGTGAGAGGCCATTCACCTGAGTGAGTGAGAGAGAGAGAGAGACAGAAGATGTGTGTAGATTTTTGTGTTGGTGTGTATTTGTGCTGCTCTTCAATAGCTGCTTTCCAGATCCCTTCCTTTCCACTCACTATTATCCTCAGATAGTTCATAAATTCCTTGTGTGCATCACCTTCCAAAACGTCTATGGTCTCCACTTTAAATACTTCCATCAGTTTTACCAATATATAGCAATGGGATTGCTGTTATCTCAGGAATCAGTTCTGAAAATACTGTTATAAAAGCAAAATACTGCAGATGCTGGTAATTTGAAATCAAAACAGAAAATGCTGGAAAAACTCAGCAGGTCTGACAGCATTCATGGAGTGAGAAACAGAGTTAACCATTCGAGTCCGTATGGCTCTGAAGAAGAGTGAGTCTGTGAGTCTGGTTGTAATAGACCAGATCATCTCACCTAACACCAATCCATGAGGTCATCTGAGTCTCAGGTATTAATTCCATTGTCCAAAGTAGCGAACATACATCAGTTAACTTCTTTGAACCTGATTCAGCACACCCTCTCTACACATACTACAAGAGGTTGTCTTTGGGATCAATTGTTCTGTGTAGTTTTTTTTTTGTAAAAATATACTTTATTCATAAAAAATCTTCAATCACATTCAAAACCATTTCAAAAACAACATTACAAGGGTACAATCCAGGTTAAACTTTTACAAAATGTATCACCAGGTGCATCAGTACAAACAATATTACAATCATTTACAGCCTTTCATTTTGATCTGTACAGCCCGAGGGGCTCTAAACAGTTCCCAGTCTCTCGGTGCGCTGTGGTAGAAAGGTCTTAGACAGCGACCCTTCCCCATTGCGCCTTTGCGGCAGCTGCCCCAAGCTTTAGTGCGTCCCTCAGCACGTAGTCCTGGACTTTGGATTGTGCCAGTCCGCAACAATCGGTCGGGGACAACTCTTTGTGCTGGAAGACCAACAAGTTTCGGGCAGACCAAAGCGCGTCTTTCACCGAGTTGATGATCCTCCAGCTGCAGTCGATGTTTGTCTCGGTGTGTGTCCCTGGGAACAGCCCGTAGAGCACAGAGTCCTGTGTCACAGAACTGCTCGGGATGAACCTCGACAGCAACCACTGCATCTCTCTCCAGACTTTCTTTGCAAAGGCACAATCCACAAGGAGGTGAACAACAGTCTCTTCCCCACCACAGCCACCTCGAGGGCAACGTGCAGAGGGGGTGAGACTCCTGGCGTGTAGGAAGGATCTGACGGGGAGGGCCTTTCTCACCACCAGCCAAGCTACGTCTTGGTGCTTGTTGGAAAGTTCTGGCGATGAGGCATTCTGCCAAATGACTTTGACAGTCTGCTCGGGGAACCATCCCACAGGGTCCACCCTCTCCTTTTCCCTCAGGGCCTCTAGGACGTTACGTGCTGACCACTGCCTGATGGACTTGTGGTCAAAGGTGTTTTTCTGCATAAATTTTTCCACCAGGGACAGGTGGTACGGCACGGTCCAACTATTTGGAGCGTTCCGCGGCAGCGTGGCCAGACCCATCCTTCGCAACACCGGGGACAGGTAGAACCTCAGCACGTAGTGACACTTGGTGTTTGCGTACTGAGGGTCTACGCACCGCTTGATGCAGCCACACACAAAGGTGGCCATCAGTATGAGGGCGATGTTGGGCACGTTTTTTCCCCCTTTATCTAGAGGCTTGTACATCGCGTCCCTGCAGACACGATCCATTTTCGACCTCCAGATAAAGCGGAAGATGGCTCGAGTGATCGCCATCGCGCAGGAGTGTGGAATGGGCCAGACCTGCGCCACGTACAGCAACAGCGAGAGTACCTCACACCTGATGACCAGGTTCTTACCCGCAATGGAGAGGGAGCGTCGCTCCCACATGCCCAGTTTCCTTTTCACCATAGCCACTCGCTCCTTCCAGTTTCTAACGCATGCCCCGGTCCCTCCGAACCATATCCCCAGCACCTTCAGGCCGTCAGCCCTGACAGTGAAGGGGACAAAGGATCGGTCAGCCCAGTTCCCAAAGAACATGGCCTCGCTCTTCCCACGATTTACCTTGGCTCCCGAGGCCAGTTCGAACTGGTCGCAGACGTGCATCAGTCTGCGCACCGACAGCGGATCCGAGCAGAAAACGGCGACGTCGTCCATGTACAGGGAGGCTTTTACCTGAGTGCCTCCACTGCCTGGGATCGTCACTCCTCTTATGCCCGGATCCTTCCTGATGGACTCGGCAAAGGGTTCTATGCAGCACACGAAAAGGACAGGCGAGAGAGGACAGCCCTGCCTGACTCCAGATTTAATCGGAAAGCTATCTGTTTCCCACCCATTGATTGAGACTGCGCTACTGATGTTAGTGTAGAGCAGTTGGATCCAATTTCGAATTCCCTCCCCAAAGCCCATTTTGGAGAGCACATCCCCCATGTAGGTGTGCGATATTCTGTCAAAGGCCTTCTCCTGATCCAAGCTGATGAGGCAGGTATCCACACCCCTGTCCTGTACATAGGCAATCGTATCCCTGAGCAGCGCCAGGCTGTCAGAGATCTTCCTGCCTGGCACAGAGCAGGTCTGGTCAGGGTGAATCACCAATTCCAGAGCGGATTTGACCCGGTTGGCGATGACCTTGGACAGAATCTTATAGTCCACATTCAACAGTGAAATGGGTCGCCAATTTCTAATTTCCTCCCTTTCCCCCTTGTGCTTGTAGATGAGGGTGATGATGCCTTTCCTCATGGATTCTGACATGCTGCCGGCCAGGAGCATACTCTCGTACACTTCTAGCAGGTCTGGGCCGATCAAGTCCCACAGAGCCGAATACAACTCCGCCGGCAGGCCGTCGCTTCCGGGGGTTTTACTCTTCTCGAAGGACTCGAGGGCCTTAGTCAGTTCGTCAGGAGTTAGCGGTTTGTCTAGGCTCTCCCGCGTACTGTGGTCTAGGACCTCCGTGATAGAGGACAGGAAGGACTGGGAGGCCGTGCTGTCCGTGGGCTTCACGTCATACAGTCCGGCATAAAAGGATTTGCTGATCCTCAGAATGTCGGACCGTGATGACTTTACTGAGCCGTCTTCTTCCTTCAGGCTGCTGATCACAGAGCGCTCTCTGTGTACCTTTTGGAAGAAGAAACGTGAGCACGTCTCATCCTGCTCCACGGAGCGGACTCTGGAACGGAAGATGATCTTGGAGGCCTCCGAGGCAAAGTGCGAGGCTTGCTGGCCCTTCACCTCTTGGAGCTCCTCCTTGACATCGACCCCCATCGACTGCAGCCGGAGCAGATTCTGCATCTTTTCCTGGAGTCGGGACATTTCCCTCTGTTCCTTTCTAGCTTTCTGGGTGCCTTTGCGGATGAAAAACCTCTTGATGCTTCCCTTGATCACTTCCCACCAGTGTGTCAGGGACTCAAAGAGGGGTTTCACGGTTCTCCAACCTTTGTAATCCCTCTTGAGCTCCTCAATGTTCTCTGGGGTCAGCAGTTGCACATTTAGCTTCCATGCCCCCCTGCCCACCCTCAGGTCTTCCTCCAAGTGGCAGTCCGCCAGTAGGAGGCAGTGGTCAGAGAAGAACACCGGCTTGACCTCGGTGGATCTGACTGTGAATGCACGGGACACAAACAGGAAGTCTATCCTGGAACGAATGGACCCGTCTGGCCGCGACCAGGTGTATCTACGCTGCGCTCCGTCTGCAGGGTTGCTGAAGACGTCGTGCAGCTTGGCATCCTTAACTGTTTCCATCAGGGATCTGGACGTAGCGTCCAATCTGCTTCCGGCCCTGCCGGATCGTCCAGCCGCATCGATGATGCAGTTGAAGTCCCCGCCCAGAATGACCGGCCTGGAGGTCGCCAGCAGCAGTGGGAGCTGCTGAAAAACCTCCAGCCGCTCAGCCCCTTGTGCCGGGCCATACACGTTAATTAACCGGAGTGGAGCGTTCTTGTACATTACGTCTGCTACGAGGAGTCGCCCGCCCACCACCTCCTTGACCTCGGAGACGGTGAAGTTGCCTCCCCGCAGCAGAATACCCAGGCCGGAGGAACGAGAGTCGTTTCCGCCCGACCAGATCGATGGCCCGTGGGACCACCATCGTGACCATTGCCTGTAGGAGCTGAGGTGCGGTATCGCACACTCCTGCAGAAACAACAGGTCAGCTTTGACCTTGGCTAGGTAGTCCAAGGTCGCAACACATCGCGTAGTAGATTTAATGCTACGCACATTTATGGATACAATCGTTAAACCCATTTTAAAGCATTTATTCTCCTACCAAAACCACTGTCTCTGAGAGTCCCAGACCTTTAGTCTGCTCCTTCATACCCGTAGTGAGCTCAAATTCCTTCACTTTGGATGGGCTGAGGTAGATCTCCTTGGCCGTGTTCTGCTCCAGTGGCATCTGGAGGTTCACGTAGAGAGCGGGTTTTGAGATGACCTTTGCTGGAGAAGCTTCTCCAAAACTCACCCCCTCTGGGGTGTTGCTGTTCCCGGCTTCCTGGAGCTGGGGTGCGATGATTGCCTCACTGCTCCCAGATTCCAGGGGCTGTGGTGCACTGGCCTCCTCAGGTTGCAGGCAAAGTTGGGGTGCGCTGGTCTCCTTGTTGTCTCCAATTTTCTGGAGCTCGGGTGTCTCGTCCTCCAACGCCCTGGAGCTTTGCCGCCTCTTCTGTCGGTGCCGCTCTGGCACTTCCTCATCCGAAGAGCTGCTGCCCTTGTCATCCGTGTCGGATGGGAGACGCCTCTTGCCGCTTCTCTGGGAAACGCCCTTGCTTCTTCTTCGCTCCCTCTTACTTTTCTTCTTCTTCACCGTCCGCCACTCCCCCTGCTGCTTTTCCACTGCTGCCTCCTCCTCCATTGATTCGCTGGCCTGAGGACTGGGAGGTTCAGGGGGTAGTGCTGTTGATTGGCTCTCTGCTGCCTCAATCTCTTTCTCCACCTTGTCTCTCTCTGTGTCCTCCTTTGTCCCGTTGAGCTCCCTGGGGGCCTTGGTGGTTGGAGTGACACGGAACCTTTCTTCTGCTTCCCCCTGGTCGGCTTTGGCTGCCTGTGCGTAAGTACGGCAGCGTTTGGGGCAGGTCCTGTAGAGGTGACTTGCCTCGCCACACAGGTTGCAGCACTTGGCCTGTTTGCAGTCTTTTGTCTGGTGCCCTTCCTGTTTGCAGATCTTGCAGAGGGAGGCGCTGCAGTTGGCCGCCACATGACCAGCCTTGCCGCATGAGCGACAATGCTTGGGTTGCCCAGCGTAGACCAGGTAGCCCCGGTTTCCCCCGATAGCGAAACTGGAGGGAGGGTGAAAAATGGCTCCCTTACCATCGGTCTTTAGCGTGACCTTAAACAGGCGTTTGCCTGTCCAGATCCCCAAGTCGTCTCGAATCTCGGTGCCGCTCCCCACCTTATCGAAGTACCTGGTGAGGAAGGTGACCACGTCGGCGACAGGGACGAAGGGGTTGTACACATGCACCATCACCTCACGTTCCCGTTGCAACGGCAGAGAAAAGTGTGGCTCCGCCGTCAGGATCTTCATCTCCGGCAGGTCTCTCTTCTCCTCGAACACCCTCAGGAGCCGGACGCAGTCTGCCACTCGCTTGAACGTCACGTCAAAATAACCACCTTTGCGGGAGTCGTGCAGGGTGAAGATCTCCGTAGCTTGGAAGCCGCACGCCTTCAACAGGATCCTCCTGGTGAAGAAGCCCCGATCCATAGGTGATCCTCCTTCGCTGTGGTTCACCGTGACTCGGACGGTGATAGGTAACCCACGGTATGGATTTGGATTGCGATTGGTTATCGCCCTTCCATCCCGACCTTGCCTTGGCAGGACCATGGTGTCACCCCTGCAACACTTGATCTTAGCCAAAAGGCCGAGAAGCGAATTGTTCTGTGTATATATTTTTATCAACAGTCACAGATTGCAACTCTTTCGAGTACGATCACAGTTCTTGGTTTCCGGGAGTGGGACGTGAACCCACAACCCTCTGATTCAGAGGCGAGGGTGCTATGAACTGAGCCACAGCTGACACTTGTTCTGTGTATAACATTGATTAAATCTCTATCGTCTACTTCCTACCTGTAGGAAACTCGTTCGAGTTACCAACAGTCACAGATTGCAACTCTTTTCGAGTACAATCACAGTTCTTGGTTTCCGGGAGTGGGACATGAACCCACAACCCTCTGATTCAAAGGCGAGGGTGCTATGAACTGAGCCACAGCTGACACCTCCCTATCGTCTACTTCCTACCTGTAGGAAACTCGTTCGAGTTACCAACAGTCACAGATTGCAACTCTTTTCGAGTACAATCACAGTTCTTGGTTTCCGGGAGTGGGACATGAACCCACAACCCTCTGATTCAAAGGCGAGGGTGCTATGAACTGAGCCACAGCTGACACCTCCCTAGTTTTTTTTGTAAAAATATACTTTATTCATAAAAATCTTCAATCACATTCAAAACCATTTCAAAAACAACATTACAAGGGTACAATCCAGGTTAAACTTTTACAAAATGTATCACCAGGTGCATCAGTACAAACAATATTACAGTCATTTACAGCCTTTCATTTTGATCTGTACGGCCCGAGGGGCTCTAAACAGTTCCCAGTCTCTCGGTGCGCTGTGGTAGAAAGGTCTTAGACAGCGACCCTTCCCCATTGCGCCTTTGCGGCAGCTGCCCCAAGCTTTAGTGCGTCCCTCAGCACGTAGTCCTGGACTTTGGATTGTGCCAGTCCTAGTTTTTTTTTTTTTTTGTAAAAATATACTTTATTCATAAAAATCTTCAATCACATTCAAAACCATTTCAAAAACAACATTACAAGGGTACAATCCAGGTTAAACTTTTACAAAATGTATCACCAGGTGCATCAGTACAAACAATATTACAGTCATTTACAGCCTTTCATTTTGATCTGTACAGCCCGAGGGGCTCTAAACAGTTCCCAGTCTCTCGGTGCGCTGTGGTAGAAAGGTCTTAGACAGCGACCCTTCCCCATTGCGCCTTTGCGGCAGCTGCCCCAAGCTTTAGTGCGTCCCTCAGCACGTAGTCCTGGACTTTGGATTGTGCCAGTCCGCAACAATCGGTCGGGGACAAATCTTTGTGCTGGAAGACCAACAAGTTTCGGGCAGACCAAAGCGCGTCTTTCACCGAGTTGATGATCCTCCAGCTGCAGTTGATGTTTGTCTCGGTGTGTGTCCCTGGGAACAGCCCGTAGAGCACAGAGTCCTGTGTCACAGAACTGCTCGGGATGAACCTCGACAGCAACCACTGCATCTCTCTCCAGACTTTCTTTGCAAAGGCACAATCCACAAGGAGGTGAACAACGGTCTCTTCCCCACCACAGCCACCTCGAGGGCATCGTGCAGAGGGGGTGAGACTCCTGGCGTGTAGGAAGGATCTGACGGGGAGGGCCTTTCTCACCACCAGCCAAGCTACGTCTTGGTGCTTGTTGGAAAGTTCTGGCGATGAGGCATTCTGCCAAATGACTTTGACAGTCTGCTCGGGGAACCATCCCACAGGGTCCACCCTCTCCTTATCCCTCAGGGCCTCTAGGACGTTACGTGCTGACCACTGCCTGATGGACTTGTGGTCAAAGGTGTTTTTCTGCATAAATTTTTCCACCAGGGACAGGTGGTACGGCACGGTCCAACTACTTGGAGCGTTCCGCGGCAGCGTGGCCAGACCCATCCTTCGCAACACCGGGGACAGGTAGAACCTCAGCACGTAGTGACACTTGGTGTTTGCGTACTGAGGGTCTACGCACCGCTTGATGCAGCCGCACACAAAGGTGGCCATCAGTATGAGGGCGATGTTGGGCACGTTTTTTCCCCCTTTATCTAGAGGCTTGTACATCGCGTCCCTGCAGACACGATCCATTTTCGACCTCCAGATAAAGCGGAAGATGGCTCGAGTGATCGCCATCGCGCAGGAGTGTGGAATGGGCCAGACCTGCGCCACGTACAGCAACAGCGAGAGTACCTCACACCTGATGACCAGGTTCTTACCCGCAATGGAGAGGGAGCGTCGCTCCCACATGCCCAGTTTCCTTTTCACCATAGCCACTCGCTCCTTCCAGTTTCTAACGCATGCCCCGGTCCCTCCGAACCATATCCCCAGCACCTTCAGGCCGTCAGCCCTGACAGTGAAGGGGACAAAGGATCGGTCAGCCCACTTCCCAAAGAACATGGCCTCGCTCTTCCCACGATTTACCTTGGCTCCCGAGGCCAGTTCGAACTGGTCGCAGACGTGCATCAGTCTGCGCACCGACAGCGGATCCGAGCAGAAGACGGCGACGTCGTCCATGTACAGGGAGGCTTTTACCTGAGTGCCTCCACTGCCTGGGATCGTCACTCCTCTTATGCCCGGATCCTTCCTGATGGACTCGGCAAAGGGTTCTATGCAGCACACAAAAAGGACAGGCGAGAGAGGGCAGCCCTGCCTGACTCCAGATTTAATCGGAAAGCTATCTGTTTCCCACCCATTGATTGAGACTGCGCTACTGATGTTAGTGTAGAGCAGTTGGATCCAATTTCGAATTCCCTCCCCAAACCCCATTTTGGAGAGCACATCCCCCATGTAGGTGTGCGATATTCTGTCAAAGGCCTTCTCCTGATCCAAGCTGATGAGGCAGGTATCCACACCCCTGTCCTGTACATAGGCAATCGTATCCCTGAGCAGCGCCAGGCTGTCAGAGATCTTCCTGCCTGGCACAGAGCAGGTCTGGTCAGGGTGAATCACCAATTCCAGAGCGGATTTGACCCGGTTGGCGATGACCTTGGACAGAATCTTATAGTCCATATTCAACAGTGAAATGGGTCGCCAATTTCTAATTTCCTCCCTTTCCCCCTTGTGCTTGTAGATGAGGGTGATGATGCCTTTCCTCATGGATTCTGACATGCTGCCGGCCAGGAGCATACTCTCGTACACTTCTAGCAGGTCTGGGCCGATCAAGTCCCACAGAGCCGAATACAACTCCGCCGGCAGGCCGTCGCTTCCGGGGGTTTTACTCTTCTCGAAGGACTCGAGGGCCTTAGTCAGTTCGTCAGGAGTTAGCGGTTTGTCTAGGCTCTCCCGCGTACTGTGGTCTAGGACCTCCGTGATAGAGGACAGGAAGGACTGGGAGGCCGTGCTGTCCGTGGGCTTCACGTCATACAGTCCGGCATAAAAGGATTTGCTGATCCTCAGAATGTCGGACCGTGATGACTTTACTGAGCCGTCTTCTTCCTTCAGGCTGCTGATCACAGAGCGCTCTCTGTGTACCTTTTGGAAGAAGAAACGTGAGCACGTCTCATCCTGCTCCACGGAGCGGACTCTGGAACGGAAGATGATCTTGGAGGCCTCCGAGGCAAAGTGCGAGGCTTGCTGGCCCTTCACCTCTTGGAGCTCCTCCTTGACATCGACCCCCATCGACCGCAGCCGGAGCAGATTCTGCATCTTTTCCTGGAGTCGGGACATTTCCCTCTGTTCCTTTCTAGCTTTCTGGGTGCCTTTGAGGATGAAAAACCTCTTGATGCTTCCCTTGATCACTTCCCACCAGTGTGTCAGGGACTCAAAGAGGGGTTTCACGGTTCTCCAACCTTTGTAATCCCTCTTGAGCTCCTCAATGTTCTCTGGGGTCAGCAGTTGCACATTTAGCTTCCATGCCCCCCTGCCCACCCTCAGGTCTTCCTCCAAGTGGCAGTCCGCCAGTAGGAGGCAGTGGTCAGAGAAGAACACCGGCTTGACCTCGGTGGATCTGACTGTGAATGCACGGGACACAAACAGGAAGTCTATCCTGGAACGAATGGACCCGTCTGGCCGCGACCAGGTGTATCTACGCTGCGCTCCGTCTGCAGGGTTGCTGAAGACGTCGTGCAGCTTGGCATCCTTAACTGTTTCCATCAGGGATCTGGACGTAGCGTCCAATCTGCTTCCGGCCCTGCCGGATCGTCCAGCCGCATCGATGATGCAGTTGAAGTCCCCGCCCAGAATGACCGGCCTGGAGGTCGCCAGCAGCAGTGGGAGCTGCTGAAAAACCTCCAGCCGCTCAGCCCCTTGTGCCGGGCCGTACACGTTAATTAACCGGAGTGGAGCGTTCTTGTACATTACGTCTGCTACCAGGAGTCGCCCGCCCACCACCTCCTTGACCTCGGAGACGGTGAAGTTGCCTCCCCGCAGCAGAATACCCAGGCCGGAGGAACGAGAGTCGTTTCCGCCCGACCAGATCGATGGCCCGTGGGACCACCATCGTGACCATTGCCTGTAGGAGCTGAGGTGCGGTATCGCACACTCCTGCAGAAACAACAGGTCAGCTTTGACCTTGGCTAGGTAGTCCAAGGTCGCAACACATCGCGTAGTAGATTTAATGCTACGCACATTTATGGATACAATCTTTAAACCCATATTAAAGCATTTATTCTCCTACCAAACCCACTGTCTCTGAGAGTCCCAGACCTTTAGTCTGCTCCTTCATACCCGTAGTGAGCTCAAATTCCTTCACTTTGGATGGGCTGAGGTAGATCTCCTTGGCCGTGTTCTGCTCCAGTGGCATCTGGAGGTTCACGTAGTGAGCGGATTTTGAGATGACCTTTGCTGGAGAAGCTTCTCCAAAACTCACCCCCTCTGGGGGGTTGCTGTTCCCGGCTTCCTGGAGCTGGGGTGCGATGATTGCCTCACTGCTCCCAGATTCCAGGGGCTGTGGTGCACTGGCCTCCTCAGGTTGCAGGCAAAGTTGGGGTGCGTTGGTCTCCTTGTTGTCTCCAATTTTCTGGAGCTCGGGTGTCTCGTCCTCCAACGCCCTGGAGCTTTGCCGCCTCTTCTGTCGGTGCCGCTCTGGCACTTCCTCATCCGAAGAGCTGCTGCCCTTGTCATCCGTGTCGGATGGGAGACGCCTCTTGCCGCTTCTCTGGGAAACGCCTTTGCTTCTTCTTCGCTCCCTCTTACTTTTCTTGTTCTTCACCGTCCGCCACTCCCCCTGCTGCTTTTCCACTGCTGCCTCCTCCTCCATTGATTCGCTGTCCTGAGGACTGGAAGGTTCAGGGGGTGGTGCTGTTGATTGGCTCTCTGTTGCCTCAATCTCTTTCTCCACCTTGTCTCTCTCTGTGTCCTCCTTTGTCCCGTTGAGCTCCCTGGGGGCCTTGGTGGTTGGAGTGACACGGAACATTTCTTCTGCTTCCCCGTGGTCGGCTTTGGCTGCCTGTGCGTAAGTACGGCAGCGTTTGGGGCAGGTCCTGTAGAGGTGACTTGCCTCGCCACACAGGTTGCAGCACTTGGCCTGTTTGCAGTCTTTTGTCTGGTGCCCTTCCTGTTTGCAGATCTTGCAGAGGGAGGCGCTGCAGTTGGCCGCCACATGACCAGCCTTGCCGCATGAGCGACAATGCTTGGGTTGCCCAGCGTAGACCAGGTAGCCACGGTTTCCCCCGATTGCGAAACTGGAAGGAGGGTGGAAAATGGCTCCCTTACCATCGGTCTTTAGCGTGACCTTAAACAGGCGTTTGCCTGTCCAGATCCCCAAGTCGTCTCGAATCTCGGTGCCGCTCCCCACCTTATCGAAGTACCTGGTGAGGAAGGTGACCACGTCGGCGACAGGGACGAAGGGGTTGTACACATGCACCATCACCTCACGTTCCCGTTGCAACGGCAGTGTGCCAGTCCTAGTTCTCAATGATGATAGTATTTACCTTCTCCCTAACCTGTCCTAACCCTTCCGCTGGCTCATTTATTGAAACCAGGTCCTCTCCTTATTGTAATGGTGACATTTCCTGTCCGCCCAGTTATTCCTTTAAGTCAGACCTTGAATCGTTTGAGCATTGTTTCATCATGTTCCCAATGTTCACTAACAAATGTTGAAATGTTTACTCCGCACCCACAGGGTTTCATCTGTTTAAAGCCACAAACACAAAGGTCCAGTTTTCTCCTGGAGTTTGAGACAAATCAGCTTTTAAAATGATGCAGAGTTTCAGCCAATGAGGGAGATCCTGTCTCAGCCCCGCCCCTCATTCACTCCAATTGGTTGGAGGACCAGCCGCTCCCGCTCAGTCCTCCAGACCCGCCCCCTCTTTCTATTGGCCCGGAGCTGTCGTCAATCACTCCATCGGTCTTGTGATCTGGAGCATGCGCAGTGCGGGTGATGTTCATGCACAGACGCTTGTTTGTCTCATCTTCAGGCGGGGAGGAGGCGGATAAGCGGATGCAGCGTTAGGGGCAGTGGGTGGGAGGGGAGGCTTCACAAACACCCAGTGGAGGCCTCAACAGCCTCAATAAGAAAGTACCGGGCCCGCCTTTGCACCGAACGGAGCTGCGGGCTTTCTCCCGGTGCCAGGCCCGAGTGGACAAAGATAAAAACAAAAAGCTAAAAGCTACTGCGGATGCTGGAATCCAAAACAAAAACAGAATTACCTGGAAAAACTCAGCAGGTCTGGCAGCATCGGCGGAGAAGAAATCAGTTAACGTTTCGAACTCGCTCCTGTCCTCCATTCTTAATTAGCACTTTTCTCAGACAAAACACCTCTTTGACCCTTTTGTCTGTGACATCTTTTGATTATCTGCTCATCTCCACAATCACCACACCCTCAATGTCTCTCTCTCCCCCCACCACCGCCCCCCCCCAACCTTAAACCAATTTATATTTCTCCCTTCTTCTAACTATGCTTCAGTTCTGCCGAAGGGCCATGAAGACTCGAAACGTTAACTGATTTCTTCTCCGCCGATGCTGCCAGACCTGCTGAGTTTTCCCAGGTAATTCTGTTCTTGTTTCCGAGTGGACAAATGTGGGTTAATGAAGGAAATGCAGCAATGGATTTGTTAATGAGAAATCATCTTTAACTCACTTTACTGATCCTGGAGCAGGAGGAGAGAATGGTGTGAATTTCTATCCTGGACTGACAGGGATGGGTTTTGGAAACTCCTTTTACAGGGGGTGAAAAGGGGAAGATTTACAGGTGGGAAAGTCAAACCAAACATCACATTCAGAGAAAACCCGATTCATCAGGACCTGGATATTTGAGTGTAAGCATTGAGTTCCGTGGAGCCTGGGGCGGTAATGTCACTAAATTAGGAATCCAGAGACCCAGGCCAATACTTTGGGGATAAAGGTTTAAATCCCCTGATGGCAGCTTGTGGAATTTAAAAGCAGTTCATAACCTGGAATTTAAAAGCTAGTCACAGTGATTTTTCTTTTATCCATTCATGGGATATGGGTGTCACTGGCTAGGCCAGCATTTATTGCCCATCCCTAATTGCCCTTGTTCAGAGGGCATTTAAGACTCAACCACATTGCTGTAGGTCTGGAGTCACATGTAGGCCAGACCAGGTAAGGACCAGCTCTGAAGTAGAGTCATACGGACTCAAAATATTAACTCTGTCTTTCTCTCCACAAATGCTGTCAGACCTGCTGAGATTTTCCAGCATTTTTTGTTTTTATTTCAGATTTCCAGCATCCACAGTATTTTACCTTTATCAGAGAAGGCAAGCAGAACTCCTTCCCTAAAGGGCATTAGTGAACCACATGGGTAGTGAACCATGAAACCATTGTCGTGACTTTGTGAAATGGGGAAAGTGTGTGAAACAAGAGAGGAACAAATATTCCCCATGAACTCGAATTACCTGCTCTGAATTTCTCTCCTGGACTGACCTGTATAAATTGCTTTTACAGGGTTACAGGGAGTGGATTTCCAGACAGGAAATCAAATTAAACATCACATCCTGATCTGACAGTTCGTCAATTCATCAGAACCTGAGTATCATCGGCTTTTGAATGAGGAAGGAAAAATGTTTGTCTGTTCTGTCTGCGGGAAAAGATTTCAAGCATCAGTGTGACTGGAAAAGCACCAAGACATACACACCCAAGTGAGAGTGTCCCAGTGCACTGACTGTGAAAAGAGCTTTAACCAGTTACACAGCCTGAAAAAACAGTGAGAGAAACTGTTGTGTGTGTGGACAAGGCTTCAACTGATCATCCAACCTACAGAGACACAAGGACCCCAACACTATGGAGAATGTGTGGAAATGTGTGGACTTTGGGAAAGGATTTAGTTACATGTCTGAGTTTAAATTCATTGGCGCAGTCACACTGCAGAGACCATTTATACTATCTGCTGAAACACCAGCATATTCACTCTGATATGAGAACTTTTAAATGTCCCAACTGTGAGAACAGCCTTAACAGCAGCTGTGATCTGCAGAAACACCAAAGCACTCACACTGGGGAGAGGCCATTCATCTGCTCCATGTGTTGGAGGGGACACACTGGGTCATTCATCCTACTACAGCACCAGCAAGTTTTACACAGCAGAGAGGCTGTTCACCTGCCCTGTGTGTGGGAAGGATACGCTCGGTTATCTCATCGCTGACAAATCAAGTAGATCACAAGTGACTGCAAAGGTTATACAGAGGATTAGAAGGAGAGAATTTATGGAGAGGAAAGTATCTGCTGATCTGACAGTGTCACTCAATTCATCAGGACTTGGGTATCATCAGCATTTAAATGTGCAAGGAGAAATGTTTGTCTGTTTTATCTATGGGAAAACATTTCAAACTTCAGTCTGACTGGAAAAATACTGAGACACACACACACAAGTGAGTGTGTTCCAGTGAACTGAATGTGGAAAGAGCTTTAACCAGTTACACAGCCTGAAAAAACATCACATCATTCACAGTGGGGAGAAACTGTACACGTGTTCTGTGCGTGGATGAGGCTTCAACTGATCATCCAACCTGGAGAGACACAAGGACACATGTATCATGGAGAAACCGTGGAAATGTGGGGACTGTGGGAAGGGATTCAGTTACCCTTCTGAACTGGAAATACATCGACGCAGTCACACTGGGGAGAGGCCATTTACCTGCTCAGAGTGTGGGAAAGGATTCATTCGACTAACCCACCTCACTGCACACCAACTTGTTCACTCTGACGTGAGACATTTTAAATGTTCCAACTGTGAGAAGAGCTTTAAAACAAAACAAAATCTGCTGACTCACCAGCGAGTTCACACTGGTGAGAGGCCATTCACCTGTGCTGAGTATGGGAGGCGATTCACTCAGTAATCCAGCCTTCTGACACACCAGCGAGTTCACACTGGGGAGAGGCCATTCACCTGCCCTGAGTGTGGGAAGGGATTCGCTCAGTTATCCAGCCTTTTGACACATCAGCGAATTCACACTGGGGAGAAACTATTCACCTGCCCTGAGTGTGGGATGGCATTCACTCAGTTATGCAAACTGTTGGATCACCAGCGAGTTCACACTGGTGAGAGACCATTCACCTGCTTCGTATTGGGAAGGGTTTCGCTCAGTCATCCACCTTGCTGAGACACCAACACATTCACACCGGGGTGAGATCGTTCAGCTGCTCTGAGTGTGGGAAGGGATTCACTCAGCTCTCCCACCTCACTTCACACCAACGTGTTCACTATGAAACGAGACCTTTTAAATGTTTCGACTGTGAGAAGAGCTTTAAAGGTAAAATGGATCTGCTGACTCACCAGCGCACTCACACTGGAGAGAGGCCGTACACCTGCTCCGTGTGTGGCAAGGGATTCACTCAGCACTCCCTCCGGCTAAAACACCAACGAGTTCACACTGGAGAGAAACCATTCATCTGCTCCGTGTGTGGGAAGGGATTCACTCGTTCATTCACCCTGCAGACACAGCAGCGAGCTCACAAGTTGCAGGGGTTGGATTCTGCTGTTATTGCTACTGTTAATCACAACCAGGATTGAACCATGTTCACTCTGAAAGTTGGAGTTTGTTTCAGTTGATGTTAATAATCTCTGTAACTGGGCTGGTGATTGGTATTCTGGATATACGTTAAATAAATCAGCTTTGTGTCAAACAATGTTCACAACCTTGATTTGTCTAAGAGGAGACTGGTTGATGTCCTGTTACTGACTGTTCGATTTTTGGACCCTTTCTCCTTCATTTGGGATGATGTGGTAAACCAAAGAGTAGAGACAAGGCATGAGAGTGAGGTACGAATATTGGAAATGATAAACAAACCGTGACAGGAACAGACAGAGTACCAATCTAAGAGTAAATCAGCAAATAAGGCTAGACACTACAAAAATAATAAAAGGAAAAATCTCTGTATTTAAACACGTAGTATTCCAAACAAAACAGATGAGCTGACAGGGCAAATAGAAATAAATGAGTATGATCTGATAGCCATTACAGAGACATGCCTACAGGATGACATAGATTGGGACCTGAAATTTTTAAATATATTCATTCATGGGATGTGGCCATCACTGGCTTGGCCAGCATTTATTGCCTATTTCTAATTGCCCTTGAGGGAGGAGGTGGTGAGCTGAATATTGAAGGTTATGTAATATTTAGGAAGGACAGGAAGTTAGGAAATGGTGGAGGGGTGGCCCTGTTAATTAATGATGGTATTAGCACATTAGGTCATCACCCTCTAAGTTCAGTAAACCAGGGTGTAGAAGTGGTTTGGGTTGAGATGAGAAATGGTAAAGACAAGAAGTCACTTGTGGGAGTGGTTTACAGGCCCTTTAATTGTAACTACACAGTAAGACATAGTGTAAAGAAGGAGAAAATGGGAGCTCATCAGAAAGGTACAGCGATAATCATGGGGGATTTCAATCTACTTATAGACTGTAAAAATTATTTGGACAAAGGCAATGTGGATGAGGATTTCATAGAATGTTTTTGGGATAATTTCTTAGAACAGCACGTTCTGGAGTCAACCAGACAGCGGGCTATACTAGAGTTTGTGTTGTGCAACGAGATAGGATTAATTGATAACCTCCTAATGAAGGCACTCCTAGGCAGTAGTGATCATATGATTGAATTTTACATTCAGTTTGAGGGGGAGAAAAGTGGGTATAAGATGAGTATTTTAAGCTGAAACAAAGGGAAATTATGAGGGCATGAAAGCAGAGCTAGCTAAAAGTAACTGAGAAATGAGGTTAAGGGGTTAGTCAATCGAGATGTGGTGACATACATTAAAAAGAATATTTTAGTGTACAGAGAATAGATACATTCCAATGAGAAGGAAATTTCCATGGGGAGGAACCACTATCCGTGGTCAACAAAAAAAGTTAAAGACAGTATAAAATTTAAAGAAAAAGCATGTAACTGTGAAAAGATGGATGGCAGGTCAGAAGATTGGACAGAATATAACGAACAGCAAGAATGACCAAAAGGTTAATAAAGAGGGAAAAATTAGAGTATGAAAGAAAGCTAGCTAGAAATATAAATATGGATAGTATGAGTGTCTGTGGATATTTATGGAAGAAAAGAGCTAACAAAGTGAGCTTTGGTCCTATAGAAAGTGTGTCCGGGGAATTGATAATGGAAAGTAGGGAGATAGCAGCTGATTTAAACAAGTATTTTGCTTCGGTCTTCCCAATGGAGGATACAAGTAACATCCCAGAAATAACTGTAAATCAGTAAATTGAAGGGAGGGAGGAACTCAGGAGAGAAGTGGCTGGTGAGATAGTTGATGCGTTGGTTTTAATTTTCGAAAATTCTCTAGATTCGGCGAAGGTTTCATAGGTTTGGAATTTAGCAAAAAGGGAGGGAGACATCAAGCAGGAAACTACAGGCTTAACATCTGTCAGAGGGAAAATGTTAGAAACTATTATGAAAGATGCTATAACAGGTCACTTAGAAAAGCTCAGGGCAATCAGGCAGAGTCAACATGGTTTTGTGAAAGTAAAATCATCTTTAACCAATTTATTGGAGTCACAATTTTTTTTATTCATTCTCGGGATGTGGGTGTCGCTGGCTAGGCCAGCATTTATTGCCCATCCCTAACTGCCCTTAAGAAGGTGGTGGTGAGCTGCCTTTTTGAACTGCTGCAGTCCATGTGGTGTAGGTACATCCACAGTGCTGTTAGGGAGGGATTTTGACCCAGTGACAGTGAAGGAACGGCGATACATTTCCAAGTCAGAATGGTGAATGGTTCGGAAGGAACTTCCAGATGGTGGTGGTCCCATTTGTCTGCTGCACTCGTCCTTCTAGGTTGTAGTGGTCATGGGTTTGGAAGGTGGTGTCACAGGAGGCTTGGTGAGTTCCTGCAATGCACCTTGTAGATAGTACACACTGCTGCCACTGTGCGTCGGTGATGGAGAGAGTGAATGTTTATGGATGGGGTGACAATCAAGAAGGCTGCTTTGTCCTGGAACATGTCAAGCTTCTTAAGTGTTATTGGAGATACACTCATCCAGGCAAGTGGAGTGTATTCCATCACGTTCCTGGCTTCTGCCTTGTAGATGGTGGGCAGGCTTTGGGGAGGCAGGAGATGAGTTGCTCACCACAGGACTCCTAGCCTCTGACCTGCCCTTGTAGCCACAGTATACATATGGCTAGTCCAGTTCAGCTTCTGGTCAATGGTAACCCCCAGGATGTTGATAGTCGGGATTCAGCAATGGTAATGCTATTGAATATAATAGAGCGATGGTTAGACTCTCTGTTGTTGGAGATGGTCATTGCCTGGCACTTGCACTGGATAAAGGGGACCCGATGGATGTCCCATACTTGGATTTCCAGAAGGCATTTGATAAGGTCGCTGGGTCAAAGTCCTGGAACTCTCTTTCTAACAGCACTGTGTGTGTACCTACACCACATGAACTGCAGCGGTTCAAGAAAGCGGCTCACCACCATCTTCTCAAGGGCAACAAGGGATGGGCAATAAATGCTGGCTAAGCCTGCAACACCCACACCCCGTGAATCAATAAAAAAAGTGCCACATCAAAGGTTATTGTGGAAAATAAAAACTCCTGGTGTAGGGGGTAACATATTAGCATGGATAGAAGATTGGCTAGCTAACAGGAAACATAAAGTAGGCATAAATGGGTCATCTAATGGTTGGCAAGATGTGATGAGTGGTGTGACACAGGGATCAGTGCTGAAGCCTCAACTTTTTACAGTTTATATAAATAACTTGGATAAAGGGACCAAAGGTTTGGTTGCAAAATTTGCTGATACCACGAAGGTAAGTAGGATAGTAAGACGTAAGAGGACACAAGGAGGCTAGAAAGGGATATGCATAATTTAATTGAGTGGGCAAGACCATAAGACATCGGAGCAGAAATTAGGCCATTCGGCCCATCGAGTCTGCTCCATCATCCAATCATGGCTGATATGTTTCTCAACCACATTCTCCCGCGTTCTCCCCGTAACCTTTGGTCCCCTTACCAATCAAGAACCTATCTATCTCGGTCTTAAATACATCCAATGACCTGGCCTCCACAGCCTTCTATGGCAATGAATTCCATAGATTCACCACTCTCTGGCTAAAGAAGTTTCTCCTCATCTCTGTTCTTAAAGGTCTTCCCTTCACTCTGAGGCTGTGCCCTCGGGTCCTAGTCTCTCCTACTAATGGAAACATCTTCCCCACGTCCACTCTATCCAGGCCTTTCAGTATTCTGTAAGTTTCAATCAGATCCCCCCTCATCCTTCTAAACTCCATCGAGTATAGACCCAGAGTCCTCAAACATTCCTCATATGTTCTAAATGTGGTCTGACCAGAGCCTTATAAAAAGCAAATCCCTGCTTTTATATTCTAGTTCTCTCGAAATAAATGCCAACATTGCATTTGCCTTCCTAACTACCAAATCAACCTGCAAGTTAACCTTAAGAGAATCCTGGACTAGGACTCCCAAGTCCTTTTGCACTCCAGATTTCTGAATTCTCTCCCCATTTAGAAAATAGTCTATGCCTCTATTCTTCCTACCAAAGTGCATGACCTCACACTTCCCCACGTTGTAATCCATCTGCCACTTCTTTGCCCATTCTCCTAACCAGTCCAAATCCTTCTGCAGCCTCCTTGCCTCCTCAATACTACCTGTCTCTCCACCTATCTTTGTATCATCTGCAAACTCAGCCAGGATGCCCAGTTCCTTCATCTAGATCATTAATGTATAAAGTGAAAATTTGTGGTCCCAACACTGACCTCGGTGGAACTCCACTAGTCACCGACCGCCATCCTGAGAAGGACCCCTTCTCCCCACTCTCTGCCTTCTGCCAGACAGCCAATCTTCTATCCATGCTAGTACCTTGCCTCTAACACCATGGGCTCTTATCTTACTGAGCAGCCTCCTGTGCGGCACCTTGTCAAAGGTCTTCTGGAAGTCCAAGTAGTTAACATCCATTGGCTCTCCTTTGTCTAACCTACTCGTTACCTCCTCAAAGAATTCTAACAGATTTGTCAGGCATGACCCCCCCCCCCCCACCTTTTGATGAAACCATGCTGACTTTGCCCTATTTTACCATGCACTTCCAAGTATTCTGAAATCTCATCCTTAATAATGGACTCTAAGATCTTACCAACGACCGAGGTCAGGCTAATCAGCCTGTAATTTCCCGTCTTTTGCCTCACTCCCTTCTTAAACAGGGGGTTTACATTAGCGATTTTCCAGTCCTCTGGGACCCTCCCTGACTCCAGTGATTCCTGAAAGATCAGCACTAACGCCTCCACTATCTCTTCAGCTATCTCCTTCAGAACTCTGGAGTGTAATCCATCTGATCCAGGTGATTTATCCACCTTCAGACCTTTCCGTTTTCCTAGCACCTTCTCCTTGGTAATAGCCGCCATACTCACCTCTGCCCCCCGACTCTCTTGAACTTTGGGGATGTTACTTGTGTCTTCCACAGTGAAGACTGACGCAAAGTACCTATTCAGTTCCTCCACCATTTCTTTGTTCCCCACTACTACTTCTCCAGCGTCATTTTCCAGCAGCCCAATATCCACTTTTGCCTCTCTCTTACCCTTTATATATCTAAAAAAACTCTTGCAATCTTCTTTTATATTACTGGCTAGTTTACCCTCATATTTAATCTTCTCCCTCCTTATTTCTTTTTTAGTTGTCCTCTGTTGGTCTTTGTGGGCTTCCCAATCCCCTGGTTTCCCACTGCTCTTCACCACATTGTATGCTTTCTCTTTAGCTTTTATGCTGTCCCTGACTTCCCATGTCAGCCATGGTTGCCTCGTCCTCCCTTTAGTATGCTTCTTCTTCCTCGGGATGAATTTTTGCTGTGTCTCCCAAATTACTCCCAGAAACTCCTGCCATTGCTGTTCCACTGTCTTTCCTGCTAGGCTCATCTCCCAGTAAATTCTGGCCAGCTCCTCCCTCATGCCTCTGTAGTTGCCTTTATTCAACTGTAATACCGTTACACCTGATTCCATCTTTTTCCTCTCAAATTGCAGGGTAAATTCTATCATATTATGGTCACTTCCTCCTAAGGGTTCCTTCACCTTAAGCTCCTTTATCAAATCTGCCTCATTACACATCACTAAATCTAGAATTGGTTGTTCCCTAGTTGGCTCCACCACAAACTGCTCCAAAAAGCCATCTCGTAGACATTCCACAAATTCCTTTTCTTGGGATCCACTACCAACCTGATTTTCCCAGTCTACATGCATATTGAAATCCCCCATAATCACTGTAACCTTGCCTTTCTTACATGCCTTTTCTATCTCCTGGTGTATCTTGTGCCCCACATCCTGACTACTGTTCGGAGACCTGTACATAACTCCCATTATGGTTTTTTTTACCTTTGCAGTTCCTCAACTCTACCCACACAGATTCGACATCATCTGACCTTACGTCATTTGTTGCTATCGATTTAATTTAATTTCTTACTAACAAAGCAACCCTACCCCCTCTGCCAACCTGCCTATCTTTTCGATAGGATGTATATCCTAGGATATTTAGCTCCCAGTCCTGATCCCCTTGCAGCCATGTCTCCGTGATGCCCACCACATCATACCTTCCAATTTCAATCTGCGCCACAAGCTCATTTACCTTATTTCATATACTGCGTGCATTCAGATACAACATCTTCAGTCCTGTATTTCCCGTCCCCTTTCTCATTGTTGTCCCTTTATCTGATGTGCTTGAAGTTAGATTCCTAGCGCTTTCCAAACACGCTGTCCTATTTGGTGTTCTGGGGACTTTAATAGCCTCACCTGGGCTCTCCTTTCTTTTCAGTTTTTTTCATAATTTTCCATGAAGTTGAATCCACCCCCCCACACGCTAACCTGCTGCTTTGTTTCCCATTAGTCATACTTCTTGGAGTTTTACCCTTTCCTCTCCCTCCACTTTCTAGTTTAAAGCCCTGTTGACCACCCTATTTACCCTTTTCGCTAGAACATTGGTCCCAGATCGGTTCAGGTGGAGGCCGTCCCAACGGTACAGAACCCTCCTGTTCCAATACTGATGCCAGTGCCCCACGAAATGGAACCCCCCTTTCCTGCACCACTCCTTTAGCCATGGGTTTACTTCCCTTATTCTCGCGTCCCTATGCCAATTTGCATGTGGCTTGGGTAGTAATCCGGAGATTATAACCCTTGTGGACCTGTTCTTTAATTTTGTTCCTAGTTCCTGATAATCCCCAAACAGGTCCTCTTTCCTAGTCTTACCTATGTTATTTGTCCTGACAACAACTGGATCCTCCCCCTCCCTCTCCAATATCCTTTCAAGCCGGTCAGAGATGTCCCTCACCCTTGTACTGGGCAGGCAACATACCATGCAGGACTCTTGATCCTGCTTACAAAGGATGCTATCAATTCCCCTAATTATAGAATCCCCTACAACTACCACTTGTCTTTTTGCTCCCCCCTCTTGAATGGCCTCCTGTGCCACGGCGCCATGGTCAGCTGGCTCATCCTCCCTACAGCACTGTTCCTCGTCCACACAGGGAGCAAGTATCTCGTACCTGTTGGACAAAGTCAAGAGCTGAGGCTCCTCTGTTCCTGAACAAAGGATCCCTCTACCTGCCTCACTTGCAGTCACACCCTGCTGACCCTGACCACTGACTGAACTTGAGGTACTTAATCTACCAGGTGTGACCGCCTCCTGAAACAAAGCAGCCAGGTAACGCTCCCCCTCCCGGATGTGCCGCAGCATCCGGAGCTCGGACTCCAGCTCATCAATTCTGAGCCAGAGCTCCTCCAGCAACCAACACTTGCTGCAGATGTGGTTACTGCTGTTTGCAATGGGATCTGCCAGCTCCCACATCATACAGCTACAGCGCATCACCTGCCCAGCCATCTTGACTTAGATAATTAATTGATTAATTAGCAGTGTTTTTTTTTCAAATTTGGTGCAGATTTCCTACCAACCAATCAGGTCACAGCTTTCCTGTGATGTCACTTTTTCAGTTTTGGCTTCAGTTACTCTGTGCCCCGAGGTCACCAGTCCGGTGCTCCTCTCTCTGAATCTGCTCCCTGGAGACAAGGCCGCGAATCCGCGAGGTAAGCTAGATTTATACTCACTGCTCCGGTCCTCCTCCCTCCAAGTCTGCTCCCAGGCTCACCAATCAGCTGCTTTTTCTTTAAAATCCACTTTCAGAAGAGTGTCCCTCGCAGGTCTGCTGCACTCCAGAAGGCACTGCCTCTTCCTCTCTTTTTTTTTTAGGTTTGAGGAGGAGGGAGGGATGGAATCACTACAGCAATGTAATGTTTGAGGCTAGTCCGTTCCTTGACAGTGGGTCCTCCGCAATTCCCTCCTGAGTCACGGTGGCTGCGGTGACTTCTCCCAGAATGCTTCAGTCACTTCTCACCAGTGCCCTCTGCTGGAAAGACCTGGCAAATGGATAAAACTGTGGGAAAGTGTAAAATTGTCCATTTTGGCAGGTAAAATAATAAATAAGCATATTATCTAAATGGTGAGAGATTACAGAGCTGCGGGGTTTACAAATCCCGAGTGCAGCCCCAGAGCCGAATATTAAACAATGAACATTCTCCACTCTCACTATCCGCCGCTTCCAGCTTCTCTCCGGGAACAACCTCAACCAAAGAGACCAGGACCCTCCGAGCATGCACTGGAATGTGATGGAATACTTTCCACTTGCCTGGATGAGTGTTTCTCCAACAACACTTAAAAAGCTTGACATGTTCCAGGACAAAGCAGCCTTCTTGATTGTCACCCCATCCATAAACATTCACTCCCTCCATCACCGGCGCACAGTGGCAGCAGTGTGTAGTATCTAGAAGGTACACTGCAGGAACTCACCAAGCCTCCTGTGACACTACCTTCCAAACCCATTACCACTACAACCTAGAAGGACGACAAATGGGAACACCACCATCTGGAAGTTCCTTCTGAACCATTCACCATTCTGACTTGGAAATATATCGCTGTTCCTTCACTGTCACTGGATCAAAATCCTGGAACTCCCTCCCTAACAGCTCCAATCACCCAGCCAACCCGCGACAGATAGAGTGTTTTCTGAGATGCGATGGAGTGTGGGTAGTCCAGACACCATTAGAGATCATACCTCAGTTTATGTTTGAATCTGGGAAAGTGAGAGTGAAATTCTGCTGAAATAGGGATTGCAAAATAAGATAGAGCAACTTCCAACTGCTACCTTCTGCAACGTGATAATTGTTGTTAGTTAAACCTGACAATGAGTAAGTCTGTGACAGACGAATTATAGGAATTACCAGATGTTTATAGCATCTTATTTATTCTTTCATGGGATGTGGGCATTGTTGGCAAGGCCAGCAATTATTGTGCATCCCTAATTGCCCTTTGAACTGAGTGGCTTGCTAGTCCATTTCAGAGGGCAGTTGAAATTCAGCCACATTGCTGGGGGTCCAGGATGGCAGATCCAGGATGGCAGACTTCCATCCCTAAAGAACAC
This sequence comes from Cetorhinus maximus, assembly GCF_964194155.1. Taxonomy (NCBI): domain Eukaryota; kingdom Metazoa; phylum Chordata; class Chondrichthyes; order Lamniformes; family Cetorhinidae; genus Cetorhinus; species Cetorhinus maximus. Next base: position 19,144,107 of record NC_135901.1, read on the forward strand.
TAGCATTGCGTTTTTATGACAATTGTTGATTGTTTCATGGTCACCAATACCGAGACTAACTTTCAATTCCAGATTTTATTAATTGAATTTCAGTTCCAGCTGCAGTAATGGGATTTTAGTTAGTGTCTCCAAAGAATTGCCTGGGCATTGGGAAAATTCCCGTGACATTACAACTGCACCACCGAATCCACTTGGGAAATAACATTGACAGTCCTCTCTGATGATCTTGTGCAGCCGAGCTGGTGCAGATAGAAGGACTTGTTCTGCAAGATACAGTCTGTCTGAGTGTGACTGGAATATTCTTCTTTCAAAGTGCAGTGAGATTCAATTACTAATAGAGTCGTGAATCTGTATAAATGTAACTCAGATAGACACATCTTGTGTCATAGTTCAGTAAGATCTGATCACTTACTGATTGAGTGAGTCAGTATAAATGTAACTCAGATAGACACAGCTTGTTAGAACAGACCTGGGGAGAAGGAAGATATGAACTAACCACTGGACTGTCTGTTCTCTGGCTTTGGGAGAAAGGTGGCTACTTCTGTATATTCCAAACTACTAATAAAGCCTTTAAAGATAATTTGTTGTTTTGAGCTAAATCATTTGTTAGTATTAAAGTCAATGAGTGGGATCGACCATTGCTTCAGTCACCAGCTTAAGCACAGGAGGAGAGAGAATCTAGACAGGGGAAAAGAGTTAGTAGGTGATCAGACACTGAATCTGGAATGATGAGCAAAGAGGGAGAAGAGTCTCTGGCACAGAGAATTATAGATTTGGGGGAATGAAAGGAGAAAGAATATTCCACAGAAACTAAAATTGTCTGTTCTGAGTTTCTATCCTGTACTTAGAGTGATGGCTTTTGTAAACTCCTTTTACAGAGGATTAGGAGGAGAGGATTTGCAGACAGGGAAAGTCGGACAATCTCAGCAATATTTTAATGGACACACACACAAAAACACACACACACGTGTTCCAGTGCACTGATTGAAAAGAGTTTTAACCAGTTACAGGACATGAAAAAAAAATCACACCATTCACATTGGGGAGAAACCGTACACATGTTCTATGTGTGGCCCACCCAATCTGGAGAGACGAAATGACATCCGTGCCATGGAGAAACCATGGAAATGTGGGGACTGTGAGAAGGTTTCAGTAATCCGTTGAAGCTAGAAACTCATTGGTGCAGTCACACCAGGGAGAGACCGTTCAGCTGCTCTGTGTGCAGGAAGGGATTCACTCAGTCATCCAGCCTGCTGAGGCAGCAGCAAGCTTGAATGGAGTTGGAGTCCAGTGTCATTGCTGTTGTCGATCACATCCAACAACAATTCACCTTCATATAGAGCTTTTGACATAATACAACATCCCAAGGAGGGTTATCAAATGAAATTTGGCACAGAGCTGCAGTAGAGAAGTGAAGGTTGATGGCCAAAAACGTGGTCAATAAAGAACATCTTAAGAAGGAGGGAGAGGCAGAGATGTTGAAGGAAGGAATTACGCAGCTCAGGGACTTAGGCAGCTGAAAGCGTGTCCACCAATGGTACAGCAAACAAAATATGGGATGTGAAAGGGGCCAGAAATAGAAGAGGTCAGATATCCTAGAGAGCTGTGGGGCTGGAGGAGATTGTAAAGGTAGGGAGACGTAAGTCCATACAGGGATTTAAAATAAGGGTAATGATTTTAAAATTGAGGCGCTACTTGCCAAGGAGCCAATGTCAGTCAGTGAGCACAGGGGTGATAGGTGAATGGGGTTTGGCCTTTGTAGCACATGGGCCACAGGGATTTTGCTGACCTGAAGTTGAGTGGGGGTGGGGGGGGGTGGGGGGTGGGTGGGTGGTTGGGGCGGCTAGAAGTGCATTGGAATAGTTGGGTGCAGAGGTAACAAAGACACAGGTGAGGTTTTAAGCAGATGAACAGAAGTGGGGCGGAGTCAGACGATGTTATGGAGGTGGAAATGGGTTGTATTAATGGTGGCACAAATATGTGGTCGGTAGTTACTCTCGGTGTCAAATATGAATCAAGGCTGTGAAAAGCCTGGTTTAGTTTCAGGCAGTTGCCTGGGAGAAGGATGGAGTCAGTAGCTTGAGAATGAATTCAGAACAGGGACCATAAACAATGGCTTCGGTCTCACTAACATTTAATTGGTGGAAATTTCTGCAAATTCAGTACAGGATGTGGGCTAAGTAGTCTGATAATTTAACAACAGTGGAGAAATCGAGCGAGGTGGTGGTGTTATCAACATAGATGTGAAATCTAACAGTGTTTTCAGATGTTGTCCTGGAGGGGAAGCATGTTGACATGAAATAGGTGGGAACAAGGATAGGTCCTTGGGGACACCAAAGGTAACTGTGAGGGAGGCAGAAAAGAAATGTTGCAGATGATCCTCTGGCTGTGAGTTGATAGGTAAGCAAGGAACCAGGAGAGCTGTCCCACCCAGCTGGACAACAGTGAAGAGATGCTGCAGGAGGATTGTGTGGTAAAAGACTGTAGGCAGGTCGAGAAGCACCAGGAGGGACAGTTTACTCTCATCACAGTTACATGGAGTGTGTTTTGTGATTTTGATAAGAGCTGTTTCAGGGCTGTAACGGGGGAAGAAATCTGCTGGGAGGGATTGAAACATGGAGTTCCAGGAAAACGGACACAGACTTGGGAAGTGACAAAATGTTCTCAGACTTTGGAGAGGAAAGGGAGTTCATGGATGGGACAATAGTTTGCAAGGACCAGTGGGGTCAAGGGTTTGTGTTTTGAGGAGAAGGCAATGACAGCAGAATTAAAGGAAAATGGGACAACACCTAGAGAGAGAGAACTATTAACAATATCAGATAACATGGGGAGATTGGGTGGTCAGTGGCTTAGTGAGAATAAGATTCAGGAGGTGGGACTCATGGACAAGAGGAGCACTGAGAGGGCCTGAGGGAATCTGGGAGAAAACCTATGCAGGTTCCTGGCTCAGGCTCGGGGTGGGTGGGGTGGGGGGTGGGAAGGGGGCTGGGGGGTGGAATTTTGAGGCAATTTGGCCCACTGGGCTAGTGAAAAGGAGGGAAGCAGCAGAGGCTTCTCAATTTCTCAATCTTAGTGACAAAGAAGCTCCATGAGCTCCTTTCAGTGGTTGTTGGAGGTGGGGATGGAGGAGACAAGCGAGAGGGAGAGCACTTCAAAAGGAATTAACTTGTGACAGAGATATTAAAAAGACTCGACACACTGTGTGTTCAACACAAAGTTAATTTATTTGACTTTTTTTTACAGAATATTAGCTCCCATAACTGTGATGAAGTTTATTAACATCAGCAGAAACAAACCCAATGAGCTTGATTCAGTACTGGGTGAGGGTAAATCAAATCACGGGACATACTGGTGAAGTCGCTGGTGAATCAGCAGGTTGGATGACTGAGTGAATCCCTTCCCACAATCAGAGCAGGTAAACAGCCTCTCTCCAGTGTGAACCCGCTGGTGTCTAAGAAGGTTGGATGACTGAGTGAATCCCTTCCCACACACGGAGCAGGTGAACGGTCTCTCCCCAGTGTGAACTTGCTGGTGTGTCAGCAGTATGGATGACCGATTGAATCCCTTACCACACTTGGAGCAGGTGTACGGTCTCTCCCCAGTGTGACTGCGCTTGTGTGCAATGAGAGTAGGTGATGTCTTGAACCCAGTCCCACAGTGAGAGCATCTGAACGGTCTCTCATCAGTGTGAACACGTTGATGGCGAATCAGTTCCCCGGAACTTTTAAAGCACTTCCCGCAGTCTGGGCATTTGAAAGGTCTCTCGTCAGTGTGAACTTGCTGGTGTGTCAGCAGGTTGGTTGAATTAAAGAATCCCTTCCCACATGTGGAGCAGGTGAATGGCCTCTCCCCAGTGTGAGTGCGACGATGTGTTTCCAGTTCAGATGGGAAATTGAATCCCTTCCCACATTCCCCACATTTCCACGGTTTCTCCCCAGTGTGACAGCATTTATGTTTTGACAGGCCAGATGATCGGCTGAAACCTCGTCCACACACAGAACACGTGTACGGTTTCTCCCCACTGTGAACTGTGATTTCTCCTTCCATCTTCAAAATCCGATGATATTCATGTTACAATAAATTGGGCGACTCCATCATTTCCTGATGTGATATTTGGTTTCAGTTTCCTGACTTCAAGACCTCCCCTTCTAATTCCCTGTGAATTTAATTTAAAACAGGAAAAAGGAAGTGAGAGAGAACCCAGAAAAACACAAAAGCAGGTTGTGAAATTTAACTGAATGAATCTGATAATTTGTGGGAAAAATGACCATGAAAACTGCTGGGTTGTCGTAAAAACACAACTGGTTCACTAATGTCCTTCAGGGAAGGGAACCTGCCACCCGGTCCGGAGCTAGACAAGAGCCTGGCCTCTATGGAAGAGAGAGAGAGAGAGAGAGAGAGGGAGAGAATGGGAGAGGCAAGGATTGGAGAGGGATTTTATATATCTACTGCTTGGTCAGAACTCTGACAAAATCTCCTGAACCACTAACCTCCACCATCTAGAAGGACCAGGGTAGCAGGTGTATGTGAACACCATCTCTTCAAGTTCCTCTCCAAGTCACACACCACCCTCACTTGTCTGACTTCCAGTACTGGATGGACAGAATTTTTTTTTCATATAAACACTAGGAATCCTGAAGCCAGTCCCCACTACAAACTTCATTTCCTCGCCACTGACTACATCCCGCTCCCTGGCAACTGTCTGAGATTGACCCAGACTGTTCAAAACTTTAGTGTAATAATTCACCCCAAGATGAGCTTACAACCACATATGTGCATCATCACCAAGGCTATCTATTTCCAACTAATTAACATTACCCGACTTCACCCTAGTCTCATCTCAACTCCTGCTGAAATTCATTCCTCTGTCACCTCCAGAATCGTTAATTATCCTAATGCACTTGCAGCATTCGACCGCCCTGTAATGCTGAGGTCACCCAAAACTCTGCTGCTCATGTGTTCATTCACATCAAATCAAATTCACCCATCACCTCTGTGCTCGCTGACTGACAAAGTTTTCTGGTTAAGTAACATTAACATTTTAAATTTCTCATCCTTATTTTCAAATTACTCCATGGTCCCTCCCTATCTCTGAAATCTGGTCCATTCTCACGATCCTCTGAGATCGCTGCGCTCCACTAATTCTGACGTCCTGAGCATTCCTGATTTTAACTGTTCCACCTTTGGCAGTCGCGCCTTCAGCTTTCAGACCATAAGCTCTGGAATTTCCTCCCTAAACCTCTCGACCTTACTTTCCTCCTTTAAGATGCTCATTAAAACCTATTTGATCCGACCTTTAGTCATCTGTCCTAATATCTCCTTCCGTGGCTTGGTGTCAAATGTTGCTTTGTAACATTTCTGTGAAATGCCTTGGAACATTTAATTGTTAAAGGTGCGATATAAATACAGTTTTATGTTGTTGATTTGGACATATATCACTGTTCCTTCATCATCACTGGGTGAATAACCTGCAACTCCTTATCTTACGGCATTGTGGGAGCACCTTCACCACACGGACTGCCGTGGTTTAAGAAGGTCACACATTATCTTCTCCACAGGTAACTGGGGATGACAATATATATCACTGGTCTTGTTAGTGATGCCCAAACCCCAAGAATAAATGCTTAAAATACATATGTGTAAATAGATTAAAGGCATCTAAAGAAATACTTGTCCCAAAAACAATATCCTTTTACGTTGTATGAACAATGTTCATTTAGTAATCTTACCTCTCCTAGAATCTACCTCCTTCAACAATTTTATCTTGGAAATTGCTGGGCATGACTGGATTCCAAAGTAAAAGGAGATTACAAAAGTCATAATATTCAGTTGAGGTTAGAAGTTCAGTGAAGATGAACATTTCTGTTGTTTAAGTTTGCTATGTATAAATCCTCCCCTTCTAACTCCCTGTAAAAAGAGTTTTCAAAATCCATCATTGTCAGTCCAGGATAGAAGTTAACAACATTCTCTCCTCCTGCTTTCTGGTCCAGGATTACTTAAACAGGGACATGTATGCATTAGAAATAGTTCAGAGAGAGTCTACTCGGCTGATTCCTGGGATTAGGTGTTTATTTTAGAGGAGAGGTTGATCGGGTTGGGCCTATACTCATTGGAGTTTAGAAGAATGAGGGGTGATCTTATTGAAACGTAAGATTCTGAGGGTGCTTGACAGGTTGGATGCCGAAAGGATGTAGGAGAATCATACAAAAAAAAAGATAAAATCATATAAAAAATAAGGGGTCTCCAATTTAAGACTGATTGTTTGGGCATTTATTGCCCATTCCTAATTGCCCTTGTTCAGAGGGCATTTAAGAGTCAACCACATTGCTGTGGGTCTGGAGTCACATGTCAGCCAGACCAGGTAAGGACCGCAATTTCCTTACCTAAATGACGCTCGTGAACCAGGTGACAATGATTTGATTGTCATCATCAAACTTTTAATCACCAGATTTTTGTTGAATTCAAATTTTACCATCTGCTGTGGTGGGATTCGGTACCCTCAGTATTAACCTGGGTCTCTGGAATACTAGCCCAGTGACAATACTACCCTGCCACCGCCTCCCCTAAGGCCACAATCGCGTCAGCCACGATCTTTTTGAATTGCCAAGCATGCTTGATGGGCAGAATGGCCTTTCCGTGCTTCTAATTCTGATATACTTATTCTTTCATTCTTCAGATGGTCGCACATGCGCCCTGCAGCACACTGCCCCTCAAAAGATGGTGGACGTTCACCCGGGCCCATCACCAGCTCCAGCTCCTGTTTGCAGAGTGGGAATAAAATCAATGAGTCGATGTTTTTCTCTCCTGGTCACCGGGACCCTGAAGCCTCGCCCATTACGTTACGTCACCGAGATGGCCGCGCATGCGCCCCGCTCCCCGCCGTCCTCCCCAATCACCTCTCTGCTATTGTGTAACTTCCTGAGCCTCTAATAATGGTGAACGTGGGCCTGTTCCCAGGGAAAAAGCCCCAGGGCTGTAAACACGGGACCTGCAGACCCTGATTCTGGCCTTGAGGCCTACGTCGGGCGCTTTTGAAACCTCCTCTCCCCTCCCCTCCCCCACCTCCCCGGCTCCATTCCTCCCTCCGCCCCGCCCGCTCTCACCCATTTCCAAAAGCCTCTCCCGCACTCGCAGGGCTCCGATCAAAGTGGCACTGCGCATGCTCTATATAGGTCAGCACGGCGCTTGCGCACTGGGCTCCTGTGGCGTGTATAGAGCACATGCATATCCGCAGGGAATGTTGGGTAACGGCAGCGCCATTGGCATTCTAAATACAGAATAGAAAATTATTTTGTTACTCAATTGAGATAAATTAATAAAAAGCACATACAAATTCTTGTGAATCTGTGTGCTGCTGCGTTACATTTCTCAAAGTGACTTAAACCTCTGCACTCCTGTGGGAATACGCTGAGATGTTAAAGCTTTTCCCATTGGTTCCCCTCTCGCTTCTGCCCTGTAGGATTCAATCTCACAGTCACTGATTCCTCTCTCCTCACGTTTCTGTCCCTGATACTGAATATTTTCACTCTTTTATAGAATGGTACGTCACAGATGGAAACCATTCAGCTCATCATACCTGTGCTTGCTTTTTTGAAAATCTATACAATTAATTCCTGCTGGCAGTGTCAGAACAATCTTTATCTGCTGTCGTAATGCAAGGGGTGAATGGAAAAGGATTTCCAGGTGGATTCTTCTTAGACACACTCAACCATGTGGAAAGATCAGTGTACTTAGCAGATATAAAAGGTTCACTGAAATAAAAACAGAAAGTACTGGAAAAACTCAACAGGTCTGGCAGCATTAGTGGAGAGATAAACAGAGTTAACATTTAGAGTCCAATATGATTCTTCTTCAGAACTGAACTGGGTGGACTTTTATCATTTATTCTGACATTAAAACTTGCTGTTTTTTGTTTCTTTTATTACAACAATTTCCACTCCCTTTGCCTTTATTTCAATTACACCTTTGTTAGTTAATCTCTTCCACCCTCTAACTTATCCCTGATCTTCTCTTTTGTTCGACCTGACTCTTCCCATTTTCAACAGCATAAAACCCATTGTATATATACCTCTCTTCAGTTCTGAAGACGAGTCATACTGTAGGTGAAACATTAACTCTGTTTCTCTCTCCAGAACCTTCTGTTTTTATTTCAGATTTCTAGCATCCACAGGTATATTGCTTTCAAATAAGAATTAAGCACACAGAGTACCTGGTAGAGTTTAATTGAATAATTCTACATGCCCCATATACCACAGTGGCATTATTAAGAAAGGGCCAAGTTAAGGGATCCCACACGTGATAGAGAAGATGAATTATGGAGTTACAAAGCACAGATATTAATATCCTGTAACCTCACAAATAACAATTGGCTGGGATGTTGCAGTATGAAAGAACACCACATGCTTGTCAGATGAAAGAGTCCGTGTCCAATGGACCTCTTAACGCCATACCACGGTCAAACTCCACTCGGGTTTATATGGATGAGTGTCGATTTTATAAAGAAGGACTGTATCAGACTAGTGCTGTGATTTTGCTTCCTGATAACTGTAGTACCTTTATTAAATACAACTACAATATTTAGCCCAGAAGTCTGAGGTTATTGTGATTACAGCTCTTCAAACTGTTACTGATGGAATATCCAACCATTCTGAAACTGTCCTTTGGTTGTAACTCCCTCAGGGAAAACCTACCTCTCTGGCAAAAAAAAAACACAGCTTCTCCGCAGCAGAAAGGAAACCACTCACCCACCGCTCAAAACTCCAAATGATTTGGGATATTTCTGGTAAGTGTCCAGGACAAATTGCTATTTATAAGGTGAAGGAGCAGCAGGAGTTAGCGAAGAGGGTGATGGTAATAACCAGGCAGATTGACTCACCAGGAAAACTGCTCCAGAGGGGATTCTATGGGATCCACCCGAAACACAATCATTGGCACTGGTATGACAGACTCCAGTTAAACCTGATTAAAAAACTTGTTAGTGCCCTGACCCTGATGTGACTGTCGTCAAAGAGACTGCACACCATAGAAAAAACTTTCCCTCACTCCTCACGTCAAGTAAGGATTCACTCATCCTACATGATGAGGTTTTCTATCACGAGGATGGCTCTAATTTTGATTTAAGTCACATCTTCATGGCTTAGAAAGGAATTAATTTTGGTTATGAATCAAATTAGGGGAGTGCTTCTCTTTTTCAAGTCCTCGATACGTTACACAATTACTCTTGGTGGCTGAGAATGCACCAGGAGTCCATTACCACCTGGATCTGTGTCTTATCTGTGTACAAGTTAATCCAGCCCTGCAAAATGTAAGGTCCCAATGGGCACATCCCATCTGAACTATGACCCGGGGAAACTTATACAGGCTCAGGACCCACAGTAAAGGAGGGGACCGGTATATCCTGGTAGTTATAGATATGTTTAGCTGGTGGATTGAAGCTTTCCTGTCTGTAAAAATGTAGTCACTACAGCTAAAATCTTGTGGGAACAGATCTTTACCTGATGGGGCTTTCTGAAAAGCATAGAGAGTAAGAATGGTTCTCAATTCACAGCAGAAGTAATGCCAATAGCTCTGTCAGCTTGTGGGTGTGAAACAACATTCCCACATCCCCTATCACCCAGAGTCCAGTGTGATGGTCGACAGCTTTAATCGCTCTGGAGAAACAACACTGAAAAAAGCTGTCATGGAGGGAGCTGATGATCTGGTCAAGTCCAATGACTGGATAATTGTCTTTCCTGGTGTCTTAATGACCATTCACTCCACTCCTGTTCAATCCTCGGTCACAGCCCATTTCAGTTCATGACAGGTCACCCAATCCAGATTGTGCATCGTCCCGGGTTCCCACTCCCCATGGCTACTCGACAGACACATGACCAGTTTCTCCAGAACCTCCAATAAATCTCAGCATCCTCCCTGCTACAGGCAGTGGAGAATTTGGCGCTGCCCATCTCAACGCCTTCAGGGAGAACCAACCCACATTATCTGTTCAATGGGAGATGAAGTCATGTTAAAAACATTGTTAAACAGAATCAGTCTGGGGGGTTAATTGGGAAGGTCCATATGATGTTCTAGATTGAGAGAAACAAACCCTATATTAGCGAATTGGAAACAAGGGAAGGAAATACAGTATCCATGTTACCATGGAGATCAGTGTAAACTGTACAAGATGAAAAGGTCAGATAACTAGATGGAGAATAAACACTTGTTTGATTTTATCCAACAGGGACAAGATGTGGATGGTCATCATGCTCCTGGACTGTGTCCAGGCTGAAGTTCTGTTCCTGCCGTATGATCCTTCCACAGCTTGTTCTTTCTAAGCTCCAGCCAGGTGATGTTAAACACTCAGGTGGGGAAGAAAAAATCTACAACAATACGTTTAAAGCAATGCTGATTTATTTGAAAATAACCAGAATATTAAACTTCAGTTCAATTATTAACATCAGCAGAAAGAAACACGGACTTTCAGAATGAAGATGGTTCAGTCCTGGATGTGGTTAACAACAGCAGAATCCAACCCCTGCAGTCATTTGTGAACTCGCGGGTGTCTCACCAGGTGGGATGAATGAGTGAATCCTTTCCCACACTCGGAGCAGGTGAACAACCTCACCCCAGTGTGTGTACGTTGGTGTGTCAGCAACTGGTACCTGCATTTAAAGCTCTTCTCACAGCCAGAACATTTAAAAGGTTGCTTATCTGTGAACCATTTGGTGGGATGACCGAGAGAATCCCTTCCCACACTCAGAGCAGGTGAATGGCCTCTCCCCAATGTGAACTCTCTGGTGGGTCCAACGGTCTGATGAATTAATGAATCCCTTCCCACACATGGAGCAGGTAAACAGCCTCTCCTCAGTGTGAGTGAGTTGGTGTCTCAGAAGGTCGGATGACCGAGTGAGTCCCTTCCCACACAAGGAGCAGGGGAATGGTCTCTCCCCAGTGTGAATGTGTCACTGAATTTCCAGCCACGATTGGTATTTGAATCCCTTCCCACAGTCCCCCACATTTCCATGGTTTCTCCATGGTGCTGGTGCCCTTCTGTCTCTCCAACTTGGAAGATCAGCTGAAGCTTCGTCCACACACAGAACACACATTTTCTCCTCGCTGTGAATGGTGTGATTCTTTTCAGGCTGTGTACCGGAACACTGGAACACTCACACTCAGGTGTGTGTGCCTCAGTGCTTTTCCGGTCACAATGATGTTTGAAATCTTTTCCCACAGACAAACATTTCTCCTTCCATGTTCAGAGACCGATGATATTCAGGCCCTGGTGAATCGAGTGACTCTGTCAATTTTGGTAATTGGTTTTAGTTTCCTGTCTGTAAATCTTCCCCTCCTAATACCCTGTAAACCAAAAAAAATTACATAGTATTACACAGGATATACAGAATAGCAACAGGCCATTTGGCCCAACTAGTCTCTGCTGGTCTTTATACTCCACAAGCTTCTCATTCCATTCCATCTACCTCAGTTCACTCTTTCACTTTAGTTTTCTATTCCTTTTTCTCTCATGTACTCATCTAGTTTCCTTCTGAAATTTTCTCAGCTTTTTGCCACAACCACTTCCTGTGGTCGTGAGTTCCACTTTCTAACCACTCTGAGTAAACACATTTCTCCTATTGGATTTATCATTAACTATCTTATTCCTGGCCCCTAGTTTTGGATTCTCCTACAAGTGTAAACATTCTCTCCACATCTACAAGGCCCCACATGGCAGACTGGGCAGAAAAATAAAAAACTCATGAGGCCCCAAAGCAAGATACAAGTTGGATCCAAAATAGGCTCAATGGCTGGGAGTGATGAATGATGGTCAATGGGTGTTTTTTTTGTGATTGGAAGGCTGTTTCCAATGGGGTTTCACAGGGCTCAGTACTGGGTCCTTCATTCCTGGTTTATTCCATTCATTCAGGCTTAAATGTAGGGACATGAACAACACGTTTGCAGATGATACAAAAAATGGCTGTGTGCTTGGTAGTGAAATAGAAAGCTGGAGACTGCAGGAAGATAACAATGTACTGGTCAGGTAGGCTAGATCATAAGAGATAAGAGCAGGAGTAGGCCATTCAGTCCTTTGAGGCTGCACCACCAGTTAATAAGATCATGGCTGATCTGATTGTGGTCTTAACTCCACTTTCCTGTCTGTCCCCAATCCCATTAGCCTTTGATTCCCTTGTAGATCAAAAATCTGTTCAACTCAGCCTTGGAATATTCAATGACCCAGCCTCCACACTCTCTGCGAAAAATATTCCTCCTCATCTCCATCTTAAATAGAAGACTCCTTACTTTTAAACAGTGTCACTTAATTCTCAGTTCCCCCACAAGAAGAAACATAACTTTTTATTTATTTAATGGGTGTGGGCATCGTTGGCTAGGCCAGCATTAATTGTCCTTGTTCATGAGTGAACCAGAAGGATTTTTATAACAATGAACAATGGTTTCATGGTGATCATTAGACTTTTAATTCCATTTTTATTGAATTCAAATTCCACCATCTGCCCTGGCAGGATTTGAACCCAGGTCCCCAGAGCATTACCCTTGGTTCCTGGATTGCTGGTCCAGTGACAATACCGCAATGCCATCACCTCCCCTTCTCAGCATCTACCCTGTCAAGACCTCTCAGAATCCTTTATGTTTCAATAAGATTACCTCTCATTCTTTTAAACCCCAATGGATAAAGGCTGACCCTTTCCTCATAAGACAACACCTTCAACCCAGGAATCAGCCAAGTGAACCTTCTCTGAACTGCTTCCAGTGCAAGTATATCCCTCCTTAACTAAGGAGACCAAAACTGTACACTGTAATCCAGGTGTGGTCTCACCAATGCCCTGTCCAGTTGTAGCAAGACTTCCCTATCTTTGTACTCTATCCCCCTTGCCATAAAGGCCAACACTCCATTTGCCTTCCTAATCACATGCAGTACCTGAATGCTGATGTTTTGTTATTCATGTACAAGGACACCCAGATCTCTCTATGCTGCAGCATTCTGCAGTCTCTCTCTATTTCAATTATATTCTGTTTTTTCATTCTTCCTGCCAAAGTGGATATCCTCACATTTTACCACATCATACACAATCTGCCAATTTCTTGCCTACTTACTTAACCTATCTCTATCCATTTTAAGAATCTTTGTATCCTCCTGACAACTTGATTCCATACCTATCTTTATATCATTAGCAAATTTAGCGACAATACAATTGGTGCCTTCAGCCAAGTCATTTGTATAGATCGTAAATATGTGAGGCCTCAACACTGATCCCTGTGACACTCCACTAGTTGCAGTTTGCCAATCAGAAAATGACGCATTTATCCCAACTCACTCTTTCCTGTTAGTTAGCCAGTCCTCCATCCATGCTAATATATTACCCCTAACACCATGAGGTCTTATCTTATGCAGTAACCTTTAATGTGATCGTTCATTGAAGGCCTTTTGGAAATCCAAACACAGTACATCTACTGGTTCCCCTTTATCCACCCTGCTTATTACATCCTCAAAGAACTCAAGGCTCTTCCATCATTTTGGAGGTGAGGATGAGGGAGGCTGCGGAGAGGGAGGGTCATTCAAAAGAAACTAACATGAATTAGAGATATTAAAGAGAACCAACACACTGTGTGTTTAACACAAAGCTGATTTGAATTTTGTCCAGAATATTAATCACTGAAACAGGGCTGGATTTCATTATCAGAAACAGACCCAAGTGGACTAATGGATTAACAGCAAAATCCAATCAGATTAGTTACTTGTGAACTCGCTGGTGTCTCAGCAGGGTGGATGAGTGAGAAAACCCCTTCTTACATACGGAGCAGGTGAATGGCTTCTCCCCAGTGTGAACTCGCTGGTGTGTCAGCAAGGTTGACGACTGAGTGAATCTCTTCCCACAGTCGGAGCAGGTGAATGGTCTCTCCCCATTGTGAACTCGCTGGTGCTCCAGCAGGTCAGTTGACTGAGTGAATCCCTTCCCACACTTGGAACAGATGAATGGCCTCTCCCCAGTGTGAACTCGCTGGTGTTTCAGCAGGGTGGATGAATTAGTGAATCTCTTCCCGCAATCAAGGCAGGTGAATGGTCTCTCCCCAGTGTGAATTCACTGGTGCGTCAGCAGGCATGATGACCGAGTGAATCCCTTCCCACACTCCGTGCAGGTGAATGGACTCTCTCCAGTGTGAACTCGTTCATGCACAGTGAGGTCAGATAATTGCCTGAACCCAGTGCCGCAGTGAAAGCACCTGAACGATCTCTCATCAGTGTTGATGATGCATCAGTTCCCGTGAACTTTTATAGCACTTCCCACAGTCTGGGCATTTAAAAGGTGAGTCAACAGGTTGGATGACAGAGTGAATCCCTTCCCACACTCGGAGCAGGTGAATGGTCTCTCCCCAGTGTGACTGCGACGATGAGTTTCCTGTTCAACTGGATAATTGGATCCCTTCCCACAGGCCCCACATTTCCACGGTTTCTCCCCATTGTGACGGCATTTATATTCTGACAGGTCAGATGATTGGTTGAAGCCCCGTCCACAAACAGAACACATGTACGGTTTCTCTCCACTGTAAACGGTGCTTTTTCCTTCCATGTTCAAAATCCAATGATATAAAGGTTATGACAAATTCGGTGACTCTGTTAGATCCTGATGTGATATTTGGTTGGAGTTTCCCGAATGCAAATCCTCGCCTTCTAATCCCCTCTGAAAGTGATTTAAAACAGAAAAAAGGGAGTGAGAGAGAACCCACAAAAATACAAAAGCAGGTTGTGAATTGGAGCTGAATGAATCTGATAATTTGTGGGGCTGGAACTGGGAAAAACTGACCATGAAAACTGCTGGATTGTCGTAAAAACCCATCTGATTCACTATTGTCCTTCAGGAAAGGGATCCTACCACCCAGTCTAGGCCTACGCAAGAAATTGTCCTCTATGGGAAGGGAGAGAGAAAGAGAGTGAGGGAGTGGCGAAGGAGAGGGATTTTAGATTTCTGCAACTAAACCAGACAGTTCCCACAGTCACCACATTTATACAATTTCTGCCCAGTGTGAACGTGCTTGAGTCTCGACTGGCTAGATGATTGGCTGAACTCTTGCCCACACACAGAACACGTGTACGATTTCTCCCTGCTGTAAATATTGATTTTCCTTCCATGTTCAAAATTCTACGATATTCAGGTTAGGATAAATTGGGCGAATCTGTAAGAGATGTTAGACTTTCCTGGCTGCAAATCATTCTCTTCTAATCCTCTGTGAAATTGAAAAAGGAAATGAGAGAGACCCCACAAAAACAAAAGGCAGGTTGTGAAATTGAGCTGAATGTATCTGGTAATTTTTGGGGACAGCACTAGGAAAAAGTGACCATGAAAACTGTTTGATTCTTGTAAACATCCAACTGGTTCACGAATGTCCTTCAGGAAAGGGAACCTGCCAGACACTGTGGACCTGCACAAGACTCTGGCCACTATGGGAGGACGGAGACAGGGGGAGAAGAAGAAGGAAGATTTTATGTACCTTCAACCTGACCAGAACTTTGACAAAACCTCCCAAACCCTCAACCTCCACCACCTAAAAGTAAATCCTTCCCTTCTAACCCCCTGTAAAAGGAGTATCCAAAATCCATCCGTCAGTCCAGGATAGAAATACACAATATGCTCTCCTCCTGCTGACAGTGACAGGGATGCTCGCGCATGCGCCCCGCTGCACATTGCCCCCTATAAAGATGGCGGCCGTTAACTCGGGCCTGGCAGGTTCAGTTCCGCGGCTGTTGCCCGCCCTACCTGGACTCAATGCGGAACTGGTAGATTCTTAATCTTGGTCTGAGGCCTCCACTGGGTGTTTATGAGGCCTCTCCGCCCATTGCGTCCCTATAATCCCTATAATTACGTCCCTATAATCAGCCGTAGTTCACCGGTTGCGGAGTCGAAATGACCATCTCATTGCAGTTAAAGCACCCAAATTGCACATGTGCCGGTTCCAACCCGCGGTGCGCCTGTGCCAGGGTTTCCTACAGTGAGTAAAGGGCACATTCTGGAAAAACTCAGCAGGTCTGGCAGCATCGGAGGAGAAGAAAAGAGTTGACGTTTCGAGTCCTCATGACCCTTCAACAGAACTGAGTAAAATTAGGAGAGGGGTGAAATATAAGCTGATTTAAGGTGGGGGGGATGGGTGGGTTGGGGGGGAGAGAAGTTTGGGGGTGGGGGTGTGGTTGTAGGGACAAGCAAGCAGTGCTAGGAGCAGATAATCAAAAGATGTCACAGACAAAGGAACAAAGAGGTGTTAAAGGTGGTGATATCTTCCTCCTACCTCTCCCTGGACCATGACCCCACCACGGAACATCAAGCCATTGTTTCCAGGACTGTCACTGACCTCATCTCCTCTGGAGATCTTCCTCCCACAGCTTCCAACCTGATAGTTGCCCAACCTCGGATGGCCCGCTTCTACCTCCTACCCAAAATCCACAAACAGAACTGTTCTGACAGACCGATCGTGTCAGCCTGTTCCTGCCCCATGGAACTCATTTCTCGTTATCTTGACTCCCTTCTCTCTCCCCTTGTCCAGTCCCTTCCCACCTACATCCGTGATTCCTCTGACACCTTACGTCACATCAACAATTTCCAGTTCCCTGGCCCCAACCGCTTCCTCTTCACCATGGACGTCCAATCCCTCTACACCTCCATCCCCCACCAGGATGGTCTGAGGGCCCTTAGCTTCTTCCTTGAACAGAGGCCCAAACAATCCCCATCCACCACCACTCTCCTCCGCCTGGCTGAACTTGTTCTCACACTGAACAATTTCTCCTTTAATTCCTCTCACGTCCTCCAAATAAAAGGTGGCTATGGGTACCCGCATGGGCCCCAGCTATGCCTGTCTCTTTATGGGGTATGTGGAACATTCCTTGTTCCAGTCCTACTCCAGCCCCCTCCCACAACTCTTTCTCCGGTACATCGATGATTACTTCGGTGCTGCTTCATGCTCTCATCGGGACCTGGAAAATTCATTAATTTTGCTTCCAATCTCCACCCCTCCATCATTTTCACATGGTCCATCTCTGACACTTCCCTTCCCTTCCTTGACCTCTCTCTCTCAATTTCTGATGATAGACTGTCCACCAATAGCCATTACAAGCCTACCAACTCCCACAGCTACTTTCACTACAGCTCCTCACACCCCGCTTCCTGTAAGGACCCCATCCATTCTCTCAGTTCCTTCGCCTCTGTCGCATCTGTTCTGATGATGCTACCTTCAAAAACAGTTCCTCTGACATGTCCTCCTTCTTCCTTAACCGAGGTTTTCCACCCACGGTCGTTGACAGGGCCCTCAACCGTGTCCGGCCCATCTCCCGTGCATCTGCCCTCACGCCTTCTCCTCCCTCCCAGAAACATGACAGGGTCCCCCTTGTCCTCACTTATCACCCCACCAGCCTCCGCATTCAAAGGATCATCCTCCGCCATTTCCGCCAACTCCAGCATGATGCCACCACCAAACACATCTTTCCTTCACCCCCCCTGGTGGCATTCAGTAGGGATCGTTCCCTCCGGGACACCCTGGTCCACTCCTCCATCACCCCCTACTCCTCAACCCCCACCTATGGCACCTCCCCATGCCCACACAGAAGATGCAACACCTGCCCCTTCACTTCCTCTCTCCTCACCGTCCAAGGGGCCAAACACTCCTTTCAAGTGAAGCAGCATTTCACTTGCATTTCCCCTAACTTAGTCTACTGCATTTGTTGCTCCCAATGCGGTCTCCTCTACATTCGAGAGACCAAACGTAAACTGGGCAACCGCTTTGCAGAACACCTGCGGTCTGTCCACAAGAAAGACCCAAACCTCCCTGTTGCTTGCCATTTTAACACTCCACCCTGTTCTCTTGCCCACATGTCTGTCCTTGGCTTGCTGCATTGTTCCAGTGAAGCCCAACGCAAACTGGAGGAACAGCACCTGATCTTCCGACTAGGCACTTTACAGCCTTCCGGACTGAATATTGAATTCAACAACTTTAGATCTTGAACTCCCTCCTCCATCCCCACCCCCTTTCCGTTTCTTCCCCCTCCCTTTTGTTTTTTTCCAATAATTTATATAGATTTTTCTTTTCCCACCTATTTCCATTATTTTTAAATCTATACCTGTAATGCCCTGTCAGTCTTTCCACCCCACCCCCACTAGAGCTGTACCTTGAATGTCCTGCCATCCATTCTTAATTAGCACATTCTCTTAGATAATATCACCACCTTTAACACCTCTTTGTTCCTTTGTCTGTGACATCTTTTGATTATCTGCTCCTATCACTGCTTACTTGTCCCTACAACCACACCCACCCCCCCAACTTCTTCCCCCCCCCCACCCACCCCCACCTTAAACCAGCTCATATTTCACCCCTCTCCTAATTTTACTCAGTTTTGTTGAAGGGTCATGAGGACTCGAAACGTCAACTCTTTTCTTCTCCGCCGATGCTGCCAGACCTGCTGAGTTTTTCCAGGTAATTCTGTTTTTGTTTTGGATTTCCAGCATCCGCAGTAGTTTTTTGTTTTTATATAGGGCACATTCTGTATCGTCAAGGATGCTGGGTAAGAGCCGCGCCATTGAACGATGACATTGTTGAATAGAAAATTATGATTTGTGATCTGATGATGATGCAGCCATGAGGCCAAGATATGAAATTATTATAAAAGCAAAAAACTGCGGATGCTGGAAATCCAAAACAAAAACAAAAATACCTGGAAAAACTCAGCAGGTCTGGCAGCATCTGCAGAGATGGACACAGTTAACGTTTCGAGTCCGAATGACCCTTCAACAGAACTAAGTAAAAATAGAAGAGAGGTGAAATATAAAATTATTAAATTAATTGATACAACAATCTGGCCCTCCATCATAATTCTGTCCTGGGCATAATTCACAGCAGAACAAACCACTAATGTTAAGTGTGAACTCACTGGAGTCTCAACAGCTGGGGTGAACAAGTGATTTTTTTCCCCCCATATACAGAACATTTAAAACATGCCTTCCCTGTAAGAGCGTACCCATTGTGGATAAAATCCTTTGAAGCTGAAGTATGAACACGTGGGCAAACTGAATTAAAACTCTAATGATGACCATGAAACCATTGTTATTTGTCATTAAAACCCATCTGCTTTACTGATATCCTTTAGGGAAGGAAATCTGCTGCCATCACCTGGTCTGGCCTATATGTGACTACAGACCCACAGCAATGTGGTTGAATCTTCAAAAAGTGCCCTCTGAACAAGGGCAATTAAGGATAGGCAATAAATGCTGGCCTAGCACATCCCACAAACAAATAAAAAAACACGTGTGTAGTATGTGAGATGTCTCTATCTGGTGTGACTGTGAGTAAATGGGATAACTGAATGAATCCATTTCCACATTCAGCTGGTGAACGACCTATTCATGGGTGTGAATTTACCTGAGTTTCCAGTTCAGACGGGGATCTCAAACCCTCCCGGTGATGAATTCCAGATTCTCAACATTCTCCTAGTAAAAAAAATACTGCAGGTGCTGTAAATCTGAAATAAAAACAGAGAATTCTGGAAATTTCTGCAGAACTGGGATTGTCTACAGAGGGGAAATATAATTTACATTTCAAGTCTTCAACCTTTCATCAGAGCTGCACTGTGTTAGTGCACAAAGCTGAAATATTATCCATGTTTCCCAATCTGCTGCCAGACATGGTGAGGATTTGAAGCATTTTCTGGTTTTATTTCCTGTTAAATAAGTTTCTGCCAAATTGCACATTAAATTTGTTGGTGATGAACTTATATTTATTCTCGTCCATCTGAAACTGGAACCATCTTGTCTACTTTGTCAGCCCCTTTTATAATCTGAAAAGCTCGATCAGGTCACCTCACACTCCCTTTAGCAGAAAACATCTCTAGCTTGTTCAATCTTTCTTGATAGGCATAATGTTGTAGTTCTGGCATCGTTCCAGTACATTTGATACAAGCACAGCAGATGCAGCAACCACCTTTTCACCTCCTCAGTTCCCATGTTCCAGGGCCACAAATGTACTTTCTGAGTGATACAGCAAATTATTTGTACTACTTTCAATTTAGGATCGTGTATTCACTGCTCATGATGTGACCCCTTCTATACTGAGGTGACTAAATCAAGATTGGATAGCTGCTTTGTGGAACATCACCATTCAATCTTCAAGCATGTTCCTGAGCATCCAGCCGTTTGCTATTTTAATTCTCCACCCCATTCCCAGTCTGACCTCTCTGTCCTCAGCCTCCTGCACTGATCATAAACACCACTCCCATTATTTCAGACAGTAGATGCTGGTAATGGTTCTGCTGATATCATTTATACTCTCTCTGGATCTGAATTTTATTTGTTCACTTGTCCCATTAGTTTATTTACTTGTCTCATTATCACACAATTTTGTCTGACATTATCTTCCCCTTTGTCATTTAATCATTGCTGCCTTCCATTAACAATGTTCTTTCTTCTCTTCCCCTCTCCTTTCCCTGGCTCTGTACGTGATTGTGAATAATTACATCTTTAAATTCTTCAAGCTTTGATAAGGTTCACTCACCTTAAACATGGATGCTGCTGCCCTCTCCATCGAGGCTGTTTGACCTGCTGAGTGTTTCCAACCTTATCTGTTTAAAATTCAGAATTGCAGCATCTGCAGCATTTTGATTTTGGGTCATTGTGGAACAGTTTTCTCTCACTTAATGTGAGCTGTTTAAAGAATTAAAATTATTAAATAATGAGGCAACAGTTACTGTCAATCTGTTCGAAAACAAATGGAACAAAATGTTAGTTGCTCACTTTTTAAACTATTGTTTGATGGGATGTGGGGTCACTGTCAAGACCAGCATTTATGACCAAAATCTAATTTCCATTGATCTTTGTGGCTTGATCGGCCATTTTAGAAGGCAGTTAAAAGTCAACCCATCACTGTGGGCTGGGAGTCACATGTCGGTCAAACCAAGTAAGGACAGCAGATTTCCTCTCCAATAGGAAATTAGAGAATCAGATGAGTTTTCATGACAATCGATGATAGCTTCATGGTCACCATTACTGAGACTAGTCTTCAATTTCAGAATTATTGATGAATTTAACTGAAATTCCACCTACTGCCATGGTGGGATTTGAACCTGTGTCCACACGTCCAGGTTATTAGTCCAGTGACCCGATCACCTGTCCTTCACAATTGAAACACAACGTTTCCACATAGGATCAAACCAGGAATTTCGCATGTAAAGCAAACATTATGATCACTTCACTATGGAAAGAAGTGCCAAACACCCCAGGCCGAGGAGGACTGATCATACAACTCTCAGTCTAATTCACAAAAAGGAAATGCTGGAAATACTGAACAGGTCAGACCAAAGGAAATGCTGGGAATACTGAACAGGTCAGATTGAGAGTCTGTGGAGAAAGAAACAGTTAATGGTTCGAGACACTGAAGTTCCATCAGAACAAGTTTACAGGCAGGGAAAGGGGAGGATGGGGAAACAACAAAAGAGAAGTTTGTGATTGGGGGAGATTAAATAACAAAGGGGATGAGGATGCAAGGCAAAAACGATGGTAACAGAACTCGTGATGAAACTACAGGTGGAAGCATCATTCTGTACGTGTCATCAATTTCTGCTCTAATTGGAAATGTGTTGCTTCTCTGTTGATCCATTTCACTTCTGTCCTACGCGAAAAACTCTCAATCTTTCTCCACCATTACCTTTTACAAACATTTCATTGAATAAATACACAGTCACATAGGAAAACAGCCATCATTTTGAAGTGTTGAAACAATGCAACAAATATTTTCATAATCTTGTTCATGATTCATATCAATATTTTAGAGATAATTTTTAGCTTGGGGAAGTTTAAAGTTATAAGGATAAGATTATTAACATTCTAGGCTTTTGAAATTGCTAGGATGCCTCAAGAAATGGCAGTTCAAAGGGTGACACATGTTTGTTTAACACGCAGACACTTACTCCTACCTCCCCCTGGACCATGACCCCACCACTGAACATCAAGCCATTGATTCCAGGACTGTCACTGACCTCATCTCCTCTGGACATCTTCCTTCCACAGCTTCCAACCTCATAGTCTCCCAACCTCGGACAGCCCGCTTCTACCTCCTACCCAAAATCCACAAACAGGACTGTCCCGGCAGACCGATTGTGTCAGCCTGTTCCTGCTCCACGGAACTCATTTCTTACTATCTTGACTCCATTCTCTCTCCCCTTGTCCAGTCTCTTCCCACGATTCCTCTCACGCCCTACATCTTATCAACAATTTCCAGTTCTCTGGCCCCAACTGCCTCCTCTTCACCATGGATGTCCAATCCCCCTACGCCTCCATCCCCCACCGGGATGGTCTGAGGGCTCTCCGCTTCTTCATCAAACAGAGGCCCGAACAATCCCCATCCACCACCACTCTCTTCCGCCTGGCTGAACTTGTTCTCCCACTGAACAATTTCTCCTTAAGCTCGTCTCACTTCCTCGAAATAAAAGATGTGGCTATGGGTACCCGCATGGGCCCCAATTAGGCCTGTCTCTTTATAGGCTATGTGGAACATTCCTTGTTCCAGTCCTACTCAGGACCCCTCCCACAACTCTTTCTCCGATACATCGATGACTGCTTCGGTGCCACTTCATGCTCTCGTCTAGATCTGGAAATATTTATTAATTTTGCTTCCAATTTCCACCCCTCCATCATTTTCACGTGGTCCATCACTGACACTTCCCTTCCCTTCCTTGACCTCTCTGTCTCAATTTCTGTCCACCAATATTCATTACAAGCCTACCGACTCCCACAGCTACCTTGACTACAGCTCCTCACACCCCGCTTCGTGTAAGGACTCCATCCCATTCTCTCAGTTCCTTCATCTCTGTTGCATCTGTTCTGACGATGTTACTTTCCAAAACAGTTCCTCTGTCATGGCTTCCTTCTCCCTTAACCGAGGTTTTCCACCCACGGTGGTTGACAGGGCCCTCAACCATGTCCGGCCCATCTCCTGCACATCCACCCTCACACCTTCCTGTCCCTCCCAGAACCATTCCCCCAGGTCCTCACTTATCACCCCACGAGCCTTAGCGTTCAAAGGATCATCCTCCGCCATTTCTGCCAACTCCAGCATGATGCCACCACCAAGCACATCTTCCCTTCACCCCTCCGGTGGCTTTCTGCAGGGATCGTTCCCTCTGGGACACCCTATTCCACTCCTCCATCACCCCCTATATCTCAACCCCCTCCCATGGCACATTCCCATGCATCCGCAGAAGGTGCAAAACCTATCCCTTTACTTACCCTCTCCTCACCATCCAAGGACCCAAACACTCCTTTCAAGTGAAGCAGCACTTCACTTGCACTTCACTCAGTTTAGTCTACTGCATTTGCTTCTCCCAATGCGGTCTCCTCTACATTGGAGAGACCAAATGCAGACTGGGTGACTGTTTTGTGGAACACCTTCGGTCTGTCCGCAAGCATTACCCAGACCTCCCTGTCGCTTGCCATTTCAACACTCCACCCTGCTCTCATGCCCACATGTCTGTCCTTGGCCTGCGGCATTGCTCCAGTGAAGCTCAACGCACACTGGAGGAACAGCACCTCATCTTCCCACTGGGCAGTTTACAGCTTTCCAGACTGAATATTGAGTTCAACAATTTCAGATCATGAACTCTCTCCTCCAACCCCACCCCTTTCTGATTCCCCTTTTTCCAATAATTTATTTATTTATTTTTGCAGCTATTTTTTTCTCTTCCCTCCTATTTTAAATTTTTTTCAATCTATTGTTCCATCTCCACCTTTTAGCCCATTTCGATCCCTTCCCCCCACCCCACCCACACTAGGACCATCTGCCACTAGCTTGCTTCCCTTAATGTCCCCATTAGCACATCTTTTCGATAATATCACCACCGTCAACACCCTTTTGTCCTTTTGTCTATGACATCTTTGGCAGTCTCTTCTTGGCCTCCACCTATCACTGGCCCCCTATCTAGCTCTTCTGTCCCACCCCCTTCTACAAGCTTCTTTTTTATCTCATTTCTATATGACTTAGTTCTGATGAAGGGTCATACGGACTCGAAATGTCAACTGTATCCCGCTCCGCAGATGTTGTCAGACCTGCTGAATTTTTCCAGGTACTTTTGTTTTTGTTTGTTTAACATGGTCTGCATAGAAGAGAGAGGAGAGAGAGAGAAAGCTATAACATGGCAGGTGAACTCATTTGGCTAGAAATCTGGAGACAGAGTGTATGTGAGCTGTATTGTCCTGACTTTGTTAAAGAGGTGAATTATTTAAGCAGACTTCAGGGTTAAGAGGTTTGGTTAATTAATGTAAATATCTATTGGTACATGGGCTCTCTTTTGAAATACCATCATGTATTGTACATTAGGCCACACCTATAAACTTGTCCCTTGTACTTCCAGTGAAGTCGAGGGCAGTTTTCAATGGCTGCTTCAGTGGATTGAAAATCACAATGATGCACAGACACAGTGTGGTTCTGATGAAAGGTCACAGGCTGAAATACATGTAACCTTCTTTCTCCACAGACACAATCAGATTTGCTGAAAATTCCAGCACTTTCTGTTTTTCATTCAGGTTTCCAGCATCCGCAGTATTTTTCTTTTCCTGAACTGGAGAGTGCTGAGAATGTGGAGCTCATTGCAAGAAGGGTTTGAGATCCCCGTCTGAGCTGGAAACTGGTGAGTAAAATCACAGCGTGAAAAGATCATCACCATCTGGAAGTGGAAGGGAATTCAGTCGGTCATCCAATTTCCTGATACAACAGCAGTCACACTGCAGAGAGACCTTTCAGATATTTCACGAGTCAGAAAGGATTTGCTTAGTTTTCTCACCTCCCAATTCACCAATTTAGAAAGTTCAAAGGAATTGATTCACAAATCAGCGCTTTCTTACTAAAAAGAGACATCTTAAGTGTTCTGAGCCTTGGGAAAAAAATCATTTGTTTCCCCCACGTTCTGAGACTACAGTGAGTTTGAATTTAACTGTTGAAGTGTTAATTTCTATGAATTACACGCAGGCAAGAACTATGAACGGGGACCCGTGCACTTTGGTTGCTGTATTAATTGATGTCATAGTTTCCTATCTTGGCCCTATAACTCCAATCGATCACAAAATGTGATTTTCTATTCAACAATATCACCTTTCAATGGCCGAGAGTTTACCCAGCATTCGCGGCGGGGCAGAATATGCCCTATCCTCGCTGCAGGAAGATTTTACGCAGGCGCAGTAACGGGTGTGTCTCGAGCATGCGCCTTGTGGGTGCTTATAGGGGAGCATGCGCAGTCGCTGCCTGTACCAGGCACTGGTGGAAGGAGATGAGAATTGCGGAGTGTAGGCGAGTCAATGAAACCGGTAGATGGCGAGGATTGGAGGCAGTGGAGTGGGCAGTGAGATTTTATAGAGATTCACTGGAGGCTTCAATACCCGAATAAATTGCAGTGGTGCCGTTGTCGCAGCGAACGGACGTGGGGGCAGCTGCGGGCCGCGGTTCTCAGTAAAATGGCGGAGTTAATGGCTGCCATCTTTACTTGAGTCAACGTGCAGCAGGGCGCATGCGCGGACATCCCTGTCCCTGTCAGCAGCAGGAGAACATGTTGTGAATTTCTAAGATAAAAGCAAAAAACTGGGATGCTGGAAATCCGAAACAAAAACAAAACTACCTGGAAAAACTCAGCAGATCTGACAGCATCTGCGGAGAGGAACAGTTAACGTTTCAAGTCCGTATGACTCTTCAGAACTTAAGAGTCCTGCAGACTCGAAACATTAACTCTGTCAGAAATTTCTCTCCGCAGAGGCTGTCAGACCTGCTGAGTTTTTCCAGCAATTTTTCTTTTGTTTCAGATTTCCAGCATCCGCAGTATTTTGCTTTTATCTAGGTCTTTAAAATCCTCATTAGGATGGGCAGGTCGATGCGGACAGAATGTTTCCACTTGTTGGTCTGTTCAATACTAGAGGTCTTGTGTACACAATAGTTACAAATAAACCCAACAGGAAAACTGCAGCTGTTTCTTTCCTCAGGCAGTAATTGAAATGTGGAAGTCACTACTACAGTAAGTGGCTGAGAAAAATACCTGAGACTCTTTCAAATAGAAACTAGATGAGAACACGAGAGAAAAGGGATTAGAAAGATCAACTGAACGGCTGAGATGAGGTTGGCAAAATGGGAGGAGATTCGTGTGGAGTAGAAACTCCAGTACAGACTAGATAGACCAAATGGCCTGTTTGTGAAATGTATATTCTGTGTAATTCTTTGTAAACGTATTTTACAGTGTGATAGAAGAGGAGGATCTGCAGACAGGAATATCAAATCAAACCTCACGTCTGACAGAGTCAACAAGTTCATTGGGATCTGAAGATTTGTATATTTGAAGGGTTTTAATCGACCGTCTCAGCTGCAAACCGGTGAGAGGCCGTACACCTGCTCCTCCTGTGTGAAGGGATTGTTACAGCTGGTAAACATGCTGACACGACAGCGAGATCACAATAGTGAGAGGCTGTTCACCTGCTCCATGTGTGGGAAGAAATTCATGTGTTCATCCAACCTGCTGGCACACCAACTTGATCACTTTGATGAGAAGCCTCTTCAATGCTCTGACTCTGGGAAAAGTTTTGAAACCTCTGAGGAGTTGGTCCAACAGCAGCGAGTTCACACTGATGAGAGACCGTTCAGCTGCTCCCACTGCGGGAAGAGGTTCAGGCTGTCCTCCCGCCTCGCGGAGCACCAGCTCCTTCACACACACGAGAGGCCGTTCAGCTGCTCTCTCTGTGGGGAGTCGTTCAGTGAGTCAGGGCATCTCACTGAGCACCAGCGAGTTCACACCAAGGACAGGCCGTTCAGCTGCTTCCAGTGTGGGAAGAGATTCACTCAGTTTTCAAGCTACACTAAACACCAACTGGTTCACTCAGATGAGAGACCTTTTAAATGCTCTGAATGTGAGAAAGCCTTTAAAAGAAGCATTGATCTGCTGAGGCACCAGTGCATTCGCACTGGGGAGAGACCGTTCCCCTGCTCTGTGTGTGGAAAAACATTCATTCATTCTTTCCACCTTCTGACACATAAGCGTGGGCACACCGGGGAGAGACCATTCATCTGCTCCGTGTGTGGGAAGGGTTTTATTCGGTCATCCGGCCTTCTTATACACCAACGGGTTCACACCGTGGAGAGACCGTTCACCTGCTCCATATGTGGCAAGGGATTCACTTGTTCAAACCAACTTCTGATACACAAGCGAATTCATACTGGAGAGAGACCGTTCACCTGCTCCGTGTGTGGGAAAAGATTCACTCAGTCAGCCAACCTGCGGACACATCAGTGGGTTCACACTGGGGAGAGGCCGTTCATCTGCTCCATATGTGGCAAGAGTTTCTCTCGTTTGTCCTACCTTGAGGTACATGAGCGAGTTCACACCGGTGTGAGGCCGTTCACCTGCTCCACGTGTGGGAAGAGATTCGCTCATTCATCCCATATGGTGAGACACCAGCGCAGTCACACTGGAGAAAGGCCGTTCACCTGCTCTGTGTGTGGGAAGGGATTCACTTGTTCATCTTATCTGGTGAGACACCAGCACATTCACACTAGGGAGAGGCTGTTCACCTGCTCCTTGTGTGGGAAGGGATTCACTGATTCAACCCATCTGCTGAGACACCACCGCATTCATATGGGGTTGAGGCCGTTCTCCTGTTCCATGTGTGAGAAGGGATTCACTAATTCATCCAACCTGCTGAGACACCAACGAATTCACACTGGGGAGAGGCCATTCACTTGCTCCGTGTGTGAGAAGAGATTTACTCGGTCATCTGACCTGCTGAGACATAAGCGAGTTCACATGTTACCAGAAAAGCTGGATTCAGTTGTTGATGCTGAGAATCACATCCAGAACTGAACCTTTTCTCCTTTCTAACTCTAGATTATTTCAGTTTTCATACCTTCAGTTACTCTCATGGACAAGTCCCAGCTCCCCGTACCTCCCAGGGCATCTCAACTTTTTATGATTTACATCAATGACTTTGATGAGGGGAGAGAAGACATGGTAGCTAAATTTGCAGCGGACACAAAGATAGGTAGGAAAGTATGTTGTGAAGAGGGCATGAGGTTGCAGATGGATATAGATAGGTTGAGTGAGTGGACAAAGATCTGGCAAATGGAGTTTAATGTGGGAAAATGTGAAGTTGTTCACTTTGGCAGGGAGAACGAAAAAGCAGAGTATTACTTAAATGGAGAACGGCTGCATAATTCTGAGGCGCAGAGGGATCTAGGTATTCTGGTACATGAGTCACAAAAAGTTAGTATGCAGGTACAGCAAGTAATTAAGAAGGCTAATGGAATGCTATCCTTTATTACGAGAGGGATTGAACATAAAAGTAAGGATAACAAAAACAGAATTACCTGGAAAAACTCAGCAGGTCTGGCAGCATCGGCGGAGAAGAAATCAGTAAATCAAAAAGTAAGGATGTTATGCTTCAGTTATACAGGACATTGGTGAGATCGCACCTCGAATACTGTGTACAGTTTTATTCTCCTTATTTAAGGAAGGATATAAATGCATTGGAGGCAGTTCAAAGGAGGTTTACTGGATTGATACCTGGAATGAGTGGGTTGTCTTATGAGGAAAGGTTGGACAGACTGAGCTTTACAGCAAACTGGAGTTTAGAAGAGTGAGGGATGATTTGATTGAAGTTTACAAGATCCTGAACTGCCTTGACAAAGTGGACGTCAAGAGGATGTTTCCTCTTGTGGGTGAGTCCAGAATTAGGGGGCACTGTTTTAAAATCAGGGTCACCCTTTTAGGACAGAAATTAATTTTTTTTTCTCTGAGGTTGTGCAACTTTGGAACTCTGCCTCTGAAGGCGGTGGAGGTGGGGTCACTGAATATTTTTAAGGCAGAGGTAAATAGATTCTTGTTAGGCAAGGGAATCAAAGGTTATCAGGATTGAAACACAAGAAGATCAGCCATGATCTTATTGAATGGTGGAGCAGGCTCAAGGGGCCGAATGGTCTACTCCTGTTCCTATTTCTTATGTTATTATGTCTCTCCTAGTCTTAGCATCTAGGGAAGGATTTGGTAACACACCCAGGATCACTATTGCTGAAAGTTTGCTGAACATTTGTGAAAAAAGAGACATCCTGTTGAAGGTTTTCATTTTGCACTCATCAAGACAGATTTGTAAGAATACCAATTGTAAATGGAACAATGATTCATACTTCATGAGAAGAGGGGCTGATTGGTTGGCAAGAGGACCCTGATTGGTAGAGGTGTTATCATGGAGAATGCACCAGGCAGTAGTTAACTGCAAAGCTTTCATTTAAATTCAAACCAGGCAGGTCGATTCTGATTGGTCATGGCATTGTCATGGGGAATGAACCAGGGAATGGCTGTCCCCAAGCTTTTGTTTAGTTGAAAATGGCGCAATGTGTAGACATGCTCTTTCTGTTTGCAAAGGACAGGTGTGTGAATACATGAGTTTCTAGCATGTGTAAGTGAGCCATACCGTGAGAATGACTGATAATTTTAAATTGTTTGTCAGTATCATTCTTAGCACAATCAGATTTGTTTAACAAGTGCTGTCCAATTAGGGAATCACTTCTAATGTTGGACACTTTGTTATAAGGTTTGCAAGCCTGGGCCGGTTGAGTACGGTCAGTACTTTGCCTGTTGTGAACAGCTGAATGGACGTGCTGTTTGACAAGAATGAAACCAGAAATGTGTGTGTTACATGTGAGGAAAGGGTTGACAGACTGGGTCTCTTCTCTCTTGGATAAAGGAGACTGAGAGGTGACCTAATCGAGGCCTTTAAAATGATGAAAGGTTTTGATAGAGAGGATACAGAGAGAATGTTTCCTCTTGTGGGGAAGAGCAAAACTAGAGACCATCAATATAAGAAATCCAACAGGGAATTCAGAAGAAACTTCTTCACCCAGAGAGTGGTGAGAATATGGAACTCACTACCACAGGGAGTGGGTGAAGTGAATAGTATGGATGTATTTAAGGGGAAACAAGACAAGCACAAGAGGGAGAAGGGAGTAGAGGGTTACCGTGGTAGATTTAGATGAGGAAAGATGGGAGGAGGCTCGAGTGGATCATAAACACCAGCATGGACTGGTTGGGCTGAATGGCCTGTTTCTGTGCCTTATATCCTATGTAATCGAGCTCTGAATCCACTGTATTATTTCTGTTTGTGTCTGGAAGCAGCATGGCATTAACCTGAAGACTAAACTCAGACTCTCCCAGGCCATTGTCCTTACCACCCTGCTGTATGGAGCAGAATCCTGGGTCTGCTATCGGAGCCACATCAAAGCTCTGGAATGATTCCACCAAAGACACCTGAGGTCCAGCATGAGGATTCGATGGCAGGACAAAATCACAAAACAACGAGGTCTCCATCGTGCTGGGCTCAACAGCACGGAGACCACCCTCCAGAAAATTCCACTTGGATGGCCAGGCCATGTCCCCCACATGGATGATGACAGAATCCCCAAGCAGATCGTCAATGGGAAACTGTCTCAGGGTAAACAACAACAAGGTGGTCAGTACAAACAGTACAAGGACACCCTTAAAAAGAGCCTTACAAACTTGTGCATTGCAGACCACCTCTCCAGGGAAAATACTGCAGCCGACCGGCCCATGTGGAGGCAAACACTGAAATTTGTCTCAGCATGTTTCAAGGACCATCTACTCCAGACTCACAACATCCGATGTGCCCAGAGGAAGACCAGTGGTGGAGCAGCTGCAGAAGTTCCCCCGGCACCAATAACGACAACATGAACTGCCAGTTCTGTGGGCATCCATGTCGATCCTTCGGACTCTTCAGTCATGAGAGGAACCACAGAAAACGATGCAATCATTGACAGCTTGGACATAGTCAGACAACGAGGAGCCTACCCCAACATTATCCCTGTTCTCCGGATTGGGGAACTATACTCTGTCTGTATGAATGCAGTGTTGTTAATAAAGTCAGGAAAAGACAATCTGTTGCTGTGAGTTTGATTATCTGGTGTCTGAAACAACAAGATTCAACATTTAGATTCAACAAGATGAACAAGGAAACACATCACAGCCCAATACTCCAGCTCAATATTCACAGGAGAGAAGTCTGTTATCTAACACCTCGAGTGGACAGAACAGAG
This sequence comes from Cetorhinus maximus, assembly GCF_964194155.1. Lineage (NCBI taxonomy): Eukaryota > Metazoa > Chordata > Chondrichthyes > Lamniformes > Cetorhinidae > Cetorhinus > Cetorhinus maximus. Next base: position 19,175,196 of record NC_135901.1, read on the forward strand.
AAAGATCCCAAGTGTAAGAAACCCTGAAATCATTTGTAAATATCTTTCAAGTGCTGACAGATTCCAACCATCAGTTTCCATTACATTGAAGTCAATGGAAGGTGAGAGAGCAGTTATTCTGCAACTTTAAGGAAAACTAGTTAGACCACAGCTAGAGTAAGGAGTACAGTTCAGGTCACCACATTACAGGAAGGATGTGATTGCGTTAGAGAGGGTACAGAAGAGATTTATCTGGGTGTTGCCAGGACTGGAGAATTTTAACTGTGAGGAAAGATTGGATAGACTGGGATTGTTTTCTGTGGAACAGAGGAGGCTGAGGGGAAATTTAACTGAGGTGGAAAAATTATGAGGGGCCCAGATAGAGTGGGTAGAAAGGACCTATTTCATTAACAGAGAGATCAATAACTGGGGGAGAGATTTAATTGATGGAGGATTAGAGGGGAGTTGAGTAATATTCTCACCCAGATGGGATCTGGAACTCACTGTCTGAAAGGGTGATAGAGGTAGAAAATCTCATCACATTTAAGAAACACTCCAATATACAGCTGGAGGTGCTGTAACCTCCAGGGCTACAGACCAAGAGCTGGAAAGTGGGATTAGACTGGATAACTAATTTTCAGCCAGCACACACATGATGGGCTTGAATGGTCTCCTCTGAGCTGTAAATTTCTATGATTCTGTGATGACAAGTGGTCCTCGTGTTTTTTTCTGAGACAGGCCTCAGCCCAGTCATTTGCTCCAAGTGTTGATGTGATGGTTGAAGCTAAGAGGTGTCAGGTATCAGGAGCAGCAGGACCAGTAAATAAATGGAAATGTCAGTAAATACTGAAATAGTTTATCTGTATCTAGTCCTATTTTAATAACTTCTGCTGAATGTGGCCCTCACCCAGTGCCAGGATATCAGATCAGAGCCACCATGGAAATTTAGTTTGACACCCCTGAGATAGACAATGTCAACGGGATCCTCTGAATCTCTGTGTAAATGCAAGGTGTTGTTGTTAGATTACACCCGGAGATAGACAATGTCAACGGGATCCTCAGTAACCCTGTAACCCCCTCCAGCCCCACAACCTTCTGTGTAAATACAAGGTGTTGTTAGATTACACCCGGAGATAGACAATGTCAATGGGATCCTCAGTGTCTCTGTAACCTCCTCCAGCCCCACAACACTCTGTGTAAATACAAGGTGTTGTTGTTGGATTACACCCTGAGATAGACAATGTCAGCGGGATCCTCAGTGTCTCTGTAACCTCCTCCAGCCCCACAACCCTCTGTGTAAATACAAGGCGGTGTTGTTGGATTACACCCTGAGATAGACAATGTCAACCCGATTCTCCTAATCCACTCGCACAGCAACTTCTTCACAAAACACAAACAGGTTTGTAAGTTGTGACCTTCTTTTCCGGAAACTGTGTTGAAGATCTTTAATGGCTCTTTCTCTTACCCAGTGATCAGAAACAGCATCTCTTAGGATCTCTTCAAGCGTCTTCCCTGTGATCGAGGTCACACTGATGGGCCTGTTGTTCCCTGGCTCTGATTTGGAAAGTGGGAACTAAGTGAGCTGCCTTCCAATCTCAGGGGACAATCCCTGACTCTATTGAGCTGTTGAAGATTCGGCCAAGGGGCTCAAAGAGCTACAGCCCCATCTCTTTAAACACCCTTGGGTGGGTTTCATCTGAACCTGGAGCATCATCTAGTTTGAGATTTCCTATTTTATCCAGGATGACAACCACTTTCTATTTTAATATTGATGATGTTATTGTCGACAGCACATCCCACAGCTGGAATCATCCACGGGAATGCAGACTGATGTGAAATAGTCATTTAACAGCTCTGTTATATCCTGGCAATCTGTTTCAATCTGTCCTGAGCTGACTTTCAGTGGCTCAAAACCCTCTTTAACCATCTTCTCATTCCTGATGGACCTGGAAAAGCTGTCACAATTATTCCCACAATTGTTCACCACCTTCTTTTCCAAAGACATCTTCACTTCTATAAAGCTGCTTGTGTCTCCCTCAACTGTGGGTGATATTTGTCCAAATTCTCCTGGACACTGAATCCATCTTGTTCTAAACTGGGTTCAATATCAGACAGTTCAGGAAGTCAGGAATCATTCGCCCCTAGACCTACACTGACAGGTAAAACCCCAGACAGCTCCTCAGTAAGGATCCCTTGGTTTTTCACCATGTATGAGTCAGGATACTGAAACCCACCTTTCTGACAGTCCACTCCTGGAGGCCCCACTCCCTGAGCCTACAACCTTCGGCAGGGTCATTGGTGGAGTTCCACAGCGGGAGTGATCCCAGAGTAACTGTTGGGATTGCACCACCATGGATATCCTGAGTTGTCTATTTATAGTTATCCTGGTGTCTAACACACGCACATCAATAAAACAGGAAATTCCTGGAAGCACACTGCAGATCCTTCTTTATCTGGAGATCAAATGTCTGTGGTATAATTGTCCCAGCAGCTAAGAGCTCCTGTGAACTCCACCATCTGCTCTTTCAATGCAGATTTCAACAAATGTCTTTCAAATAAGTTAACATTGCCCTGAAATGGTAGCTGTCGTCTAATTTCCACAGTCATTTTCAGGCTGGAAACTTAAACCTGCCATTTCACTTTCAAGTCAAGAACAGATCACAGTTTTACACCAATCTCTGATTTGGCAGCACGTTTCCAGCATTCACCATTGAAAAACAGAAATTGCTGCAAAATCTCAGCAGGTCTGGCAGCATCTGCAGAGAGAAAAACAGAGTTAACGTTTTAAGCCCAATATGGCTCTTCTTCAGTTCCAAAACATTAACTCTGTTTCTGTCTCCACAGATGCTGCCAGACCTACTGAGATTTTCCAGCACTTTCTGTTTTTAGTTTAGACACCCACAGTATTTTGCTTTATTTCACTGTTGTTCTTCCTGATTCTAAACACAATTGTGAAGGAGCCTTTTGTCCCATCTGAACCATGGGAAAAAGCAGCTGACACACATTTCTTCCACACTTCAGGATTAACCCACACAAAATCTCTTCGGTGTCAGTGAAGAGATGAGAAAGACCAAAGTGCCGTTTGTCCCTCTCAGTGTGACCCTGAAGGACAGTGTCCAGGCTGAAGTTCTGTTCCTGCCGTATGACCCTCCCCAAGATTGTCCTTTCTGGGCTGCAGTTAGGTGATGTTAAACACTCAGGTGGGAAAGACAAAAATCTACAACAATGTGTTCAAAACAAAGCTGATTTATTTGACATTTATCCAGAATGTTAAACTCCAGCCCAGTTAGAGGGATAATGAACATCATCAGAAGCAAACTCCAACTCTCAGAATGAACATGGTTCATTCCTGGATGTGATTAACAGCAGCAAGAACAGCAGAATCCAACCCCTGCAGTCACTTGTAAACTCACTGGTGTCAGTAGGTGAGATGACCGAGTGAATCTCTTCCCACACATGGAGCAGGTGAACCGCCTGTCACCAGTGTGAATGTGTTTGTGTGTCAGCAGGTCCACGTTGCTTTTAAATCTCTGTTAACACAACTTAGAAAAGGTTTCTTATCAGTGTGAACAAGTTTATGTGTTTTAAGGTGGGATGACTGAGTGAATCTCTTCCCACACATGGAATAGGTGAACGGTCTCTCCCCAGTGTGAGTGCGCTGCTGGACACTGAGTTCACATGATCAACAGTCCCAGTGAAAGCAACTGAATGGTCTTGTCAGTGCGAACACGTTGATGGTGCATCAACTCCATAGGACTTTTATAGCACTTGCTACAATCCAGAGATTTAAAAGATCGTCTGTCAGTGTGAACTCGCTGCTAGGTCAATAGATTGAATGAATTGGGAATTCGTCCCCACACATGGAGCAGGTGGATGACTTCTCCCCGGTGTGAACTCACCGGTGTTGCTGCAGGACAGACAATCACCTGAACCTCTGCCTGTACTGAGAGCAGATGAATGGAGTAGAACCAGAGTGAATGCTCTGGAGCATCATCAGTGAATGTAGGTTTTTAAACCTTGGTCTAAGCATTTAAAGCCTTTCTCTGGAGTATGAACTTGCTGGTGTGTATGGAGGCTGGATGGAGAAAGAGGCAGACAAGGAGGAAATCCCAGTGGGGTAGTGGAAGGGAGGGAAGCAGCAGATGCAGCTGATCGGATTATCTCAATCTTAGTGACAAAGAAGCTCCATGAGCTTCTCACACTTGTTATTGGGGGTGAGGATGGAGACAGGGAAGAGGGAGAGCCCTTCAAAAGGAACTAACTTGTGTTAAGGATATTAAAAAGGCTTAACATACTGTGGGTTTAACACAAAGCTGATTTATTTGACTTCTATCCACAATATTAACCACAATAACATCAGCAGAAAAAGACCCCAATGAACATGGTTCAGTCCTGGATGTGATTAACAGCAAAATACATCACTAGTTATTCATGAACTCGCTGGTGTCTCACCAGGTGAGATGTGCGAGCAAATCTCTTATTACACACAAAGCAGGTGAATGGTTTCTCCTCAGTGTGAACTCTCTGGTGTGCCAGTAGGTGGGATGAGATAGTGAATCCCTTCCCACACTCACAGCAGGTGAATGGCCTCTACCCAGTGTGAGTGCGCTGGTGCATCAGCAGGTTGGATGACTGAGTGAACCCTTTCCCACACTCAGAGCAGGTGAACGGCCACTCCCCAGTGTGATAGCGCTGATGTATCCGCAGGTTGGATGACTGAGTGAATCATTTCCCACACTCGGTGCAGCTGAATGGCCTCTCCCCAGTGTGAACTCGCTGGTGTGTCAGCAGGTTGGTTAAGGTACTGAACCCCTTCCCACACACAGGACAGATGAATGGCCTCTCCCCAGTGTGAGTGCGCTGATGTATCAGCAGTTTGGATGACTGAATGAATCCTTTCCCACACTCGGTGCAGGTGAACAGCCTCTCCCCAGTGTGAGTGTGCTGATGTATCAGCAGGTTGGATGAGGTGGTGAAACCCTTCTCACACTCGGGGCAGGTGATTGGTCTCTCTCCAGTGTGAACTCGCTCGTGTATCAGGAGGTTGGTTAACCGATTGAATACCTTCCCACATTCAGTGCAAGTAAATGGCCTCTCCCCAGTGTGAATCCGCTGGTGTACAGTGAGCTGAGATGATTGCCTGAACCCCGTCCTGCAATGAGAGCACCTGAACGGTCTCTCGTCAGTGTGAACACGTTGATGGAGCATCAGTTCACTGGAACTTTTAAAGCACTTCCCACGCTCTGGACAATCAAAAGGTTTCTCCCCAGTGTGAACTCGCTGGTGTCTCAGGAGGTGGGATGACCAACTGAATCCTTTGGCACACACGGAGCAGGTGAACGGCCTCTCCCCAGTGTGACTGTGCTGATGAGTTTCCAGCTCAGATGGGAATCTGAATCCCTCCTCACACTCCCCACGTTTCCACGGTTTCTCCCCAGTGTAGCTGCGCTTGTGTTTCAACAGGTCAAATGATTGACTGAAGCCTCGTCCACAGACAGAACACGTGTACGGTTTCTCTCCACTGTGAATGGTGCTTTTTCCTTCCATGATCAAAATCCGATGGTGTTCAGGTTATGATAAATTAGGCAACTTCATCAGATCCTGATGTGATGATTGAGTTTCCCGACAGTGAATCCTCCCCTTCTAATACCCTGTGAAATTGATTTAAAACAGAAAAAAGGGAGTGAGAGAGAACCCACAAAAACACAAAGGCAGGTTGTGAAATTGAGCCGAATGAATCTGTTAATTTGTGGGGCCAGGACTAAGAAAAAATGAATGTGAAAGCTGCTGGACTGTCATAAAAACCCAACTGGTTCACTCATGTCCTTCAGGGAAGGGAACCTGTCTGGGCCTACACAACAATCTGTTCTCTATGGGAGGGACAGAGAGAGGTGGGGAGGTGTGAGAAATGGGGGGATGAGGCAAGGAAGAGGGATTTTATATATCTTCAACTCAACCAGAACTTTGACATAATCTCCCAAATCCTGACACTCTACCACCGAGAAGGATCAGGATAGCAGGTCTATGGGAACAGTATCACCTCCAAGTCACACACAGTCCTGACTTGTCTGACATCCAGAACTGGATGAGCACAAATTTCCTTCAATTAAATATTGGGAAGCCTGAAGCCATTGTCTTCAGTCCCACAACAAACTCCACTCCCTGGCCACCGACTCCATCCCTCTCCCTGGCAACTGGGTGAGGTTGGAACAGACTCTTCACAATTTCAGAATAATATTTTACCCCAAGATGAGCTTACAACCAGATATCCCCATCATCACCAAGACCGCCTATTTCCACCTCAGTAACATCACCCGACTCCGCTCATCTGCTGCTGAAACCCTCACCATTCCTTCATTACCTCTATACTTAACAATCCTAATGCACTCACAGCCGGCCTCCCATATTAAACCAACCCCCTCCATCCCACTAATCCGGAGGTCATCCAAAATTCTGCTGCCCGTGTGCTTACTCACACCAAGTCTTGTTCACCCATCACCCAAATGCTCGCTGACATACAAAGGTTTCTGTTTAAGAAGCATCTAAATTTTAAACTTCCCATCCTTAATTTCAATTACCTCCATGGCCCCTCCCTCCCTCCCTCTGTAATCTCCTCCAGACTCACAACCCTCCGAGATCTTTACGCTCATCTAATTCCTCAGCATTCCTGATTTTAACTGTTCCACTATTAATTGGCTGCACCTTCAGTTGCCCAAGGCCATAAACTGTGGAATTTCATCCCTGAAGCTCTCTGCCTCTCTACTGCACTTTCCTCTTTTCAGATACTCCTTAAAACTTACGCCTCTGACCAAGCTTTTGGTCAGCTGCCCTAATATCTCCTTATGTGGCTCATTGTCAAATGTTGTTTTGTAACATTCCTGAGAAATGTTTTGGAACATTTTATTACATTAAGGTGTTATATAAAAACAAATTAAGTGTCATTGACTTGGACATTTCTCACCGTTCTGTCATCATCGCTGGGAGAAAATTCTGTAACTCCTTACACAGCAGCATTGTGGGAGCACCTTCACCACATGGACTGCAGCGGTTCAGGAAGGTCAGATATCATCTTCCCCACAGGTAACTGGGGATGGGTAATATCTGCTGCTGGTCTTGTTAGTGATGCCCAAATCCAAGGATAAATTTTAAAACTTATATGTAAATATGTATATGTAAAATAGATTAAAAACACCTCCAAAAATAATTGTTCCAAAAACAATACTCTTTTACATTGTCTGGACAGTGTCCGTTTAGCAACCTGATCTCCCCTAGAAACCACCTCCCTTGCCAATTTCACATCTGAAATTGCCGGGCCTGACTGGGTTCTAAGGTTCTTGGGGTTAAACCCAGCAGCTTCTGCTCCATCTCCACTCCAGCTCAAACTGTTGCAACAAATGCTTCCAAAAGGGAATTGGATAAGCACCTAAGGTAAATTGCTGGTCTATGAGGAAAGGGTAGGGGAGTGGGACCAGCTGATTTGCTGTTGTAGAGAGCCAGCGCGAGCATGACGGCAAAATGGCTGCCTCCTGAATTGCAATCACTCAATGATCCTCAGATTCAATGAAAAAGGGCCTACACCGGAGGCCAGGGACCAACTTCTGCAACCAACACGCAGCCCATTGCAAATCAGTTGTTAAATGGTCCATCTCTGTTTCTAGACTCAGTTCTGTGAGCCACAGCTGCAATAAAACAAATGCAAAATACTGCAGTTGCTGTAAATCTGAAAGAAAAGGAGTAAATGCTGGAAATACTCCAGGTCAGGCAGTAACTGTATAAAGAGAAAGAGAGTTAATGTTTCAGAATGTGCAGAATCAATTACAGGGAATGAAAATTAAGCAGAATTTTATGGTCAATATAAGCTCAGAAGCAGAATAGGAATGATCTCTAGTGCAGGAAAAACAATTTCTACCACAGGAAGATAAAGCTTGTAAATCAGCAGTGAATAGCCAGGAGATGGGCGGCAGCGGAAACCTCATTTTGACACAGCTGGCAGAAATAACAGGGAAATACCAAACATGGTTAAAATACACCCATTATTCAAGGAACAGGAAGACTGCTGCTCTTGTCCTTCTAGATGGTAGCAGTCGTGGGTTTGGAAAGTGCTGCCCAAAGAGCCTTGGTGAGTTCCTGCAGTGCATCTTGTAGATGGTACACACTGCTGCAACTGTGCGACGGTGGTGGAGGGAATGAATGTTTGTGGATGGGGTGCCAATCAAGTGGGCTGCTTTGTCCTGGATGGTGTCAAGTTTCTTGAGTGGCATGGGAGCTGCACTCATCCAGGCAAGTGGGGAGTATTCCATCACACTCCTGCCTTGTGCTTTGTAGATGGTGGACAGGCTTTGGGGAGTCAGGACATCAGTTACTCACCGCAGGATTCCTAGCCTCTGAACAACTCTTGTAGCCACATTATTTATATGGCTAGTCCGGTTCAGTTTCTGGTCAATAGTAACCCCAGGATGTTGATAATGGATCATTTTCAGGTTGGCAAACTGTAACCAATGGAGTGCCACAGGGATCAATACTGGGACCTCCAATATTTACTATCTATCTTAATGACTTGGATGAAGAGAATAATTGTATTGTGTCCAACTTTGCTGACAATACAAAGATATAGGAAAATAAGTTGTGAGAAGGACACAGAGTCTTCATAGGTTTATAGATAGGGTAAATGATTGGGCAAAAAATGTCAGGTGGAGTTAAATGTGGGAAAAAGTGAACTTGTCCACTTTGACAGGAAGAATATAAAAACAGAATATTGTTTAAATGGAGAGAGGCTGCAGAATGCTGCGGTAGAGAGGATTCTTGGTGTCCTTGTACACAAATCACAAGTTAGCGTGTAGGTACAGCAAGTAAATAGGAAAGCAAATGGAATGATGGCCTTTATTGCAAGGGGGTTGGAGTATAAAAGTAGGGATGTCTTGCTGGAACTGTGCAAGACATTGGTGAGACCGCACCTGGAGGTACTGTGTACAGTGTTGGTCTCCTTACCTAATGATGAATATACTTGCATTGGAAGCAGTGAAGAGAAGGTTCACTAGGCCGATTCCTGGGATGAAGAGGTTTTCTTATGTGAAAAGGTTGAGCAGGTTGAGCCTATATTCATTGGAGTTTGGAATAATGATAGGTGATCTCATTGAAACACATAAGGTTCTGAGGGGGCTTGACAGGGTAGATGCTAAGAGGATGTTTCCCCTCATGGGTGAATCTAGAACTGGTGGGGTGGGGGGGAGTTGGGGGGTGCACAGTTTAAAAACAGGGTCAAATCTAGAAGCAAAATACTGTGAATGCTGGAAATCTGAAATAATATGGTCTCAAAACATTAGCTCTGTTTCTCTCTCTACAGATGTTGCCGGGCCTGCTGAGTTTTTCCAGCATTTTCTGTTTTTGTATTAAAAATAGGGTCTCCCATTTCTGAATGAGTTGAGGAGGAGTTTTTTTTTCTCTCAGAGGGTTGGTTGTCTTTGGAATTCTCTTCCATAAAGAGAGATGGAGACTGGGTCATTAAATATATTCAAGGCTGAGTTAGACAGATTTTTGAACAACAAGGGAGTCAAAGGGTTATGATAGCAGAGAGGAAGTTTATGCTACAGTCAGATCATCCATGATCTTATTGAAGAATGAAACATTCCTGATGGGCTGAATGGCCTACTCCTGCTTCTATTAAATATGATCTTACGAATTAAACATTGTAGCCTGTGCCTAAGAATTCCCTATTTTATTGAAGTGCCAACACAAGTAAAATAAATGGTCTGGAATATCCAATGGAATTTGATCCTTACTGTTACTCACAGAAAGGATTCATTCGGTCATCCGGCCTGCTGAGACACCAGTTCCCATGTGACAACAGGGGTTGCTTCTGCTGTCATTGCTGCTATGTGTGCGAGTCTCCACTCCCCACTAATTCCCACTCACTGTCTTTGTGGTTGATGGTGGAAGGTTCGTGTACTTGATTTTTGTATAAATTAATTTCAGACTTTACTGATTAGCTCTCCAAGCCACCACAGCAAATAAAATCATTAAAAATAGTATTTTAACAGGAATATAAAGATTAATCACCCAACACATGAATTGAAATGATGACGCTGGGATTAAGAGCCCCATTATCTGCCAGTTGAACTACACAGGCTGTGTAAAATCTCCCTCCACAAAACCTTAACACACTGGATCTGGGCGTCATACTCATATCAAATCTCATTGAGATTATGATCCCGCCAATCAGGGAAGAATAGTTTCTTGAAAATTATGTTGTTTTGATGTGTTTCGGTGGAATTCCCATTATAATACCACTTCGTCGTATTACTGACAGCATATACATATCTCAGTTCTTTTTAATATTCATTCATGGGATGTGGGCGTCACCAGCTGGGCCAGCATTTATTGCCCATCCCTAATTGCCCTTGAGAGCTGAATGTCTTGCTAGGCCATTTCAGAAGGTATTTAAGTGTCAACCGCAATATTGTGGGTCTGAAATCACATGTAGGCCAGACCAGGTAAGGATGGCAGATTTCCCCTTAAAGGACATTAGTGAACCAGATGGATTTTTACAACACTCGACGATGGCTTCATGGTCAACATTAGACTTTTAATTCCAGATTTTTCATTGAATTCAAATTTCACCATCTGCCATGGTGGGATTCGAGAATTACCCCGGGCATCTGGAGTACTAGTCCAGTGATAATATCACTACGCCACCGCCTCCCTAGTATTGAATTTTAACACTGGAATTCCTATGGGAAATGCTTACCTTGCAGCTTCCAATGCAGCGTGTGAGAGAACACAGCCTTCGATAGATCCAAACTCTGCTGGGACCAGTACGCATGCGCAATCATTCCTGATGCCTTTCGGATTGGTGGCAGGAGTTGAAGTGAATGAATAATTGTAAACGAATTGCGCATGCGAATGGCGGGGGTTTTACCCAGCATCCTCTGCGGTGGAGAATGTCCCCTATCCTCACAACAAGGGCCCAGTGCGCAGGCGTAATACCGCAAACTATTCGAGCATGCGCAGGTTGGTGATTGGGGAAAAGCTTGTTTGTTGCTCGGCAGCCGGTAAGAGGCGAGAGCGGCGAAGTGCTGGGGGGGGGGGGGGGGGGTGGTGGAATCCGGCGGGTGGGCTGGTAGGGTTCATTAACGCCCGATGTCGGCTCCAAAATCCGAATAAAAACCTCCAGGTCCCGCGTTTGCAGATCGGAGGCTTTTACCCCGGGAACAGGCCGGGGTGAATGGCCGCCATTTTGTTTCAGCGGGGATGAATGCGCAGGCGCGGCCATCTTGGTGTGGCAGAGTGGGCGGTGCTTCAGGATCCAGTGACCAGGAGAGAAAATGATTAATTTTATTGTCAGTCTGTAGACAGGAGCTGGAGAACTGAACCCAGGCAGAGGAGAGGGAGGGAGAAAACTGGGAGTGGAGGAAAGAAATGATGGAGATGGTGAGATGGGTTTGGATTTCAGCCCAGGGAGGAGGGAGAGTGTGTGGGACGGGAATTTACAGCTTTGGGGGAACAAGAGTGGAAAAATATTTCATAGAAACTGTCTGTTCTAAATTTCTATCCTGTACTGACAGTAAATAATTTTTTAAACTCTTTCCCAGGTTATTAGAATGACAGGAATTAAGACAGGAAACTGAAACCAAACACCACAGCATGATCTGACAGAATCATCAGGACCTTAATATCATTGGCCTCTGAATGTGAAGGAGAAGCATTTGTCTGTTCTGTTTGTGGGAGAAGATTTCAAACATCAGTGTGACTGGAAAATGACTGAGACACACACACCTGAGTTAGAGCATTCAAGTGAGGAAAGAGCTTTAACAATTTACTCAGCCTGATAGACATTATACCATTCAAATTGTACACCAGTTTACAGTGGGGAGAGACCATTCACCTGCTCCGTTCTGTGTGTGAACAAGGTTTCAACTGATTGCCCAGCTGGGGCAACACAAAGACACGGGCACCATGGAAAAACCGTGGAAATGTGAGGACTGTGATAAAGGATTCAATTATCCATCCCTTCTGAAAAGCCATCGCAGCTCTCATACTGGGGAGAAACCGTGGAAATGTGAGGACTGTGATAAAGGATTCAATTATTCATCCCTGCTGGAAATCCATCGACGCATTCACACTGGGGAGAAACCATTCAACTGTTCCGTGTGTGGGAAGGGATTTACTCAGACAACCTCCCTGATGTTACACCAGAGAATTCACACTGAGGACAGGCCCTTCAGCTGCACTTACTGTGGCAAGAGGTTCATCAGTACATCTGCCCTCACCATACACAAGCGAACTCACACCGAGGAGAAACCATTCAGTTGCACAACCTGTGGACAAAGGTTCAGATCTTCATCCACCCTCAGAACACACCAGCGAGTTCACACTGGGGAGAGACCGTTCACCTGCTCCGTGTGTGGCAAGGGATTCACTCAGTCATCCACCCTCATTGCACACCAGCGAGTTCACACGGGGGAGAGGCCGTTCACCTGCTCCGTGTGTGGGAAAAGATTCACGCGGTTATTCGTCCTCCAGTCTCACCATCGAATTCACACTGAGGAGAATCCATTCAGCTGCACAGCCTGTGGAAAGAGTTTCAGGCAGTCATCCAACCTCACTGCACACCAGCGAGTTCACACTGGGGAGAGACCATTCACCTGCACCGTGTGTGGGAAAGGATTCACAAAGTCCTACAACCTGATGAGACATCAGCAAGTTCATAAGTGACTGCAGCAGTTGGATTCTGCTGCTTTTGCTGCTGCTAATCACATCCAGGATTGATAGTCTGACAATAGGTGGTTTGTTTCTGCTGATGTAAACAACCCCTATAACTGGCTGGAGTTTAATATTCTGGAGATGTCACTGAATTTCAGGGCTGCACTTTCCCTTTTTAAAGCACCGTCTGTGATCTTTCTCCTTAATTCAAGAACTCTCCCCAGGAATATGTTTACAGACAAATTATGAACTTTTACTTCAATCCTAAATTGATCTTTGCTACAAACTCTACAATTCAGTGTCTGAAAGGTTCCACTGATTAACATCTCCAATTAGAAAGTGCTGATTATTCCTTGCTGACACTCTTCACAGCAACACCTCCATTATGAAATTAAATTACCAAGGAACGTTAACCAAAATAGTAAAATGTTTTATAGGCACATCAATAAAAGCTTCATCAATCAACATTGATATTGACAAAAGCAAAATACTGCGGATGCTGGAAATCTGAAACAAAAACAGAAAATGCTGGAAAAGTTCAGCAGGTCCAACAGCATCTGTGGAGAGAAAGACAGAGTTAACGTTTCGAGTCCGTATGACTCTTCTTCAGAGCTAAAGGGAAGTAAAAATCTGATGAAATTTATACTGTTTAAGGGGGGTGGAACAGATGGAGCTGGATAGAAGGCCAGCGATAGGTGGAGACAAAGGAGAGATTGCCAGAGATGTCATAAACAAAAGGTCAAAGGGGTGTTAATGGTAGCGGTACTAGCTAAAGGAGGTGCTGATGGTGGCATTAAGGTCAGAAAGCAGAATGTGGTAATAGCAGGACAAGTATAAGCACTCTGGAAAGAACAACATGAAGAAGTGACAGATGGCCCTAGTGGGGGGGGATGGGGGGAGTGGACGGTCGTGGGAAAAAAGATCGAAAATAGGAGAAAAGGTAGGGAGACAACAATGAATAAAAATGAAAATAAATAAAAATAAGTGAATAAAAATAAAAATTAATATTGAAAAAAACAGGATAAAAAGGGGTGAGGATGGAGGAGAGAGTTCATGGCTGAAGTTGTTGAACTCAATGTTAAGTCTGGAAGGCTGTAAAGTGCCTAATTGGAAGATGAGGTGCTGTTCCTCCAGTTTGCGTTGGGCTTCACTGGAACCTGTCCAGCTATTACCACATTCTGCTTTGTGACCTTAATGCCACCATCAGCACCTTTTGTCAGTATCACTATCGTTAACATCCCTTTGCCCTTTTGTTCATGGCTTCTTTGCCAATCGCTCCTTTGCCTCCACCTATTGCTGACCTTCTATCCAGCTCCACCTGCTCCATCCCCCTTACACAGTATAAATTTCATCACATTTCTACTTCCCTTTAGCTCTGAAGAAGAGTCATAGGGAGTCCAAACATTAACTCTGTCTTTCTCTCCACAGATGCTGTTAGACCTGCTGAGTTTTTCCAGCATTTTGTATTGATACTGATGAAGCTTGGAAGTCACCGGATTCAATCATTTCTGACACAGCAGCAGTAACATTTGGTAAAGGTGGAACCCACAACAAAGGCTGGTTTGAGACCCACTCAGCAGAGATGGCATCTGTCATTGAAGCAAAAAGCAAAGCCTACCTGATGCACAACATAAACCCAACAGCTGGAACACTGCATAACTTGAAAGTCTCCAAGACAGTGGTGGAAAAGACATGAAGATATTATGCAAATAAAAACTGGAATAGCCTACATCAAGAAATCCAAACTGTATTTGGCAACAGAAATCTATGTGCTGTGTATGATGGGATCAAGAGTGCGCTTGATCTGACCATCACCAAAGTTGACCCCCTGAAATCGGCAGAAGGTGAAGTACTCAATGACAGAAGTAAACAGACGTCCCGCTGGGCTGAACATTATTGTGAGCTGTATTCACATGAGACAGACATTTCCCAGCCTCTGTTTGACTCTCTCCCACAGCTTTCTGTCATAGTTGAGTTGGACAAGGAACCCCCGTTACTTGAGCTTGAAAGGGCCATTGATCGCTTAGCAATCAGAAAGGCACCCGGCAAGGATGGACTTCCAGCTGAACTGCTCAAGAACAGAAAGTCCCATCTCCTGCTACACCTTCAGGACCTCCTCTAGCAAAGGTGACAGAGGAAATTGCAACAACTACAGGGACATCTCACTCCTTAGCATCACTGGACAGGCCTTTGCTGGGGTCATGCTTAAAGAATTCATCTACGTGCAGACTGAGTGTATCCAGAAGTACAGTGCAGTTCCTGTGCTGGCAGATCTACAGTGAACATGATCATCTCCATACACCAGCTACAAGAGAAATGTAGGGAACAGGATATACCTCTTTACCTTACTATTGTAGATTTCAGTAAAGCATTTGACACCGTTAGCAGGACAGGATTCTACAAGATTCTGGAGAAAATTGACTGTCCCCTAAAGCTGCTCAGTCTCATCCACTCCTTTCATGACAACGTGCAGTGACTGTACAGTTTGACGTCACCACTTCTGACAGTTTCAGGGTGAAGAATGGAGTGAAACAGACGCCTACACTGAAAACAACAACCCACAATGACACCTGATCACCACAAATAATAATAACTTCTATCAGGGAGATAGAACAGGGAGATGTGACATTGATAATGAGATGAGTCATGAGATAAACGTATTTAAAGTCCAGAAAGGGGTTGTTTAAATCAGTGTTTCCCAAACTTTTTCCCAGTGTGACCCCATTTTAATGCCTCAGACTTTGTGTGACCCCAGAGTGAAAATCTGTGGGGATGAGAGTTGTTTTGCGGTGTGGGGCGGGGGAATTATGAAAGTATTTTGAAATGTTTTCATATTCATTTACGGGATGTGGGTGTCGCTGATTGGGCCAGCATTTATTGCCCATCCCTAATTTCTCCTGAGAAAATTATTAATGTAATAGCCTCCTGATTATTCACCTTATAGGATCCTGATTATTGACACAATTGGCAAATCACTTTAATGTAATAGGATCCTGATTATTGATGCCAAAGGACTCTGATTATTCATTGAAATAATTCTGATTATTAATCTATTAGCATCCTGATAATTTCAATAATTTTCCAATCATTGAAGCAGTAGGCAGCTGATTATTAATGCAATCGGAACCGTGTATCAGAACTGTGTAATTAATATAATAGAATCCGGATTATTAATGTAATAGGATCTTGATTATTAATGTAATAGGATGCTGATTATTTATACAATAAGATCCTGATTGTTGATGCAATAGGCACCAGACTATTAATGTAATAGTATCCTGATGTGTTGGGATCCTGAATCTTAAAGTAATTAAACTCTAAGCATTAATGTAATAGGAACCTGAGCATTGATGTAATCGGATCCTCATTATTGATGCAATAGAATTCTGATTATTAATGTAACATTTCCTGATTATTAATAAGTTATGATCCTGATTATTAACACAATATGATCCTGATTATTAATGTATTATCCTTATTATTAACACATTATGATCCTGATTACTAATGTAGTATGCTGATTATTAACACATGATCCTGATTACGAATGTGTTATCCTGATTATTGATACACTATGATTGATTATTAATATGTTATGATCCTGATTATTAATACATTATGATTCTGATTATTGAAGAAATCGGCTTTTCAGAGAAAAATGAACACCAACCTTTTTACAAACTCTTTTTGCAGCAGCAATTGGGCCTGAGAGAGTGGTTCATTAGGCCGCACCCACCAATAAAACAAAAACACCAGGATTTAAAGGGGCCTCGCAGCTGTCAGGAAACAGTTGGAGACCGACGGCAGCCATTGCTGCCTCGGAGCTCGCGAGCGCAGTCTCATCTCACACCCCACTGGAGGTCACATCCCTCAGTTTGAGAAGCCCTGACTGAGATTGTAAAATGGAAATGGGGTCTTAAAATTTTTGTCACAGTCGAAGCATTTAAACCCTCTTTCTCTCCCCAGTATGAACTCGTTGGTGTGTTTGGAGGCTGGGTGACCAAGTGAATCCCTTCCCACACATGGAGCAGGTGAACAGCCTCTCCCCAGTGTGCAGGTACTGATGACTTTCCAACTCAAATGAATAATTGAATCCCTCCCCACTGTGCTTGTGTCTTGACAGGCCAGATGATCGGCTGAAACCTCATCCAGGGATATGGGAAAAGAGTGGGGGAAGTGGGATTAACTGGATTGCTCTTTGAAAGAGCCAGGGCAGATTTGATGAGCCGAGTAGCCTCCTTCTGTGCTGCACTGTGATGAGATCCTGTGATTCTATAACAGTATAAATGATTCATAATAGAAACCATATGATCGAACCACAGAGCTCACAGTTGCCATTTGGGCCATTGTCTCTACTGTCTCTCTGAAAATGTTACCATTCTGTCCCATTCCCCTGATCTCTCTCCTGAGCCCTGAAAATCTTTCATTATGAAGTAAAAGTCCAAATTACTTTAGAAAGTTACTATTGGATCAGCTTCCACTAGTCATTCAGAAAATGTGTTCCAGATCATCAGAACTCACTGAGTAAAATAACATCTCATGAAGTTTTTGCCAATTATTTTAAATCTGTGTTCTGCAGTTACCATCCATTCTGCCAATGGAAACAATTTCTCCCGATTTGATGAAAATTCTACAAAAATGTCCGCACCTCTATTAAATATCTCCTTAACTTTCTCTGCTCGAAAGAGAATCATCCCAGCTTCTCCAGTCTCTCCGCATAACGGAAACCCCTCATCCCTGATACTATTCTGGTTAATTTTCCGTGTGTTTTTTAATTTATTCATGGGATGTGGGCTTCGCTGGCTCAGCCAACGCTTATTGACCATCCCTAGTTGACCTTGAGAAGCTGGTGGTGAGCTGCCTTCTTGAACTGCTGCAGTCCATGTGGTGTAGGTACACCCAAAGTGCTGTTAGGAAGGTAGTTCCAGGATTTTGAGCCAGTTACAGTGAAGGAACAGCGATATATTTCCAAGTCAGGATGGTGAGTGACTTGGAGGGGAACTTCGAGGTGGTGGTATTCCCATCTATCTGCTGCCGTTGTCCTTCTAGATGGTAGTGGTCGTGGGTTTGGAAGGTGCTGTCTAAGGAGCCTTGGGAATTCCTGTGGTGCATCTTGTGGATGGTATCAGCTGCTACTGTGTGTCAGTGGTGAAGGGAGTAAATGTTTGTGGATGGGGTGTCAATCAAGAAGGCTGCTATGTCCTGGATGTTGTCCGGCTTCTTGAGTGTTGTGGGAGCTGCACTCATCCAGGCAAGTGGGGAGTATTCCATCACAGTCCTGACTTGTGTCTTGCCGATGGTGGACAGGCTTTGGGAAGTCAGGAGGTGGGTTACTCATCGCACAATTCCTAGCCTCTAACCTGCTCTTGTAACCACAATATTTATATGGCTAGTCCAGTTTAATTTCTGGTCAATGGTAACCCCCCAGGGTGTTGATAGTGGGGGATTCAGTGATCAAGGGGCGATGGTTGGATTCCCTCTTGTTGGAGACGGTCATTGCCTGACACTTGTGTGGTGCGAATGTTACTTGCCACTTGTTGGCCCAAGCCTGCATATTGTCCAGCATTGCTGCATTTGAACATGGACTGCTTCAGTATCTGAGCTATCACAAATGGTGCTGCACATTGTGCCATCATCAGCGAACATCCCCACTTCTGACCTTATGATGAAATGAAGGTCATTGATGAAGCAGCTGAAGATGGTTGGGCCAAAAACACTATGCTGAGGAACTCCTGCAGTGATTTCCTCGAGCTGAGATGACTGACCTACAACAACAAGAACCATCTTCCTTTGTGCTAGGTATGACTCCAACCAGTGGAGATTTTCCCCCCGATTCCCATTGACTCCAGTTTTGCTAGGGCTCCTTGATGTCACAACCTCTCAAATGCGGCCTTAATGTCAGGGGCAGTCACTCTCACCTCACCTTGAGAGTTCAGCTCTTTTCATGTTTGAAACAAGGCTGTAATAAGTTCAGGAGCTGAGTGCCCCTGGTGGAACCCAAACTAGGCATCAGTGAGCGGATTATTGCTAAGCAAGTGCCGCTTGATAGCACTGTTGATGACCCCTTCCATTACTTTACTGATGTTCGAGAGTAGACTAATGGGGTGGTAATGTGTGCAACGAGACCTGAGTGTCCTCGTACACCAGTCGCTGAAGGTAAGCATGCAGGTGCAGCAGGTGGCAAAGAAGGCAAATGTGTGTTGGCCTTCATAGCCAGAGGATTCGAGTACAGGAGCAAGGATGTCTTGCTGCAATTGTACAGGGCCTTGGTGAAACTACAGCTGGAATATTGTGTGCAGTTTTGGTCTCCTTATCTGAGGAAGTATGTTATTGCTATAGAGGGAGTGCAGCGAAGGTTTACCAGACTGATTCCTGGGATGGCAGGACTGACATATGAGGAGAGATTGAGTCGGTTAGGGTTATATTCGCTGGAGTTCAGAAGAATGAGGGGGGATCTCATAGAAACCTATAAAATTCTAACAGAACTAGATGCAGGAAGGATGTTCCCGATGGTGGGGGGATCCAGAACCAGGGGTCACAGTCTGAGGAAACGGGGTAGACCATTTAGGACTGAGATGAGGAGAAATGTCTTCACCCAGAGAGTGGTGAGCCTGTGGAATTCGGTACCACAGAAAGTAGTTGAGGCCAAAACATTGTATGTTTCCAAGAAGGAGTTAGATACAGCTCTCGGGGTGAAAGGGTTCAAAGGATGCGGGGAGAAAGCGGGAGCAGGCTATTGAGTTGGATGATCAGCCATGATCATGATGAATGGTGGAGCAGGCTTGAAGGGCCGAATGGCCTACTCCTGCTTCTAGTTTCTATGTTTCTAATTGGCTGGGTTGTATTTGTCCTGCTTTTTGTGAATGGGACATACCTGGGCAATTTTCCACATAGCTGAGTAGATGCCAGTTTTGTAGCTGTACTGGAACAGATTGGCTAGAGGCGTGGCAAGTTCTGGAGCACAAGTCTTCAGTACTATTTCTGGAATATTATCAGGGCCCATAGCTTTTGCATGATCCAGTGCCTTCAGCTGTTTCTTGATATCATGTGGAGTGAATCGAATTGGCTGAAGATTGGCATCGATAATGCTGGGGACATCTGGAGGAGGCCGAGATGGACCATCCACTCCGCACTTCTGGCTGAAGATTGTAGCAAATGCTTCAGCCTTATCTTTTGCACTGATATGGATGGGGATATTTGTGGAGTTGATGGAGGATATCTGGTGTTAGTGGTGGTGTGGATATGTGGTCGGAAACTCATCTTGGGATCAAATCTGACACCATCATTGTGGATGGGGATATTTGTGGAGCCTCCTCCGCCAGTGAGTTGTTTAATTGTCCACCACCATTTGCGACTGAATGCTGCAGGACTGCAGAGCTTAGATTTAATCCATTGGTTGTGGGATCACATAGGCCTCTCTGCTGCTTGGCACGCAAGTGGTCCTGTTTACTCTCTCCAAAGCCTTGACATCTTTCCTGAAGTGTGATTCTCAGAACAGAACACAATATTTTAGTTGAGAATTAAAAAGTGATTTATAAAGATTCATTGTGACTTCCTTACTTTTGTACTTCATGTCTCCATTGATAAATGGAGGACCCACATTAGTTTTTTTTTAAACAGTTTGATCAACTTTTCCTGCTACCTTCAAAGATTTGTGTCCATACACTCCCAGGTCACCCTGTTCCTGCACTCAGTTTAAAATTGTACCATTTAATTGGCTGATTTCTTACCCGAAAGGACATTTGTGAACCAGACGGGATTTTACAACAATCAACGATAATTGCATGGCACCATTACTGATACTAACTTCCACACAAAGAAGACAAACGCTTTCCATCTGATTTAGGTCACGGTGTTGATGGATAAATACTATTTGTAAATTTGTTGCTAAAAATATCTGCAGAAAGTTTGTGTGGAATGTGAACCCACGTTCCCAGATCATAAGCCTCAGGAATACTAGTCCAGTGACGTTATCACTGTGCCACCAACTCCCATCTATTTAGAGTGAGAAAGCAACAGGAGTTTTGGATAATCTCATTTTTCCAGGTTGGCGGGGAGGGGGCAGGGTGAATGTGAGAAGCTGGCCAAGAATGCATTAGAATTGTCAAAGCATGGGTATGGGGAGAATTTCAGCAGCAGATGAGCTGGGGTAGGGTGGAGATGGGTGATGTTATCGAGGTGGAAAATCTGGTGTTAGTGGTGGTGTGGATATGTGGTCGGAAACTCATCTTGGGATCAAATCTGACACCACGATTGTGAAGAGTGTGGTTTAGCCTTAGACAGTTCCCAGGGAGAGGGATGGACTCGGTAGTTGAGGAACAGAATTTGTAGTGGTGACTGAAGATAATGGCTTTGTCTTCCCAATTTTTAATTGGAGAAAATTTCTGCTCATCCAGTACTGGATGTCGGATAAGCAGTTTGATAATTTAGTAACAGTGGAGGAATGGAGAGGGATGGTGGTGAGGTAGAGCTGGGTTTTGTCAGTGTACATGTGAAAACTAACACGGTGCTTTTGAATGATGTCACCTTGTGGCAGCGGGTAGATGAGAAATAGGATGGGCCAAGGATAGATCCTTGGGGGACACCAAGTTCAAGGACTTTGGATGGGAAATGGAGGTTGGAGATGGGGCCGTAATTAGCAAAGATGGTGGGGTCAAAGGTTATTTTTTTTTAGGATGGGAGGCGACAGTGGATTTAAAGGTGAGAGGGACAATACTGGAAGTGAGAGAGAACTGTTAACAATATCAGCTAACATGGAGAAGTTGGGTAGTCAGCAGTTTAATGAGAATGGGGTCAAGGGAGCAGACGTCTGGTGTCTAAGCAGGGTGAATGACTGAGTGTATCTCTTCCCACACACAGAGCAGGTGAATGGTCTCTCCCCAGTGTGAACTCGCTGGTGTCTCAGCAGGGTGGGTCTCACAGACATGATGAGCTCTGGCATGCTTGTCCAGAGAGCGGAGAGAAACTGGAGAAAGATGTGAGTTCAGAACTTGGAAAAAAGCGACTTTAGAGACAGTTTGGTCCGGTGGGCGAGTGGAAAGAAGGGAAGCAGCAGAGGCAGCTGATCAGACTGTCTCAATCTTAGTGACAAAGAAGCTCCATGAGCTCCTTACATTTGTTTTGGAGGTAAGGGTGGAGGAGACAGGGAGAGGGAGAGCACTTAAAAAGGGACTAACTTTTGTTAGAAATATTAAAAAGACTCGATACACTGTTTAACACAAAGCTGACTTATTTGACTTTTATCTAGAATATTCTCCTTATAACTGGGCTGGAGTTTATGAACATCAGCAGAAACAGATCCCAGTGAATATGGTTCAGTCCTGGATGTGATTAACAGTAAAATCCAATCATTGTAGTTATTTGTGAACTTGCTGGTGTGTCTACAGACTGGAAAACTGAATGAATCCCTTTCCACACTTGGAGCAGATGAATGGTCTCTCCCCAGTGTGAACTTGCTGGTGTCTCAGCAGGGTGGATGAATGATTGAATCCCTCACCACACTTTAAGCAGGTGAATGGTTTCTCTTTGCTGTGAGTGCGCTGGTGTATGGCAAGACGAGATGATCGTCTGAGCTCAGTCCCACAGTGAGAGCACCTGAACGGTCTCTCGTCAGTGTGAACACATTGATGATGCATCAGTTCCTGGGAAGTTTCATAACACTTCCCACAGTCTTGGCATTTAAAAGGTCTCTCATCAGTGTGAAATCACTGGTGTGTCATCAGGTTGGCTGAAGAAATGAACCCTTTCCCACATTCGGAGCAGGTGAATGTCCTCTCCCCCGTGTGAACTCGCTGGTGTGTCTGCAAGTGGGATGACTGAGTGAATCCCTGTCCACATTCAGAGCAGGTAGATGGCCTCTGCCCCGTGTGAACTCACTGGTGTGCCAGCAGGGTGGATAACTTTGCAAATCCCTTCCCACAGCTGAAGCAGGTGAACGGCCTCTCCCCAGTGTGACTGTGCTGATGGGTAATCAAATCCCTTCCCACAGTCCCCACGTTTCCATGGTTTCTCCCTGTTGTGACTGCATTTATGATCTGACAAGTCAGATGATCGGTTGAAACTTCATCCACACACCGAACATGTGTACGATTTCTCCTCATTGTGAACAGTGCTTTTTCCTTCCATGTTCAAATTCAGATGATATTCAGGTTATGATACATTCGTTGGCTCTGTCAGATTTTGATGTGATATTTGGTTTCTGTTTCCCGACAGCAAACCCTCCCCTTCTAACACCCTGTGAAGTGAATCTTAAATAGAGAAAAGGGAGTGAGAGAGGACCCACAAAAACACAAAGGCAGGTTGTGAAATTGAGCTGAATAAATCTGGTAATTTGTGGGGCCGGCACTAGGAAAAAGTGACCATGAAAACTGCTCGATTGTCGTAAAAATCCAACTGGTTCACTAATGTTCTCCAGGGAAGGGAACCTGCCACCCAGTCTGGAGCTACACAAGACCCTGGCCTCTAAGGGAAAAGAAGGAGAGAGACAGAGAGAGAGAGAGACAGAGAGAGAGAGACAGAGAAGTGGGAGAGGCAGGAGGTGAAGGAGAGGGATTTTATATATCTTTTTATATATCTACAACTCAACCAGAGCTTTGACAGAATCTCCCAAACCCTAAAGTCCCACTACCTAGAAGGGCCAGGGTAGCAGGCGTATGTAAACACCATCACCTCCAAGTTTCCCTCCAAGTCACACAGCGTCCTGACTTGCCTGACATTCAATAATGGATGAACAGAAATCTCCTCCATTTAAATATCATGAAGACCAAAATCGTTGTCTTTAGTCCCCACTGCAAACACCATTTCTTAATCATTGACTCCATCCCTCTCCCTGGCAACTGTCTGAGGGTGAACCAGCTTCTCACAACCATGGAGTCATATGAGATGAGCTTCCAACTAGCAATGGAGTATAATGTGGGAAAATGTGAAATTGTCCATTTTGGCAGGAAGAATAAAAAATAAGCAAATTATCTAAATGGTGAGAGATCGCAGAGCTCTGAGATTCAGAGGGATCTGGGTGTCCTAGTGCATGAATCACAAAAGGCTAGTATGCAAGTACAGCAAGTGATCAGGAAAGGCAATAGAATGTTATCGTCTACTGCGAGGGGAATTGAATACAAAAGTCAGGAGATAAAAGCAAAATACTGCGGATGCTGGAAATCTGAAACAAAAACAAAAATTGCTGGAAAAACTCAGCAGGTCTGACAGCATCTGTGGAGAGGAAGACAGAGTTAATGTTTTGAGTCCATATGACTCTTCGTCAGAACTAAAGAGAAATAGAAATGTGGTGAAATATAAGCTGTTTAAGGGGGGTGGGACAGGTGGAGCTGGTGAGACAGTGATAGGTGGAGGCAAATGAGAGATTGCCAAAGATGTCATAAACAAAATGTCAAAGGGGTGTTGACGGTGGTGATATTAGCTAAAGGATGTGCTAATGGTGACATTAAGGGTAGAAAGCAGGATCAGCAAGCGACAGATAGCCCTAGTGGGGGAGGAGTGGGGGGAGGAGATCAAAATAGGCTTAAAGGTGGAGATAAAACAATGGATGGAAATAAATTTTAAAAATAATCATAGAAATAGGTGGGAAAAGAATACATATATATATATATATAATATAAAAATTATTAGAAAAAAGTAGGGAGGTTATGCTTTAGTTGTACAGGACACTGGTGAGACCACATCTGAAGTTTTCTATACAGTATTGGTCTCCCATTTAAGGAAATATGTAAATACATTAGATGCAGTTCAGAGAAGGTTTACTCAGCTAATACCAGGAATGGGAGGGTTGTCTTATGAGGAAAGGTTGGACAGGTTCGGCTTGCATCCACAGGAGTTTAGAAAAGTAACAGGCTGAAACCAGGTCCTTGAGGTGTCTTAACAGAATGGATGTGGAGAGGATGTTTCCTCTTGTGGGAGAATCTACAGCTCGGGGTCACTGGTTAAAAATAGGGGATCGCTCATTTAAGAGAGATGGGGAGAATTTTTTTCTCTCAGAGAGTTGTGAGTCTTTGGAACACTCTTCCTCAAAAGGCAGTGGAAGCTGGGTCTTTGAATATTTTTAAAACAGAGCTCGATAGATTCTTGATTAACAAGGAGGTGAAAGATTATCTGGAATAGGCGGGAGGTTACATTCAGATCAGCCATGACCTTATTTAATGGCTGAGCAGGCTTGAAGGGCTGAGTGGCATTCTCCTGGTCCTAGTTCTTATGTATGTGCCACATATCAGCATCATCACCAAGACAACCGATTTCCACCTCAGTGACATTGCTCAACTCCACCCCAGTCTCAGTTCATCTGCAGCTAAAACTCTCATCCATTCCTTTGTTACCTCTAGACTTAACTAATCTAACGCACTCCTGGCCGACCTCCCACATTCAACATCCCTGTAAACATGAGGTCATCCAAAACTCTGCTGCTTGTGTACTTACTCGCACCAAGTCTTGTTCACCCATCACCCCTGCGATCACTGACCTACAAAGGTTCCTGGTCAATAAGCAACTACATTTTAAAATTAAAGTTTTCATTCTTATTTTTAAATTCCTCCATGGACCCTTCCTGTCTCAGTAATCTCCTCGAGGCTCACAACCCTCCGAGATCTCTGCGCTCCTCTTACTCCGACCTCCTGAGCATTCCTGATTTTAACTGTTTGACCTTTGGTGGGTACGCCTTCAGCTGCCAAGAACATAAGCTGTGGAATTTCCTTCCTAAACACCTCCGCTCTCTACCTCACTTTCCTCCTTTAAGATACTCTACAAAACCTACCTCTTTGACCATCTGCCCTTACATCTCCTTACATGACCCCTGTGCCAAATGTCGCTTTATAAAACTCCTGTGAAAACCCCCAGAACATTCCATTACATGAAAGTGCAGTGAAAATGCATATTGTTGTTGTCACCTTCCTTCATCACCACTGGGTGAATAACCTGTAACCCCTGATCTAACAGCATTATGGGAGCACCTTCACCACACGGACTGCAGCAGTTCAAGAAGGTCAAACATCATCTTCTCCACAGGTAATTGGGGGTGGGTAATATGTGTTGCTCACCTTGTCACTGACGCCCAAATCACAAAAAACCTTTAAAAGTATGTATGTTAAACAGGTAAAAAACATTAAAAGAAATACTTGTTCCTTTAACAATATAATTTTCCATCACACCGACAGTGTTTGTTTAACAACCTGATCTCTCCTGGATAAAAGCGCTGAAGAAGAGTCATACAGAATGTTAACTCTGTTTTTCTCGCCACAGATGCTGTTAGACCTGTTGAGTTTTTCCAGCATTTTCTGGTTTTGATTTTGAAAGCTGATTTGTCTCAAACTCCAAGAGAAAACTGGACCTTTCTGTTTGTGGCTTTAAACAGATGAAACCCTGTGGGTGTGGAGCAAACATTTCAACATTTGTTAATGAAATGTGTGAACATGAAGAAACAATGTACAAACAATTCAAGGGCTGACTTTAAGGAATAATTGGGCAGACAGGAAATGTCATCATTACGAATATACATATATATATGAAATAGAGCAGAGGTCGGCCATTCAGCCCCTCGAGCCTGCTCCGCCATTCAATAAGTTCATGGCTGATTTGTTTGTATTTCGAGTTTCAACTTTTCAACTACCTCTGATTAACTTTGAGTCCCTTGCTTAACAAGAATCTATCTTCCTCTGCCTTAAAAATATTCAGTGATCCCGCCTCCAACGCCTGATGAGGCAGAGTTCCAAAGTCGCACAGCCCTCTGAGAGAAAAAAATTCTCCTCTTCTCTGCCCTTATGGGCGACCGCTAATTTTAGAGTAGTGCCCCCTGGTTCTGGACTCACCCACAAGAGGAAACATCCTTTCCACATCCACATAGTCAAGACCATTAAGGATCTTATATACTTCAATCAAATCACCACTCACTCTTCTAAATTCTAGTGGAAACAAGCCCAGCCTGTCCAACCTATCCTCATAAGACAACCTGCTCTTTCCAGGTATCAATCTAGTAAACCTCCTCTGAACTGTTTCCAATGCATTTACATTCTTCCTTAAATCAGGGGACCAAAACTGCACAAAGTATTCGAAATGCAGTCTCACCAATGACTTGTATAACTGAAGCATAATATGCTTACTTTTATGTTCAATTCCCCTTGTAATAAAATATAGCATTCCATTAGCCTCCTTGATTACATGCTTTACCTGCAGACTAACATTTTGTGACTCATGCACAAGAACACCTAGATATCCCTTGGAATGCTACAGTCATTCTCCGTTTAAGTAAAACTCTGCTTTTTTATTCTTCCTGCCAAAGTGAACAGCTTCACATTTTCCCACATTATACTCCATCTGCCTGCTCACTCAACTTATCTATATCTATCCGCAAACTCCTTATGTCTTCTTCAAAATATAATTTCCTACCTAGCTTTGTGTCGTCTGCAAATTTAGCTACCATGCCTTCACACCCCACATCTAAATCATTGATGTAAATTATAAAAAGTTGAGGCCACAGCACAGACCCCTACGGGATTCCACTCGTCATATACTGTTAATCAGACAAACACCCATTTATGCATACTTACTGTTTTCTGCCAGCTAGTCAATCCTCTATCCAGGCTAATATGTTACCCCCCAGATGAGAATAATGAGAGCCCCTGGTTTCAATAAATGAACTGACAGAAATGTTAGGACAGATTAGGGAGAAGATTAATACTGTCACCATTCAGAACAACACAGACTATAAAAAACAACTGATCTCAAAAACAATCTCTTGTAGTTTGTAGTTAAGGAGGGGGTGTGCTGAATCAGATTTACAGGGGTTAAATATGGTTTCCACGTTGGACATTCACATTCAAAGCTTCAAAAATTAGACATGAAACCCCTCAACATTAATCATGACAAGTGGGAAATAGCTGATGATCGATGCAAATGACACAAGCTGTGGGCAGGGTTTCACCACCACACCGACATATGATTTCAGAAGCTTCAAAGCAGGCACCACCTCTGCAAACAAGATGTCAGCTGAGATTATTCCGCAACATAAGTAATGAATACCATCATATGTGGCACTTTTGACAGGCTTTGCCTTTCCAGAATTGGATTGTTCAGCCATCAGATGAAATGCAACAGATCATCTCGTCTGACCTCACCAAGTGTCTGAGGCTGCATTCCCATTATCTCTCACAGATGAAAGGATGCCAAGCATATGGAACAATCACATTCAAATCAGGAACTCAGATGGGGATATGGATTGGTGTTAGGTGGGAAGCCTTAAAATCAGAGTGACGGTATTTGAGAACTGATTCCTGTGATAGCAGCAATCCCATTGCTATCTGTTAGTAAGACTGATGGGGGTATTTAAAGTGAAGGCCGTGGATGTGCTGGGAGATGGTGTACACGGGGAATTTGTGAAATATCAGAGGATAATAGTGAGGGGAAATGAAGGGATCTGGAAAAAAGAACAGACTCTTCGTGTTGTTACAAAGGAAGTGGGAACTGGTTGTACAGATGTCAGTTTTCGCACAACACACGCAAACAAAACAAAAATGGGTAACGTCCAATCGATCAGGTAGACAAGGATTTGCCTCACACCAGCTAACCTGACTACTGACTAAGATAAAGTATCGGAGCCTGTAATGACCAAAAAGTTCAAAGTAGAAATTCAAGCAAATATTACCCTCCAGGGACTACGAGCAGTTTTGACTATCTAATTCCTGCAATTTCTCTGAACCTTAAATCTATAATGAATGGCAGCTTGGACAGAGGCAGCAATGAAAAGTTGAGCGATCAATAGATATTGAGCAGTCTATGACCACCCGGGTGATCAGCCACAGTGGGAGATTTTAGACAATACAGGACAATATCCTTGGCTAATTGCAGCCTCTACTTTCCACTTGGTATTACAGATGATGCTAATTCCCTTACATTGATGATCTGGTTGAAGGTCAGGACTCCAAACAGAATGGCTGGAAATATTGCTACAAACTCCCTGTGAACCTAACCTTCTGATTTCTGTTTTGTAACCACCTTTCCATCCATTCTGCTTCCTGACCCTTCACTCCACACAGGCTGATCTTGATCACCTTGTAGATTGTACACACTGTTATGGATAACAAGCTGGTTACAAAACAGAAAACAAAAGAGGTTGAGAGCAACTACTCAGACTGGCAGAAGGTGGGAAGTGATGTTCCACAGGAAGCAATGCTGGGACCACAGTTATTCACAATTTACGTAAACGATTTGGACTCAGAAATCAGAAATCCAATTTTAAAGTTTAGTAGCAGAATTATAGTAAATCAATAGTTAATAAAACTTTGTCGCACAGTTCATTAAATCTAGGAATTCAGTAGCAGACTGAACAATTACAAGAGGAAGTGATGAAATGAGTTATTTATGAATTAATTGATTACCAGATTGGGAGATACAGTTAATACTGAGGAAGACTGCAACAAAATCCTGGGATCCTAAATGCACACATTAATAAAACAGGGAATTCTTGGAAACATGCTGCAGCTCCTTCTTTATCTGGAGATCAAATGTCAGTTGTATAATTGTCCCAGTAGTTAAAAGGATCCTGTGAACTCCTTCATGTGTTATTTTAATACAGACTTTAAACTATTTTAACTGTATTTTATGTTAAAGGAGCTATATCAATATAAGTTGTTGTTGACGTTGGCTTAAAGTGGTGGACTCAGGGCTGTCACTAAAAAATCCTAAAAATTTCACAGAATAATCACCATGGTCATTTTTAAACTGAAGACTTAATCCTGCTGTTTCAGATTCAGTCAAGAACAGAGCACAGTTTTACACCAATCTCTGATTTAACAGCACGTTTCCAGTCTGCCTGACTCAGGTTGTACAACCACAGTTGTAAAGGAGCCTTCTGCTCTGTGCCTCAGAGCTTTGAAATACAATGGTTACAAAACAAAAATCAGTAGTTTAGATTTACAGGGAGTTTTTATTTTTCCATCCATTTTTCTATGTGGCCTTGGACTCGACACAGCCTGACCTTGGTCATCTTTAGACTGTACGTACTGCACAGAAGCGGCTGGGACACATTCCTTACATGCCTGAAGATTAAATCAGATGGGAAAGGCAAAACTGTACAACAATGTGCTAAAAACAAAGCTTGATATTTATCCAGAATATTAAACAGCGGTCCATTTATATGGTTTATTAACATCAGGAGAAACAAACTCCACTGTCAGAAAGAATTCAATCCTGAACATGATTAACACCAACAGTAATCGCAGAATCCAACTTCTATAGTCACCTGTGAACTCGCTGGTGTGTCAGCCAGGAGCCTGACTGAGTGAATCCCTTCCCACACACGGAGCAGGTGAATGGTCCCTCCCCAGTGTGAGTTTGCTGGTGTCTCTGAAAGTTTGATGAATGATTGATTGCCTTCCCCACAAGGAGCATATGACTGAACTCTGCTCAGTGTGAATATGATGGTGTCTCAGAAGGCTGGGTGAATTAATGAATCCCTTCCCACATTCGGAACAGGTGAACAGTCTCTCCCCGTCAATGAGTTTCTGCTTTTGATGGTGAATCAAATCCCTTCCCACAGTTCCCACATTTCCACAGTTTCTCCATGGTGCTGGTGTCCTCGCATCCCTCCAGGTTGGATGATCAGTTCAAACCTCGTCCATACAATTTCTCCCCTCTGTGAATGGTGTGATGCTTTTTTAGGCTGTGCAATTGGTTAAAACATTTCTCCTTCTATATTTAAGGTTCAATGATATCGAGTTCCTGATTTATTGAGTGATTGTGATGTGATGTTTCATTTGAGCTTCCCGTCTGCAAATCCTCCTATTCAAACATTATATAAAAGGAGATTACTAATGTCAGCACAGGATAGAAACTCAGAACAGAACAATTCTAGTTTCTTTTTCATTATTTGTTAATAAGATGTGAACGTCACTGGCAAGGCCAATGTATGTTTTCCATCCCTAATTGCCCTGAGAAGATGATGTTGAACCACGTTCTTGAACCACTGCAGTCCATGTGGTGTAGATGCCACTAGGAAGGGCTATCCAGGATTTTGACACAGACAGTGAAGGAATGACAATATATTTCCAAGTCTGACCTTGTGATGGAGGAAAGGTCATTGATGAACTAGCTGAAGATGGTTGGGCTGAGGCACTACCCTGAGGAAATCCTGCAGTGACGCCTTGGGACTGAGTTGATTGGCCTCCAGCAACCACAGCCATCTTCCTTTGTGCAAGATTTGACTCCAGCTAGAGGTTTCCACCATGATTCCCATTGAGTTCAATTTTACTGGGCTTCCTTTATGCCACACTTGGTAAAATGCTGCTGGGATGTGAAGGGCAGTCACTCTCACCTCACCTCTAGAGCGCTTTTGCCAATTACCTTATACCTGAGCTGTCTGCTTACCAATCCTTTGACAGTGGAAACAGTCTCTCCTTATGAAGAGGGTTGGAGTCTTGCAGGAGGACACAGGCGGACAAGACCATGGGAAGAATTGAACAAAGAAAGATAATTTTAAAGTATTCAGCTAGTAGGCATCTTCACCAGTACAAACTGTGGTTCAGCACTAAAAGAATGAATGTTTCTTTATATTTTTTATTATGTGGACATCACTGGCTGGGCCGGCATTTATTGCTCTTGAGAAGGTGGTGGTGAGCTGCCATGAATGTGTAGAAGGGTGAGGGTTTGTCCCTCTAAATGCCACAAATGGACGCATAATGAGGAGGAAATCAATCTCTATGTTTAATTAACAGCAACATGGAACGAGGAAAATGAATGCCTTTAACCACCTTGTCAACTTGGTACTGAAGTGTCTGACATTCATAAAAGGAACTCCAAAAAAACAAAATACTGACAAATGTTAAAGTGATTTGTTAATAAAATAAATTTCGAGTTAATTTTTGAAAGATAAATTGTTTACCAGGGTTTCATATTGACTCACTAGACTGGCCAACTCTGGATCCAGTTCTGAAGCCCCAGAATTGGTTACAGAACCCGATGTTCCCTTGGCCCTCTGAGTTGTCTTCCTGTTAGTTCCCAGCACAACCAGTCAGCACTCGGCAAGATTACACTGTCTGATAAAGTTAAGGGGTTGGGAGGAAAAAAAAACAACTGAGGCCATGAATCTAAGTTGGGGAATTAAAATAGAGAAATGTTCAAAGAAAATCATTTAAAACTATTCATATGAATTATTGCTCTTAATGTCTTCATTTTGCGAGAGACTGGAGAGGTGGGGGTGTACAGGTTTGGAGGCGGTGGTGGGAGTTAAGAAAGTTCATTGCTTTATATCATTCTATTCTTCCATGATTGTGATACATGAACTTTCTCTCCTTTTATTACATAAATGGCGGACTATAGGGCGCAGAATGCACGGCGAGAATGAATACGGTACATCGCTATCAGTTGGGCCGCAATGCGCAGGCGCATAAAGGCCCCGCCCCCGGAGACTGGCCATCTGCACGGAGCATGCGCGCTGTGTTTCCAATGAACTGAGCGGGGTGGGGGGCGCATCCTCAGCAAGAGGGAATAAATAATGAAAAAGTGATGGTGCGGTCCCAGCATTCTTCGCGGTGGAAACTACATGTTCAAACAACGGGGGCAAGTACGCATGCGCACTGTTGCATAGTATTCCGAGCATGCGCAGCCTGAGCGATGACGATGCAGAGACGTTTGTTTGTCGCTGGGCAGCGGGTAAGAGGCGGCGGCGGCGGGGAACCGGCGGGTGGGCGGAGAGGGTTCATTAACACCGCCGTAGGCCGCAAATGCCGAAAAATTACCTTCCAGTCCCGCGTTTGCAGCTCAGGGTTTTTTTTTATTTGGAGGCCTAGGTTAACCATCTCCATGTTGGTCCAGCGGGGAGCAGGGCGCATGTGAGACCATCCTGGTGACTTCCAGAGCGTGGATGGTGCTTCGGGGTCCCAGTGACCAGGAGAGAATGTGATTGACTCATTGATTTTATTCTCACCCTGCACACAGGCGCTGGAGAACTGAACCCAGCCAGAGTAGAGGGAGGGAAAAACTGGGACAGGCCGTTCAGCTGCAGTTACTGTGGAAAGAGATTCAGACAGTCATCCAGCCTCATTGAGCACCAACATGTCCACACGGGTGAGCGGCCATTCACCTGCTCCGTGTGTGGGAAGGGATTCACTTGGTCATCTGGCCTTAGGTCACACCAGCAAGCTCACACTGAGGAGAAGCCATTTAGCTGCACTTCCTGTGGAAAGACGTTCAAGCGTTCATCCAGCCTCGTTGAACACCAGCGTGTTCACTCTGGGGAGAGACCATTCACTTGTTCCGTGTGTGGGAAGGGATTTGCTGGGTCATCCAGCTTCCAGGAACACCAGCGAATTCACACTGAGGAGAAGCCATTCAGCTGTACTTCCTGTGGAAAGAGTTTCAGGCAGTCTTCTGATCTCAATGTGCACCAGCCAGTTCACACTGGGGAGAGGCCGTTCACCTGCTCTGTGTGTGGGAAGGGATTCACAAAGTTTTTCACTCTGCTAATACACCAACGCACTCACACTGGGGAGAGGCCATTCATCTGCTCTGGATGTGGGAAGGGATTCACTCAGTCATCTAACCTATTGGCACATCAGCGAGTTCATAAGTGTCTGCAGGGATTAGATTCTCCTGTTATTGCTCCAGTTAATCACCTCCGAGATTGATTGAAAATATTTGCTTTATTTCTGCTGATGTTAAACTCCAGCCAGTTATAGTGTTGTGAATACCTAGTTCATGGTTTGTATGTTTTAGAATATAACTCATAGTTTTATGAATGGGAGCGGAGGAAAGAAATGGTGGAGATTTTGCAACGGGTTTGGATTTCAGCACAGGAGGGATATAGAATCTGTGGGACGGGGGTTTAACGTTTTAGGGGAGCAAGAGAGGAAGAAAAATTCCATAGAAACTCGAATTGTACATTCTGAATTTCAATCCTGTACTCAAGGTGATGACTTCTGTAAACTCTTTTTACAGGGTATAAGAAGGAAAGATTTGCAGATGGGAAGCTCAAACCAAAGTAACATCAAGATCTGATAGAGTCTCTCAAGTTACCAGATCTGAATATCATCAGCCTTTGAATGAAGAAGGAGAAATGTTTACCTGTTCTGTCTCTGGGGAATAAAAAATCTAACTTTAGTGTAATTGGCACCTTCTGTGCTGTACCCTTTGTAAGATGCTATTCTATTTAACAGCACCGGGACACATGCACACACAAGTAAGAATGTTCCAGTACATTGACTGTGGAAATAGCTTTAACCAGTTACATGGCCTGAAAGAACTTTGCACTATTCGCAATGGAGAGAAACTGTATACATGTGTGTGTCGATGAGTCTTCAACTGATCATCCAAACTGGAGAGACACAAGGACACCGGCTTCATGGAGAAACCATGGAAATGTGAGGACTGTGGGAAAGGATTCAATTATCCATCCCTTCTGGAAATTCATCGACGCAGCCACATTGGGGCCGGCACTCTAGAGAAACCGTGGAAATGTGCGGACTGTGGTAAAGGATTTTATTATCCATCCCTGCTGGAAAACCATCGACGCAGTCACACTGGGGAGAAGCCGTTCATCTGTTCTGTGTGTGGGAAGGGATTTACTCAGTCAACCTGCCTCATGTCACACCAGAAAATTCACACTGAGGAGAGGCCGTTCAGCTGCACTTCCTGTGGCAAGAAGTTCAGGCAGTCATCCCATCTCACTGCACACCAGCAAATCCACTCTGAAGACAGGCCGTTCAGCTGCAGTTACTGTGGAAAGAGATTCAGACAGTCATCCAGCCTCATTGAGCACCAACGGGTCCACACAGGTGAGCGGCCATTCACCTGCTCCGTGTGTGGGAAGGGATTCACTTGGTCATCTGGCCTTAGGTCACACCAGCAAGCTCACACTGAGGAGAAGCCATTTAGCTGCACTTCCTGTGGAAAGACGTTCAAGCGTTCATCCAGCCTCGTTGAACACCAGCGTGTTCACTCTGGGGAGAGACCATTCACTTGTTCCGTGTGTGGGAAGGGATTTACTGGGTCATCCAGCTTCCAGAAACACCAGCGAATTCACACTGAGGAGAAGCCATTCAGCTGTACTTCCTGTGGAAAGAGTTTCAGGCAGTCTTCTGACCTCAATGTGCACCAGCGAGTTCACACTGGGGAGAGGCCATTCACCTGCTCTGTGTGTGGGAAGGGATTCACAAAGTCTTTCACTCTGCTAATACACCAACGCACTCACACTGGGGAGAGGCCATTCGCCTGCTCTGGATGTGGGAAGGGATTCACTCAGTCATCTAACCTATTGGCTCATCAGCGAGTTCATAAGTGTCTGCAGGGATTAGATTCTCCTGTTATTGCTCCAGTTAATCACCTCCAAGATTGATTGAAAATATTTGCTTTATTTCTGCTGATGTTAAACTCCAGCCAGTTATAGTGTTGTGAATATCTAGTTCATGGTTTGTATGTTTTAAAATATAACTCATAGTTTTATGAATTAGAGTTTTAAATAGAAATTAAGGCAAAATATATTTGAAACTGGTAAAATCAGCCCTGAAGTAAATGCAATTCAAACAAGCTTGGTGTTTATCACACGTCCTGGGGGTTATCATTGACCAAAAACTGAACTGGGCTGGCTAGCCATATAAATACTGTGGCTACAAGAGCAGGTCAGAGGTTAGGAATCCTGAGGTGAGTAACTCACCCCCTGACTCCCTGATGCCTGTCCACCATCTAGAAGTCACAAGTCAGGAGTGTGATGGAATACTTTCCACTTGCCTGGATGAGTGCAGTTCCATCAATGCTCAAGAAGCTTGATGTCATCCAGGACAAAGCAACCCCTCCATTTACACCCCATCCACAAACATTCATTTTGTCCACCACTGATGTACAGTGGCAGCAGTGTGTATCATCTACAAGATGCACTGCAGGAACTCACCTAGGCTCCCTTGCACCTTCCAAACCTATGGCCATTACCATAGAGAAGGACAAGGACGGCAGACACATGAGAACACCACCATCTGGAATTTCCCCTCCAAGCCATTCACCATCCTGACTTGGAAATACATCACCATTCCTTCACTGTCACTGGGTCAAAATTCTGAAACTCCCTAACAGCACTGTGAGTGTACCTACACCACATGACTGCAGTCATTCAAGAAGGCAGCTCACCACCACCTCAAGGGCAATTCAGGATGGGCAATAAATTATGGCCTAGCCAGCGATACCCACAACCCATGAATGAATAAAGTAAATAGAATGTTGGGGCCATGTTGACTCAAGAGTATAACAGTGTGAAAGATTAGATCATAAAACAGCAGGTGGGCTTACTTAGCTGAAGAACTGGAGACATGTCATTCACAGTTATTCCAGTAAAAGTTGTTATTCATGGTTTCTCAAGATTAAGGAAAGCTTTGAAATTAAAAGCTAGTTAATTTGCATTTGTACCTGTGTCACATCATCATGGAGATGGTGGAGCTTAAGAAGAATCAATTCATTTTGATGTTTGCTGAGAGTTTTAGTAGTTGCAGCTTGGACCTGGTGTGTGCAGTTTGCAGCTCACTAAGGAAGATAGCCAAAGTAAATGACACTAAGATAAAGGCAAAATACTGCGGATACTGGAAATCTGAAACAAAAACAAAAAATGCTGCAAAACTCAGCAGGTCTGACAGCATCTGTGGAGAGAAAGACAGAGTTAACTTTGTGAGTCTGCATGACTCTTCAACAGAGTAAATGACAGTTTGATGGGCCTTGTAGGGAAAATGATGTTTAATGATTAGTTTTAGTTTAGATCATATAATTAAAGCATATTGATTTTTTTTAACATGGTAGTATACTATCCTTTTAAACTGTAACCAATGGAGGACACCAGTGGTGAATATCACATGACTCTGCTTGGCTTCATTTGATAGAGAAGACACAATGGGATTTTGAACACAATGAGGTAACATACTAGTGAGTTAATTACAGAACAACTGATGAAGAGGCCCTTGTTGCACTTATCTCCATATTAGAGAGACACATTGAGTAGCCGCCTTCACGGTTGAATGGGCAAGCTTATATTCCACCACATCTTAGAACCTTATCAGAACCAGGTGTTATCAGGAGAGGGAAGGTAGGAGAGAAAGAATAGCAACAGCTGTGTCTGACATTAAGCTAGATTTACTTTGTAGTGTTTTAGAAGAAAGCAATTAAATTTGATTCAATGTATTCTTTGTATTAAGAACTAACTTTTGTTACAATGTGTGACTAGTTTGGTAATTGTGTAATCTTTATAGACATTTATCACTTAGGACTATGTATTAATTGATGGTATAAGGAGACTTACTACCTTACATTTTAAACACTGATTACTGCTCTGCACTTATATTTCATACATACTCTGTATAACTTTTAAGTATTAGTACTTTGCAATCTTTTGTATTAGGCCTACATAGTTTTAAGGTTATAAGCAACTTTTCCAAATCATCCTTTTGTTTTAAAAGTAAAATAACTCATTCCAATTACCAACAACCACAGAGAGAAAAACATCACCCAGCAGATGGCCTGCAAAAACAGTTATTAATAAGGGTTCTGAGATGATGAGCTTGGGGTATCATTCATGAGGACATGATAGCATGCCTCCCCTATCCTAAACAAATGGTCACAGGAAGATATCATAAAACGCCCTTTTGTCTGAGCAAGAAGTTATTAAAATAACAGAAATAATCTCTATTGAGAAGCAATATCAATTGATGACCATCACCCTTGAGGCCAATCACAGGTTGATTTTTTTTTTCTGATTGGGAAACAACCCATTTATTCTGTTTTTTAATTGGTTATCAGTCTCCGCAGAGACTATCAAAAATTGCCATTGCCGACTATATTTCAAGTCGTCATTGCGGGGTATTGGGAAAAGTTTTCAATAAGCAATAATCGCGCCCTCGGTTAAACCTCATCGGCTACGATACTGCACACCTTAAGCCAATTAGAAAATAGCTTCATCTCATTTAGACCAATCAGAATGCAATAACATAATTGATCGCGCTGTGGGTTGTGGCTTTGAAAGAGTTAATAAGCAGAAGCTTTCACTGACCAACGCACGCTGAATTTGAAACTGAAGACTGCTTGTCAGCTGAAAGCAGAAGGTCAGAAGCCAGAGAGAAGACTGAGTGTTCATCTGTGCCCAAAGCTGAACTGGGAAGCAAGAACCATGCTACACCTGTAAAGTCACTGCCTAGCTGTGCTAAGTATCAACTTATAATTTGTTAAAGCTTCCTGAGTTACTTCATTAAACTTTCTCCTGTTGCCTGAATGTTTATAGTCTCAAATGAACAAAATTGGAATTCAAGTTCAAAAGAACTTACAGGAGGACCAGGGGCTGCCAATCGGTCCTCCTGTCCCACCCCCTCTTCCTATTGGTCCGGAGCTGCCGTCAATCATCCAGGCATTGTGAGCTGTCATGTGAGGTAATTGGATGGAGCCTCCTCTGCTGTTAGGAGATTCTATGATTTGTAATAATATTATAGAATATAATAATGAAATGATTCACAGTAAACATCATATCAGAATCATAGAACACAGATGGTGGCCATTCAGCCCCATGTGCCTGGATTGTCTCTAAAAACGTTACCAATCTGTCCCACCCCCTGCTTTTTTCTGATAGCCCTACAAATCTTTCCTTATTAAATAAAATTCCAAATCAGTTTTCAGACTTACGGCAGAATCTGCTTCCACCAGTCATTTGGATAATGTGTTCCAGATTGTCATAACTCACTGAGAAAAATAATCTCTCCTCATCTTCACCCTGGATATTTTGCCAATTGCTTTAAATCTATCTTCTGCGGTTACCAACCATCCTGCCAATGGAAACAATTTGTCCCTATGAAGATGAAAACTCTTCAAAAACGCCCACAGCTCTCTTAAATCTCTTAACCTTCTCTGCTCCAAAGAGGACAATCCCAGCTTCTCCAGTCTCTCCACATTACTGAAACCTCTCATCCCTGATACTATTCTGGTAAATTTTCCACGTACTCTCCAAGGCCTTGACATCTTTCCTAAAGTGTGGTGCATAGAACTGAACCCGATATTTCAGGTGAGGATTAACCCCAGCTTTATAAGGATTCAGGATAATCAAAATTGCCTTGCTTTTGCATTCCATGCCCATTGATAAATCCAAGGTTCCCATTAGCTTTATTCAAACAGTTTGATCAACTTGCCCTGTCGTATTCTAGGATTTGTTCACTTAAGCTCCCAGGTCGCTCTGTTCCTGAAGTCTGTTTAAAATTGTACCACTTAGTTTATGTTGCTCATTCATTCTTCCAAAATGCATCATTGACTATAAATCACTTTGGGATGTTTTGAGGGGTGAAAGGTGCTAAATCACAGATTTTTTCTTAACAGCACAGAGGAGGTCATTCGGACCATCATGTCTGCACCGCATCCAAATTAACATTATGACCGAGTGCCACTGCCCTCCCTTTTCCCCGTACCCCTGCACATTGGTTCTACTCAAATAATCATCCAATGCCCTCTTGAATCCCTTGCTTGAACCTGCCTCACCACACTTCCAGGCAATGCATTCCAGACCCGAAACACTCGTCGTGTGAAGGTTTTTCTCACGTCACATTTGCTTCTTTTGCAAATCACTTTAAATCTGTGCCCCCTCGTTCTTGATCCTTTTACGAGTGGGAACAGCTTCTCCCTCTCTACTCTGTCCAGCCCCCTCATGATTTTGAACATTTCTATCAAATCTCCTCTTGGCCTTCTCCCTTCCAAGGAGTACAGTCCCGACTTCTCCAACCTATCTTCGTAACTGAAGTTTCCCATCCCTGGAACTATTCTTGTAAACCTCTTCTGAACTCTCTCCAATGTGTTCACATCCTTCCTATAATGTCGCACCCAGAACTATACACAACATTCCAGCTGAGGTCTAACGAGTGTCTTATATAAATTCAGCATAACCTCCATGCTCTTGTGCTCTATGCTCCAATTAATAAAGCCCAGGAGATTATATGCTTTATTAACTGCTCCCTCCACATGTCCTGCCACCTTCATTGATCTATGCACATGTACGCCCAGGTCTTTCTGCTCCTACACCCTCGTCAAAATTTCACCCCTTATTTTATATTGTCTGTCCATGTTGTTCCTGCCAAAATGCATCACCTCACACTTCTCCACATTGAACTTCATCTGTCATCTATCTGCCCACTCTACCAACTTGTCTATGTCCTTTTGAAGTTATACACTGCCCTCCTCGCAGTTTACAACACTCCCAAGCTTCATATCATCTGCAAACTTTGAAATTGCCTCCTGCACACCAAGATATAGATCATTAATATATATCAGGAAAAGCAAGGGTCCCAATACCGACCCTGGGGAGTGCCAATACAAACCTTCCTCCAGCTCAAAAAATATCCATTACTCTCTGCTTCCTATTTTTCAGCCAATTTTGTATCCACGTTGCTACTGTCCCTTTTATTCCGTAAGCCATAACTTTCCTCACAAAACTATTGTGTGGCACTGTGTCAAGTGCCTTTTGAAAGTCCATTTACACCACATCAACAGCATTACCCTCATCGACCTTTTCTGTTACCTCTTCAAGAAACTCCAGCAAGTTAGTTAAGCACAATTTCCCCTTTAGAAATCCATGCTGGATCTTCCTTATCAACCCATATTTTTCCATGTGACTTAACTCTATCTTGAATAATTGTTTCTAGAATCTTGCCCACCACACAGTGCAGAAGAGGCCGTACGGCCCATCGAGTCTGCACTGACACATGAGAAACACCTGACGTACCTACCTAACCCCATTTACAAGCACTTGGCCCATAGCCTTGAATGTTATTACGTGCCAAGTGCTCATCCAGGTGCTTTTTAAAGGATGTGAGGCAACCCGCCTCCACCACCCTCCCAGGCAGTGCATTCCAGACCGTCACCACCCTCTGGGTAAAAAAGATTTTCCTCACATCCCCCTTAGATCTCCTGTCCCTCACCAAAACTGTATCCCCTCGTGACTGACACTTCAAATAAGGGGAACATCTGCTCTCTATCCATCCTGTCCATACCCCTCATAATCTTGTACACCTCGATCAGGTTGCCCCTGAGCCTTCTGATCTCCAACGAAAACAACCCAAGTCTGTCCAACCTCTCTTCATAACTTAAATATTTCATCCCAGGCAACATCCTGGTGAATCTCCTCTGCACCACCTCCATTGTAATCACATCCTTCCTGTAATGTGGCGACAAGAACTGCACACAGTACTCCAGTTGTGGCCTCACCAAGGTTCTATACAACTCCTACATGACCTCCCTACTTTTGTAATCTATGCCTTGGTTGATAAAGGCAAGTGTCCCATATGCCTTTTTCACCACCCCACAAACATGCCCCTCGCCTTCAGAGATCTATGGACACACATGCCAAGTTCCCTTTGTTCCTCAAAACTTCCTAGCGTCATGCCATTCATTGAATATTTTCTTGTCAAATTACTCCTTCCAAAGTGTATCACCTCACACATTTCAGGGTTAAATTCCAACTGCCACTTATCTGCCCATTTGACCATCCTGTCTATATCTTCCTATAGCCCAAGACACTCAACCTCACTGTTAACCACCCGGCCAATCTTTGTGTCATCCACAAACTTACTGATCCTACCCCCCACATAGTTATCTATGTCGTTTATATAAATGATGAATAATAGGGGACCTAGCATAGATCCTTATGGTACACCACTGGACACTGGCTTCCAGTCACTAAAGCATCCATCTGTCATAAACCCCTGTCTCCTACAACTAAGCCAATTTTAAATCTACCTTATCAAATTACCCTGTATCCCATGTGCATTTGGTTTCTTTATTAGTCTCCCATGTGAGACCTCGTCAAAGGCTTTGCTGAAATCCATATAAACTACATCAACTGCACTCCCCTCATCTACACACCTGGCCACCTCCTCAAAAAATTCAATCAAATTTGTTAGGCATGACCTCCCTCTGACAAAGCCATGCTGACTACCCCTGATTAAACCTTGCCTCCCCAAGTGGAGATAGATTCTCTCCTTCAGAATTTTCTCCAGCAGTTTCCCAACCACTGATGTGAGACTCACTGGCCTGTATTTCCCTGGCTTATCTCTACAACCCTTCTTATATAGAGGAATCACATTCACTGTTCTCCAGTCCTCTGGCACCTCTCCCATGGCCAAAGAGGAATTAAAAATTTGGGTCATAGCCCCTGCGATCACCTCCCTTGCCTCCTTCAGCAGCCTGGGACACAAATCATCTGGACCTGGAGAAATGTCCACTTTTAAGCCTGCCAACATCTCCAATACCTTGTCACCCCCTGTATCAATTTGCTCAAGAACTTCGCAATCTCTCTCCCCGAGTTCCATACCTTCATTCTCATTCTCTTGAGTGAAGACGGATGAGAAGTATTGGTTCAATAATCTAACGATGTCCTCTGGCTCCACCCATAGATTGCCCCCTTGGTCACTATTGGGCCCTACTCTTTCCCTGGTTATCCTTTTCCTGTTGATATGCTTTTTGGATATCTTGGGATTTTACCTATTTTTACCAGCCAGAGCTTTCTCATATCCACTCTTTGCTGTCCAAATTGCTTTCATAAGTTCCACCCTGCACTTTCTGTACTCCACTAATGCCTCTGCTGATTTGCTCCCCTTGTACCTGCTAAAAGCCTCTCTTTTCCTTCTCATCGTACCCTGAATACCTCTGGTCATCCATGGTTTTTTGGGCTTGTTACTCCTTCCTATCACACTCGAGGGAACATGTTGAGCCTGTACCCTCCCCATTTCCTTTTTGAACACCCCCCACTGCTCCTCTGTAGATTTCCTCACAAGTAGCTGTTCCCAGTCTACCTTGACCAGATCCTGCCTTATTTTACTAAAATCCGCTCTCCCCAAATCCAAAACATTTTTTTTGCAACTTGTTGATTTCTTTGTCCATAACAAACTTAAATTGTACCATGTTGTGGTCGCTATCGCTAAAATGCTCCCCCACCACCACCTCAGCCACCTGTCCGGCTTCATTCCCCAGAATTAGGTCCAGCACTGTGCCGTCCCTTGTTGGCCCTTCTACATGTTGACCTAAAAAGTTCTCCTGCACACATTTCAAGAAATCCACTCCATCCAAGCCCTTAACACTATGTCTATCCCAATTAATGTTGGGAAAGTTGAAATCACCTAATATAATTACCCTACTGTTATTGTTTTTAAACACCTCCGCAGATTGTGCTCATATTTGCTCCTCAATTTCCCGCCGACTATCTGGGGTCTATAATGAACACCTAACAATGTGGCTGCCCCTTTTTTATTCCTAAGCTCTACCCACAAAGCTTCATTCGATGCCCCCTCCAAGATGTCATCTCTCCTTACTGCAGTAACTGACTCCTTAACTAATAATGCAATGCCTCCTCCTCTTTCACCCCCTCCCCTG
This sequence comes from Cetorhinus maximus, assembly GCF_964194155.1. Taxonomy (NCBI): domain Eukaryota; kingdom Metazoa; phylum Chordata; class Chondrichthyes; order Lamniformes; family Cetorhinidae; genus Cetorhinus; species Cetorhinus maximus. The sequence goes on from NC_135901.1 coordinate 19,218,237, forward strand.
TCTCGCCTAAAGATTCTATATCCCGGAATGTTGAGCTGCCAAACCTACCCCTCCCTCAACCACGTCTCAGTGATGGCTACTATATCACAATTCCACATGTCAATCCTCACCCTTAACTCATCCGTTTTACCTGTAATACTCCTGGCATTAGAGTAGAGGTCATCCAGCCTTGCCTTACTCCCTCTGACTTGATTGTTTTACTGTATTATGATGCGTCCCTATTCTGGTAACATTCTGTGTCCCCTCCCCCTGCCGAATTAGTTTAAACTCCTCTCAACAGCACTAGCAAACCCGCCCGCAAGGATGTTAGTCCCGCTCTGGTTCAGATGTAGACTGTCCTCCTTGTACAGGTCCCACCTTCCCCAGAAACGGTCCTAGTGATCTAGGAATCTAAAACCTTCCCTCCTGCACCAACTCTTAAGCCACATATTCATCTGTGCTATTCTCCTATTCCTGAGCTTGCTAGCACGTGGCACTGGGAGTAATCCAGAGAATACAACCCGAGAGGTCTTGCTTTTTAGTCTACTGCCTAACTCCCTGAATTCTTGATGCAAGACCTCATCCCTCTTTCTCCCTATGTCATTGGTACCAACATGTACCATGACCTCTGCCTTATCACCCTCCCCCTTCAGGATGCCCTACAGCCATTCAGTGACAACCCAGACCCTGGCACCAGGAAAGCAACATACCATCCTGGAGTCATGTTGACGGCCACAGTAGCACCTATCTGTTCCCCTGACTATAGAATCCCCTATTACTATTGCTCTTCCTCCCTTCCTCCCCTACTGTACAGACAGGCAGCTTGTGGTGCCAGAAGCTTGGCTCTGTCCACACTCCCTGGAGGAACCAGTGCCCTCATCAGCCTCCAAAATGGAATACCGATTTGCGAGCAGGACCCCAGGGGAATCCTGAACTACTTGCCTGTTTCTCTTGTACTGCCTGGTGCTCACCCATTCCCTTCCTTCCTCAAGTCCCTTCATCTGCGGTGTGACCACCTCTCTAGACGTGTTATCCACAATGCTCTCAGACTCGCGGATGCTCCACAGTGTCCCCAGTCGCCTTTCCAGCTCTGAAACCCAAGCTCATTGGAATTCTCTTCCCCGGAGAGCAGTGGAGGCTGGGTCATTGAATATATTCACTGCTGTATTAGACAAGATGTTTGATCTACCAAGGAGTCCAGGGTTATGGGGGGATAGGCAGGAAAGTGGAGTTGAGGCCAGTCAGATCAGCCCTGATCTTATTGACTGGCAGTGCAGGCTCTGTGGGGCCAAATGGCCTACTCCTATGTTCTTTTAATCCCGGTATCAAGGACAGAGAACCACGAACAATATCAGTGAACATGGGCAAGTTAGGTGATCAGCAGTTTAGTGGGAATAGGATCGAGAGAGGAGGCAGGTCTCAGGGGCAAGATGAGCTCTGAGAGCATGAGGTGACATAGGGGAAAAAATAGAGAAAGATGTGATTTCAGGGCCCGGACAAGGGGAAACTTTAGAGGCAGTTTGGTCCGGTGAGCGAGTGGAAGGGAGGGAAGCGGCGATGGGAGCTGATCGGATTGTCTCAATCTTGGTGACAAAGAAGCTCCATGACCTCCACCCACTTGTTGGAGATGAGGATGAAGGAGACAGGGGAGAGGGAGAGCACTTCAAAAAGAACCAACTTATGTTAGTTATTAAAAAGAGCCGAAACACTATATTTAACACAAAGCTGATTTATTTGACTTTTATCCTGAATATTCACCACCATAACTGGGCTAGAGTTTGACATCAGCATAAACAGACCCCATGAATATGGCTCTGTCTGGGATGTGATTAATAGCAAAATCCAATAACTGTGGTTACTTGTGAACTTGCTGGTGTCTCAGCAGAGTGGATGACCGACCAAATCTCTTCCCACACATGGAGCACATGAATGGCCTCTCCCCAGTGTGAACTTGCTGGTGTCTCAGAAGGGTGCATGCATGATTGAATCTCCTCCCACACTCGGAGCATGAGAACCGCCTCTCTCCAGTATGAGTGCGCTGGTGTACAATGAGATGAGATGATTCCCTGAACCCAGTCCCGCAGTGAGAACACCTGAATGGTCTCTCCCCAGTGTGAACACGTTGATGGCACATCAGTTCCCCGGAACCCTTATAGCACTTCCCACAGTCTGGGCATTTAAAAGGTCTCTCCTCGGTGTGAACTCTCTCATGTCTCAGCACATGGGATGACTGAGCAAATCCCTTCCCACACTTGGAGCAGGTGAAAGGTCTCTCCCCAGTGTGAAATCGCTGATGTATCAACAGGTTGGATGAATCACTGAATCCCTTCCCACATACAGAGCAGGTAAACGGCCTCTCCCCAGTGTGAGTACGCTTGTGTGTCAGCAGATGGGTTGACTGAGTGAATCCCTTCCCACACACGGAGCAGCTGAACGGCCTCTCTCCAGTGTGAACTCGTTGGTGAGTCAGCAGGTGGGATGAGGTGGTGAACCCCTTCCCACATTCAGAGCAGGTGAACGGCCTCTCCCCAGTGTGAATACGCCGATGTGTTTCCAGGTCAGATGGGCAATTGAATCCCTTCCCACAGTCCCCACATTTCCACGGCTTCTCCCTATTGTAACTGCATTTATGTTTTAGCAGGTCAGATGATCGATTGAAGCCTTGTCCACAAACAGAACACGTGTACGGTTTCTCTCCACTGTGACCATTGCTTTTTCCTTCCATGTCCAAATTCTGATGATATTCAGGTTACGATAAATTGGGCGACTCCATCAAATTCTGATGTGATGTTTGGTTTGAGTTTCCTGACTGCAAATCCTCCCCTTCTAATCCCCTGTGAAATTGATTTAAATCAGAAAAAAAAGAGTGAGAGAGAATCCACAAAAACACAATGGTAGGTTGTGAAAGTAAAGTCTGCAGAAGTGCCAGTAAAATGTTAAACAAGGCCAAAATACATCCATTATTAGAGGCAGAGGAAGTTAGACAATAGCAGAGAGATTATCAGAGAGAACAGTGGTGAAACAGAGCAATGGATGGACATGGGTTCTGATCCACAGTAAAGGAGCCACACCAGCCCCAGAGCCATGGACCCTCTCACAGATAACAGAGCATAGAACTAAAAGCTCTAAGTTGTAGATAAATGCTCAAAAATACTCACCTCTGAAACAATTTCAGCTTTCAATGTTAATGTCTCCTGCTGGAACCAGCAGCTGGAAAGATATCAGGAGCACTGGAGTCAGAGAAAAATCTCCCAGTTGAGGAAATACCCAGGGAGCGTGGTGATGTCACTGAGCAATTATCGGTGTGTAATGACATCACAGACACAAACACAGAACATCTGGGTCTGCGCAAACCAGTGATCACTACACATTATGAAGGATGTGAGGGTCCTTGAGAGGGTGCAGAGGAGATTTACCAGAATGGTTCCAGGGATGAGGGATTTTAGTTGCAATGTTGGGTTGGAGAAACTGGGGCTGTTCTCCTTGGAGCAAAGGAGATTGAGATGAGATCTGATAGAGGTGTACGAGTTTATGATTGCTTAGATAAGGTAGATAAGGAAAAGCTGTTCCCACTATTTGAATGGGGGTAAAAGGAATACAGAAAATAGATTTAAGATTCATGGGCAAGATCTACAGGAAGATGTGACAAAGAAAGTTTATACAGCGAGTGGTAATGATCTGGAATTCAATGCTTACACTCAAAGGCCGATAACATCCAGGTCCTGGTGAATCAAGTGATGCTGTCAGATTTTGATGTGGTGTTTGATTTGAGTTTCCTTTCTGCAAATCTTATTCTAGTACCCTGTAAAAGATGTTTACAAAAACCATCAGTGTCTGTCAAGGATAGAAATTGAAAAGAGACAAACTTTTCTCTTGATATGCATTTGCTGCATGTAAATCCTCCCCTTCTAACCCCCTGTTAAAGAGGTTTCCAAAAGCCATCACTATCAGGCCAGGATAGAAATTCACAACATTCTCTCCCCCTACCACACATGCGCCCTGCTGCACATTGCCCCTTGTCGTCATCAGCGCTCCCTCGATTCGAGGATGACGTCTACTCAGGGTTGTGAGTTTCTGCCGTGAGTCTTCATGTGACTGAACAGATCTTTGGGCACATGGGGCAGGACGTCCATGAGGAAGTGGGAATCAGAGAGCAGGATTTGCATCCTTTTCTTTCCTGCTCTGCTTCGTCAATAAGACTCAAAGCGTAAAGGTCAGAGCTTGATGGACAAGTTGTTTCAATTCTGTCGTTAAAAACATCTTCCTAATAAAACTGGGGCCGCGCATGCTCCCTGCGCCACATTACCCCAAATAAAGATGGAGCCACGCATGCGCCCTGCTGCGCATTGCCCGCTCCGAAGATGACGGCCGTGATCTGGGGCCTGTGACTGGGAGAAATCGCACCTACAGCTCCTGTCCCTCTGTGCAAAAAGGGGAACGGCGGGTTCTTTTTCGGCGTTTGCCGCTTACACAACAGATTTACAAAGCCTCCCCGACCACCTGCCTGATCCACCGCGTCCTCCGCCCGGCCGTTCCCCACCCGCTCCTTTACCCACTGCGGATCCAAAAAATAAGCTCTCCATCGCCATCGCTCCCACTGCGCATGCTCTAATCACTGGGCACTGCGCCTGCGCACTGGTCTCTTGTGATGTGAATAGAGGACATTCTCCACCGCGTGGAATGCTGGGTAATGGCACCGCCATTGACAGTTCAAGTTATTCTAGCCTGATTGTTTTACTGTTATTGGGTGGAAACTGGGGCCGGACGGTTCAATATTAAAGTTGTGTAACAAGTTGTACTTAAACCCATCTGCATGGACCCTTCATTATCCATCAGAAAGAAGGGGAATGGGAATTGGTGGAGAATTGAGAGTCCCCAAAACAACAGCAATAACAGCAGAATCCAACCCCTACAGTCACACGTGAACTCACTGGTATCCCAGCTGCTGGAAAAAAGAAGTGAATTACTGCTCACACACAGAACTCTCTCTGGCATGAATGTGCTGATCATGCATCAAATTCTATTTGAACTTTCAAAGTTGGTGGGAAAGCTGAGTAAATCCTTTTTCAAACATGAATTAGCTGAATGGTCTCTCTCCAGAATGACTGTGCTGCTGTGTCAGTAAATAGGATGACCAAGTGACTCAATTTCCACAATCAGCTGGAGAATATCCTAATGCTGGTGTGATGGCATCCATGAGTTTCCAGCTCAGACGGCCAACCGACACATTCTTCACAGTCAACAACAACAATGTACATTTATATAACACATTTATTGTAATAAAACGTCCTGAATTCCCTCACATCAGCATTAACAGTACTCATCTTAAGTTTGTGCTTGTGTCTCCAATTTGTTTCCAAACACACTGTTATAATTTCCATACAATAAAAATGGGAATGCAGACATTTTTTTTAACTTTCCGAACTATAGCTTTATTTGTTGTGTAGATACACTGGTAGTTTATGCAGTGCTGGAGGAAGCCATTGTGCAACGTCTGGGCTTCCGGGTGGTCCCTTCGCGGAATCCATTCCTGAATCGGCGATACACCACCTCCAGGAGCCTCATGTGGCCTGTACCAGTTGTGTTTCTCCTTTTGGCCTCAGCGCTCCAGTTATATTTCCTCTTTCTCTTGGCAGGGTAGGCACATTTGCCGCAGGTCGATTTCTGCAGGTGAAATGCTTTAGCCCCCACATCGCTGGCAAAGAGTGTGGGTCTTGTTCTGCCTCTTACCAAATGAAGATGTTCCCTTTGTCATTTTCACTGAGCACTGGAGCGCCATTGCAGACATTTTACCAACATCGATCAGTGGCTCTGTTAAATGATTCATCACATTGTAATGTAATATTATAACATCCCTACGGTTATGAAAGCAGATCCTCTGGCTCAGTTTGATTTATACCTTGGTAGATCTGCTAATGGGAATTGTTATTTTTTCTTACTTGTTACATGACACACATTTATTGAATCAGATGTCTTGATGCGGATTGTCTCCCAGACAGATTTACTCCACCAATCTGAATAACCAGTGTTTCTTGTTTCCCAGTTTTATTTCCACAGTATTCAGCCAATCCCATTGTTATTTCTCCCTTCTAGTTTAGCTCATTCTTTTCTTCAATATCCTTTTTCATACTTCCTTTCCCATCTGCGTCCACCCAACTATTCAGATTTTATTACCAACATTGGTAAGGATGTAAGATGTGTCATACAGCCTAATGTATATCATTATTTCTGGTGGTGGGTATTGATTCTTGAGAGCAATGCATGCAGGAGATAGTCCGTCTTAAGGAGTCCCTTCTGAAACATTATTAACATCAGCCCAAATGTCAGAATGAACCCGGTTTAGTCCTGGAGGTGCTTAACAACAACAATAACAGCAGAATACAACCGATCCATTCAATTGTGAACTCGCTGGTGTCTCATTAAGTGAGATGAATGAGTGAATCCTTTCCCACACACAGAGCAGGTGAACGGCCCCTCCTCAGTGTGAACTCGCTGGTGTCTCAGCAGAACACCTGTGGCTTTAAAAGTCTTCTCACATTCAGAACATTTGAAAGGTCAGTTATCAGTGTGAACAAGTTGATGTGAATTAAGGTGAGCTAGACAAGTGAATCCCTTCCCACACACGGAGCAGGTGAATGGCCTCTCCCCAGTGTGAACCTGCTCGTGTGTCAGTAGGTGGGATGAACAGGTGAATCCCTTCCCACATACGGAGCAGGTGAATGGCCTCTCCCCTGTGTGAATGCGCTGGTGCATAAGCAGATCCTTTGTAGTTTTAAAGCTCTTCTCACAGTCAGAACATTGGAAAGGTTTCTGATCAGAGTGAACTCGCTGGTGCAACTTGAGGTTGGTCAAACAAATAAATCCCTTTGCATACACAGAGCGGGGGAATGGCCTCTCCTCAGTGTGAATTCGCTGGTGTCTCAGAAGATCACCTGCAGTTTTAAAGGTCTTCTCACATTCTGAACATTGGAAAGGTCTGTTATCAGTGTGAACAAGTTGAGGTGAGACAGTTGAGTGAATCCCTTCCCACACACAGAGCAGGTGAGTGCCCTCTCCCTGGTGTGAACGTGTTGGTGTTTTATGAGGTTCAGTGATTGTCTGAACACTTTCCCGCAGTGAGAGCAACTGAACCGTCTCTCAGTGCGAACAAACTGGTGCTTGACCAGGTCCTCTCGTCTTTTAAAACTCTTCTCACAATCAGAGCAGTTAAACAGCCTCTCATCAATGTGAACTAGCTGGTGTCTCAACAGCTGGGACAGAAAATTGAATCTCTTCTCACACACGGAGCAGGTTAACGGCTTCTCCCCAGTGTGAGTTCTCTGGTGTATATGTAAGTTGGATGATAATGTAAATCCCTCCCCACACACCAAGCAGGAGAACGGCCTCTCCCCGGTGTGACTGCGTCGATGAATCTCCAGCTGGGATGGGTAATTGAATCCTTTCCCGCAGTCCCCATATTTCCATGGTTTCTCCATGGTGTCTGTGTCCTTAAGTCTTTCCAGGTTTGACAATCAGTTGAAGACTCATGCACACACAGAACACATGTACGGTTTGTTTACACTGCAAATGGTTCCGTTTGTTATCAGGCTGTATAACTGGTTAAAGCTCATTCCACAGTCAGTGCACTGGAAAGCTCTCATTCAGGTCTGTGTGTGTCTCGGTGATTTTTCCTGTTGTTTGAAATCTTTCCCCACAGTCAAAACAGACAAACATTTCTCCTTCCACATTCAAAAGCCGATGATATTCATGTCTGGAGGAACTGAGTCATTCTGTCAGATCTTGCTGTGATTTTTGGTTTGAGTTACCGATCTGAAAATCTTCCCCTTCAAAAGCCCTGTAAAAGGAGATTACAATAATCATCACTGACAGTCCAGGACAGAAATTCAAAACTGACAATTCTAGTTCCTATGGAACATTTTTCCTCTCGTTCCCCCAAAGCTGTAAATCCCCATCCCACACACACTCCCTCCTCCCTGGGCTAAAATCCAAAGTTTTCCATAAACCAATTATCTATCAAACCAAACCAATTATCTATTCATCTGAATCACCCTGACCGACCATACAGAATATCAGATGTTAACCTTGTGTCCAGAACTTACTGTGTGGAGATTTAATGAGCAATCGTGATGGTGGTTTCTCCAAACCTCCCAGGCTTTCCTTCCTTCTTTCTCTCCCTCTTTAACTAAGTTAAACTCAGTCTCTTGTCTTATTTTGGTTTCTGGTTCTCTTCCTGCCCAATGACCCTGAGCTTTTATGAGGAGCCATTTGTGCAGTTTCCCAAAGAGAGGTCAGAGTCCCCATCAATTTGAGCCCAAAGTGTAACCTCTTATTGATTGTCCCCCCTCCCCCATCCTCCGATGTGAACCATCCTCCACCCGCTGAACCAGGATGGCGGCCGTTAACCTGGGCCTGTTCCCGGGAGGGAGAAGCCCCGCAGCTGCAAACCAGGAGCTGATAATTATTCCTCAGGGTTTGCGGATCCACAAAGTGTTTCCAAATCCTCCCCGTCCAGCCGCCGGCTCCATTGCTCCCTCTACCGGCTGCAGAAGCGACAAACAAGTGACTCTCCATGGTCATGACTGACACTGCGCATGCTCCAAACACTGAGGGGCACTGAGCCTGTGCACTGGTCTCCTGTGGTGTGGATAGGGGACATTCTCTACCATGGGGAATGCTGGGTAAAAGCCCCACCATTGTGATTCACAATTCAGGTTCCTATGATTATTTTGCAGGAATGAGGTGGAGACTGACCATCCTGCCAATCAATAAAGTCAGGCACTTGACGTGCTGTAACCTACGAGGTTACAGACGAAGAACTGGATAGTGGGATTGGGCTGGCACAGACATGATGGTCCATATGGCCTCCTTCTGTCCTGTAAAGTTTCATTTTCAGTTTCCATCATTGAAGATGTTGAAGACAGAGATTTAGACTGAGACAGAATTTTGGTCTCTCAGGGAATCGAGGATCATGGGGAACAGGCAGGAAAGTGGAATTGAGGCTGAAATAAGCCATGATCGTGTTGAATGGCAGAACAGACGTGACAGGTCATCTGGTCTAATCCTGCTCCTCGCCCTTATGTTCTTACAACTGCGCTGTCTGCTTTCATCTAAACTCATTGACAGATATCCAGAATATTAAACTCCAGCCCAGTTACAGGGGTTACTAATGCAGCAGAAACAAAGAATGTTATTAACATCAGGATTCAACCTCTGCAATCACTTGTGAACTCGCTGGTGTGTCTGCAAGTGAGACGATCGAGCAAATCTCTTCCCACACACAGAGCAGGTGAACGGCCTCTCCCCAGTGTGAACTTGCTGGTGTCTCAGCAGGTTTGATGACTGAGAAAACCCCTTACCACACATAAAGCAGGCGAATATCTTCTCCCCTGTGTGAATGGGCTGATGTGTTGAATGATGAATTAAATCCCTTTCCACACACGGAGCTGGTGTACGGCCTCTCCCCAGTGTGAACTCGCTGGTGTTGAATGAGGTGAGATGACTGTCTGAATCTCTTCTCACATTGAGAACAACCGAACAGTCTCTCGTCAGTGTGAACAAGCTGGTGTTTAATTAGGTCCGGTGAGATTTTAAAGCCTTTCCCACAGTCAGAGCATTTAAAAGGCCTCTCGTCAGTATGAACTCGCTGGTGTAAATGAAGGCTGGACATCAGAGTGAATCCTTTCCCACACACGGAGCAGTGTGAGTGCATCGATGAGCTTCCAGCTGGAATGGGCAAGTGAATCCCTTCCCACACTCCCCACATTTCCATGGTTTCTTCGTCGTCTCAGTGTCCTTGTGTCTCTCCAGGATGGATGATCAGTTGAAGCCTCATCCACACGCAGAACACATGTACAGTCTCTCCCCGCTGTGAATGGTGTGATGTTTTTCAGGTTGTGTAACTTGGTAAAGCTCTTTCCACACTCAGTTCACTGGAACACTCTCACTCGGGTGTGTGTGTCTTGTTGCTTTTCCAGCCACACTGATGCTTGAAATCTTTTCCCACAATCAGAACAAACATTTCTCCTTCCATATTAAAAGGCCGATGATATTCAGGTCCTGATGAATCGAGTGACTGTCAGATCTTGATGAGATGTTTCATTTGAGTTTCTTCTAATCATTTTCTAATATCCTATAAACAGAGTTTGCAAAAGTCATCACTGTCACTCCAGGATAGAAATTCAGATCAGACAATTCTAGTTTCTATGGAACATACTTTCTTCTCTTGTTCTCTCAAATATGTTGTCCAATTAAACTAAAAGAGCCCAAAATCAGCACCAAAGCCCCAATGAGAGTGAAGAGAACCTTCCTAACTAAACCAGAATGTTGTTTCCAGTGTCTCTGAGACACTCTGTACCCAGCGGTGGTGCAATCGTACGGATGGACACCACTTGCTACCTCTCCAGAGCCAACCAGGCACAGACAAGACCATGGAATAGAGGCCAGCAGCCTCTTATGGGGTAGAAGCAGAAAATTCTGGAAAAACTCAGCAGAAATTGTGGAGAGAGAAATAGAGTTAACGTTTCGAGTCCGTATGACTCTTCTTCAGAGCCAGTGAAGTCACCTCTGCTTGGTGAGAGCCAGTGTATTTGGGAGATTTGTCTTTGAGAGGACTGCCACATTCCTGATTCTGTCCCTGAGATGCCCAGAATGTGCTGCAAACAGTGAAGGTGAAGGTTGTTGAGCTTCCTTTCATGATCACTGTAAATCGTCCATGTTTCACAGACAGACAACAAGGTGCTGAGGACACAGGCCTCATAAACCAGTATCTTGGTGCTGAGAGGCAGTTTGATGTTATTCCATGGACAATTTGTGAGTCGGCCAAAGGTGGAGCTGCTTTCCATACGTGTGTATCGAATTCTCTATCAAGGGACAGATTGTCTGTCACTGTGGGCCCAAGGTCGCAGAATTCACTGACCACTTCCAGCAGGATGTTATTTAGTGTGATCATGGGCAGAGATGTGACACCCTGTCCCCAAATCACAGTTTTCTCGATGTTTACAGTAAGGGTGAACAAGTTACAGACACGGGAGAGACAGTCCACGAGTCTTTGTAACTGAGTTTCTGTGAGAGTCACAAGCATGACATCATCAGCATAGAGGAGGTCTCTGATCGAGACAAGCTGTATTTTGTCTTCACTTTCAGTCTGGACAGATTGTAGAGGTTACCATCTGATTGAGTATGCAGGGAAACTCTTTCCATATCTGCAGCAAAGGCCAAGGTCAGGAACATGGAGAAGAAAATACTAAACTAAGTGGGGGCCAAGACACAGCCCTGTTTCACTCCATTCTTCACATTGAAACTGTCAGAAGTGGAGCCGTCAAACTGTACAGGAGAGGGCATGTTGTCATGACAGGAGTGGATGAGACTGAAGAGCTTTGGTTGACAAAGTTTTTGTTGCAATCTCCTCTGTCCCCTTTGTTTTTGTAAATTGTGATTATTGTTGTGTCATGCACGTCCTGTGGAACGGATCCGACCTTCCAGCAGAGTTCATGAATTAAGGGGAATGATCACAGGTGGTGTTTTTAAAAAGGGGCACTGCAGCCCCGAATATCAGTGACACCTCCAGAATATTAAACTCCAGCCAGTTATAGGGGATGTTAACATCAGCAGAAACAAACCTGATATTGTCAGACTATCAATCCTGGATGTGATTAACAGCAGCAAAAACAGCAGAATCCAACCCCCTCAGTCACTTATGAACTCGCTCATGTGTCACTAGATTGAAGGACTGAGTGAATCTCTTCCCACACACGGAGCAGGTGAATGGTCTCTATCCAGTGTGAACTCGCTGATGTGCCAGGAGAGCAGATGAACACCTGAAATTCTTTCCACAGTCTGTGCAGCTGAATGGCTTCTCCTCAGTGTGAATTTGTTGGTGTGACTCGAGGGTGGATAATACAGTGCATCCCTTCCCACATCCAGAACAGGTGAATTGTTTCTCCCCAGTGTGAACTCGCTTGTGTGCAATGAGGGTGGATGACTGCCTGAAACTCTTTCCACAAGAAGTGCAGCTAAACGGCTTCTCCCCAGTGTGAACTCGCTGGTGTCTCAGCAGACTGGATGGCTGAGTAAATCCCTGCCCACACACAGAGCAGATGAATGGCCTCTCCCCAGTGTGAACTCACTGGTGTTCAGCAAGGGCGGATGAATGCCTAAAACTTTTTCTACAGGAAGTACAACTGAATGGCTTCTCCTCAGAATGAACTCGCTGGTGTGACCTAAGGCTGGATGAATGAGTGAAACCCTTCCCACACACAGAGCAAGTGAATGCCTTCTGCCCAGTGTGAAGTCGCTGGTGTATATTGAGGTCAGATGAAGACCTGAACCTCTTTCCATAGTGAGTGCAGCTGAACGGCCTCTCCTCAGTGTGAATTCGTTGGTGCAATGTAAGACTGGATGTCTGAGTAAATCCCTTCCCACATACAGGGCAGGTGAATGGCCTCTCCTTAGTGTGAATTCGCTGGTGTGACATGAGTTTGGTTGTCTGAGTGAATCCCTTCCCACACACGGAATAGGTGAATGACTTCTCCCCAGTGTGAATGCGTCGATGGATTTCCAGCTGAGTTGGATAATTGAATCCTTTACCACAATCCTCACATTTCCATGGTTTTTCCATGGTGCCGGAGTCCTTATGTCTCTCCAGGTTGGATAATCAGTTGAAGCCTTGGCCACACAGAATACATGTACGGTCTCTCCCTGCTGTGAATGGTGTGATGTTTTTTTCAGGCTGTATAACTGGTTAAAACTCTTTCCATAGTCAGTGCACTGAACACTCTCACTCGGGTGTGTGTGTGTGCCTCAGTGTTTTTCCAGTCATACTGATGTTTGAAATCTTTTCCCAGACAGAACAGACAAGTATTTCTCCTTCCACATTCAATTGCCGATGATATTCAGGTACTGATCAATCGAGTGATGGTTTTAAATCTTGATGTGAAGTTTGATTTGAGCTTCCCTCTGTAATCTTCCCCTTCTAATATCCTGCAAAAGCAGTTTACAAAACTCTTAACTGTCAGCACAGCATAGAAATTCAGAAGACAATTCTAGTTTCTATGGACCATTTCTTCCTCTCTTGTTTCCCCAAAGCTGTAAATCTATGTCCCACACACTCTCCCTACTCCCTGGGCTGAAATCCAAACCCATCTCACCATTTCTTTCCTCCACTCCCAGTTTTCTCCCTCCCTCTCCTCTGCCTGGGTTCAGTTCTCCAGCTCCTGTCTGCAGACTGACAATAAAATCAATGAGTCTTATTGGGGGTTTGGGCCCTCCAGCGGGTGTTTCTGAATCCTCCCCGCCCACCTCCCAGGGTTTCCTTCCTTCCCACAGATCAGATCCTCATTGATTTGAGCCCAAAGTGTAACCTCTTATTTACTGTCCCCCCTCCCCCATCCTCTGATGTGAACCATCCTCCACTCGCTGACCCAGGATGGCGGCCGTTAACCTGGGCCTGTTCCCGGGAGGGAGAAGCCCCGCAGCTGCAAACCAGGAGCTGACAATTATTCCTCAGGGTTTGCGGATCCACAAAGTGTTTCCAAATCCTCCCAACCACCGCCTCGCGCTGTCTCCACTTCTCCGGGACAAAAGGCGTCTCTTCCCGCAAGGACATCAATAACAATGCGCATGCTCCAGATTCTTCGACAGTGCGCTTGCGCACTGGTATCCAGCCGCACTGCGAATGCTCCAGTTCACAGTCCTCGCCTGATTATCAGCAGCTCCGGACCAATAGGAAGAGGGGGCGGGGCAAGAGGACAGAGAGGGAGCAGCTGGTTCTTCAACCAATCGGAGTGAATGAGGTAAAAATAAAAACCTGCAGATGCTGGAAATCCAAAACAAAAACAGAAACACCTGGAAAAACTCAGCAGGTCTGGCAGCATCGGCGGAGAAGAGCACAGTTGATGTTTCGAGTCCTCATGACCCTTCAACAGAACTAAGTAGAAATAGGAAAGGAGGTGAAATATAAGCTGGGTTAAAGTGGGGGGGGGGCGGGGGGGAAAGGTGGGGGGGTGGTGTTGGGACAAGCAAGCAGTGATAGGAGGAGATAACCAAAAGATGTCACAGACAAAAGAACAAAGAGGTGTTGAAGGTGGTGATATTATCTAAAAGAATGTGCTAATTAAGACTGGAGAGCAGGACGAGCAAGGTAGTTCTAGTGGGGGTGGGGTGAAATAACCGATGGGTGGAATACATTTAAAAATAATGGAAATAGGTGGGAAAAGAAAAATCTATATAAATTATTGGAAAAAACAAAAGGGAGGAGGAAGAAACGGAAAGGGGGTGGGGATGGAGGAGGGAGTTCAAGATCTAAAGTTTTTGAACTCAATATTCAGTCCGGAAGGCTGTAAAGTGACTAGTCGGAAGATGAGGTGCTGTTCCTCCAGTTTGCGTTGAGCTTCACTGGAACAATGCAGCAAGCCAAGGACAGACATGTGGGCAAGAGAGCAGGGTGGAGTGTTAAAATGGCAAGCGACAGGGAGGTCTGGGTAATGCTTGCGGACAGATCGAAGGTGTTCTGCAAAGCGGTCACACAGTCTGCGTTTGGTGTCTCCAATGTAGAGGAAACTGCATTTGGAGCAACGAATGCAGTAGACTAAGTTGGGGGAAATGCAAGCGAAATACTGCTTCACTTGAAAGGAGTGTTTGAGCCCTTGGACGGTGAGGAGAGAGGAAGTGAAGGGGCAGGTGTTGCATATTTTGCGTTTGCATGGGGAGGTGCCATAGGTGGGGGTTGAGGAGTAGGGGGTGATGGAGGAGTGGACCAGGGTGTCACGGAGGGAACGATCCCTACGGAATGCAGCCAGGTGGGCTGAAAGGAAGATGTATTTGGTGGTGGCATCATGCTGGAGTTGGCGGAAATGGCGGAGGACGATCCTTTGAATGTGGAGGCTGGTGGGGTGACAAGGTGACAAGGGGACCCTATTATGTTTCTGGGAGGGAGGAGAAGGTATGAGGGTGGATGCGCAGGAGATGGGCCGGACACGGTTGAGGGCCCTGTCAACTACCGTGGGTGGAAAACCTCGGTTAAGGAAGAAGGAGGACATGTCAGAGGAACTGTTTTTGAAGGTAGCATCGTCAGAACAGATGCGATGGAGGTGAAGGAACTGAGAGAATGGAATGGAGTCCTTACGGGGTGTGAGGAGCTGTAGTCGAGGTAGCTGTGGGAGTCGGTAGGCTTGTAATGGATATTGGTGGACAGTCTATCACCAGAAATTGAGACAGAGAGGTCAAGGAAGGGAAGGGAAGTGTCAGAGATGGACCATGTGAAAATGATGGAGGGGTGGAGATTGGAAGCAAAATTAATAAATTTTTCCAGGTCCCGACGAGAACATGAAGCAGCACCAAAGTAATCATCGATGTACCGGAGAAAGAGTTGTGGGAGGGGGCTGGAGTAGGACTGGAACAAGGAATGTTCCACATACCCCATAAAGAGACGAGCATAGCTGGGGCCCATGCGGATACCCATATCCACACTTTTTATTTGGAGGAAGTGAGAGGAGTTAAAGGAGAAATTGTTCAGTGTGAGAACAAGTTCAGCCAGATGGAGGAGAGTAGTGGTGGATGGGGGTTGTTCGGGCCTCTGTTCAAGGAAGAAGCTGAGAGCCCCCAGACCATCCTGGTGGGGGATGGAGGTGTAGAGGGATTGGACGTCCATGGTGAAGAGGAGGCGGTTGGGGCCTGGGAACTGGAAATTGTTGATGTGACGTAAGGTGTCAGAGGAATCATGGATGTAGGTGGGAAGGGACTGGACAAGGGGAGAGGGAACAGAGTCAGGATAGCGAGAAATGTGTTCCGTGGGGCGGGAACAGGCTGACATGATCGGTCTGCCGGGACAGTCCTGTTTGTGGATTTTGGCTAGGAGGTAGAAGCGGGCCATCCGAGGTTGGGCGACTATCAGGTTGGAAGCTGTGGAAGGAAGATCTCCAGAGGAGATGAGGTCAGTGACAGTCCTGGAAACAATGGCTTGATGTTCAGTGGTGGGGTCATGGTCCAGGGAGAGATAGGAGGAAGTGTCTGCGAGTTGATGCTCAGCCTCTGCGAGGTAGAGGTCAGTGCGCCAGACAACAACAGCACCACCCTTGTCAGCAAGTTTGATGACAATGTTAGGGTTGGACCTGAGAGAACGGAGTGCAGTAAATTCAGAGAGAGACAGGTTAGAATGGGTGAGAGGAGCAG
This sequence comes from Cetorhinus maximus, assembly GCF_964194155.1. NCBI lineage: Eukaryota > Metazoa > Chordata > Chondrichthyes > Lamniformes > Cetorhinidae > Cetorhinus > Cetorhinus maximus. The sequence continues at coordinate 19,234,383 of NC_135901.1, forward strand.
AGAAATTGAGACGACTAATGTCACGCCGACAGTGAATGAGGGGCGGAGCTGATCCCGGATCTCCCTCATTGGCTGAAACTCTGCATCATTTTGGAAGCTGATTTGTCTCAAACTCCAGGGGAAAACTGGACCTTTCTGTTTGTGGCTTTAAACAGATGAAACCCTGTGGGTGTGGAGCAAACACTTCAACATTTGTTATTGAAATGTGGGAACATAATGAAACAATGTACAAACAATTCAAGGGCTGACTTAAAAGAATAACTGGACAGACAGGGAATGTCACCATTAGAATAAGGAGAGTCCTTGGATTCAATAAATGAATCGGCAGAGGGGTTAGGACAGGTTAGGGAGAAGTTTAAAGAAGTTCTGCTTTTCTCCCGGATGGGATTTCCCTTTGACCCTGTACACCTTCATTGTCTTCCATTTCCCTCCTGGTGTTTACCAAAACTCAAACATAACCATTAATGCTCCCGTTGTCTTGTGTCCTTGATGTCTTGTCAAATTTCTCCTTGGCTCCCACCTATCCTGACCTTTTATTTTGCTCCACCTGCTTCACCCCTTAAACAGTATGAAATTCATCACATTTCCACTCCCCTTTAGCTCTGAAGAAGAGTCATATGGACTCAAAACTTTAACTCCATTTCTCTCTCCACAGATGCTGCCAGACCTGTTGAGTTTGTCCAGCATTTTGTTTTCATTTCAGATTTCCAACATCTGCAGTATTTTGCTTTTATCTTAGGGAGAAGATTAATAATCATAACAGCACAGACTATAAAGGAATAAATGATCTCAAATACAATCTCTTGTAGTTTGTGTGGAGCAGATATGCTGAATCAGGTTTAAAAGAGTTAAATTATATATGTTTTCTAGATTGGACAATCACATTAAAATGTGGAACTCTGATAGGATATGGATTGGTGTTATGTGGGAAGATCTGGATCAGAGTGACAGTGTTTCAGAACTGATTCTTGTGATAGCAGTAATTCCATTGCTATCTGTTGATAAGACTGATGGAAGTATTTAAAGTGGAGGCCACAGACGTGTTGGAGGATGACGTACACAAGGAATTTGTGAACAATCTGAGGATAATATTGAGGGGAAAGAAAAGGACCTTCAAAACAGCAGACACTTCATGTTGCTCCAGGAGAAGTGGGGCCTGGATGTGTAGATGTCAAGTTTTACACAAAACATGTGGTTTCACCCTGGATGAAGAATCCCTGAATGGTGGCATTCAAATCACTCAACGGGATTCTCAGAGAACCAATATCAACTGCTGAGAGAGCGGAAGGTTTGTATTACAGCTAATGAGAAGCAGCACAGACACCCATGAACACACAACCACATACTCATACACAGAGAACCACATTCACACACTGTCACAGGAATACTTCCTGTCCCATCAGGTGGACAATAGCAGACTGCCTTCTCTGCTCTAAGGAAAACAACCCAAACCTATTTAGTTTCTCATCATAGATGAAATGCGCCAGCCCAGGCAACATCTTTGTGAATCTCCTCTGCACCTTCTCCATCCTTCCTATTGTGTGGCGACCAGAACTGCACACAGTACTCCAGATGTGGCCTAGCTCACATTTTATACAGCCCCAGGAATACATCCTGCTCTTGTATTCAGCCTCAGCAGGCCTGAGGATAAAGTATCAGTGTCTGTGAGGACCACAATGTTAGAGGAATTCAGGTAAGCAGTATCCTCCAGTAACAGTGAGTGGTTTTGTTCATACAATTCCACTGTTTTCTCTGAACCTTAAATCAATATTGAACAACACCTGGGACATAGGAAACAACAAACAATAAATTGAGTGGTCCATTGTCACCCTGGGTGATCATCCCCAGTGGGAGATAGTGTAAAGTACAGAACAACATCCCGAGATAATCACAGCATCTACTTTCCTCCTGGTTTGCTTGATGGAGAGAATGCTAAGACAGGTTACAAGGAGAAAGAATATAATTGAAATGCAAATAATCATTTGACATTACAGAACTTGAGTAATGCTGAAGAAAGACACATGTTGTCGAAGCTTTTCATCTTGTATTCATCAGGACAATTCACAAGAGTGCCAAATGTAAAAGGAACAACAATTTATACTTCATAGAGTCATAGAGTTTTACAGCATGGAAAGAGGCCCTTTGGCCCATCATGTCTGTGCCGGCCATCAAACCCCTATCTACTCTTATCCCATTTTCCAGCAATTGTCCCGTAGCCTTGTATGCTATGGCATTTCAAGTGGTCATCTAAATACTTCTTAATTGTTGTGAGGGTTCCCGCCTCTACCACCCCCTCAGGCAGTTCCAGATACTCTGCATCCTCTGGGTGAAAAAAAAATTCTCAAATCCTCTCTAAACCTCCTGCCAATTACCTTAAATCTATGCCCACTGGTTATTGACCCCTGCACTAAGGGGAAAGGTTTCTTCCTATCCACCTACCTCATAATTTTGTACACTTCAATCAGCCTTCTCTGCTCTAAGGAAAACAACCCCAGCCTATTTAGTCTCTCGTCATGCCTGAAATGCTCCAGCCCAGGCAACATCTTGGTGAATCTCCCCAGCACCACCTCCAGTGCAATCACATTCTTCCTATTGTGTGGCGACCAGACCTGCACACAGTACTCCAGATGTGGCCTAACATTTTATACAGCTCCAACATAACATCCCTGCTCTTGTATGCCTCAACTAATAAAGGCAATTGTCCCATATGCCTTCTTAACCACCTTATACACCTGTCCTGCTGCCTTCAAGAATCTATGGACATGGACACCAAGGTCCCCCTGATCCTCTAATTCCTCGGGTCTTACCATTCAACTCCATTCCTCAATACCCTGTCTGGCTCAGTCTCAGTGCTACCATATCCACAGCAAAACTGAAAAAGCCATTCAACAGCTGAGAAACAACACGGCTTACGGAGCAGGTGGAATTCCTGCTGAAATTCTGAAACACGGTGAAGTTACACTCCTGGCACGACTCCATAACCTCATATTCCGGATCTGGGAAGAAATATGCATGCCAGGGGATCTCTGGGACCCTCTGGTTGTGACTGTCTTCAAGAAGGGAGACAAGTCCAAATGCGGTAATTACAGAGAAGTCTCCCTGCTGCCTGCCACTGGGAAGATCATTGCAAGGATCCTCCTCAATCACCTTCTCTTAGTGGCCAAAGAGCTCCTTCCAGAGTCACAGTGCAGTTTTCCCCCATCGAGAAGCACCACAAATGTAATCTTCACTGTGCGGCAAACCCCCAAAAAATTCAAGGAACAGCATCAACCACTGTACTTGGCCTTTTTTATCCTCACAAAAGACATTTCTTTATTCATTCATGGGATGTGAGCTTCACTGGCTGGGTCAGCATTTATTGCCCATCCCTAATTGCCCTTGAGAAGGTGATGCTGAGCTGCCTTCTTGAACCGCTGCAGTCTATGTGGTGTAGGTACACCCACAGTGCTGTTAGGAAGGGAATTCCAGGATTTTGACCCAGCAACAGTGAAGGAATGGTGATGCATTTCCAACTCAGGATGGTGCGTGACTTGGAGGGGAACTTACAGGTGGTGGTGTTCCCATCTATCTGCTGCCCTTGTCCTTCTAGATGGGAGTAGTCATGGGTTTGGAAGATTCCGTTAAAGGACCCTTGCTGAATTCCTGCAGTGCATCTTGTGGATGGTACACACTGCTGCGACAGTGCGTCAGTGGTGGAGGGAGTGAATGTTTGTGGATGTTGAGCCAAACAAAGGGACCGCTTTGTCCTCGGTGGTGTCAAGCTTCTTGAGTGTTCTAGGAGCTGCACTCATCCAGGTAAGTGGAGAGTATTCCATCACACTCCTGCCTTGCACCTTGTAGAGGGTGGACAGGCTTTGGGGAGTCAGGAGGTGAGTTACTCATCACTGGACTCCTAGCCTCTGACATTCTCTCACAGCCACATTATTTATATGGCTAGTCCAGTTTAATTTCCGGTCAATGGTAACCCCCAGGATGTTTATCGTGGGGGATCCAGTGATGGTAATACCATTGAACATCAAGGGCTGATGGTTATATTCTCTCTTGCTGGAGATGGTCATTGCTTGACACTTGTGTGGCGCAAATGTTACTTGCCACTTGTCAACCTTAGCATGGATATTGTCCAGGTCTTGCTGCATTTGGACATGGACTTCTTCAGTAGCTAAGTCATGAATGGTGCTGGAAATTGTGCAATCATCAGTGAAAATTCCCACTTCTGACCTATGATGGAAGTAAGGTCATTGATGAAGCAACTGAAGATGGTTGGGCCAAGGACACTACCCTGAGGAACTAGTGTAGTGATGTCCTGGATCTGGGATGACTGACATCCAACAACCACAACCATCTTCTTTTGTGCTAGGTATGACTCCACCCAGTGGAGAGTTTTCCCCCTGATTCCCATTGACTCCAGTTTTTCTAGGGCTCCTTAATGCCACATTCAGTCAAATGCAGCCTTGATGCCAAGGGCAGTCTTTCTCACCTCACCTTGGGAGTTCAGCTGTTTTGTCCATGTTTGAACCAAGGCTGTAATGAGGTCAGGAGCTGAGTGGCCTTGGCAGAAACCAAATTGGGCGTTGGTGAGCTGGTTATTGCTAAGCTAGTGCTGCTTGATAGCACTGTTGATGACCCCTTCCACTACTTTACTGATGATCAAGGGCAGACTGATGGGGCGGTAATTGGCCGGGTTGGATTTGTCCTGTTTTTTTGTGTACAGGACATACCTGGGCAATTTTCCACAAAGCTAGGTAGATGCCAGTGTTGTAGTTGTACTGGAACAGATTGGCTAGAGGCGTGGCAAGTTCTGGAGCACAAGTCTTCAGTACTTTTTCTGGAACATTGTCAGGGCCCATAGCTTTTGCACGATCCAGTGCCTTCAGCTGTTTCTTGATATCATGTGGAGTGAATCGAATTGGCTGAAGATTGGCATCGATAATGCTGGGGACATCTGAAGGAGGTCGGAATGGATCATCCACTCGGCACTTCTGGTTGAAGACTGTAGCAAATTCTTCAGCCTTACCTTTTGCACTGATGTGCTGGGCTCCCCCATCATTGAGGATGGGGATATTTGTGGAGCCTCCTCCTCCAGTGAGTTGCTTAATTGTCCACCACTATTCATGACTGGATGTGGCACGACTGCAGAGCTTAGATCTGATCCATTGGTTGTGGGATCGCTCAGCCCTGTCTATCACTTGCTGCTTATGCTGTTGGCATGCAAGTAGTCCTGTGTTGCAGCTTCACCAAGTTGACACCTCATTTTTAGGTATGCCTGGTGCTACTCCTGGCATGCCCTCCTGCACTCTCCATTGAACCAGGGTTGATCCACTGGCTTGATGGTAATGGTAGAGTGGGGGATATGTCGGGCCATGAAGTCACAGATTGTGTTCGAGCACATTTCAGCTGCTGCTGATGGCCCACAACACCTCATGGATACCCAGTCTTGAGTTGCTAGATCTGTTTGAAATCTATCCCATTTAGCACAGTGATAATGCCACACAACACCACGGAGGGTATCTTCAATGTGAAGGCCGGACTTTGCTTCCACAACTGTGCAGTGGTCACTCCAACTTATACTGCCATGGACAGATGCATCTGCAGCAGGCAGGTTGATGAGGATGAGGTCAAGTATGTTTTGCCCTCTTGTTGGTTTTCTCAGCACCTGCTGCAGACTCAGTCTCGCAGCTTTGCCCTTTAGGACTCAGCCAGCTTGGTCACTAATGGTGCCACCGAGCCATTCTTGATGATGGCACTCGAGTGAATCCCTTCCCACACTCAGAACAGGTGAACGGCCTCTTCCCAGTGTGAACTGGCTAATGTCTCAGCAGAGTGGATAACTGAGTGAATCCCTTCCCCCACACAGAGCAGGTGAACGTCCTCTACCCAGCGTGAACTGGCTGGTGTCTCCACAGATGGGATGATTCAGCGAATCCCTCACCCTCCCGATACTCTGCTAATTACTTTAAATGGAAACCCCTTGGTTATTGACCTTTCTTTAATGAAATAGGTCCTTCCTATCCACACTATCTGGGCCCCTCAGTTCTATACATCTCAGTTAAATCTCCCCTCAGCCTTCTCTGTTCCAAGGAAAACAATCCCAGTCTATCTGATCTTTCCTCACAGGTAAAATTCTCCAGTCCCGTCAACATCCTTGTAAATCTCCTCTGTGGTGTGAACGCATCCTTCCTGTAATGCAGTGACCAGAACTGTACTCTGTAATCTAGCTGTGGTCTAACCAGTGTTTTATTCAGCTCTAGTATAACCTCCCCGATCTTGTAATAAAAACAGAAAATGCTGGAAATGCTCAGCAGCTCTGGCAGCATCTGTGGAAAGAGAGGAGTTTCAGGTCTGTGATCTTTCATCGACAGAAAATGCTGGAAATATTCCCTGCTCCTGTATTCTGTGTCTCAGTTAATAATGGAAAGTATCCTGTCTGACTTTTTAATCACCTTATCTACCTCTCCTGTCACCTTCAGAGATCTGTGGACATGCATTCCAATGTCCCTCTGTTCCTCTACATTTCTCACTATCATACCAGTAATATTCTTTCCCCTTGCCGTGTATGCCCTCCTTAAATGTATTTATTACCTCACTGAGGTAATACTTCACTATTCTCCAGGCTAATCTCCACTTACTACATCCCTGCCCTCCTGATCAGTCTATTGATATCTTCCTGCAATCTACAGCTTTCTTCCTGACTGTCAACAACAAGGCTGGAAATGTCTTAATCATGCTCCCTATAAATCATTGATATATACCACAATAAGCATAATCCTCGTCCTAAGCCATCCAGAACCCAACTGGAAACAGTTTTCCAGTCACAGAAATACCACTTGACCATTCCCCTTTGCATCCTGCTGCACCAGCTGTTGACACTTCCTGCAGTTCTGATTGTCTAGGATACGAGGAGTGTCCTGGTTTTCCCAAATGGAACTGGATGTGCAGTCCATGGGACTGGGATGTCGTGCCATGTCTATTTATCTAATTATTATCTGACTTAAGAAAAATAAACTTACAATCAAAATAAATAAAGTTTCAGCGGCTACTCGCTAATCAGTTTCTTCCATTGTGCTGAAGTCGCCTTATTTTTATAGGGAGTTAAGTGAAATGTTTTTCTGAACTCTTATTATCTAAACACCTCAAAGTTTACATTACTGAAAAATTAAGACTTCTTCACTTTTAAAATTCCCTGTTAGTTAGATTCATCTTTATCTCCTAGATTTGATGAAACACTGACTGTAAATATAAGACAAATTATCAAATTGACTTCAGTTTTATGCTAATGTATCCAGTCTTACTTTTTAGTTGTTTAATGCGATGACCAAAACTGTACTCAGTACTCTAACTAGTGTTTCACACAATCCTAACATAATCTCCCTGCTTTTGTATTCTAGGCTCCAGACAAGAAAGGAAAGTGTCCCAAATGCTTTCTTGACTACCTGTCCATCCACATTCAGGGATCTGTGGATATGCACCCCAAGGTCCCTCTGTTCCTCTATACTTCTCAGCATTAACCCATTTATTGTCTTGTTGCCCTCCCAAATTCATTATCTCACACTGCTCCAGATTGAATTCCATTTGCCATTTTCCTGCCCATCTGACCAGTCCAATGATATCTTCCCGCAGTCCATGGCTTCCTTCCTCATTGTTAAACACACCAGCAGCTTTTGTATCATCTGCAAATTTCTTAATCGTTGCCCCTACATTTAAGTCTATATCATTGATATAAACCACAAAACTGTGGAACCCCATTGGAAACAGGTATCCAGACATGATTTAGTCCTGGATGTGATTAACAGCATCAATAACAGCAGAATCCAACCCCCGTTGTCGCATGTGAACTTGCTGGTGTCTCATCAGGTTGTTTGACTGAGCAAATCCCTTCCCACACATGGAGCAGGTGAACGGTCTCTCCCTCGTATGAACTCGCTGGTGTGTCAGCAGATTCCTTTTACTTTTAAATCTCTTCTCACAGTCAGAACATTTAAAAGGTCTCTGATCAGTGTGAACAAGTTGGTGTGTAGTGAGATGGGATGACTGAGTGAACCTGTTCCCACACAAGGGGCAAGTGTATGGTCTCTCCCCAGTGTGAACTCGCTGGTGTATCAGAAGGTCGGATGAATCAATGAATTCCTGCCCACATTCAGTGCAGGTGAACGGCCTCTCCCCAGTGTGAACTCGATGGTGTCTCACCAGGTGTGCTAACCGAGTGAATCCCTTCCCACAGATAGAGCAGGTGAACGGCCTCTCCCCAGTGTGAGTGTGTTGATGTTTCAGAAGATCTTTTTTGCTTTTAAATTTTTTCTCACACTGAGAACAATGGAACAGTCTCTGATCAGTGTGAACAAATTGGTGCTTCAGAAGGTGGGATGAACAAGTGAATCCCTTCCCACACACGGAGCAGATGAATGGCCTCTCCCCAGTCAGAGTGCGTTGGTGGTTTAGTAAATCCTTTTTACTTTTAAAGCTCTTCTCACAGTCAGAACATTTAAAAGGTCTCTTATCTGTATGAACAAGTTGGTGTGTCAGGAGGTGGGATGACTGAGTGAATCTCTTCCCACACAATGCGCAGGTGAATGGCCTCTCCCCAGTGTGAGAGCGTTGGTGTATCAGTAGATCCTTTCTGCTTTTAAAGCTCTTCTCACAGTCAGAACATTTAAATGGTCTTTGATCAGAGTGAACCTGCTGGTGAGTCCGGAGGGTTGATAATGCATTAAATCCCTTCCCACATTCAAGGCAGGTGAATGGCCTGTCACCAGTATGAACATGCTGGTGTGTGTAGAGGCTGGATGACTGAGTGAATCCCTTCCCACACACAGAGCAGGTGAATGGCCTCTCCCCAGTGTGAATACGTCGATGAGTTTCCAACTCAGATGGGTAATTGAATCCCTTCCCACAGTCCTCACATTTCCACGGTTTCTCCATGGTGTGGGTGTCCTTGTTTCTCTCCAGGTTTGACAATCAGTTGAAGCCTCATCCACACACAGAACACGTGTACAGTCCCTCCCTGCTGTGAATTGTGCACTTTTTTTTCAGGCTGTGTTACTGGTTAAAACTGTTTCCAATCAGTGCACTGGAACACTCTCACTCATGTGTGTATGTCTCAGTGCTATTCCAGTCGCAATGTTGTTTGTAATCTTCCCTTACAGTCAGGACAGACAAACATTTCAAATTCCAAATTCAAAGGCCGATGATATTCAGGTTCTGATGAATCGAGTGACTCTATCAGATCTTGACACGATGTTTGGTTTGAATTTCCCATCTGCAAATCGAACCCTCTGAATACCCTGTAAAAGGAGTTTACATTGAAATACTCAGAATATTCAAAAAACAAAGGCCATTCTGTCCAACTACTCTGCTGGTTTTTATACACCACATGCTTCTCCTCCCATTCCATGCACCTCATCTCATCCTTTCAGCTTATCTTTCTATTCCCATTTCCCTCAAGTACTCATCTAGTTTCCTTTCAAAATTATCGCAACGGTTTCCTGTGAGTTTCACATTGAAGTCTGAGTCAAGAAATTTCAAGTGAAAACATTCTCTCCATATGTACAAACCCATTGATCATTGTAAAGGTCTCTATCAGCTCACTGCTAACTCTTCCCTTTTCTAAAGGAAAAAGAAAGCTCCAACCTGTTCAATCTGTCATAACAGGAATATTTGTTTTGGTTTACAAAATTCATCACTGTCAATTCAGGATAGAAATTGAGAAGAGACAAACATTTCTCTTGATTTAAGTTTAAGTGTAAATCCTCCCCTTCGAACCCCCCTGTAAAAGGAGTTTCCAAAATCCATAATAAAAACAAAAACAGAAATACCTGGAAAAACTCAGCAGGTCTGGCAGCATCGGCGGAGAAGAGTATAGTTGATGTTTCGAGTCCCCATGACCCTTCAACAGAACCAAGTAAAAATAGGAGAGGGGTGAAATATAAGCTGGTTCAAGGTGGGGGGTGGGTGGGTGGTTGTTGGGACAAGCAGGCAGTGATAGGAGGAGATAACCAAAAGATGTCACAGGCAAAAGAACAAAGAGGTGTTGAAGGTGGTGATATTATCTAAAAGAATGTGCTAATTAAGAATGGATAGCAGGACAAGCAAGGTACAGATAGCTCTAGTGAGGGTGGGGTGAAATAAGACTAAAAGGGCATAAAAGGTATAGATAAATGATCGGTGGAATATTATTTAAAAATAATGGAAATAGATGGGAAAAGAAAAATCTATATAAATTATTGGAAAAAACAAAAAGGAGTGGGAAGAAAAGGAAAGGGGGTGGGGATGGAGGAGGGAGTTTAAGATCTAAAATTGTTGAACTCAATATTCAGTCCGGAAGGCTGTAAAGTGCCTAGTCGGAAGATGAGGTGCTGTTCCTCCAGTTTGCGTTGAGCTTCACTGGAACAATGCAGCAAGCCAAGGACAGACATGTGGGCAAAAGAGCACGGTGGAGTGTTAAAATGGCAAGCGACAGGGAGGTCTGGGTGATGCTTGCGGACAGACCGAAGGTGTTTTGCAAAGCCCATCCAAAATCCATCCCTGTCAGTCCAAGGTAGAAATTCACAACAAAAACAAAAACACCTGGAAAAACTCAGCAGGTCTGGCAGCATCGTTGGAGAGGAGCACAGTTGACGTTTCGAGTCCTCATGACCCTTCAACAGAACCAATTCACAATATTCTCTCCTGCTGACAGGGACAGGGATGACCGCGCATGCGCCCTGCTGCACATTGACCCGAGAAAGCTGGCGACCGTTAACCCGGGCCTGTGACCGGAGGAGGTCGGCAGCTTTGCTCGATTTGGTGTAAACGCGGGTCCGGCAGCTTCTAATTCGGGTCTAGAGACCGACACCTAGTGTTTGTGAAACATCCAGTCCATCCTCCGGCTCCATTTCTCTCCTCAGTTACACAGTTTCTTACCTTGTCCCCCGATCTTTCCTCCTTCAACTCCCGCAAGCCCCAGACTTCAGTCACAACGAAATTGCGCCTGCGCGCAGGGCGCCAGCCGGAAGGATGATCCTTCATTCCGATTGGTTGGAGGACCATCTCCACCCTCTCGGTCTACCAGACCCGCCCCCTCTTCCTATTGGCTCTGAGCTGCCGTCAATCACCCGGGCATTGTGACGGTTTCAAACGCCGAGAGCGGCCATAGAGATAAAAACAAAAAACTGCGGATGCTGGAATCCAAAACAAAAACAGAATTACCTGGAAAAACTCAGCAGGGCTGGCAGCATCGGCGGAGAAGAAAAGAGTTGACGTTTCGAGTCCTCATGACCTTCAACAGAAGTTTTTCCAGGTAATTCTGTTTTTGTTTTGAGAGCGGCCACAGACTCAGCTTGACTTGCTGATTCTTTGCCGCATTTTCTGTTCGGGAATTAGAGCTAGAGATGGAATGTCTACGGAGAGGGAAACAGAGTAAATGTTTCAGGTCGCTAAATTTTTATACAAGCTGGAAGAATTTAGAGATTTAGTTGTTTTCCAGCATGTACGGAGTCAGGGAAATGAGAAGGGGAGAGGAGAAAAGAACAAACGGACTTGTGGTGGGATGGAAGGCTGGAGTGATTAAATGACAAAGCGGATGATGCAAGGGAACACTGGGTGATAAGGAGATAAGTAAATAAATTAATGGGACAAGTGAAGAGACAAAAGACAGGACCAGAGGAGGTATGAATGATAACAGAACAATTAAAGCACCCACTGTCTGAAAAAATGGGAGTGGTGATGATGATCTGAAATTGTTGAAATTAATGTTGAGTCCAGAAGGTTGTAAAGTGATAGATCAAAGATGAGCTGCTGTTCCTCGAGTTTCCTTTGAGACTCATTGGAACAGTGCAGGAGGCTGAGGACATAGAGGTCAGAACTGAAGTGAGGCAGAGAAATAAAATAGTAAATGTTCAGAAGCTCAGTATCACACTTGCAAACTGGATGGCGATGTTCCACAAAGCAGTCACCCAATCTGATTTAATCTCCTCAGTGTAGGGGAGATGGCATCATGAGTACTGAAAACACGATACTAAATTGCAACAAGTACAAGGAAATCACTGTGCCACCTGGAAAGTGTGTTGAGGGCCTGGAATGTAGGAAGGGAGGAGGTGAAAGGGTGGGCGCAGCATCTGCTGTGCTTGCATGGACATGATTCACAGTGATGTTCATAAGAAGAACAGAAATAGGAGCAGCGGGAGACCATATGGCCACTTGAGCCTCTGCACCATTAAATGATCTTCCACGTTAACTCCACTTTTCTGCCCTATCCCCAAATCCATTGATTCCCCAGTATCCAAACATTCATGGATTTGCATCTGGAATATATTCAAGACAGAAAATAATTTGCAAGTGCTCCCGATCACTGCTCAGCAATCATATTAACTGAACTTTAGTCTGGTGTAGTGTCACCGCACTGAAATTTTGTCTTTCTCTGATGCGTTATACTTAATGCCATAATTGACAGATTAAGAGTGAAACAGCCACCGTTTCACTGTAAGGAGAAGAAACAACTTTGTAACTACTCCATAATGTTATAGTCTGGCTCATTAGATCTGGTTATTCCATCCCATTTTATATTCATCTCATGGGAAAATGAGTAAAATACTGAAACATACACGCTTTTGGGGAAAATGGTGAGTTTGCTGCTCAGATTAGCTCAGGTCTCCATATTATAAGATAGATCTAAAAGGACTGGAGAAGATGCAAGAAAGAATTACCAGAGCTGGCAGGTTACACCCATTAAGAAAGGTTGGACAGGCTGTAAATGATCTCTCTGGAAAAGAGAGTGAAGGATGACCTGATCCTTTAAGATTATGAAAGGGTTTGACAGGATAGACCAATGGAAGATGTTTTGACTTGCAGACAGAATGAGAATAAATATCATTTAATTTAGTCACTAATAAATTTAATATGCAGTTCCAAAGCAACATTTTAAACCAGAAATTAAAAACAGAAAACATTGGAAATACTCAGCATATCTGTGGATGGAGACAGAAGATTAATATTTAAATCTGTGCACAGATACAGTCCAGTTCTGATGAAAGATCATGGGCCTGAAATGTAAACTGTTTCTCTCTTCACAAATGCTACCAGATCTGCTGAGTATTTCCAGAATTTTCTGTTTTTAATTAAGATTTGAAGCATCCACAGTATTTTGCTTTTCTCTAACTGGAGAGTGTTGAAATGAACTCCATGTGATATCAAGAAACAGCTAAAGACACTGGATACTGCAAAGGGTATGGGCTCTGACAATATTCCGGCAATAGTACTGAAGACTTGCACTCCAGAGCTTTCCGTGTCCCTAGCCAAGCTGTTCCAGTACAGCTACAACACTGGCATCCATCTGGCAATGACGAAAATTCCCCAGGTATGTCCTGTACACAAAAAGCAGGACAAATTGAAGCCGTCCAATTACCGCCCCATCTGTCTATTCTCAATAGTAAATCATCAGTAAAGCAATGGAAGGGCTCATCAACAGTGTTATCAAGCGGCACCTGCTTAGCTATAATCTGGTCATTGACACCAAGTTTGGCTACCGCCAGGGCCACTCAGCTCCTGACCTCATTAAAACCTTGGTTCAAACAATGACAAAAGTGCTGAACTCCCGAGGTGAGGTGAGAGTGACTGCCGTTGACATCAAGGCCGCATTCGATAGTGTGTGGCATCAGGTAGCCCGAGCAAAACTGAAGTCAATGGGAATCAGGGGGAAAACTCCCTGCTGTTTGGAGTCATATCTAGAACAAAGGAAGATGATTGTGGTTGTTGGAGGTCAGTCATCTCAGCTCCAGGACATCACTGCCGGCTGAGCCGAGGACACTACCTCAGCTGCTTCATCAATGGCCTTCCTTCCATCATAAGGTCAGAAGTGGGGATGTTCGCTGATGACTGCACAATGTTCAGCACCATTTGCGACTCCTCAGATATTGAAGCAGTCCATGTTCAAATGCAGAAAGACCTGGACAATATCCAGGCTTGACTGACAAGTGGGAAGTAACATTCGCGCGACACAAGTGCCAGGCAATCACCATCTCCAACAAGAGAGAATCTAACCATCACCCCTTTACATTCAATGGCATTACCATCGCTGAATCCCCCACTATCAACATCTTGGGGGTTACCATTGACCAGAAACTGAACAGGACTAGCCATACAAATACTGTGGTTACAAGAGCAGGTCAGAGGCTAGGAATCCTGTGGCAATGACTCACCTCCTGACTCCATCATCTACAAGCCAAAAATCAGGAGTGTGATGAAGTACTCTCCACTTGCCTGAATTAGTGCAGCTCCCACAACACTCAAGAAGCTCAACGCCATCCAGGACAAAGCAGCCCACTTGATTGGTACCACATCCACAAATATTCACTCCCTCCACCACTGACGCACAGTAGCAGAAGTGTGTACCATCTACAAGATGCACTGCAAGAACTCACCAAGGCTCCTTGGACAGCACCTTCCAAACCCACAACCACTACCATCTAGAAGGACAAGGGTAGCAGATACATGGGAACACCACCACCTGGAATTTCCCTTCCAGGCCACTTACCATCCTGACTTGGAAATATATTGCTGTTCCTTCACTGCCGCTGGGTCAAAATCCTGGAACTCTCTCCCTAACAGCACTGTGGGTGTATCTACACCACATGGACTGCAGTGGTTCAAGAAGCCAGCTCACCACCACCTTCTCAAGGGCAATTAGGGATGGGAAATAAATGCTGGCCTAGCCAGCGATGCCCATATCCATTGAATGAATAAAAAAAAGATCGTGAAACTAACCACCAGAAGGATTTGTGATTCCCGCCTGAGCTGGAAATTCTTGGATAAAATCCCACTCTGCAAAGATAATTTCCCAGCTGAATATGGAAAAAGATTTACTCAGTCATCCGATTTACTGACACAACAGCACATTCACACTTGAGGAAGGAGAATCAGACACATTGTGTGTGCAAAAGCATTCACTCAGTTTCACTCCCAACTTTAAAAGCTCAACACTTTTGATCCACGACTAGTCCATTCTTATTGGCGAGGGACAGTTAAACTCTTGTGTCTATGGAAAAAAAATCACTTGTTCACCCCAGCTGCTGAGGCTCCAGTGAGTCCACATCTAACTGTAGGGATTTGTTCTGCTGTTAATCAGACCCAGGACAGAACTATGGTGGAGGGCCCGTGCTCTTTAGTTGCTGTGTCAATTGATTTAGTAAATTTGTACCTTGGACAAATGGCTCCAATTGTAATCGGAATTCTGATCGCAAATCACAATTTTCTATTCAACAATGTCTGATCTCAATGGCGTGGCTCCTGCCCAGCGTTCACTGCGAGTAAGAATGTGCCCTAGCCACACGACAGGAGCGCCCCGCGCAGGCGCAGTTCCCGACTGAGAGTAGAGCATGGCAGTGCAGGCTGTCAATGAAGTTGCAAAGAACGGGGAAGAAACAATCGAGTGCAGTTGAGTAATGGAGTCGGTGGGTGAGCGGGGAGGATTAGAGCCAGCGGAATGGACGGAAGGCTTCATAAATACCACGTGGAGGCTTCAAACCCCGAATAAAAAGTTACCGGTCCCGCATTAGCACCCAAAGGACTATCAGCCTCCCGCTTACAAGCCCACGTTACCGGCCGCCATCTTGAAAAGCGGCAATATGCAGGAGAGCGCATGCGCTGTGATCCTGATCCAGGAGACAGGAGGAAAGTCGGTTGCCAACCCTCCAGAATTGGACTGGAGTCTCCAGGGGCTGAAGATCAATCTCCAGGACACTGCTGTGTGCAACCCTGGAGAAATATCTTAAGGGCATTAAAAAAGATTGTTTTAATTCGTAATTTTCTTTGAATATTTCTCTTTACAAAAATATTGACAGTGGGACAAATCATCATCCAATTGCGTCACGAGACATTTTCCTTTCCAATTGGCCTGAGAAGGCAGTGTGTCACAAGGAAGGATATGTTAGCCGACTAATGGCTGGAGCATGGGGACAAGTCATGTGATGGAACCTTCAGGAATACATTTAATCAGAGTTGGCAACCCTAGAGTAGAGAATGTTGTGAATTTCTATCCTGGACTGACAGTGATGGTTTCCATAACCTTACAGGGCACTGGAATTGGAGGATTGATAGACGGGAAACTCAAACCAAACATCACATCAAGATCTGACAGTCACTTGATTCATCAGAAACTGAATATCAGCAGCATCTGAATGTGGAAAGTAAAAAAGGTTTGTCTGCTCTGTTTGTGGGAGAAAATTTCAGATATCAATGTGACTGGAAAAGCATCAAAACACACAAACCCTGGTTAGACCACACCTGGAGAACTGTGTTCAGTTCTGGACAAACATCAGGAAGGATAGAATGGCCTTGGAGGGAGTGTAGCACAGTTTTACCTGAGTGATATCCAAACTCCAAGGGTTAAATTACAGAAGAGGATTACACAAAAGAGTCATTATGGCACAGAGGAGACCATTCAGCCCATTGAATCCATGCCATTTTCCTGGAGCAATCCAGTCAGTCCCATTCCCCTGCCCCTGTTCTATCCCCATATCCTTGCAGGTTTAGTTCCCTCAAGTGTCTGTCCAATTTCCTTTTGAGATCATTCATCATGTTCATTTCCACCTCCCTCATCGGCAGCAAGTTTTGGGTCGTTACCACTCACTGTGTAAAAACATTCTTCCTCACATCTCCTGTACCTTTTGCCCAAAACCTTTACATCTGTGTCCCTGAGTCCTTGTACAATCAGCTGATGGGAACAGCCTTTCTTTGTCCACCTTATCTAAACCTGTCAGAATCTTGTGCACCTCAATTAAATCCCATCTCAACCTCCTGTACTGAAACCATTCTGGTAAATCTCCTCTGCACCTTCTCAAGGACCTTCACATCCTTCCTAACGTCTGGTGACCAGAAGTGAAAACAATACTCGAATTGTAGCCTAACCAGAGCTTTTTAAAGATTCAGCATAACTTCCTGTTTTTGTTCTCAATATCACTATTTATGTAGCTCAAGATCCAATCAGCTTTGCTAAATTCTCTCTTAATACATCCTGTCACCTTCAGAGATCAAAGCACATGAACCCCCAGGTCCCTCTGTCCATGCACACTCTTTAGAACTGAGCCATGAATTATATCTTCCCTCTCCCTATCCCTTCTGCCAAAATGCAGCACCTCGCGATGAGCGTTGTAATCCCGGAAACCCGGGAATTTAGAAGATGAAGAAGTGATTTGATTAAAATTTTTGGGATATTAATTGGAACTGACAGGGTAGACAGAAAGAAACTATATCCACTGGTTGGGGAATCTAGGATGAGTGGGCGGAGTCTAAACATAGAATTAAGTTCCAGCACATTTTCAGGAAGAGAGTTCCCGATCCTGACAACTCTCTGTTGTGCAGAAACTGCTGAACTCGATGCTGAGTCGGGAAGGTTGTAAAGTGACAAATCGAAAGATGAGCTCTGTTCCTCGAGCTCCCCTTGAGCTTCGTTGGAACAGTTCAGGAGGTCAAGGACAGAGAGGTCAGAGTGGGAGTGGGACGGAGAAGTTAAATGATAAGTGACCGGAACCTCGGGGTCCAGCATGTGCTCAACATGGTCAAATCCTTGATAAAATCCTGGCAGTATAACATCTAATTTCCTTTTGAAATGATTAATCGCCTCTGCTTCCACCACCTTCGTGGGCTGTGAGTTCCAGGTTATTATCGTAGAAACATGCTCTCAGAGGTTTCTTAGTCAAACAAATTAAGCTTTATATAGACAAGAGCTTCTGTGGCTGCTCGTATCCAGCCAGCCCCTCATACAACCACTTCCTAGGAAACTCCTCCCCTAGAATTTATTCTCCTGCGCTAGCTACACATTGGTTGAACAAATCACGTGATCCTATTTGCTGTGAAAAAAGTTCTACCTCATATCCCCTCCTGCATCTCTTGCCCAAAACCTGTATCCTTGTACCATCAGCTAATGGAAAAGGATTTTCTTTGCCTACCTTATTCTAAACCTTTCATAATCTTGTACACCGCTATTAAATATCCCCTGCTCCAAAGAGAACACCCCCAGATTTTCCAACCTAACCTTGTAGCTAAAATCCTTCATCTCTGGAACCATTCTGGTAAATCTCCTCTGCACCTTATCAAGGCCCCTCACATTCTTCCTAAAGACTGGGGACCAGAACTGGATGCAATACTCTAGTTGTGACCTAACCAAAACTCTATAACATAAGAACATAAGAACCAGGAGCGGGAATAGGCAATTCAGCCTCTCGAGCCTGCCCCGCCATTCAATACAATCATGGCAGATCATCTTCTCGGCCTCAACTCCAATTTCCCGCCCTCTCCCCCTAACCTTTCAACCCGTTACTAATTAAAAATCTGTCTATCTCCTCCTTAAATTTATTCAGCGTCCTGGCATCCACTGCACTCTGGGATAGTGAATTCCACAGATTCACGACCCTTTGAGAAAAGTAATTCCTCCTCATCTCTGATTTAAATCTACCACTCCTTAACCTAAAACTATGACCTCTCGTTCTACAATGCCCCACAAGGGGAAACATCCGCTCCACATCTACTTTGTCTATCCCCTTAGCATCTTATATACCTCAATTAGATCTTCTCTCATCCTTCTAAACTCTGGTGAGTATAGGCCTAAACTGCTCAATCTCTCCTCATAAGACAAGCCCCGCATCTCTGGAATCAATCTAGTGAACCTCCTCTGAACCGCCTCCAGTGCAACTATATCCTTCCTCAAGTAAGGGGACCAAAACTGTGCACAGTACTCCAGGTGCGGTCTCACCAATGCCTTGTACAGTTGCAACAACACTTCCCTATTTTTATACTCTATTCCTTTTGCAATAAATGCTAAAATTCCATTTGCCTTCCTTATAAGTGCCAAAATAATGCCCCTGTTTTTGTACTCAGTGCCTCTATTTATGAACCCCAAGGCCCCATATGCTTCACTGACTACCCCTCAATCTGTCCTGCCATAAGAAATTAGTCCCACAAATAGTTTAATCATCACCCATACTCAGAAAGCCTATATAATGATACAAGATTTAAAACAGTTCCTGTACTATGTGCCCTGAATACCATACACCCACCCCCAAGGTTATGTCATCCCATCTACAAGCAACTTGATGTTCGGATGATAAGGGAATTATCCAGGATTTCAGAAGTCAGAGATAGGTGTACTGTGACCACCCAGTAGCCAAGACCCCGGTGTTAAGGCAGTTTTGCAAAACACTGTGATCGTTCCTGTGATAGTGACACCAGTAAAAAGGGTGGAGGGAAGAGAGTGACTGGGCTGGAATAGGCCCACAGCTGGCGCGGTCGCTGGGAAGCTCTGAGACATGGAGAATATGTGGGAACAGGACGAGGCTGTGAGGCAGCAATGGACAGGAATCTTCAGTAAAAGAAATAAAAGGCAGAGAGATGAAATCCTGGAACAACAAGAAGGAGTGAAATCCAGAAAAGAGATGGTGGACGCACTGATCGAGAGAAAGGGAATGGTCAGTGAGATTATTCAGCAGAATAAGATTGAGGTGAAAAGTCAGAACGTGTCTAAAGCTGTTCCCTGTGTGATGTAAGGAGGGTTTTTATTGAATCAGGTACAAGGCCAGGAGGACATTGAAAAACAATAGAGAGTCCAACAATAGAGAGCCCAAAGAGTCTGGAGGAGGGACAGTTAATAAACCCTCGGAGTCACAGGGCCAGGAGGCTATTGAAAAACAATAGAGAGCCCAAAGGGTCTGGAGAGGGAGGGTTAATAATCCCAGGGAGTCACAGGCTGCACAAACTTCAAGTGTGAGCCTGGACCCATTTTAAAACAGTGAACAAATAAATCCCTGATTTTACTGAGACTCTTTTCTGTGTCCCAGCTCCTGTAAATACTGACTGGAAAGGGAACAGAATCTCAGGAGGCTCCACTCAGCTGACTGCTCGTGTGGAAGGGATCTCCGATCAGATTAATGTGCTTCTGCTGTGAGTATTTAATAAAGTGTCTGAACCTCTCATTGTACTTCCTGTCCAATATCCCCCTCATCCATGGATCTTCTGTTTTACCAACTGGGGAAAAAAAATTGCCTAAGGTAAAAGCAAAAAACTGCGAATGCTGGAAATCTGAAACAAAAACAGAAATTGCTGGAAAATCTCGGCAGGTCTAACAACACCTGTGGAGAGAGAAACAGAGTTTACGTTTCGAGTCCATATGACCCTTCTTCAGAGCTGGTGTTGAAAAAAATTGCCTGTTCACTGATTGGCCTCAATGGTGGCAGGATTACCCAGAATCCCTCATGGGTCAGAAAGCTCCCGTCAATGAGAACAGGAACCCAGAGCGCCGGCGTGGGGGCCAGGCTGTGCTCAGAGCATGCTCAGTGCGGCTGGTGGAGACGACTGGGGTGGAACGGACAGCTCAGGAGGCTGGAGGAGATTGTGGATGCACGAGAGGAATTGGAGCCAGGGGTGGGCCAGAATTCAATGATCTCAGATAATCCTGGAAGCCTGAATGGCTGGGATGACCACGGCCGTCAGGGAGCACAGGGGATGATGGTGAACAAGACTTGGTGCAAGTAAGGACATGAGCTGCTGAGTTTGGGGTGACCTCCAGTTTCTATGGAGTTGAATGTGGGAGACCAACAAGATGCACATTTGAATAGTCCAGTTTAGAGAGAACAAAGGAATGGATGAGTTTCAGCAGCAGATGAACTGAGGCAGTGACACAGCTGGGCAATGTTACTGAGGTGGAAATGGGTGGTTTTAGTGATTTGTAGTCAGAAGCTCAGCTTGGGTTGAAGTATGACAACAAGATTGTGAACAGTCTGGTTCAGCCTCAGCTGCAAGAGGGATGGAGTCGGTGATTAGGGAGTGGAGACAATGGCTTTCATCTTCCCAACATTTAAATGGAGGAAATTTCTGCTCATCCAGTACTGGATGTCAGACAAGTCAGGACGGTGTGTGAGTTGGAGGTGATCGTGTTCACTGACACCTGTTACCTTCATCCTTCTAGGTGGTGGACGTTAAGGGTTTGGGATATTCTGCCAAAGTTCTGGTTGAGCTGAAGATGTATTAAACACATCTTCAGCCCCTGCACCTCCCACCTCTCTCTCTCTCCTCCCATAGAGACCAGAGTCTCGTGTAGCCCAGACCGGTCGCAGGTTCCCTTCCCTGAAGGACATTAGTGAACCAGTTGGGTTTTGATGACAATCCAACAGTTTTCATGGTCACTTTTCCCTTGTGCCGGCCCCAAACATTACCAGATTCATTCAGCTCAATTTCACAACCTGTTTTTGTGGGTTCTCTCTCACTCCCTTTTCTCTGTTTTAAATTAGTTTCACAGGGAATTAGAAGGGGAGGATTTGCAGTCGGGAAACAGAAACAAAGCATCACAGCAGAATCTGACATTCGCCTGATTTATCGTAACCTGAATATCATTTGATTTTGAACGTGGAAGGAAAAAGCACCATTCACAGTGGAGAGAAATTGTACACATGTCCTGTGTGTGGATAAGGCTTTGGACAATCATCTGACCTGTCAAGACATAAGCGCAGCCACACTGGGGAGAAACCGTGGAAATGTGGGGACTGTGGGAAGGGATTCAGATTCCTGTCTGAGCTGGAAGAGCATCGGCGCAGTCACACTGGGGAGAGGCCGTTCACCTGCTCCACGTGTGGGAAGGGATTCACTCAGTCATCCCACTTGCTGAGCCACCAGCGAGTTCACAGTGAAGAGAGACCTTTCAAATGCCCAGACTGCGGGAAGTGCTTTAAATGTTCCTGGGAGATGATGTCCCATCAACGTGTTCACACTGACAGGAGACCATTTAAATGCTCTCAATGTGGAACTGTGTTCAGGGGATCATCCCAACTCACTGTACGCCAGCAAATTCACACTGGGGAGAGGCCATTCACCTGCCCCCAGTGTGGGAAGGGATTCACTCAGTTATCTAGCCTGCTGAGACACCAGCAAGTTCACACGGGGGAGAGGCTGTTCATCTGCTCCGAGTGTGGGAAGGGTTTCACTCAGTCATCCCACCTGCTGAGACACCAGCAAGTTCACACAGTGGAGAGACTGTTCATCTGCTCTGAGTTGTGGGAAGGGATTCACTGAGTCACACAGCCTGCTAACGCACCAGCAAGTTCACACTGGGGAACGGCCATTCACCTGCCCTCAGTGTGGGAAGAGATTCACTACCTCATCCCACCTGCTGAGACACCAACGAGTTCACACTGGGGAGAGACCATTCACCTGCCCTCAGTGTGGGAAAAGATTCACTACCTCATCCCACTTGTTGAGACACCAGCGAGTTCACACTGGGGAGAGGCCATTTACCTGCCCCCAGTGTGGGAAGGGATTCACTCAGTTATCAAGCCTGCTGACACACCAGCAAATTCACACTGGGGAGAGGCCATTCATCTGCCCTCAGTGTGGGAAGGGATTTAGTCATCCATCCCACCTACTGACACACCAACGAATTCACACTGGGGAGAGACCATTCACCTGCCCCCAGTGTGGGAAGGGATTCACTACCTCATCCAACCTGCTGGCACACCAACGAATTCACACTGGGGAGAGGCCATTCACCTGCCCTCAGTGTGGGAAGGGATTCACTACCTCATCCTACCTGCTGAGACACCAGCAAGTTCACAAGTAACTAAAGTGGTGGGACTTTGCTGTCAATCACATCCAGGACTGAACCATATTCATTGGGATCTGTTTCTGCTGATGTTAATCAACTACAGACCACTTAGAGGGGCTAATATTCTGGATAAATGTCAAATAAATTAGTTTTGTGTTAAAGACACAATGTGTTGAATCTTTTTAATATCTCTAACACAAGTTCATTCCTTTTGAAGTGCTCTCCCTCCATCCTCACCCCTAACAACCGGTGTGAGGATCTCATGGAGCTCCTTTGTCACTCAGATTGAGACAATCCGATCAACTTCCTCTGCTGCTTCCCTCCCTTCCACTCGCCCTCCCTAAAGTTCCCCATTACCCGAGCCCTGAACTCACATCTTCCTGTAGTTTTCCTCCCATCTCCCCTCAGGCTCTCTCAGAGCTCATCTTGTCCATGAAATTCACCTCCGGCTCCATCTACCCTCCTCCCACAAAACCACAGATCACTCAACTTCCTCATATTCACTGAATGTGTTCACAGTTTTCTCTCTCAGGTACTGTTTCTCTCAGGTACTGACTCTCTCCCCTTCAAATCTGCCATCATTATACCCTTCTCAAAAAACAAATCCTTGACCCCACTGTCTTTCCAAACTACTGCCCCATCTCCAGCCTCTCTTTCCTCTCCAAAGTCCTTGTTGTCACCTCCCAAATCCCTGCCCATCTTTCCCAGAACTCCATGTCTGAATCCCTCCAATCATGTTTCTGTCCCTGCCACAGTACTGAAACAGCTCTTATCAAAGTCACAAATGACATCCTATATGACTGTGACAAAGATAAACTTGCCCTTCTCGTCCTTGACCTGTCTGCAGCCTTTGACAAGGTTGACCACATCATTCTGCACCTTTTCCTCTCCCCTGTCATCCAGCTGGATGGGGCTGCTCTCTCCTGGTTCCATTCTTCTCTATCTAATCATAGCCAGAGAATCACTTGCAATGTCTTCCCTTCCCAATCCCACAGTTACCTCTGGTGTCCCCAAAGGATCCAGCCTTGGTCTCCTCTTATTTCTCATCAACCTGTTCCATACAATGACATCATCTGAAAACACTGTCATTTATCACATTTACACTGACAGCTCCCAGCTCTGCCTCACCACCACCTCTCTCGACTTCTCCACTCTTGGTAAATTATCAGACTGTTTGGTGGATGTGCAGAAATTTCCTCCAATTAAATACTGGGAAGACTGAAGTCATTGTTTGAATGGTTGTTAGAAGCAAATTCAGTCGTAACTTTCAAAAGTGATTTGGATTTTAAATTAATATGCAAAGATTTGGAAGGCAATCAGAAAAGAGCAGAGGAGTGGGACAGATTGGTCACCTTTTCAGGGACGGTACAGGCACAATGGGCTGAATGGCCACCATCCATGCTCTGTGATTCTGTCATATCATGTTTATTATGAATCATTATATTATTATAGATGATAGAATCTCCTAATAGTACAGCAGAGAAGGAGGCCGGTTGGCCTATTGAATCTGTGCTGACAAATTCGACGAGCTATCCAGTTAGTCCCACTCCCCCATTCTTTGCTCATCCCTGCATCATTTCTCCTTCGAATATTTATCCAGTTCCTTTTTGAAGTTTACTCTTGAACCTGTATCCATCAGATAGTGAATTCCAAATTCTCACCAGTTGTTACTGAAAAGATTTCCTTGTGATGCTAGTGTAAAAGCAAAATATTGCGGATGCTGGATATCTGAAATAAAGACAGAAAATGCTGGAAAAACTCAGCAAGTCTGACACCACCTGTGGAGAGAGAGACAGAGTTAACAATTTGAGTCCGTATGACTCTTCTTCATTGCACAATGCCAAACATAGGATAGCCTTGTTCCCTAGTCGGTTCCTCGACATTCTGGTCTAAAAACCATCTTGTATACTCCAGGAATTCATCCACCACAGTATTATTGCTAGTTTAGTTTGACCAGTCTATATGCAGCTTAAAGCCACCCATGATTACCGTTGCACCCTT
Source organism: Cetorhinus maximus (assembly GCF_964194155.1). Lineage (NCBI taxonomy): Eukaryota > Metazoa > Chordata > Chondrichthyes > Lamniformes > Cetorhinidae > Cetorhinus > Cetorhinus maximus. The sequence goes on from NC_135901.1 coordinate 19,258,939, forward strand.
TTTACATACATCTCTAATTTCCTGTTTAACACTGTCCCCTACCTTATCACTACTGTTTGGAGGCTTATAGACAACTCCCACTAATGTTTTCTGCCCTTTGTTGTTTCTTAGCTCCACCCAGACTGATTCTAGATCTAGATTTTCTGAGCCAATATCTTCTCTCACTGCTGCACCGATTTCATCCTGAACTAACAATGCCACATCACATCCTTTTCCTTTTTGCTTATCTGTCCTAAATATCGAGTACCTTTGGATATTCAGTTCCCAGCCTTGGTCACCCTGCAGCCATGTCTCTGTAATCACAGTCATATCATACCCATTTACATCTATTTGCACTGTTAATCGATCTACTTTATTGCGAATGCTCCATGTATTCAGATACAGTGCCTTTAGACTTGTCTTTTTAACATTTTTTATACTTCTCTTTTTGCACTATGGTCCGATTTGCTGCTAGCCCTTGTTTCCTCTGCCTTCCACTTTTGCTTTCTACTTTTCTATCCTTCACTCCTATCTTTGTTTCCCTCTGTTGTGTCTCCTCGCTCAGTTTCCCATTCCGCTGCCAGTCTAGTTTAAACCCTCCCCCACAGTACTAGCAAATACCCTTGTGAGGATACTGGTCCTGGTCCTGCTGGGGTGCAACCCATTCAGCTTGTACAGGTCCCATCATCCCTAGAATCAGTCCCTATGCCTCAGGAATCTAAATCGCTCCCTCCTACACCATCTCTCCAGCCATGCATTCATCTGGTCTATTGTCCCATTCCTGATCTCGCTAGCATATGGTACTGGGAGTAGCCTGAGATTACTACCTTTGAGGTCCTGTTTTTTAATTTATTTCCTAGCTCCCTATATTCTGCTTTCAGGCCCTCATCCCTCTTATTACCTATGTTGTTGGTACCGATATGGACCATGACCTCTGCCTAATATATGATATAGTAGTATATCATATATTAATATAATAGTTTTTTAAAGTTCATTCAAGGAATGTGGGCTTCACTGGCTGGGCTAGCATTTATTCCCCACACCTCGTTGCCCTTGAGGTGGTGGTGACCTGCCTTCTTGAACCGCTGCAGTCCATGCAGTGTAGGTACACCCAAAGTGCTGTTAGGAAGGGAGCTCCAGGATTTTGATCCAGCAACTGAAGGAATAGCGATATATTTCCAAGTCAGGATGGTGAGTGGTTTGGAGGGGAACTTCCAGGGTGTGGTGTTCCCATCTATCTGCTGCCCTTTTCCTTCGAGATGACTGAGGCCGTGGGTTCGGAAGGTGCTGTCAAAGGAGCCTTGGTGTGTTCCTGCAGTGCATCTTGTAGATGGTACACACAGCTGCTAGTGTTTGTCGGTGGTGGAGGGAGTGAATGTTTGTGGATGGGGTGCCAATCGAGTGGGTTGATTTGTCCTGGATGGTGTCAACCTTCTTGAGTGTTGTTGGAGCTGCACTCATCCAGGCAAGTGGGAAATATTCCATCACACTCCTGACTTGTGCCTTGTAGATGGTCGACAGGCTTTGGAGAGTTAAGAGGTGAGTTACTTGCGGCAGGATTCCCAGCCTCTGACCTGCTCTTGGAGCCACGGTATTTATATGGCTGGTCTAGTTCTGTTTCTGCTCAATGGTAACCCCCAGGATGTTGATAATGGGGGAGTCAGTGAAGGTAATGCCACTGATTGTCAAGGGGTGATGGGTATATTCTCTCTTGTTGGAGATGGTCATTGACTGGCACTTGTGTGTTGCGAATGTTACTTGCCACCTGTCAGTACAAGCCTGGATATTGTCCAGGTCTTGCTGCATTTAGAAATGCACTGCTTCAGTAGCTGAGGAATCGCGAATGGTGCTGAACATTGTGCAATCACCAATGAACATCTCCACTTCTGACCTTCTGACGGGAGGAAGGTCATTGATGAAACAGCTGAAGATGGTTGGGCCTAGGACAATACCCTGAGGAATTCCTGCAGTGATGTCGTGGAAATGAGATGATTGACCTCCAACAACTATAACCATCTTCCTTTGTGCTAGGTATGAATCCAACCAGTATAGAGTTCCCCCCTGATTCCCATTGACTCCAGTGTTGCCAGAGATCCTTGATGCCATACTTGGTCAAATGCTGCCTGGATGTCAAGGGCAGTCACTCTCACCTCACCTTGGGAGTGCAGCTCTTTTGTCCATGTTTGAACCACGGCTGTAATGAGGTCAGGAGCTGAGTGACCCTGGCGGAACCCAAGCTTAGCATTAGTGAGGAGGTTATTTCTAAGCAAGTGCTACTTGATACAGAAACAGGCCCAATCTCGATATGGTGATGAAAATTTTTGTTCACCAATTAAGCTTTGAGCTTGATGGGGGAGGGGGGACAATAAATAATAGGTTACACTTTGGGCTCAAATCAATAAGGACTTTGATCTATGGGAAGGAAGGAAACCCTGGGAGGTGGGCGAGGAGGATTCAGAAACACCCGCTGGAGGCCCCAAACCCCCAATAAAACTCAGTAATTTTATTATCAGTTTGCAGACAGGAGCTGGAGAACTGAACTCAGGCAGAGGAGAGGGAGGGAGAAAACTGGGAGTGGAGGAAAGAAATGGTGAGATGGGTTTGGATTTCAGCTAAGGGAGGAGGGAGAGTGTGTGGGACAGAGATTTACAGCTTTGGGGGAACAAGAGAAGAAAAAATGTTCCGTAGAAACTAGAATTGATTGTTCTGAATTTCTATCTTGGAGTGACAGTGATGACCTTTGCAAACAAGTTGAAACATAACCAGAAGGAAGCTCCACCCTCTTTAACTCTTGTTGGTCTAACAAGGTTGAATTTTTTTTTTAACAATAAAAGGTAACTTTTTAAATTTTAATTTTTTGTCAGTTTTAACACAGTCATTTGGAAAGTTACTTGAAGAGAGAATCAAACAAAACAAAATTTGGGAAAAAGATTTAAATAAAAACAAAAGAATTGGAAAAACAAAGTTAAAAATTGTAGCTTGATTCATCTTTGATCTGAAAAAGAAGTTATGTAACGTTGACACAATTGTGTGCGTGTGAGAATGTTTGCTCTGTGCGTTTGCAAACAAGCAAAGAGGTTAACCCTTTCCAATGACAGCATGGTGATATTTTGAACTAAATTTTGGTTTTATCCCATTTGCTATCTTTAAAGACAAAGTACTTGAGAACGAATGATATGGGAGTTATCTCCAAATTGACCGCAAGTACCTGCACTTCTGTCTCTGATCCAATTACACCACATGAGAATATTAAATTGGATGGTAAAGTTCCTCCATGGCTCATGAGTGAGATAGAATGGTAATTAATGGGATTTATCCACTTAGGATAAAAGATAGAGTAAATCACACCACCAAATGGGAATTGGAATAATCCCCTCTCTCCACCTCGGGTACACTTCAATAGAATAGATCCACCTGCTATTCATGTATATTCTAGTAAAACTCAGAAAAGTGTAGATGGGATGAGTAAATTGATAGCTTTCTCTTGGAAATGTTTATATCCTTGCCTCTGAACTTTTAAGAAAACTGCATTTGATAGTCTGGTCACTACCTAAAGCATCAGAACCATAAGCAAAGATCTTCAGTCAGATGCCCAATTTGATCTTTCAGTAAGATCACCTGAAAGTTCAGGAGTGGCTTATATCAGATGGAGCATATGTGGTACCGGGATACCAATGTGCAGGTGTGATTTGTTACACCTGGAGTAACTAAAATGCCGAAATGCATAGTGAAGCTACACTGAAGACTGGGTCCCAGACATGCTCAGCTACTCAACAACAGAACAACGTTGAGTGATTATTATGAGAGAACATTTTAAATCATCAAGGTATTGACACAAACTCCACAGAGAAAACAATCAGGATGGAATTAATCACACTGGTATCTATCAGAGGGAGTAAAATTAAAGTGAAGAGGCATATAGAATCTGGATTTAGAAACATCCACAAGGTGGATGCAGGTGAACAGAGAGCTGGAGAATCTTTAAAGTCCACGTATGAACTTTTGTTTGAACCATATGTATTTACAATATGCCAATAATTTAGAATTGTGTGGGATGATCTGCAGGCAGAGAGGATGAATCAAAGTCGATAGTTATCACATTTTACTGGAAAAGTTTTTACATTTATTCTTTATGGTAGCTCAGGGGTTTGAGTTGCTGATTCTGATAATTCCAGAAGCTTCAGTATGTTATCGACGCAATGTAATATAGACATTAGGAGAACAAGCTCGTAGTTTAAAAATATCTGTGTTAGTCAGAAATCAGCTTGTGAGAAGTCAATAAGGATATTCCCTTCTCAAGATGGGGAGATCTGGAAGAAATCATTATCCAATAACGTTATAAAATTTTAAGAAATTTATTGAATATAATAGGAATCCCTTTCTCTTGCACGCTCTCCCTTTTGAAGAAAGTTTCTGGGTTGACAAACACAGGACAGTGTAGCCTTGTTATCTCTGCCAAGGACATGTTCTCTAGCACAGACCTTGAAACAAGACAAACTTGATAAGGGTGGCGGGGTGGGTGGCGGGGGGGAGGTGCTGCAAATGTAAACCAACTGTCTAAGTAAAGGTTAAACAGGATGTCCTAGAGAGAGATGAGCCACAAAATCGCTTCATGGCCCCTCAATATGAGGGATTCACCCGAATATCTGCGCCCTGCTAATGGACAATTGAAAAGGCGATTGACAAAAGAAATAAGATATAAAAGGCCTTTCAAGAGGGCAAATCACTTCAGAGAACAAAGAACTTCTCAGTGATCCATGCTGGCTTTAGCTGAACACTTTGGCTCAATGAGACCGAGAAAGGAAGAAACTACCACCTCCAGCCACAGAGATCAGGATCCCCCTGATCTGGGACCAGTAAACCATTCTGAGGAGACTGTCACCTCCAGCCACGGAGATCAGCATCCCCCTGATCTGGGACCAGTCAACCATTCCGAGGAGACTGCCACCTCCAGCCACGGAGATCAGTATCCCCCCTGCTTCTCCCCATCCATTTGTCTAATCTGGGACCAGTAAACTATTCTCACCTGTTATGGGTCGTATGTCTTTTCTGCCTATTTAACTGATGTAAAATCCAAACTGTTGTTTCTTAATAAAATGCTTTAAAATCATCTACAACTTCGATCCCCTTTTTGGGTAATCTGTGACTCCTGGACTAAAATCTTATACTTCTCCATGAGAGTAACTGAAGATACGAGAACTGAAATAGTCTGGAGTAATGATGAGGCGTTAGTTGTGGCTCAGTGGTCGCATCCTTATCTCTGAGTCAGGAGGTTGTGGGTTCAAATCCACATCCAGAAACATGAGCATAAAATCCAGGCTGATATTCTGATGCAGTACTGAGGGAGCACTGCGCTGCCAGAAGTCCCATCTTACAGATGAGACCTTCAACTATGGCTCCATCTGCCCTCTCAGTTGGTCTAAAAGTTTCCATGATGTAATCCCAAAGAGTAGGGGAGCTCTCCCTGGTGTACTGCTTCATATTTATCCTCAACAAACATCACTGAACAGATTGTCTGGTCAAAGTCACATTTCTATTTGTGGGATCTTGCTGTGCACAATTTGGTGACTGTATTTCCTACATTACAACAGGGACTACACTTCAATAGAACTGCATTGGCTGTAAAGCACTTTGGGCCATCCTGAAGTTGTGAAAGGCGCTATATAAATACAAGTCTCCATTAACAAAGAGAAAAGGCCCAAAAATGGAACAGTCGGTAACAGGACATCAATCAGTCTCCTCCTGTCTTAGAGAAATCAAGGGCTCGAACACTGTGTGTTTGTCACAAAGCTGATTTAGTTAACCTATATCCCGAATATCTCCAGCCCAGCTGCAGAGATTATTAACATCAACTGAAACAAACTCCAACTGTTAGAATGAACATGGTTCTGTCCTGGATGTAATTTGCAGTATCAATAACAGCAGAATCCATCCCCTGGAGTCTCTTGTGAACTCACTGGCGTGTCAGCACGCTGAATTAGTGAATCCCTTCCCACACACGGAACAAATGAACTCTCCAGTGTGAATGCGCTGGTGAATCAGCAGATCCATTTAGCTTTTAAAGCTCTTCTCATGGTTAGAACATTTAAAAGGTCTTGTGTCAGAGTGGTGAGTTGGTGTGAGGCGAGTGGATGAGCTGAGTGAATCCCTTCCCACACTAGGAGGACGTGGATGGTTTCTCCCTGGTGTGAACTCACTGGTGTGTCAGCAGGATGGATGAATGAGTGAACCTATTCCCACTCTCGGAGCAGGTGAGTGGTCTCTCTCTGATATGAATTCTTGGGTGTTTATATAAACTTGATAACTGAGTGAATGCATTCCCACACTCAGAGCAGGTCAACGGCTCCTCAGTGTGACTGTGTTGATGAATTTCCAGCACAGACTTAGTTCTGAATCCTTTCCCATAGTCCCCACATTTCCACGATTTCTCCAGGTTGGATGGTCAGTTGAAGCCTCGTCCACGCACAGAACACATGTACAGTTTCTCCCCACTGTGAATGATGTGATGTATTCTCAGACTGTGTAACTGGTTAAAGCTCTTTTCACATTCAGTTCACTGGAACACTCTCACTCGGGTGTGTGTGTGTCTCAGAGCTTATCAATCACACTTATTTTTAAGATCTTTTTTCCACAGACATAACGTTGCTCCTTCCACATTTAAAGGCTGATGATATTCAAGTCCTGATGAATTGAGTGACTGTCAGATTTTGATGTGATGTTTGGTTTGAGGTTTCTGTCTGTAAATCCTCCCTCGCTGCTATCCTGGAAAAGGAGTTGATAGTGTCAGTGTCATGATCAGTGCAGGATTGAATTCAGCTGCTGTGGGTGTGGGAAGGGATTCACTCAGACATCCAACCGGGTGAGACACCAATAAGCTCACAAGTGACTGCAGGGATTGGCTTCTGCTATCATTGCTTCTGTTCATCACACCCAGGGCAGAACCATGTTCATTCTGAGAGACAGTGTTTGTTTCTGATGGTAATAACCTCTCTAACTTGTCTGGAGTTTAATATTCTGGATAAATATGAAAACAAACAGATTTGTTTGGAAACTATTGTTCTGGATTTTTGTTCCCACCTGAGTGTTTAGCATCACCTGGCTGGAGCTCAGAAAGGACAATCTGGGGGAGGGTCATACGGCAGGAACAGATCTTCAGCCTGGACATAGTCCAGGAGCACAATAACCATTCACATCTTGTCCATGTTGGATAAAATCAAACACAGCATTTATTCTCCATCTGGTTATCTGACTTTTTCATTTTGTACAGTTTAGACTGACCTGCATGGTAACTCAGATATTGTGTTCCTTTCTCTCGTTTCCAATTCACTAATATAACATTTGTTTTTCCCAATCTATCCAGAACATCATATGGACCTTCCCAATTAGCTTCCCGACCCCACCCCTTTTCACAATGTTTTTAACATTGCTTCATCTCCCATTGAACAGTTAATGTAATGGATGGGGTGGTTCTCCCTGGAGGTGTTGAGATGGGCAGCACCATCTTCTCCACTGCCTGTAACAGGGAGGATGCTGAGGTCTGTTGAAGGTTCTGGAGAAACTGGTCCTGAGCCTGACGAGTAGCCATGGGGAGTGGGATCCCGGGGGGATTCACAATCTGGATTGGCCGACTTGTCATGAGCTGAAATGGGCTGTGACCGAGGACTAAACAGGAGGGGAGTGAATGGTCATTAAGACACCAGGAAAGACGGTAACCCAGTCTTTGGCCTTGACCAGAACATCACCTCCCTCCACAACAGCTTTTGTCAGTGTCATTTCTGTAGGGTGATTAAAGCTCTCGACCATCACATTGGTCTCTGGGTGGTCGGGGATGTGGAAGTGTTGTTCCACACTCACAAGATGACAGAGCTGCTGCATTACTTCTGCTGCGAAATGAGAACTATTATCACTCTCTATCCTTTTCAGAAAGTCCTATCTGGTAAATATCTGTTCCCACAAAATTTTAGCTCTAGTGACTGCATCATTTTTACAGACAGGGAATCCTTCAATCCATCAGGTAAACATATCTATAACTACTGGGATATACCAATCCCATCCTTTCACTGTGGATGGTGGGCCTGTATCATCAATCTGCAATGTTTCCCAGGGAACATCATTCATATGGGATGTGTCCATTGGGACCTTTCATTTCACAGGGGCGGATTAATCTGGGCACAGATGATAAACAGGATCGAGTGCATCCTCAGCCACTAATAGTAATTATGAACACATCGAGGGCTCTGAAGGGAAACATGTCCCCAATTTGATCCCTAAACAAAATTCATTATTTTCTAAATCATCGGGGTGTGACCCAAATCAAATTAGAGCTATCCTAGTGATAGAAAACCTCATCATGTAGGACGACTGAGTCCTTACTTGCTGCGAGGGATGAGGGAAAGTCTTTTCTATGGCGCACAGCCTCTTTGACCACAGTCACATCAGGGTCAGGGTCCTGACAAGTTTTTAAATCAGGTTTAACTGGAGTCTGTTGTACCCATGCCAATGATGGAGTTTTGGGTGGAGATGCTTTCCTGGTGAGTCAGTTTGCCTGGCTATTACCATCACCCTCTTCACTAACTGCTGCTGCTGATGTACCTTCACCTTACAAATAGCAACATGTCCTGGACACTTACCAGCAACATCCCAAATCATTCGGAGATCAGATTGGTGGGTGAGTGGTTTCCTCTTTGCTGTGGAGTAGCTGTGGTCTTTTTTGCTCGAGACTTCGGTTTTCACTGAGGGAGTTACAACCAAAGGAGCTTTCAGAAAAGACAGTGATTCTGTCATTAATGGTTTGAAGAGCTGTGATCACAATAACCTCAGCTTTCTGGGCTAAACAATGTGCTGGGTATTTAATAAGGATACTACAGCTTTCATAAGGAATCAAAGATGTAGTACGAGCCTAATACTTTCATAAAATCCACATAAACCCCAGATGAGTTTAACAGCGATGTGGCTTTAAAAGGTCAGTTGGACACAACCTCTTTCACCTGACAAGTATCTGGGGCCTTTCATACTGGAACATCCCAACCAATTGGTGTCTGTGAGGTTGCAGAGTATTAATACCTTTGATTTGTAACTCCATTATTCATTAGTCTATCACACCAGGAATAGTGCCTTAACTTGGTGCTTAATTAATAATGTCAAAGAAGTCTATCGGGCATGTGGAATTGTTGAAATAAACTGTACTGGGTACTCTTGTGTGCTTAACTAACCAGTGAACCCCAAATAGAAGCAATGTACTGAAAATCTGCAATGAAAATGGAAGGTTCTGGGAAAATCAGCAGGTCTGACAGCATCTGTGGAGCGAGAAACAGAGTTAATGCAGCTTCTTCAGAACTGAAGAGGGGCAGACAAAGGACAGATTTTATGCTGTTGAAAAAAATGGGGCGAACAAAAGAGGTCAGGGATAGCTTAGAGGGTCCGACAGATTAAATGAAAAATATTTCATGGAACAAAGGGCAATGGGAGTGTTATTGTTTGTAATAAAGAAACAAAACACAGTAAGTTTTAATGTCAGAACACAGGACAAAAGACTGTCCAGTTCTGTTTTGAAGAAGAGTCATATTGGACTCGAAACATTAACTCTGTTTCTCTCTCCACAGGTACTGCCAGACCTGCTGAGTTTTTCCACACTTTCTGTTCTTAATTCAGTGAACCATTAATATCTGCTCTGTGCACAGGGGTGAGTGTGCCTGAGAAGTGTCCAACTGGAAAACCTTTTCCATTCACTTCTTGCATTACTACAGCAGATAGATATTGTTTTGACAGTGGCAACATGGCTGTGGAATTAAGTGGATAGATCTTCCAAAGAACCAGCACAGGCATGGTGGGCCAAATGGTTTCCATCTGTGCTGGATTATTCAATAAAACAGCGAATATTCAGTATCAGGAGATACAGAGAGAAAGATAGAGAAACCAGAGGCTGTGGGATTGAAACCAGACGGAGTCAATACCTTCAGGGAGGGAGTGAGAGGGAAACCAATGGGAAAAGTTTTTAAATCTCAATGTATTTCCACAGGAGAGCAGTTGTTTAAATCATTTTAAGAAATGGAACATAGCAGCGCACAGATTTGCAAGGATTTACATTTTTTTTTAAATTAATGTATCTAAATTGCGAAACAAGGTTATTTTCTACTCTGTGTTTGGATATTTCAATGGCTCTGCTGTTACCCAATATCCTCTGCGGGTGAGACTATGCTCTATACACTGCAGGAGCCTAGTGTGCATGCGCAGTGCATAACTATTTGGAACATGCGCAGTCTCACTTTGCTCGGAGCAGTGCGAGTGAGGGAATGGCTTTTGATAATTGGTGAGAGCGGGCAGGGCGGAGGGAGAAATGGAGCCGGGAGGTGGGAGGGAGATGCTTCATAAACGTCCAGTGTAGGCCTCAAGCCCCGAATAAGACCGTGCAGGTCCCGCATATGCAGCTCCGGGGCTTTTCCCCGGATCCAGGCCCAGGTTAACGTCCGCCATCTTGCTTCAGCGAGAGCAGTGTGCATGCGGGTCCATCTTGGTGACGTAACAGTGTGGGCGGAGCGCCAGGGTGCCGGTGCCCAGGAGAGAAAATCACCGATAAAAGCAAAAAACTGCGGATGCTGGAAATCCAAAACAAAAATAAAAATACCTGGTGAGTTTTTCCAGGTATTTTTATTAGAGAAAATAATCGATTTTGCACCCACTCTGCGCACAGGAGCTAATGACAGGCTGAGATTAGCGGATGGGCAATATGCTGCAGGGTGCATGGGTGGCTATCTGAAGAACATAAAAATGAGAACATCAGAATTAGGAGCAGGCCATTCAGCCCATTAAGTCTGCAACCCCACTTAATAGGATCATGACTGATCAGCCTTGAGTATATTCAATGACCAGCCTCCACTGCTCACTGAGGAAGAGAATTCCAAAGACTGACAATCCTCAGAGAGAAAGAAATTTCTCCCCCTCAGTGTTAAATGGGAGATAATTTATTTTTGCACTGTGCCCCCTGGTTCTAGATTCCTTTATGAGGGAAAACATCCTTTCAGCATCTACCCTGTCAAGCTACCTCGGAATCTTGCTTGTTTCAATAAAATCACCTCTCATTCTTTTAAACTCCAATGAGCATAGCTCAACCTTTCCTCATAAGACAAACGCTCTCATTCCAGGAATCAGCCTAGCGAAGCTTCTCTGAGCTGCTTCCAATGCACATATGTCCTTGCTTAAGTAATCCTGGGCAGGAGAGGAGGAGAGAATGTTGTGAGTTTCTGTCCTGGACTGACAGTGATGGATTTTGGAAACTTTTTTTACAGGGGGTTGGAAGGGGAGGATTTACACACAGCAAGTGGAAATCAAGATAAATATTTGTCTCTTCTGAATGTCTGACCTCAACTGACACATAACTTTTGTAATGTCCTTTTACAGGGAGTTAGAAGATTTGAAAACTGCTATATTTTGCTCTGACTCCAGTGCTTCTGATAGCTTTACAGCCGTAGGCTTCAGCAGGAGATTTTAAATTTGAAAACAGTGATATTGCTTCAGAGGTGAGTATTATTGAACATTCACCTACAGCTTAGAGTTTCTAGTGCTGTGTTCTGGCTTCATGGCTCTGAGGCTGGGGTGGCTCCTTTACTGTCGATCCAAACCCATGTCCATCCATTGTTCTGTTTCACCTCTCCCCTCCCCAATCACCTCTGTGCCATTGTCTCACTTTGTCTGCCTCTAATAATGCATTTCTTTTAACCATGTTTGGTATTTTCCTGTTATTTATGCCAGATGTGTCTAAATGAGGTTTCTAGTGCTGGTCATCCCCTGGCCATTCACTGCTGATTTACCAGCTTTATCTTCCCATGGTCTGGAATTGTTTTCCTGCATTAGAGATCATTTCTCTTCTGCTTCTGAGCTTATATTGACCATCAAACTCTGCTCCATTTTTATTCCTTGTAATTCATTCTGCACATCCTGAAACGTTAATTCTCTTTCTCTTTCTACAATTACTGCCTGACTTGCTGTGTGTTTTCAGCATTTTCTCTGTGTATTTCAGATTCGCAGCAGCCACAATTTTTTGTTTTATTGCTGGTATTGCTCACAGAATTGAGCTTAGAATCAGAGATGGATCAATTAAGAACTGATTTATATCAGGGTGGGTGTTCCTTCCAGAGGTTGGTCCCTGGCCTCGAGTGTAGGTCCTTTCTCATGCAATCCAAGAATGATTACAATACAGATGGAGGCTATTTAGCCCATTGTTCCTTTGCTGGCTCTTTACAAGAGCAAATCAGCTAGTCCCACTCCCCTGCCCTTTCGTTGCAGCCTAACTTTTTTCTCAGGTGCTTATCCAATTTTTTTATCAAAGCCTCTGCTTGAGCTGGAGCGGAAATGGAGGAGAAGCTGCTGGGTTTAACCCTGAGGACGATGGAACCCAGTCAGGCCTAGAAATTTCCAATATAAAATTGTCAAGAGGTAGATTCTGGGGAGATCAGGTTGTTGAATGGACCCTGTCTGTCCGTACCATGTAAAATAGTATTGTTTTAGGAACAAGTATTTCTCCAATGCTTTTAATCTATTTTACATATACATATTTTTAAATTTTATTCTTGGGATTTGTGTGTCACTAACAAGACCAGCAGCATGTATTGCCAGTCACCAGTTACATGTGGAGAAGATGATGTTTGACCTTCTTGAACCACTGCAGTCTGTGTGGTGAAGGTGCTCCCACAATTCTGTTAGGTCAGGAGTTACAGATTATTCACCCAGTGATGATGAACAGTGATATATGCCCAGTATACATATTTGTATTTATATTGTGCCTCTAAAGAGTGTCTGAAAGGAGGAAAGTGAGGTAGACAGCAGCAGAGATTTAAGGAGGAAATTCCAGAGCTTGGGGCCTAGTAACTGAAAGAATGGCCAACACTGATGGAGTGATTCAGATCAGTAATGTTCAAGTTAGATGAGTTACAGAGATCTTAAAGGTTGTGTGACTGGAGGAGATTACAGAGATAGGGATAGTCACAGCCATGCAGGTAAACAAGGATGAGAATTTTAAAATTTAGGTGCTTCTTAACCCAGAACCTTTGTACCTTAACGAGCACATGGGTGATGTGTGAGTAAGACTTGCTGCGAGTAAGCACACGGGCAAGATTACAGGGAGGTTGAATGTGGGAGGCCGGCCGGGAGTGTGTTAGGATAGTTAAGGCTAGAGGTAACAAGGGAATGGATGACAGTTTCAGCAGCAGATGAACTGAGACATAGAAATAGATGTTGCTGATGATGATACAGACATGCGATTGAAAACTCATCTTGGGGTGAAATATGACACCATGGTTGTGAACAGTCTGGTTCAGCCTCAGACTGTTGCCAGTGTTATGACATGGCAGATGCTGTGTGCCAGGCAGACCAAATCCATGAGGGAAACTTGGTCGCGCTATCACAATGGTTTTACAATTTGTATTTATTACGAGATGTGTGCACTGAATTCAGAAGTAATAGGTCCAACAAGACCTTCAGCGATTTAAAAAAAATACATTAAAATATTTATTAACAAAATAAAAGATGTCAAGCACAAACATTTACTTCAATTACTACTATAATAACTCCTAAAATTCCTAATTAACCTGACCCCCAGGTGCTCTCCCTTTAAAGCAACCGTTCACAATAAATTTCAGATGTAAAACATACTCAGCAAGTTAACACAATACTCTGGACAGTGGAGTTCCAAATGGCTTTTCTCCGGCTTTTGTTGCAGTGATTCAAGAAGGCAGCTCACCACCACCTTCTCAAGGGCAATTAGGGATGGACAATAAATGCTGGCCCAAGCCAACAAAGCCCATATCCTGTGAATGAATAAAATAAACAAAAAGTTTTGTTGCATAGCAGACTTATGCACACATGCTGGATGTTTCATAAAGGCTATTTCACACCCTCTGGTTAGATGTTACATGGCCTTCTCACACATAAACTTTCATTCTCCTTTACATACGTTTCTCTCTTTTTAATATGTAAATTCTGTTGTTCCATATGTCTTTGAAACTGTATCTTCCTCATAACATAAAACTTTAATGTTGACAATATATTATCCGTAACCTTTGGGAAAAATAAACACATTCCTTAGCCTTGCTTATCTGGCCACTTGCAAACAGACTACAATCCCTTTGAAATCCAAATATCCCTTCATTTATCTAAAAATGCAAATGCCCTTCATTCCTTACATGCTAAGCCAGCATCCATGTTTACTCATTAACATATCAAGCACCTAGCTTCTTTTGATGATTTAAGTCTGCTTGACTACAAAATGTAATTAAATCACACACAGACCCAACTATACTTACCCCCATAAACCTACTTCACAATAATCCAGAAAAATATTATGAAAATTAGATGTTAGTTTCATGACACCAGGGTGAGGGTTGAAGTCGGTGGCTGGGGAGAGGAATTTGTAGTGGGGACTGAAGACAACGACTTTGGTTTTTTCCAGTATTTAAATGGAGGAAATATTTGCTCATCCAGTACTGGATGTTAGAACAAGTAAAGACGGTGTGTGACTTGGCGGAGAACCTGGAAGTGGTGGTGTTCACATACACCTGCTTCCATGGTCCTTCTAGGTATGGAGGTTGAGGGTTTAATGTTTCTGTCAAAGTCCTGATCGAATTGTAGATATGTAAAATCCCTCTCTTTTGCCGCAGCCTCAGCACATCTCTCTCTTTCCCATCTCTCCTTTGCCATTGAGGGCAGTGTCTTATGTAGGTCCAGGCTGGATGACAGGTTCCCTTCCCTGAAGGACATTCGTGAACCAGTTGGATTTTTTGATAATCCAGCAGTTTTCATGGTCACTTTTTCCTGGTGCCAGCCCCACAAATTACCAGGTTCATTCAGCTCAGTTTCACAACCTGCCTTTATGTTTTTGTGGGTTCTCTCTCACTCCCTTTCTTTCTGTTTTAAATCAGTTTCACGGGGTATTAGAAGGGGAGGATTTGAGGTCAGGAAATTCAAGCCAGACACCACATCAGGATCTGACAGAGTTGCCGAACTTATCGTAACCTGAATATCATCAGATTTTGAACATGGAAGGAAAAAGCACCGTTCACAGTGGGGAGAAACCGTACATGTGTTCTGTGTGTGGACGAGGTTTCAGCCGATCATCTGGCCTGTCGAGACACAAGCGCAGTCACACTGGCAAGAATCCGTGGAAATGTGGGGACTGTGAGAAGGCGTTCAGTTACCCTTCTGACCTGGAAACGCATCGGCGTAGCCACACTGGGGAGAGACCGTTCACCTGCCCGGAGTGTGGGAAGGGATTCACTCAGTCATCCAGCCTGCTGAAACACCAACGAGATCACAATGGGGAGAGGCCGTTTACATGTTCTGAATGTGGGAAAGGATTCAATCAGTTATCCAATCTGTTAGGACACAAACGTGCTCACACTGGGGAGAGGCCATTCACCTGCTCAGAGTGTGGGAAGGGATTCACTCAGTCATCCCACCTAATGGCTCACCAGCGAGTTCACAATGGGGAGAGACCATTCACATGCTCCGAGTGTGGGAATGGATTCATTCAGTTATCTGACTTGCTGAAACACCAGCGAATTCACACTGGGGAGAGACCATTCACCTGCTCAGTGTGTGGGAAGGGATTCACTCAGTCATCCCACCTGCTGAAACATCAGCGAGTTCACACTGATGAGAGGCCTTTTCAATGTCTTCGCTGTGAGAAGTGCTTTAAAAGTTCTGCCGAACTGATGTCCCACCAACGAGTTCACACTGATGAGAGACCATTCAAATGCCTGGATTGCGGGAAGTGCTTTAAAAGTTCCGGGGAACTGGTGACCCATCAACGAGTTCACACTGACGAGAGACCGTTCAGGTGCTCTCACTGTGGGACTGGGTTCAGGAAATCATCTCAACTCACTGTACACCAGCGAATTCACACTGGGGAGAAACCACTCACCTGCTCCAAGTGTGGGAAGGGATTCAATAATTCATCCAATCTGCTGAAACACCAGCGCATTCACACTGGGGACAGACCTTTCGCCTGCTCTGAGTGTGGAAAGGGATTCACTCAGTCATCCCACCTGCTGAGGCACCAGCAAGTTCACAAGTAATTACAGTGATTGGATTTTGCTGGTAATCATATTGAGGACTGAGTCATGTTCAGTTGGGTCTGTTTTTGCTGATGTTCGTAAACAACAGCCCAGTTATAGGGGATAATATTCTGGAAAGAAGTTAAATAAATCAGATTTGTGTTAAACACAATGTGTTGAATCTTTTTAATATCTCTAACACAAGTTAGTTCCTTTTCAAGAGCTCTCCTTCTCCCCAATCTCCTTCATCCTCACCTCCAACAAGAAGTGGAGCTGGAACTTCTTTGTCACTAAGATTGAAACAATCTGATCGTCTGCCTCTGCTGCTTTCCTCACTCCCACTAGCTGACTGGGCCAAACTGTCTCTAAAGTTCCCCTTTGCATGAGCACTGAACTTGAATCTTTCTCCAGTTTCTCTCCTATCTCTTGTCAATCCCTGTCGGAGCTCATCATGTCCATGAGATCTGCCTTTTGCTTCTTTGACCCTATTCACACTAAACTGCTGACCATCCAACTTCTACGTGTTAGCTGATATCTCTGTCTCTGAAATTCACGTCAGGTTTCTTGTTGTGGGAGAATCTAGAACTAGGGGGGGTCACTGTTTAAAAATAAGGTGTCGCTCATTTAAGACAGAAATGAGGAGAATTTTTTGCACTCAGAGAGTTGCGAGTCTTTGGAACTCTCTTCCTCAAAAGGTGGTGGAAGCTGAGTCTTTGACTATTTTTAATGCAGAGCTATATCGATTTTTGATTAACAAAGGGGTGAAAGGTTATCAGGGGTAGGCAGGAATGTGGGGTTGAGGTTACATTCAGATCAGCCATGATCTTATTGAATGGCGGAGCAGGCTCGAGGGGCCAAGTGGCCTCTTCCATCTCCTAATTCATATTGATCATCCTAAAAGAAAACCCTTGACCCACTGTCCTTGCAAACTACCAACTCATCTCCAACCTCCCCTTCCTCTCCTAAGTTCTTGAACTTGATGTCCCCCAAGGATCTATCCTTGGCCCTTCCTATTTCTCATCTACATGCTGTCACTAGGCGACATCATCCAAAAGCACCATGTTATTTTTCACATGTACACTGACAATACCCAGCTCTACCTCACCACCATCCCTCTCCATTCCTCCACTGTTACTAAATTATCAAACTGCTTATCCGACACCCAGCACTGGATGAGCAGAAATTTCCTCCAATTAAAAATTGGGAAGACCAAAGCCATTGTCATCAGTCACCACTTCAAATTCCGTTCCCTAACTACTGAGTCCATCCCTCTCCCTGGGAACTGTCTGAGGCTGAACCACACAGTCCACAATCTTGGTGTCAGATTTGATTCCAAGATGAGCTTCTAAACACATATCCACACCATCACTAATACCAGATATTTCAATATCCATAACGTCACCTGTCTCCACCCCACCCCAGCTCATCTGCTGCTGAAACCCATGCTCGTGTTACTTTTGGACTTGACGAATCTAATGCATTCCTGTCCAGCCTCTCGCATTCACCCCACCCCCACACAGAAACATGAGATCATCCAAAACTCTGCTGCCCGTGTGCTTTCTCACACCAAGTCCTGTTCACCATCACCCGCTGTGCTCACTGACCTACATCGGCTCCTGGTCAAGCAATGCCTCGATTTTAAAATTCACATCCTTGTTTTCAAATCCCTCCATAGCCATTTCCCTCCCTATCTCTGTAGCCTCCAGTCACACCCCCTCTGAGGTATCTGCTCTCTTCTCACTCTGGTCTCTTTAACATCCCTGATTTGAATGATTCCACAATTGGTGGCAGGGCCTAGGCAGGAAGCTCTGAAATTCCCTCCCTAAATTCTCCATCTCTCTCCTGATTGATGATTCTTGTTCAAATCTGCCTCTCCAATCAATGTTTTGGCCATCCACCTTAATGTTGCCCTATGTGTCAACATTTTCTTTATAAATCTCTCCTGAAGCACCTTGGGATGTTTAACTACATTAATCACGTTATATAAATATAAGTTGTTACTGTTTCACGGCAGCCAGCTGAACAAAGTAAGATTCCACAAACACCAATCAGACCGAGTGACCAATTAGTCCAGTTTTTTTGGTGATGTTAGTTAAAACACGAATGTTGAACCCTCTACACCAGGAGAACTCCCCTGTGGACAGTATGTGGAGCTGAAAGTTCTTGCGTTCATTTGGAACCTTTCACGTCCTCAGAACAATGGGGAGGTAGTGGTGCAGTTGTATTGTCACTGGACTAGTAATCCAGAGACCCAGGGTAATGCAGATGATGGAATTTGAATTCAATACAAATCTCTGGAATTAAAAGTCTGATGATGACCATGAAACATTCAGGGAAGGAAATCTGCTGTCCTTGCCTGGTCTCTCCTATATGTGACTCCAGACCACAACAATATGGTTGACTTTTAAATGCCCTCCGATATGGCCTAGCAAGCCATTCGGTTTTTTCAAAACTGCTAAAAACAAGTCAGCACTGTGGGTGTACCTGCACCACATGGACTACAGCGGTTTATGAAAGCAGCTCACCATCACCTTCTCAAGGGTAATTAAGGATAGGCAATAAATGCTGGACTCACCAGCAATGCCCACATCCCAGGAATGAATTAAAAAATGCACTAATAATCATGATCATAACATATTAACAATCGGAATTCTATTACATCATTGCTCAGGTTCCTGTTATATGAATGATCAGAGTCCAATTACTTTAAGATTCAGGATCCCAACACATTAACAATCAGGATACTATTATATTTATAGTCTGGTGCCTATTGCATCAACAACCAGGATCTTATTTTATAAATAATCAGTATCCTATTACATTAATAATCAGGCTTCCATTACATTAACAATCAGCTGCTTATTGCTTCAATAATCAGGAAATGACTGAAATTATCCAGAAGTTAATGCATTAATAATCAGAATTATTTCAATGATGATACAAAGCTAAGTAGGAAAGCACATTGTGAAGAGGATGTAAGGAGGCTACAAAGGGACATAGATAGGTTAAATGAGTGGGCAAATATCTGGCAAATGGGGTATAATGTGGGAAAACGAAATTGACCATTTTGGCAGGAAGAATAAAAAGAAGCATATTCAGAACCACAGAATGACACAGTGCAGAAGAGGCCCTTCGGCCCATCGAGTCTGCATCGACACGTGAGAAACACCTGACCTACCTACCTAATCCCATTTACCAGCACTTGGCCCATAGCCTTGAATGTTATGACGTGCCAAGTGCTCATCTAGGTACTTTTTAAAGGATGTGAGGCAACCCACCTCCACCACCCTCCCAGGCAGCGCATTCCAGACCGTCACCACCCTCTGGGTAAAAAAATTTTTCCTCACATCCCCCTATATCTCTTCCCCCTCACCTTGAACTTATGTCCCCTCGTGACTGACCCTGCAACTAAGGGGAACAGCTGTCCCCTATCCACCCTATCCATGCCCCTCATAATCTTGTACATCTCAATCAGGTCACCCCACAGTCTTCTCTTCTCCAACGAAAACAACCCAAGTCGATCCAACCTATCTTCATAACTTAAATGTTTCATCCCAGGCAACATCCTGGTGAATCTCCTCTGCACATTCTCCAGTGCAATCACATCCTTCCTATAATGTGGCGACCAGAACTGCACACAGTCCTCCAGCTGTGGCCTCACCAAGGTTCTTTCCAACTCCAACATGACCTTCCTACTTTTGTAATCTGTGCCTTGATTGATAAAGGCAAGTGTCCTATATGTCTTTTTCACCACCCCACTAACATGTCCCTCCGCCTTCAGAGATCTATGGACACACAAGCCAAGGTCCCTTTGTTCCTCAGAACTTCCTAGTGTCATGCCATTCATCGAATACTTCCTTGTCAAATTACTCCTTCCAAAGTGTATCACCTCACACTTTTCAGCATTAAATTCCATCTGCCGCTTATCTGCCCATTTGACCATCCCATCTATATCTTCCTGTAGCCCAAGACACTCAACCTCACTGTTAACCACCCAGCCAATCTTTGTGTCATCCGCAAACTTACTAATCCTACCCCCCACATGGTCATCTATGTCATTTATATTAATGGCGAATAATAGGGAACCCAGCACAGGTCCCTGTGGTAAGCCACTGGATACTGGCTTCCAGTCACTAAAGCATCCTTCTGTCATCATCCTCTGCCTCCTACAACTAAGCCAATTTTGAATCCACCTTATCAAATTACCCTGTATCCTATGTGCATTTGCTATCTTTATAAGCCTCCCATGTGGGACCTTGTCAAAGGCTTTGCTGAAATCCATATAAACTACATCAACTGCATGACCCTCATCTACACACCTGGTCACCACCTCAAAAAATTCAATCAAATTTGTTAGGCATGACCTCCCTCTGACAAAGCCATGCTAACTATCCCTGATCAAACCTTGCCTCTCCAAGTGGAGATAGATTCTCTCCTTCAGAATTTTCTCCAATAGTTTCCCTTGGCATCATTCGTATCCAGAAATCTATCAATTTCTGTCTTGAACATGCTCTATGATTGAGCTTCCATGGCCCTCTGGGATAGAGAATTCAACAGGTTCACCACCCTCTGAGTGAAGAAATTCCTCCTCATCTCACTCTAAAATGACCTGTCCCTTATTCTGAGATGGTGTTCCCTCATTCTAGGCTTGTAAACCAGGGAAAACATATCGGCCACATTTACCCTGTCATGCTCTGTAAGAATTTTGTAAGTTTCAATGAGATCACCATTCATCCTTAAAAACTCTAGAGAATACGGGCCCATTTTCTTCAATCTCTCCTAATAACACAATCCTACCATCTCAGGGATTAGTCTGGCGAGCCCTCATTTCACTCCCTCTGTGTCAAATACATCCTTCCCTGAATAAGGAGTCCAAAACTGTACACAATACTCCAGATGTGCCCTCACCCAGGCCCTATACAATGGCAGCAAGATATGTTTACTCCTGTCCTCAGGGCCACCATACCATTTGCCTTCCTAATTTGTTGCTGCACCTGCATGCTAGCTTTTAGTGACTCATGAGCGAGGACACTCAGGTTCCTTTGAACATCAACACTTCCCAGCCTCTCACCATTTAAGAAAAACTCTGCCTTTCTTTTTTTCTACCAAAGTGGATAATTTCACTCTTATTCACTTTATATTGCATGTTCTTGCCCAAGCATTGATCCTTGCAGTACCCCACTAGAAACAGTCTTCCATCCTGAGGATGACGCATTCATTCCTACCCATGGTTTCTGTCTGTTAACCAATTCACGATGCATAGCAGTATATTACCCTCAATCCCAAGTGCTCTAACTTTGTTCACTAGCTTCTTGTATGGGACCTTATCAAAATCATTCTGAAAATCCAAATCATCCACTGGTTCCTCTTTATCTATACTACAAGTAACATCCTCAAAAAAAACTCCAATACATTTGTCAAACGTGATTTTCCTTTCATAGTTCCATGTTGACCCTGCCCGATCGTATCATTATTTTCCAAATGTCCACTTATCACGTCCTTTATAATAGATTCTAACATTTTCCCTATTACTGATTGTTATGGAACACCGGATGGTAAATGCTGAGCTGCTCAAATCCCAGGGGGAAGCTTGAAACAGCTGCTACAACTGTTTTGCAATTTATATTTTATTTCGAGTTGTGTGCCTTGAATTCACTCATAATAAGTCCACTGGGATGTAAAGGCTTTGTTTTTACAAAAATAAATTAAACATTTATTAATAAAAGAAAAGATTTTAAGCACATACATATGTCGACAAGTTACTACTATAATAACTCCTAAATCCCCTAATTAACCTGGCTCCCAGTTACACCTCCATTGACACAAATAGAATTAAACAGACCCAGGCAATACACACAATACCCTGGGCAGTGATATTCAAAGTGAGTTTTCTTAGCTTCATTTCCTGTAAACAACTTAATGCACAGAGGTTGGAGGCTTTTCACACTTGCATTACATATTAGAATGCCTTCTCCTTCACACATAACCTCATCTCCTTAATGCATATTTCTCCCTTTTTAACATAAATTCCATTGTTCCAATTTATCTTCGCAACTTTATTTTTCCCATAATATAAATCTTTCATAGTACTCATACTATCAGTAACCTTTGGGAAAAATAAACACACTGTTTGGCATAGCTTCTTTTAGCAAGGTGTAACGTCCTACCATCTCTTTGAAATTCAAACTACTCTCATTTACCGAAAAATGCAACTTTTTCTCACACCTCACATTCTAGAATTTCGGCCATGTTTACGTATTTAGCATTTCAAACCGAGTATCCCTTTAGATAACTCAAAGCCTCCAGACCAGCTGTCTCCAATTCAATTAAATCCACCCCCCACCCCGACACACACACACACACATCCACACAGAGAAACTAATCCAAACCCCACTATTAACTTACCTGTACAATACATCACAATAATATTCTGAAAATTATTATATTTTCATGAAACTGATGTCAAACTAACAAGTCTGTAGTTCTCAGTTTCCTCTCTCCTTCCCTTCTTAAATAATGGGGTTACATTTGCTTCTTTCCAGTCTGCAGGAACCTTTCAAGAATCTATAGAATTGTTAAAAATAACCATCAATGCAACAACTATCTCTAGGATGCAGCTCATCTGGTCCAGGGGTTTATCAACCTTTAATCCAACTAATTTTTCAAGTACCACCTCTTATTAATACTAATTTATTCCAGTCCCTCATTTTCACTCATCCCCTGGTTCCCTAGTATTTCTGGGAGATTTTCTGTGTCTTCCTCCATGAAGCCAGACAGAATGTAATTGTTAAATTTCTCTGCCAGTTCCCTATTCTCCATCATAAATTCTCCTGTCTCTGCCTATAATGCACCCACGTTTGTCCTTTTCACATACCTAAAGAAGCTTTTACAGTCACTTTCATGTTACTCCCTATTTTGCAACGTATTCTCATTTCCCATTCTTTATCAGAGTCTTAGCCATCCTTTGCTGGACTCTGAATTGTTCCCAATCCTTGGGGTTACCACTTTTCCTGGCAAATTTATAAACCACTTCCTTTGATCTAATGCAATCTTTAACTTTTGTTAGCCACGGTTGATTCACATTTCCTGTTGGGTTTTTGTGTCTTAGAGGAATGTATATTTTTTTGTTATCCATGTCATACTTCTTCAAATACTAGCCATTGCCTGTCTATCATCAAATATTTTAATGTATTTCTCCAATCCACCATTGCCAAATTGCCCCTCATACCTTCATAATTTCCTTTGTTCAGATTTAGGACTCTAGTTGCAGAATGAGTGGTATCACTTTCAAACTTAATGTAAAACTCTAACATCTTATTGCCATTATTTCCTAATGGCTGCTTTACAGCAAGGTTATTGATTAACCCTTTCTCATTACATAATATTAAATCTAAATTAGCACAATCCCTATTTAATTCCTCAATGTACTGCTCCACAAACTCATCTTGTACACACTCCAGGAAGACATCCTCTGCAGCATCAATGCTAATTAGCTTTACCCAGTCCATACATAAATTGAAGTTGCCCATTATTACTGTTTTACCATGCAACATGCAGCTTTAATATCCTGATTAATACCGTGCCCAGCATTATCATGACAGTTTGGTGGCCTGTGAACACCTCCCACCAATGTCTGCTGCCCTTTGCTGTTTCTTAGCTGCACCCAAACTGATTCCTTCCTGCTCCTTCTATCTAAGATCCTCTCTCACTAATGTACTGACCTTTCCCCTTCTTAACAATGCTACCCAGCTCCTTTACCCCTCTGCCTATCCTTCCAAAATGATGAATAATCCTGAATATTCAGTTCCCAGTCCAGGTCACCCTGTAACATAGTGTTCTGGGAAAGTTGGGCATGGATTTGGGAGATGATAAGGACTTTGGAGAGTCCTTTGGAGAGGAAAAGCTGGCTAGAGATGGGGTGGTAGTTTGCAAGGACAGAGGAGTTAATGGTAGTTTGTTTGAGGAGGGGGTGATGATGGCAGATTTGAAGGGCAGAGGGACAGGACCTGAAGGGAGAGAACCGTTAGCAATGTTCACAATGGGAAAATTGGGTGATCGGCAGTTTAGTGGGAATATGGTCGATGGACCAGGAGGTGGGTCTCATGGACAAGATGAGCCCTAAGAGGGCATGAGGGGAGATAGGAAAGAAACTAAACAAACTTTAGAGACAATTTGGCCCTGAAGGGAGAGAAGCAGCAGGGGCAGCTGATTGGATCTTAGTGCAAAGAAGCTCCATGAACTCCTCTCACTTATTGGAGATGAGGATGGAGGAGACAGGGGAGAAGGAGAGCACTTCAAAAGGAACTAACTCATGTTAGAGATATTGAGAAGATTCAACACACTGTATTTAAAACAAAGTTGATTTATTTGACGTTTATCCACAATATTAACATCTATAATTGGGCTGGAGTTTATTAACATCAACAGAAACAGATCACAATGGAGATGGTTCAGTCTTGCTGTGATTAACAGCAAAGTCCAATCAGCGTAGTTATTTGTGAACTCACTAGTATCTCAGCAGGTGGGATAAATATGCATTTCCCTTTCCATGTTCAGAGCAGGTGAACGTCTCCCCAGTGTGAATTCGCTGGTGTACAGTGAATTGATCGCCTGAACCCAGTCCCGCAGTGAGAGCACCTGAATGGTCTCTCGTCAGCGTGAATATGACCAACAGTTCCCAGGAACTTTAATATCATTTCCCACAATCGGGCATTCAAAAGGTCTCTCCCCAGTGTGAACCTGCTGGTGTGGCAGCAGATACAATAAATTAATTAATCCCTTCCAACACTTGGAGCAGTGTGAACTGGCGTGTTCGCAGGTAGGATGAATGGATCTCCACAGTCTGTGCATTTAAAAGACCTCACCCCAGTGTGAACCCACGTGTGTCACAGCAGGGTGGATGACTGAGTTAATCCCTTGCCTCATTTAGAGCAGTTGAATGCTCACTCCCAGTGTGAACTCGCTGGTGTGCCAACAGGTTGGAAAACTGAGTGAATCCCTTCCCACACTCAGTGCAGGTGAACGGCCTCTCCCCAGTGTGAACTCGCTGGTGTGTCATCAGGTTGGATGACTGAGTGAATCCCTTCCCACACTCAGGGCAAGTGAATGGCTTCTCCCCACTGTGAACTCGCTGGTGTCTGAGAAGGTGGGATGAGGTAGTGAATCCCTTGCCACACTCGAAGCAGGCGAATGGCCTCCCCCGAGTGTGAACACGCTGATGTACCATAAGTTGAGATGATTGCCTGAACCCAGTTCCGCAGTGAGAGCACCTGAATGGTCTCTCATCAGTGTGAACTCGCTGGTGTCTCAGAAGGTGGGATGATTGAGTGAATCCTTCCTGACACACACAGCAAGTGAAGGGTCTCTCCCCCGTGTGTTTGCGCCGATGAGTTTCCAACTTAGATGGGGTAATGAATATCTTTCCACAGTCTTTACATGTCCATGGCTTCTCCCTGTTGTGACTGTGCTTGTGTCTCGACAGGCCAGATGATCGGCTGAAGACTTGTCCACACACAGAACACGTGTATAGTTTCTCTCCACTGTGAACGGTGCTTTGTCCTTCCATGTTCAAAATCCGATGATACTCAGGTTACGATAAATTGGCAACTCCGTCAGACCCTGTTGTGATGTTTGGTTTGAGTTTCCCGACTGCGAATCCTCCACTTCTTTTACCCTGTGAAATTGATTAAAACAGAGAAAAGGGAGCGAGAGAGAACCCACAAAAACACAAGGGCAGGTTGTGAAATTGAGCTGAATGAATCTGGTAATTTATGGGGTCGGCACGAGGGAAAACTGCCGAACTGTCACAAAACCCAACTGGTTCACTAATGTCCTTCTGGGTAGGGAACCTGCCACACAGCCTGGGTCTACACATGACTCTAGTCTCTATGGGGGGAGAGAAGGAAAGAGAGAGTTGGGGGTGGGGGGGCGGCAGGGAGGCAGTGGCTGGAGAGAGAGAGAGAGAGATAAGTGGGGGAGGGTTGTGAGAGGCAGGGTATGAAGGAGAAGAATTTTATATATCTACAACTCGATGAGAAATTTAACAGAACCTCCTAAATCCTCAACCTCCACCACCAAGAAGGACCTGGGTAACAGGTATATGCGAACATTATCACCTCCAATCTCTCCTCCAACTCACACACATTCCTGACTTGTCTGACATCCAGTACTAGATGAACAGAAATTTCCTCCAATTAAATATTGGGAAGACTGAAACTAGTGTCGTCAGTCCCCACTACTAACTCCATTCTCTAGCCACAGACTTCATCCCTCTCCCTGCCAACTGTCTGAGTCAGAACCAGACAGTTCACAGGTTCAATGTAATATCTGATCCCAAGTTGAGCTTCCAACCACCTATCTGGATCATCACCAACACCGCCAATTTACACCTCACTAACATCACCCGATTCTGCCCTGGTCTCAGCTCATCTGCTGAAACTCTCATCCATTTCTTTGTCACCTCCAGTCTTGACTATCCAAACACACTCCTAGCTGGCCTCCCACATTCAATATCCCCATAATGTTGAGGTCTTGAGGTCATCCAAAACTCTGCTGCCTGTGTGCTTACTCGTACCAAATGTTGTTCACCCATCACCCCTGTCCAACAAAGGCTCCTGGTTGAGCATCTAATTTTACCATCAATCAGAGTAAACATGCAAGTCCCGTGTGTCCATAGTCACTTACACGAGGTCAGCCCGCTGGATGGAACCTCGGGCACCCTGAGCTTGATCTCCGGTGTCTCCAGTCCCAACTGTTCCTAACATCAGAATGCCTCACTTTTATACCCTGTCATGCTCTGGCCCCTGACTCTTTGTCTTCTCTGCTGGGTTTTGGTAGAAAATGAAGAAATGACAGCTGAAATTTCTCAAGTCTGTGATTTACAGGGACACATTCCCTGATTCCCATCAGTTACTTCATTTCAGTAATTTTCTCATTAACACTAAACTACCTTGCCTACTATTAATTCTGTTATTTCTCATAGAATTATGATTATATATATAAACATTACACATTATAATTTAATCTATTTTATTCCTCACTCTGGTTTAAGTTTTTAATGTGCTTAACAGACAAACTCTGTCCTTTCCCTGATCTGATTAGAGTTTTCAATGAGTCGATTCTGTGGAATGGAATGTCTTATCAGTGTTGCCATGGTGACCTGTCTGCAATGAAGAGCCTGTTTGAGTTTCTAACTCAGACTAAACTTCTCTATCCCATAATACATATTGTTTCAGGCATTCCGAGTCATTCAGTCCAGCTGGTCCTCTCCTTGTCCCTTTAAAGGTGGAGAACTGGGACATCCTGTCTGAAAACACATCCCACGCTGTTCATACTGAGAATCCCAGGGTGGAGAACTGGGACATCCTGTCTGAAAACACATCCCACCCTGTTCATACTGAGAATCCCAGGGTGGAGAACTGGGACATCCTGTCTGAAATCACATCCCACCCTGTCCATACTGAGAATTCCAGGGTGGATAATTCTCTCACATTGATCCCTGTGGAAAAATTGATCGAGCTGTGTGCTGAAACAGATATTAGGGTTCACTGGTTACTTAAGCACAAAGAGTACCTGGTCGAGTTTGGTCCAATAATTCTACACATTTCACATACCCTAGTGACATTATTAATAAAGGGTCAAGTTAAGGGAGTATCCCCAGTGTGATAGTGCAGATGGATTATGGAATTATAAAGCAAATACATTACTCTGCTGCAATCTCACAACTACTAATTGGCTGGGAAGTTGCAATAAGAAGAAGCCCACATATTTGTAAGGTGGGAGAGGCTGTGTCCAGCAGATCCCCTCCCTCTGGGAGGGGCAGGGCCTTCCTGCGCCTGTGCATTACAACCCTTCTGATGGAGATAGGCCGTATTCACCCACATGGAGCATTCTGGGTAGAATGATTCGCCATTCATATGTTATAGAACGGAGGGGAAACTCATGCATCATAATAATAGAAAAATAGAATAGTATAAAACAGTGAACATTATCCACAACGATTCCTCATCGGTGTTGGGCAAACTGAATATAGTAATTGGAAACAATTATTTTGATCTGAAGTTCAATACATTAATTTGTAAAGTGAATTGTATTTCTTTCACTGTATTTCACAAATTAGATTCACGGCCTCATATTTCTTTTTCCTCTGAGACCCTGAACTCTTGATAGTGTAATAATGTTGGCCAGTAGTGATTGATTGGCAAGTGGACCAGGTCATTTCCCTCTTTCCAAGCCAATGTCTGTTAAAGATATAGAGATTGATACCCCCCTCATTTTGTATCTATATCCGACATTTAGATGGACAATGTTTCACTTTTCTACCCTTTCGGTAGTTAATGTAACATTCTTCATCTTTAGTAGGGAGTAAAATTCTGATGCCTTCAGCCTTTCAAATTCTCTTTGTCTTGTTCAAACCCACCAATAGCTCAGGACCTACGCAATCAGCTTGTACACAAACTAGTTAAAGACGGATTCCCTGACCCAGAAGCATGGATGGAAAAACTGCTGGCTGATGCACAAAAGGTGTCTTGAGCTTCGGTATAATTTGGTTCCTAATTTTATTGATTTCCATCCCACCGCGCCCCTACTTCCACATCATAGCAAACGAGAATCACTAGTCACTGGTTTAAACTTTCCATGTCG
The DNA here is from genome assembly GCF_964194155.1 of Cetorhinus maximus. Taxonomy (NCBI): domain Eukaryota; kingdom Metazoa; phylum Chordata; class Chondrichthyes; order Lamniformes; family Cetorhinidae; genus Cetorhinus; species Cetorhinus maximus. Next base: position 19,287,606 of record NC_135901.1, read on the forward strand.
GGGAAGTTACGCAGCATTCCCCGGGATGGTGAATGTCCCCTAACCCCACCAAAGGAGATAGGTGCGCATGCGCGATACCGCCCAATGGTTAGAGCATGCGCAGAGATGACTTTGGGGCATCTCTTGTCTGTCGTATCTCCAAACCGGTAAGAATGCGGAGGGAGCGATGGAGTCGGCAGGTAGATGGGGAGGGTTTCTAAACAACTGGTGAAGGCCTAAAAACCCGAAATCGAACCTGCAGTTCCCGCTTTTGCAGCCTCGGGTCTTCCAAGAAACAGACCCAGATTCATGGCCACCATCATGTGTCAGCAGGGAGCGAAGCGCATGCGCTGTATTGGTGACGTAATGGGGTGGGCGGGTCTTCAGGCTCCCTGTTCCCAGCTGGGACCTAGTGCCCGTCAAATATAGTCTGGCCCAGTTGATGTTTGCAGCTGAAAGGAGTCCAAGGGCCATGTTTATATTCAGTGGGAGAAGTTGCAGCCCTTGTATAGTCCCTGAAGGGGCTGCTTCTCCATTTTTGGGTAGACTTCAGCCCCACAACCCTAACCTTTGGCTGCCCAGTCTGGAGGATCTTCAACTGGCCCTGCTCTTGGTTGAAAGAACAATTTGTAGATCCAGAATGGGTGGGGCATCTAGGAGGGGGCGGGGGAGGTTACACTAGCTGTCGGCCTCTCTTTCACAGTCTCATCCGTGCCCGGTAACCGTGGAGAGGTAGCATGCAGTATCCATTGCTTGATACTTTGTAGAACATCAGCAGACAGAGTGTTTCATAGATACCGGGAATAATATTCTGTTTATTCAGAAAGGTTCTCTGAACTCTTGTTGGGACTTTGTTGCTGATTTTCAGTTCTTTTAGTTTAATTGGCATGGATTGAGAATTGGTTGACAGACCGGAAACAGTCTTTATCTGGGTGGCTGGTGGTGACTAGTGGTGTACCGCAGGGATCAGTGCTTGGGCCCCAGCTATTCACGATATATATAAATGACTTGGATGAGGGAACCAAATGCAATATTTTCAAGTTTGCTGACGACTCAAAACTGGGCGGGGCTGTGAGTTGTGAGGAGGATGCAAGGAGGCTTCAGGATGATTTAGACAAGTTGTGCGTGTGGGCAAACACTTGGCAGATGCATAACGTGGATAAACGTGAAGTTATATGCTTCGGTGTGATAAACAGAAAGGCAGAGTATTATTTAAATGGTGATGTATTGGGAAATGTGGATGTACAAAGGTGTCCTTGTACACCAGTCAATGAAAGTAAATAGACAAGTGCAGCAAGCAATTACAAAGGCAATTGGTATGTTGGCCTTCATTGCAAAAGGATTTGAGTTCAGAAGTAGGGATGTCTTACTGCAGTTATACAAGGCCTCAGTGAGGCCACACCTGGAGTATTGCAAGCAGTTTTGGTCTCCCTACTGAAGAAAGGATATACTTGCCATAGAGGGAGTGCAGCAAAGGTTCACTAGGCTGATGCCAGGGATGGCAGGACTGTCGTATGAGGAGAGATTGGTTCGACTGGGCCTGTATTCACTAGAGTTTAGAAGAATGAGAGGGGATCTGATCGAAATGTATAAAATTCTAACAGGGCTAGACAGACTGGATGCAGGAAGGATGTTTCCCCTGGTTGGGGAATCTAGAACCAGGGGAAACAGTCTCAAGATAGGGAGCAGGCCATTTAAGACTGAGATGTTGAAAAATTTCTTCACTCAGAGGGTGGTCAACCTGTGGAATTCTCTATCACAGAAGGCTGTGCAGGCCAGGTCACTGAGTATATTCAAGGAAGAAATTGATCATTTTTTGGATTTTAGGGGCATCAAGGGGTATGGAGAGAAAGTGGGAACATGGCGTTGAGATGGAGGATCACTGTGACCATATTGAATAGCGGAACAGGCTCGAAGGACTAAATGGCCTACTCCTGCTCCTAGTTTCTATGACTGAACCACATCTTTGGGGAGACAAGACAAGAATGTTCCGTAGGAACTAGAATTGCCTATTCTGAATTACTGTCCTGGGCTGACAGTGATACTGATACTGTGAACTCCTTTTGTAGGGGATTAGGAGGGTATAATTTTCTGAAACTTTAAAACTTTCTGAAGATCTGACAAAGTCACTTGATTCATCAGGACCTGAACATCATCGACATTTGCATGTGGAAGAAGAATTTTTTGTACATTCTGTTGTGGGAAGATTTCAAACATCAGTGTGACTGGAGAAACACCGAGACAGACAGACACACACCAAAATGAGAGTGTTCCAATGAACTGACTGTGGAAAGAGCTTTAACCAGTTACATAGCCTGAAAAAACATCACACCATTCACAGTGGGGAGAGACTGTGAACGTGTTGTGTGTGTGGACAAGGCTTCAAATGATTATCCAACCTGGAGTGATACAAGAATACCGACACCATGGAGAAACCATGGAAATGTGGAGCCTGTGGGAAGGGATTCAGATCCCCGTCTGTGTTGGAAATTCATCAACGCAGTCACACTGGGGAGAAGCCATTTGCCTGCTCAGAGTGTGGGAAGGGATTCATGCGACTAACCCACCTCACTGCACACCAACTTGCTCACAGTGACATGAGACCTTTTAAATGTTCCAACTGTGAGAAGAGCTTTAAAAGAAAACAAAACCTGCTGACTCACCAGCGAGTCCACACTGGGGAGAGGCCATTCCCCTGCTCAGAGTGTGGGAAGGAATTCACTCAGTTATCCAGCCTTCAGTTACACCAGCGAGTTCACACTGGGGAGAAACCATTCACCTGCCCTGAGTGTGGGATGGCATTCACTCAGTTATGCAAACTGTCGGATCATCAGAGAGTTCACACTGGAGAGAGACCGTTCACCTGCTCTGTGTGTGGGAAGGGATTCGCTCAGTTATCCACCTTGCTGAGACACAAGCGCATTCACACTGGGGTGAGACCATTCACCTGCTCCGAGTGTGGAAAGGGATTCACTCAGCTCGCCCAACTTACTTCACACCAACGTGTTCACTCTGACATGAGACCTTTTAAATGCACAAACTGTGAGAGGAGCTTTAAAGGCAAAATGGATCTGCTGATTCACCAGCGCACTCACACTGGAGAGAGGCCGTTCACCTGCTCTGTGTGTGGGAAGGGATTCATTCTGCATTCCCTCAGGCTGAAACACCAGCGCATTCACACCAGGGAAAAATCGTTCACCTGCTCCATGTGTGGGAAGGGATTCTCTCATTCATCGACCCTGCAGACACACCAGCAAGATCACAAGTTGCAGGGGTTGGATTCTGCTCTTATTGCTGCTGTTAATCACATCCAGGAGTGAACCATGTTTGTTCTGAAAGTTGGAGTTTGTTTCAGTTGATATTAATAATCTCTGTAACTGAGATGGAGTTTAATATTCCGGATATAGATTAAATAAATCAGCTTTGTGTCAAACACACGGTGTTCGAACCCTTGATTTCTCTAAGATAAGAGGAGACTGATTGATGTCCTGTTACTGACTGTTCCATTTTTGGGCCTTTTCTCCTTTGTTAATAGAGACTTGTATTTATATAGCACCTTTCACAACTTCAGGATGGCCCAAAGTGCTTTACAGCCAATGAAGTTCTTTTGAAGTGTAGTCACTGCTGTAATGGAGGCAATGCAGTTGCCAAATTGTGCACAGCAAGATCCCACTAATAGAAATGTGATTGTGACCAGATAATCTGTTCAGTGATGTTTGTTGAGGATAAATATGAAGCAGTACACCAGGGAGAACTCCCCTGCTCATTGGAATAACATCATGGGAACTTTTACACCAACTGAGAGGGTAGATGGGGCCATAGTTGAAGGTCTCATCTGGAAGACGGGACCTCTGACAGTGCAGTGCTCCCTCAGTACTGCATCAGAATATCAACCTGGATTTTCTGCTCATGTTTCTGGATGTGGATTTGAACCCACAACTTCCTGACTCAAAAATAAGAATGCAACCACTGAGCCACAACTAACACCTCATCATTACTCTAGATTATTTCAGTTCTCATACCCTCAGTTACTCTCATGGACAAGTGTAAGATTTTAGTCCAGGAGTCACAGATTACCCAAAAAGAACATCGAAGTCCTAGGTAATCTTAAAGCATTTTACTAAGAAGCAATAGTTTAGATACGATACATCAGTTAAATAGGCAGAAAAAACATTCGGCCCATAACAGGTGAGAACGGTTTACTGGTCCTGGATTAGACAAATGGATGGGGAGAAGCAGTGGGATGCTAATCTCCGTGGCTGGAGGTGGCAATCTCCTCGGAATGGTTTACTGGTCCCAGATCAGGAGGATGCTGATCTCCGTGGCTGGAGGTGGCAGTCTCCTCAGAATGGTTTACTGGTCCCGGATCAGGGGGATGCTGATCTCCGTGGCTGGATGTGGCAGTCTCTTCCTTTCTCGGTCTCCTTGAGTCAAAGTGTTTGTCTGAAGCCAGCACGGATCACTTTGAGAAGCTCTTTGTTGTCTGAAGCGATTTTACCTTTTGGAAGACTGTTTATATACGTTATTCCTGGGGGTCTTTTGTCAATCACTTATTCAATTATCAAGGGACAGATATTCAAGTTAATCCCTCCTATTTCCATCGGAAATCCATGAAGTCATTTTGTAGCTCGTCACTCTCCAGGACATCCTGTTCAATCTTTACTCAGACAGTTAACATTTGGGTTATGAGATCTCCCCACCCTATCAAGTTTGTCTTGTTTTAGGGTCAGGGCCAGAGACACGTCCTTGGCAGAGATAACAGGCCTGCACTGTCCTGTGTTTGTCAACCCAGGAAGCTTTCTTCATAAGTGAGAGAGAGATTCCTATAGTCAATAAATTTCTTTAAAAACTACAAGCTTATTGGACAGTGATTTCTTACACATCTCCCAGCCTCAAGAAGTGAATATCCTTATTGTCTTCTCACATCTTATTTCTGGCTAACCCAGCTATTTCTAAGCTATGAGCTTGTTTTCCTAATTTGTTGATTGCAAAATCAGCAACACAAAATCTTTGAGCTGCCACCAAGAATAGATGTAAAAGCTTCCCAGTGAAATGTGACAACTATCGACTTTGATTCATCCTCCCCTCCTGCAGATCATCTCACACAATTCTAAATTATTGGCATATTGTAAATACATATGGTTCAAACAAAAGTTCATGCATGGAGTTTAAAAATTCTCCAGCTCTCTGTTCATTGGCACCCACTTTGTGGATATTTTCTAAATCCAGATTCTATATCCCTCTTCACTTTAATTTTACTCCCTCTGATAGATGTGTGTTTATTTCTTTCCAGATTGTTTTAAAGTCAGTTTCTCTGTGGAGTTCGTGTCAATACCTTGATGATTTAAAATGTTAACTCAGTCTTTGGCCACATTAATCACTTCATATTGTTCTGTTGTCGAGTAGCTGAGCATGTCTGGGACCCAGCCTTCAGTGCAGCTTCACCATGCATTTCTGCATTTTAGTTACTCCATACATAACAAATCACATCTGCACACTCAGACTGGTATCCCAAAATCATGCTCCCTGTGCCATCTGATACAGGTCATTCTTGGGCTTTAAGGTAATCTTACCAAAGCCCGGGGTGGGGCTGGTGGGGGTGTCTATCTGAAGATATTTGTTTATTTCGCCCTGCATGGTGCGATGTCTCAGATAGTGGCCAGTTTATCAAATTCAGTTTTCTGAAAAGGTTCAGAGGCAAGGATACAAACATCTCCAAGAGAAAGCTACTAATTTACAAGTCTCATCTACATTTTTCTGACTTTCACTGGAATGTACCTGGATACTAGATTGATCTATTGTATTGAACTATACCCAGGGTGAATTATTCCAATTCCCATTTGGTGGTGCGATTTTCTCTACCTTTTATTCTAAGTGGGACATCCCATTAATTACCATCCTAACTTATTCAGGAGCCCTGGAGTAACTTTACTGTCCAATTCAGTATTTGCATAATCTGGTGTTTTTGCATCAGAGACAGATGTGCTAATTTCGAGGTGACTTCGATATCTCCCCTTCTCTACCACTACATCTTGGTAGATAACAAACGGGATAAAGCCAAATCCTGAAAAGGCAAAGTCTTTAGTTCAATTTGTAACCACATTGTCAGTTGAAAGGGCCAATAGCTGAAGTCACTGGGTGTCTGGAGCTGCTAGTCCGGGTACCTGATTCACTGCAGCAACCAGCCAATCTGTTCCTAATTCACATGGCCTCTATCATTGCCTCTAGCTGCTGCTCAGCAGGGTCAGGACTCAGTTGTACAGGAGCAGAGAGTAAGCAGGGCTCACCATTACTGTCAGCCTCCACACTGCACCTATTGTGACAGTGACGGACATAGTGGCCCAGGCGGTTATGATTATAACAATGCACCGAGGCATCCCTTCCTGGCAACAAGTTCCTGGATAGTCCAGGTTTCTGGTTGGGCTATGGGCCTTTGATGGCCACTATCTTCACCTTCCTGGGTGCTCAGGTCCATGGATCTGATCCCAGATTATATGGGGATGGGGGAGCAACTCATCCTAGGGCATTGTTTAAGTGTTACAAATGACCATTGCACTACGCACTAACAGCTGGAGCCCTTTCTGAAGAGTGCATGTTAAGCACTCAGGTTTACTTTTTACGACTCCCCCAAGAATTCTCTTACAAGACACATCAAACTTAAAGTTATTGACTTCTATCAGGACCACCCATAAACATGCCACAGTCCTCTGGAGAATTCTCTTCAACTCCAGCTATTCTCAGAGGTAAAACTTTCATTTCCCATCTCTTGACTGTGGTTGCCTCAGTCCCTTGTCCTGATAAGCTAATCTGCTTATTGCTTTCTTTACCGCAAGTCTCTGTGAGGATCACTGCAGATTCTCCCACTAGCTTTAAACTATGAGACCTTCCGGCTTCTGTTCCCTCACAAAATTCAAACTAAGATGAAGTCTTACCTGCATTCCACATGGTGAATTATTAAGTTCGGTTTTTTTTAAACTCTGTTTACAGCAAAGGTCTATTTAACTGTCATTTCCTTTGGCTATCTTCTCTCGGTGCGCTACAAACCACGTGAGGTCCAAACTGCAACTAACTTTGCAAACACCCAGATAAATTGAAACCAGAGAATCACCCAACTGCATGGCAACATAGCCTTTTCTGGGATGTTCTGAAACTGACCTTTATGATAATTATCCCTCATATACAATTTCTTCTTTGATCTGATGAAGTAAATGAGTTTTCAGTTCCAGGCTTTACTGAAGGCTTTTAAACTAATCTAGCTCTAACCCCTAAAACAAAAACGTCTCACTTGACTGCCCTGGCTCTTGCAAGAATTGCTGACATCATGTCTCCAGCTCTTTAGCTAAGTAAGCTCACCTGCTGCTTTAGATCTTACCTTTCTAGCTGTTAACCTCTTAAGTCAACATGGCCCCCCATTTTTTAAGTGTAATAGAGTCCAAGCTTGCTTGAATTCAATTTATCCCATTTTCTATAGTTAAGACTTTAATTCCAAAAACCAAAAGCTATGCTCTAAAACACATGAACTGTGAACTAGATATCTGCTACAACAGACAGTTTATGTCTAGTTCATGAGATCCAATTGTATCAGGGCTAGAAATATCTTTTTAAGGGCCTGTGCTAGAGACATGTCCTTGGCAGAGATAACAGACCTGTCCTTTGTTTGTTACCCAGCACGCTGCTGTGGAAACTTTCTTCATAAGAGAGAGTTAGCAATTTCTACAATATTCCATAAATTTCTTAAGATTTTATACATTCATTAGATGGCAATTTATTACAGTCTGGTACTTGGATTGGGCTTGTCTCCATTCCTGTGCTGAGGGGATTTCTGTGCCAGACAGGACAGGTAACATTTAGGGTCTCTCGATTCTCCACCAGTTCCCATTCCCCTTCTTTCTGGTGGATAATGGAGGTGTCACTGTGAATAATGTGCAAGTCAGTAAGAATTGTCAGCAAGGATTAATCAGCACTTTCTGAATGGAGATGTTAATCAGTGGAACCTTCCAGACACTGATTTGTACAGTTTGTACCAAAGATCAATTTAGGGTTGAAGTAAAAGTTCATGATCTTTTTGTGAACTAATTTCTGATGAGAATCCCTAAATTATGGAGAAAGATCACAGACAGTGGTTCTTAAAGGGACACTGCAGCCCCGATAACACAATTAGTTATAGATCCAGAATATTAAACTGTAGTCCAGTTACAGGGATTATTAACATCAGCAGAAACAAACCCCAACTGTCAGAATGAACATGGTTCAGTCCTGGTTGTGATTAACAGCAGCAATAACAGTAGAATCCAACCCCTGCAGTCACTTGTGAACTCGCTGGTGTTTCAGCAATTGGGATGAATCAATGAATCCCTTCCCACACTCGGAGCAGGTAAACGGTCTCTCCCCTGTGTGAACTCGTTCGTGTCTCAGCAGTTGGCATGAATCAGTGAATCCCTTCCCACACATGGAGCAGGTGAACGGCCTCTCCCCAGTGTGAACTCGCTGGTGTACAATGAGACTGCCTGAATGCCTGAAGCTCTTTCCACAGTCAGTGCAGCTGAATGGTTTCTCCCCAGTGTGAACTCGCTGATGTTTCAGCAGGGTGGATGAAAGCCTAAAGTTCATTCCACAGGAAGTGCAGCTGAACGGTTTCACCTCAGTGTGAACTCGCTGGTGTGACACTAGGTTCGATGAATTGATGAATCCCTTCCCACACACGGAGCAGGTGAATGGCCTCTCCCCGGTGTGAACTCGCCGGTGTAATGCTAGGTTGTATGACTGAATGAATCCTTTCCCACACACTGAACAGGTGAATGGCCTCTCCCCAGTGTGAACTCGCTGGTGTAACGCTAGGTTAGATGACTGAGTAAATTCCTTCCCACACACGGAGCAGGTGAACGGTCTCTCCCCAGTGTGGATGCGTCGATGAGTTTCCAGCTTGGAAGGGCAAGTGAATGCCTTTCCACAGTCCCCACATTTCCACGGTTTCTCCGTGGTGTCGGTGTCCTTGTGTCTCTCCAGGTTGGACAATCAATTGAAGCCCCGTCCACACACAGGACACGTGTACAATTTCTCCCCGCTGTGAATGGTGTGTTGTCTTTCACGCTGTGTAACTGGTTAAGGTTCTTTCTACAGTCAGTGCACTGGAACACTCTCACTCGGGTGTGTGTGTCTCGGTGCTTTACCAGTCACACTAATTTTTGAAATCTTTTCCCACAGACAGATCAAACATTTCTCCTTCCACAGTCAAAGGCCAATGATATTCAGTTCCTGATGAATCAAATGACTCTGTCAGATCTTGATGTGATGTTTGGTTTGAGTTTTCCATCCACAAATCCTCTCCTTTTAATATCCTGTAAAAGGGGTTTACAAAAGTCATCACTGTAAGTCCAAGACAAAAACGCAGAACAGACAATTCTAATTTCTATAGAACATTTTTCCTCTCATGTTCTCCCAAAGCCACAGATCTCCATCCCACACAGTCTCCCTCCTCCCTGTGCTGAAATCCGAATAAATGTTAGATAATCCTTTCCATATCCTTTCAACAAATTTGTACAACTAGAGATAACAATATGTTTAATAACTCACTTCATTCATGACTTAGAACAAAACATTAATCTGAAAAACCCTGACCAACCACACAGAATAGCAGACATTAACCTTGTGTCCAGAACTTACTGTGTGGAGATTTAATGAGCAATTGTGAGGTCTCTCCAAACCTCCCAGGGTTTCCTTCCTTCTTTCTCTCCCACACTAACTAAGTTAAAACTGGTATCAGTCTCAGGGCCCATTCTGGTTCCTGGTTCTCTCCCTGCTGACTACTTAACTCCAGTTAAATATTGAGAAGATTGAAGCCACTGTTTTTGGTCCCTGCTCCAACTTCCTTTTCCCACTGACCAACTCCATCCCTCTCCCTGGCAATACTCTGAGATTAAGCCAGTCTGTTCACAACTTTGGTGAAACATTTGATCCTGAGATGAATTTCTGATCTCATATCTATGCCATCACTAAGACTGCCCGTTTCCAAGTGTGTAACCGCCCGACCTGTCTCAGCATATCTGCTGCTGAAACACTCATCTGCACTTTCGTTACCTCCGGACTCAACTGTTCCAATTCACTCCTGGCTGGTCTCCCACATTGTACCCTCTGTAAACTTGAGGCCATCCAAATGTCTGCTGCCGGAGTCTGAACTTGCAGCAAGTCCCATCACCCATGTGCTCCCTGACTTGCAATGGCTCCCAGTCGAGCAATGTCTTGATTTTAAAATTTTCATCCTTGTTTTCAAATCCCTCCATGGCCTCATCCATCCCTATCTTTGTAATCTCCTCCAGTGCCACAACCCACCGAGATATCTGTGTTGCTCTAATTCTGACCTCTTGTACATTCCTTGTTATAATCGCTCCAACTAAGGTCGCCGTGTCTTAAGTTTCCTCAGCCCCAAGCTCTGCAATTCCCTCCCTACATCTCTCCGTCTCTACCTCACTTTCCTCCTTTCAGACACTTTTTAAAACCTACCTTTGACCAAGCTTTTGGTCACCTGCCCTCATATCTCCTCATGTGTCTCGGTGTCACACTTTGTTTTATAATTTTCCTGTGAAATGCACTGGGATGGTTTCTGATGCTAAAGGCTCTATATAAATAGAAGTTGTTGTTGTTGTTGACTGTAACCCTGACCCCCTGATTTACAACAACCCATTGACTTCACAACAAACTCTCTCTCTGATTTTTTGCCTCCTGCGGGTTTGCGGCCTCTATAAACATGGTGACCATTAACTCAGGCCTGTCGCCGGGAGAAGCCGCAGTTGTTTCCCACCCCGCTCGATACAAACGCGGGACCAGAAGCTTCTTATTCAGGTTTGGGGCCGACAGGCCTCACTCCAGCTACAGCATCAGCACTGCGCATGCTTCAACTCACAAAGCCCGGTGATTGATGGTAGGTATGGACCAATAGGAAGAGGGGGCGGGACTGGAGTCCGAGAGGCCTCCAACCAATCAGAGTGAATGAGGGGCGGGGCATATCCAGGATCTCCCTCATTTTGAAAGCTGATTTGTCATAAATTCCAGCCGGAAACTGGACTTTTTCTTCGCGGTGACAGGCCCGGGGGCAGCGGGCTCACTGGCCGCCATCTTGCGAGTGGGAATCAGGGCGATCCAAGGAGGCGGTGCCTCCTTCCCGGTGACAGGCCCGGGTTACCCGGGCAACCGGTCGCCGCCATCTTGTGCAGAGGGTTTGCCATCCGGGTCTTTGGTGAAGGAATGGACAATGAGCTGGAGTCAGTTTGAAAACTGTTCAGAGGAAGGTCTGAAATCAGAATTACATCCAGATAACTGTAAGGACAATAAAGTTTACATCAATTATGTGTTTAAAATGAAATCAGAATGCTGGAAATACTCAGTTCTGAAGAAGAATCATATTGGATTGGAAATGTTAAATCTGTTTCTCTCTCTTCACAGAAGCTGCCAAACCTGCTGAGGATTTCCAGAACTTTCTGTTTTTATCTCAGATTTCCAGCATTCATCGTATTTTACTAAAATTATGTTTTTCTAAAAATTTGTTGCATGACTAGTTAAGAGTAAAATAATTTCTACCATTTAAATGTACAAATAATTTATTTCTTATATTTATTTGTGTAATTGAGACTCGGCTGTTCAGGAACAAAGTCAGAAATCACCACAGAAAATATAGTGGAAATCTGGAATTCTGTTGAGATTTCGTCAATTTTTAAAAAATTGATTAATGGGATGTGGGTGTCGCTCGCACTTATTGCCCATCCTTAGTTGCCCTTGAGAAGGTGGTGCTGAGCTGCCTTCTTGGAACCGCTGCAGTCCATGTGGAGTAGGTACACCCACAGTGCTGTTAGGGAGAGAGTTCCAGGATTTTGACCCAGTGACAGTGAAGGAACGGTAAGATATTTCCAAGTCAGGATGGTGAGTGGCTTGGAGGGGAATTTCCAGGTGGTGGTGTTCCCATCTATCTGCTGTCCTTGTCCTGCTTGATCATAGCGGCCATGAGTTTGGAAGGTGCTGCTGAAGGAGCCTTGATGAGTTCCTGCAGTGCATCTTGTGGTTGGTACACATTGCTGCCATAGTTCATTGGTGGTGGAGGGAGTGAATAAAGCCAGCTGCTTTGTCCTGGATGGTGTCAAGCTTCTTGAGTGTTGTGGGAGCTGCACTCATCCAGGCAAGTGGGGAGTATTCCATCACACTCCTGACTTGTGCCTAGTAGATGATGGACAGGCTTTGGAGAGTGGGGAAGTAACTTACTCACCTTAGGGTTCCTAGCCTCTGACCTACTCTTGTAGCCATAGTATTTATATGGATAGTCGAATTCAGTTTCTGTCAATGGTAACCCCCAGAATATTAATAGTGGGGAATTCAGTGATTGTAATGCCATTGAATGTCAAGGCTTGATGGTTCGATTCTCTCCTGTTAGAGATGGTCATTGCCTGGCACTTTTGTGATGCAAATGTTATGTACCACATGTCAGCCCAAACCTGGATATTGTCCAGATCTTGCTGCATTTGGACATGGACTACTTCAGTATCTGAGGAGTTACGAATGGTGCTGAACATTGTGCAATCATCAACAAACATCCCCACCTCTGACCTCATGATGGAAAGACGGTCATTGATGAAGCAACTGAAGATGGTTGGGCCTAGGCCACTATCCTGAAGAACTCCTGCAGTGATGTCCTGGAACTGAGATGATGGATCTCCAACAACCTCAGCCATCTTCCTTTGTGCTAGTTATTGAAAATTGAAAAACTGAGATTGCTGAATGTTTATGAGGCAAGGATATTAACGGTTATGGAATCAATGCAGTTTAGATTTAACATACAGATAAAGCATCTGTATCCTGGAGCTCAATGTCTGAGGTTGGACTGATTCTGTTTTTGTTTAAGGCGGTGTAGGCTTCCTGTCTGTTCTTTGGATTATCTCCATGCTTGAGGGTAACTTGCTGAAGGTGAGATACAGGGAAGAAAATGGCGAAGAGGGTTGGTGATATGACACAGCCTTGTCTGATCCCAGTCTTCACTGAGATAGGGTCTGTGGTGGCTCCGCTGATGAGGATCACGGCTTTCATGTCATCGTGGAGTAGGTGGAGGATGGTGACAAATTTCTGAGGGTAGCTGAATTTGAGGAGAATACTGCATAAAACTTCATGTTTGACAGCATAAAAGGCTTTTGTGAGGTTGAAAAAGGGCCAGTACAGCGGTTGGTGCTGTTCCTTGGATTTTTCTTGGGTTTGCCGACCAGTAAAGATTATGCCTGCGGTGCCTCTCAATAGGGGAGAACTACACTGTGAATCCGGAAGGAGATTTTTAGCCACTAAGTGGAGGTGATTGAGGAGGATCCTTGTAATGATTTTCCTTGTGGCAGGCAGCAGGGAGACTCCCCTGCAATTACCGCAATCAGACTTGTCCCTCTCCTTGAATACAGTCACAGAGATCCCCCGGCGTGCATCCCTCTTCCCAGTGAGGAATACCAGATTGTCCAGCCAGGAGCGTAACTTCGCCATGTTTCAGAATTTTAGCCGGGATTCCATCTGCTCCAGATCTTGTTGTTTTTCAGCTGTCAAATTGCTTTTTCACTTTCACTCTGGACCGTGGTAGCACCGAGACTAAGCCAGATGGGGTATTGAGGAATGGAGCTGAAGCCATTGAAGTCAAAGACAGAGTCTTGGTTGAGGAGTTCTCCATAATGTTCTCTCCAGTGAGTACTGACCGCCTCCCTCTCCTTGAACAGGTTCCCTCCGTGCTTAGCTCTTGGTGGGGTTGGTCCTTGAGTGTTTGGGTCGTAGATGGTCTTGGCAGCACTGATGAAACCACGCATGTCGTTGGTGTCCGTGAGTTGTTGGCTTCTCCTGTGCACTTTCTACCCATCGTTTGTTATCTGTTTTGTGGGTTTTAAAACCTTCCCCCGTCGACCGTGAGATCCAGGAAAATGTGGATTGTTTTCCATATGTTGGTTGCTTCTTTTTGACGGAGGCAGACATAGACGATTAAATACATCGTCTCCTCTAATATTCCAGCTCAGCCTTTGGCTGAATGAGGAGATGAGTATTTGAGGATACTCAAATTCGAGACAGAGATCATGGTTTACTGGGCAGCGGTGATCCCCACACTCCCAAAGGTTTCAGAGACTTGGACAGCCTAGAGCAGGCACCTCAGAGCACTGGAGAAGTCCCACCAGCATATTTGGAGGATCACAAGATCCCTCAAATCTGGTGGGAAGAAAGGTGGTCAGCCAGCAGTGTCCTCTCCCAAGCCAACGTGCTCAGCATTGAGGTGCTAACCACTCAAAACCAGCTCCACTGTGCAGGACATGTCGTTTGTGTGCCTGACATCAGACTCCCGAATCAACTGCTTTTCTCAGAACTGAGTCACATCAGGAGACTCCCAAGAGAATAAAGAAAACACTTAGGATTGTCCTTAAAACATCACTGGAGAGACCAAACATCCCTGCAGTCTCATCGGATTTTGACAAATAGAAGGTTTATTTGTGAAGGCACCGATCACATTGAAAGACTTCATCGAGAGTATGCAGGGGCAAGGTTAAGGCATCAGACAGCACACAACCCACCAACACCTTCTCTATCCAACCCTTCAATCACTACCTGCCCATATGTGACAGTCTGCTGAGTGCACCTTGGACATATCTCTAAACCCATTGAACGAGAATGAAAGCAAATCATACTCAATCCTGAGGCACTGCTTAAAAAAGGGAGTCAGGATGAATCAGAGGGGCGGGGCTTCCTCGGTGACAGGCCCAGATCACCCAGGCAACCGGCCAGCATCTTGGGAGAGGCATTTTCAGCCGGCAGGGTGCATGCATGACCATCTTGATGAAGACACAGAGAGTGGGCAGAGCTCCAGGGTTCCAGTGACCAGGAGAGAAATGATTGACTGAATCATTTTACTCTGCACACAGGGGTTGGAGTACTGAACCCAGTCAGAGTAGATAGAGGGAGAAAACTGTGAGTGGAAGAAAGAAATGGATGGGATTTCAGCCCAGGGATGGGGGAGGATTATGTGGGATGGGGATTTACAGCTTTGGGGAAAATTGTTCCATAGAAACTAGAATTGTCTGTTCTGAATTTCTGTCTTCTTCTTACAGTGATGATGGTTTTTGTAAACTCCATTTTCAAGCATTAGAACTGGAGTATTTACAGACAGGAAACTCCAACCCTTCAAGATTTAACAGAGTCACTCAATTCATCAGGACCTGAATTCCATCAGACTTTGAATGTGGAAGGAGAAAAGGTTGTCTACTCTGTCTGCAGGATGATTTCAAACATTAGTGTGACTGGAAAAGCGCTGTTGTGAGTGTTCCAGGGAACTGACTGTGGAAAGAGCTTTAATCAGTTACACAGCCTGAAAAAACATCGCATCGTTCACAGCAGGGAGAAACCGTACACGTGTTCTGTGTGTGGACAAGGCTTTACTGATCATCCAACCTGGAGAGACACAAGGACACCCACACCACGGAGAAACCGTGGAAATGTGGGGACTGTGGGAAGGGCTTCAGATCCCCGTCTGTGCTGGAAATTCATCGACGCAGTCACACCGGGGAGAGGCCGTTCACCTGCTCCGTATGTGGGAAGACATTCACTCAGTTATCCAGCTTACATACCCACCAACGAATTCACACTGGGGAGAGACCATTTAAATGCCCAGATTGCGGGATGTGCTTTAAAAATTCCGGGGAACTGAGGTCCCATCGACGTGTTCACACTGACGAGAGACCGTTCATATGCTCTCACTGCGGAACTGGGTTCAAGCGATCATCTCAACTCACTGCGCACCAGCAAGTTCACACTGGGGAGAGACCGTTCATTTGCTCTGAATGTGGGAAGGGATTCACTCAGTCAGCCCACCTGCTGACACACCAGCACACTCACACTGGGGAGAGGCCATTCATCTGCTCTGAGTGTGGGAAGGGATTCGCTCGGTCATTCACACTGCTGATACATCAGCGCACTCACACTGGGGAGAAGCCGTATACCTGCTCCAAGTGTGGGAAGGGATTCCGTGTGTCAACCACCCTGCTGACCCACCAGAGAGTTCACACTGGGGAGAGGCCGTTCACCTGCCCCGAGTGTGGGAAGAGATTCGTTTGGTCATCTCATTTGCACAGACACCGACGCACTCATAGTGAGGAGAGGCCGTTTACCTGCTCTGTGTGTGGGAAGGGATTCACTCAGTCATCCCACCTGCAGAGACACCAGCGAGTTCATGAGTGACTGCAGGGGTTGGATTCTGCTGTTTCTGCTGCTGTTAATCACATCCGGGGCTGAACATGTGGGTTAATCCTGAGGTGTGTGAGAAATGTGTCCCAGCTGCTCTCTTCCATGGTTCAGAGCTCCTGTACACGGAACAGAAGGTTCCTTTACAACTGTATTTAGAATCAGGAAGAACAACGGTGAATGTTGGAAACGTGCTGTTAAACCAGAGATTGGTGTAAAACTGTGATCTGTTCCTGAGTGAAAGTGAAACAGCAGGTTTGAGTCCAGTGAGTATGGTCCGAGGATTGAAAATGTTTGTGTGACATTCCTGAGTCTACCAATGCAATGCAATAACAACAATAAGTTGCATTTATATAGAACCTATAACATAATAAAACATGTCAAGGTACTTCACAGATGATCAAAAACTTGGTCAAAGAGATAGATTCTAAGAAGTATTTTAAAGAAGGAGAGAGAGTGAGTTTTAGGGAGGGAATTCCAGAGCTTGGGACCTCGGGAGCTGAAAACACGGCCCCCAGTGGTGGAGTGATGCAGGTGGGGAAGTGAGACAGGGTCACGATTGGAGGAGCATAAGGTGCTCAGAGGGTCGTTGGGCAGGAGGAGGTTCCAGAGACTGTCTGTCATGGAGAGAGTGTCTGCCTCCATGGAGATTCAAGCATGACTCTGAAATGGGTC
The DNA here is from genome assembly GCF_964194155.1 of Cetorhinus maximus. Lineage (NCBI taxonomy): Eukaryota > Metazoa > Chordata > Chondrichthyes > Lamniformes > Cetorhinidae > Cetorhinus > Cetorhinus maximus. The sequence goes on from NC_135901.1 coordinate 19,304,490, forward strand.
CATGCAGGTTCTGACCACGGCCGTGCAGGAGATGTCAGCTGCCTTAAACAGGATGACAGACACTGTATCTGTGACGTTACAACACGTCACTGATCTCCACCAAGCTGGTCTGCAGCAGAGTGGGAGGAATGATGTGCTGCTGGTTCAGGAGAGGGACGATGGAGAAAGGAGACCTGGAACTGGGAACTCCGATCAAAAGCGTTCTCAATCCTCATGCACTACCCCACCCACCCCCAGGCAGTAGCCTACACACTGCCCTCTCTCCCACCAGCTGAATCTGCCCCTGCACAGATACAGGTGGATCAGTCTTTGCCGGGACCCTGAGGGGCTCTGAAATCCAGAGGGTGGAGACCACAAGCCTCTCGGCATTGAGAGCAGGGATGTGAGCAGCCTATCTCTCCCTCTGCTGAAACCACACAGGATGTACCATGTAGAAGCAATAGGAAGGGTCTGGGCCAGAAATTTTAATTTGCCAAGGGTGTGCACAGGGGTGTTTTACAAAATATTAAGTTTCCTTTTTAAATAATGACACAGAAAATGTATTGATTGGAATCATTTCCTGCTCCTGTCCATTCTGACATCGCAAGGGCCAGCTCACCCTCTCACTGGGTTCATGCTGAATGTCAATCTGGGCTGGGAGCCATTGGGTGGATGTGCAATGGGTGGATGAGTGGGTGAAGGAATGTTCAGTGAACAGGGAGTGGGAGGGGGGGTTGGTGTTGCTGGTGGGAAGTGTTCATCCTGAAACAGTGACCATTCATTGATCACTTTGAAATGATTGACCTGCTGTGTATTTCCCCATTTTTGTTCTTTTAGTTTTCCAGGATTTATATATTTGTTTTCTTTTTATGAAAACATTCTTGTTGTAACACTGAAATCCAGAGGATTTTAAATCTGTTAAAGTCAATCCCCATCGAGTACACAGGAGGACTCAATTGATCTTAATAATTTCTGTTATCAATAAACAAAAAGATCTTACAAGACGTCCATATGGGAAATTGTTTTTCTCTGAGACCAGGGATGGCCAAACTATGTCCCAAAGTTCAGATCTGCGCTTTGAGCCTGGTCTATCGGGCCCACATACATGGAGCGCCATGTCCTTCATCCCCGATTTTAATCACTGCACCATTGGTGGCTGTGTCTTCAGCTGCCTGAACCCTAAGCTCTGGAATTTCCTCCCTAAACCTCTCCACCTTTCTACTTCACTTTCCTCCTTTAAGACAGTCCTTATAACCGACCTCTTTGGCCAAGCTTTTGGTCATCTGGCCTAATATGTCCTTATGCTCATGTGAAACCCCTTGGGATATTTTATCATGTTAAAAGCTCAATATAAATATAAGATGATGTTGTTGTAGCTCAGTCAGACCAAATCACTTGCTGAGTGAGTGAGGCTATATAAATGTAACTCAGACAGACACAGCTTGTTAGAACAGACCTGGGGAGAAGGAAGCTCTGAACTAATCACTGGACTCCTTGATCTCCACAAATGGGAAAAGGTGATTCTTTCCAAACATTCGAAAATACATTCATCAAAGATGGTTTGTTGTTGTGAGCTGCATTATTTGGTAGAATTAGAGTGAAGGAGTGGGATTGATCCACGGCCTGAGTCACCAGTTTAAGGACAGGAGGAGTAAGAATCTGGAGAGGAGAAAAGAATAAGTAGGAGACTGGACACTGAATCTGGAACAACGAGCGGAGAGGGAGAGGAGTGTGTGGGACAGAGATTTATAGATTTAGTGGAATGAGAGGGAAAATGTTCCATCGATACTAAAATTGTCTATTCTGAATTTCTATCTGAATTTCTATCCTGGACTGACAGTGATGATTTTTGTAAACTCTGTTTACAGGATATTAGAAGGGGAGGATTTGCAGATGAGAAACTCGAACCAAATATCTCAACAAGATCTTATGGAATCACTGAATTCATGTAAGATCAGCCTCTGATTATTGCAGGAGAAATGTTTGTTCTGTCTGTGGGAAAAGATTTAAATCATCAACGTAACTGGAAAATCATCAGGATACACACACCCGACTCAGACGCTCATCTCGAGGTCAAATATGACATCAAATGTCCAAAAAGTCCAGTTTAGTCTCAGACAGTTAGCAGGGAGAGGAATGGAGTTAGTAGCTAGGGAATGAAAACAATGACTTCGGTCTTCCCAATGTTTAATTGGAGGAAAATTCTGCACATCCACCACTGGATATCAGACAAACAGTCTGATAATGTAACAAAAGTGGAGAGCTTGAGAGAGGTGGTGGTGAGGTAGAGCTGGGAGCTGGCAGTGTACATGTGAAAACTGATGTCATTATGTGGAGCAGGTTGATGAGTCTCAGTTCATCTGCTGCTGAAACCCTCAACCATTGCTTTGTTTTCTCTAGACTTAACTCTCCCTAACGCATTCCTGGCCAGCCTCACACAGTCAACCTCCCTGTGATCTTGAGATCATCCAAAACTCTGCTGTCCATGTACTTACTACTCCAAGTCTTGTTCACCCATCACCCCTGTGCTCAGTGAACTACAAAAGCTCCTGGTTTATAACACACCTGTGAAACACCTTGAAAAGGTCAAATACATGAAAACCATTTTACAAATCCAAACTGCTGTTGTTGATTTGGACATTTATCACTGTTCCTCAATCATCACTGAGTGAATAACCTGTAACTCCTTATCTACCATCATTGTGGGAGCACCTTCACCACATGGACTGCAGCAGTTCAAGAAGGTCAAACATCATCTTCTCCACAGATAACTGGGGATGGGTAATATCTGCTGCTGGTCTTGTTAGTTAAGGGCAGGGGAGTGGGTTCGATGATTTGATGAAAAGGGACCTACTTGAGGCCAGGAACTAACTTCTACAACCAATGCCTACCCTGAAACAAACTGGCTCTTAACTGGTCCAACTGTGTTTCTAGACTCACTTCTCTGAACGACGCTTGCAATAAAATAATAGCAAAATACTGCAGGTGCTGGAAATCCGAAATAAAAAGAGGGAATGCTGGAAATAGCAGGTCAGGTAGTATCTGCGGGGAGAGAAAGAGAGTTAACATTTAAGGGTGTGCAGGATGAATTATGGGGAATAAAAATGGTGTAGAATTTGATGGTCAATATAAGCACAGAAGTGGAAGAGAAATGAGCGATAGTGCAGGAAAAACATTTCCTGACTATTAAAGATAACTGTGGGAAGATAAAGCTGGAAAGCCAGCAGTACCTGGTCGGGGTTTGGGCAGCGGTGGAAACCTCATTTAGACACAGTCTGCAGAAGTAACAGAAAAATACTAAACATAGTTCAAATGCATCCATTATTAAAGACAGAGGAACTTAAACAATAGGAGAGAGGTGATCAGGGATGGCAGAGCAATGGATTTAGATCCACAGTAAAGTTGCTGAACAGCCTCAGAGCCATGGAACCTCTCACAGCATACAACTTAAGCCCAAATATGTAGACAACTGGTTAAAAATACTCATCTCTGAAACAATTTCACTGTTTTCAATTTTAAAATCTCCTTCTGGAGCCTGCAACTGGAAAGATATCAGAAGTACTGGAGTCAGAGAAAAATCTCCCAGTTGAGGAAATACCCGGGGAGCGGGGGTGATGTCACCGAGCAATTGTCGATGCGTGATGACATCACAGACACGAACACAGAACATCTGGGTCTGTGCAAACCAGTGATCACCACACATTATGAAGGATGTGAGGGTCCTTGAGAGGGTGCAGGGATGAGGGATTATAGTTGCAATGTTGTATTTTAGTTCCAATCAGCAGCAACAGAATTGTACTCGAACACAATCTGTAACCTCGTGCCCCGGGATATCCCCCACTCTACCATTACCAACAAGCCAGGGGATCAACCCTGGTTCAATGAAGAGTGCAGGAGGGCATGCCAGGAGCAGCACCAGGTATACCTTAAAATGATGTGTCAGCCTGGTGAAGCTATAGCACAGGACTGCTTGCGTGCCAAACAGCATACGCAGCAAGTAATAGACAGGGCTAAACGATCCCACAACCAATGGATCAGATCTAAGCTCTGCAGTCCTGCCACATCCAATCATGAATGGTGGTGGACAATTAAACAACTCACTGGAGAAGGCTCCACAAACATCCCCATTCTCAATGATGGAGGAGCCCAGCACATCAGTGCAAAACATAAAGGCTGAAGCATTTGCTACAATCTTCAGCCAGAAGTGCAGAGTGGACAATCCATCTCAGCCTCCTCCGGAGGTCCCCAGCATCACAGATACCAGTCTTCAGCCAATTCGATTTACTCCACGTGATATCAATAAATGGCTGAAAGCACTGGATACTGCAAAGGCTATGGGCCCTGACAATATTCCGGCAATAGTCCTGAAGACTTGTGCTCCAGAACTTGCCGCGCCCCTAGCCAAGCTGTTCCAGTACAACTACAACACTGGCATCTACCCGGCTATGTGGAAAATAGCCCAGGTATGTCCTGTACACAAAAAGCAGGACAAATCCAACCCAGCCAATTACTGCCCCATAAGCCTACTCTCGATCATCAGTAAAGTAATGGAAGGGGTCATCAACAGTACAGTCAAGTGGCAGTTGCTTAGCAATAAATAACCTGCTCACTGATGCCCAGTTTGGGTTCCGCCAGGGGCACTTAGTTCCTGACCTCATTACAGTCTTGGTTCAAACATGGACAAAAGAGCTGAACACCTGGGGTGAAGTGAGAGTGACTGCCCTTGACATCAAGGCAGCATTTGACAGAGTGTGGCATCAAGGAGGCCGTGCAAAACTGGAGTCAATGGGAATCGGGGGGGAAAACTCTCCACTGGTTGGAGTCATACCTAGCACAAAGGAAGATGGTAATGGTTCTCTGCCAATGCTGCCAGACCTGAGTTTTTCCAGGTATTTCTGTTTTTGTTTTGGATTTCCAGCATCCGCAGTTTTTTGTTTTTATCTCTATTATTATTAAGATGGTAATGGTTGTTGGAGGTCAGTCATCTCAGCTCCAGGACATCACTGCAGGAGTTCCTCAGGGTAGTGTCCTCGGCTCAATCATCTTCAGCTGCTTCACCTTCCTTCCAGCATAAGGTCAGAAGTGGTGATGTTCACTGATGATTACACGATGTTCAGCACCATTTGTGACTCCTCAGATACTGAAGCACTCCATGTCCAAAGTGCATCAAGACCTGGATAATATCCAGGCTTGGGTTGGCAAGTGGCAAGTAATGTTCGCACCACACAAGTGTCAGGCAATGACAATCTCCAACAAGAGAGAATCCAACCATTGCCCCTTGATGTTCAATTGCATTACCATCACTGAATCCCCCACTATCAACATCTTGGGGGTTACCATTGACCAGAAACTGAACTGGACCAGCCATATAAATACTGTGGCTACAAGAGCAGGTCAGAGGCTAGGAATAGTGTGACGGGTAACCCACCTTCAGACTCCCCAAAGCCTGTCCACCATCTACAAGGCACAAGTCAGGAGTGTGATGGAATACTTCCCACTTGCCTGGATGAGTGCAGCTCCTACAACACTCAAGAAACTTGATACCATCCAGGACAAAGCAGTCCGCTTGATTGGCACTACATCTACAAACATTCACTCCCTCCACCACCGACGCACTGTAGCAGCAGTGTGTACCATCTACAAGATGCACTGCAGGAATTGACCACGGCTCCTTCAACAGCACCTTCCAAACCCATGACCACTATCATCTAGAAGGACAAAGGCAGCAGATAGATGGGAACACCACCAAGAAGTTCCGCTCCAAGGCACTCATCATCCTGACCTGGAAATATATCGCCATTCCTTCACTGTCGCTGGGTCAAAATCCTGGAACCTCCCTCCAACCACCACTGTGGGTGTACCTACACCACATGGACTGCAGCAGTTCAAGAAGGCAGCTCACCACCACCTTCTCAAGGGCAGCTAGGGATGAGCAATAAATGCTGGCCCAGCCAGCGAAGCCCACATCCCATGAATGAATAATATGTTAGGTTGGAGAAACTGGGGTTCTCCTTGGAACAAAGGAGATTAAGGGGAGAATTGACAGAGGTGTGCAAGCTCATGGTAGGTTTAATAAGGTAAATAAAGAAAAGCTGTCCCCATTGGGTGATCGTAAAAGGATTATGGGACACAGATTTAAGATTTTGGGCAAGATCTACAGGGAGGATGTGAGAAAGAAATTTTCCACAGTAAGTGGTAATGACCTGGAATTCAATTCTTACACTCAGAGGTCGATAAAATCCAGGTCCTTATGAACTGAATGATGCTGTCAGGTGTTGCTGTGATGTTTGGTTTGAGTGCCTTGTCTGCAAACCCTCTTCTAACCCCCTGTAAAATGAGCTTCCAAAATCCATCCCTGTCAGTCCAGGATAGAAATTCACAACACTCTCACCTCTTCCTGACAGGGATGACCACGCATGCGCTCTGCTGCCCATTAACCCTTGTTGTCGTTGGCAGTCCCTCGATTCGAGGATGACGGCTACTCAGAGTAATGAGTTTCTGTGGTAGGGGGTCTTCATCTGACTGAACATACCTACAGATCATTGAATACATGGGGCAGAATGTGCCATGAGGTAGTTGAATCAGGAAAGCAGGATTTGCTTCCTTTACTTTCCTTCTCTGACCTTTCTCTGTCTCATCAATAATACAATTAAGACTCAAAGGTTAATGCAACTTGATGGACAAGTTGTCACCATTCTGAACAATGGGTAACAAGCTCCTGTCATTACAAACATCGCCCCCTATAAAGATCTTCCTTCCACAGTTTCCAACCTGATAGTCACCCAACCTCGGACGGCCCACTTCTACCTCCTACCCAAAATCCACAAACAGGACTGTCCCGGCAGACCGATCGTGTCAGCCTGTTCCTGCCCCATGGAACTCATTTCTCGCTATCTTAACGCCCTTCTCTCTCCCCTTGTCCAGATCCTTCCCACCTACATCCGTGATTCCTCTGACACCTTACGTCACATCAACAATTTCCAGTTCCCTGGCCCCAACCGCCTCCTCTTCACCATGGACATCCAATCCCTCTACACCTCCATCCCCCACCGGGATGATCTGAGGGCTCTCAGTTTCTTCCTCGAACAGAGGCCCGAACAATCCCCATCCACCACTACTCTCCTCCGTCTGGCTGAACTTGTTCTCACACTGAATAATTTCTCCTTTAACTCCTCTCACTTACTCCAAATAAAAAGTGTGACTATGGGTACCCACATGGGCCCCAGCTATGCCTGTCTCTTTATGGGGTATGTGGAACATTCCTTGTTCCAGTCCTACTCTGGCCCCCTCCCACAACTCTTTCTCTGGTACATCGATGATTACTTCGGTGCTGCTTTATGCTCTCGTCGGGACCTGGAAAAATTTATTAATTTTGCTTCCAATTTCCACCCCTCCATCATTTTCACATGGTCCATCTCTGACACTTCCCTTCCTTTTCTTGACCTCTCTGTCTCAATTTCTGGTGATAGACTGTCCACCAATATCCATTACAAACCTACCGACTCCCACAGCTACCTCGACTACAGCTCCTCACACCCCGCTTCCTGTAAGGACTCCATCCCATTCTCTCAGTTCCTTCGCCTCCGTCGCATCTGTTCTGATGATGATACCTTCAAAAACAGTTCCTCTGACATGTCCTCCTTCTTCCTTAACCGAGGTTTTCCACCCACGGTAGTTGGCAGGGCCCTCAACCGTGTTCGGCGCATCTCCCGCGCATCCGCCCTCACGCCTTCTCCTCCCTCCCAGAAACATGATAGGGTCTCCCTTGTCCTCACTTATCACCCCACCAGTCTCTGCATTCAAAGGATCATCCTCCGCCATTTCCGCCAACTCCAGCATGATGCCACCACCAAACACATCTTCCCTTCACCTCCCCTGGCGGCATTCCGTAGGGATCGTTCCCTCCGTGACATCCTGGTCCACTCCTCCATCACCCCCTACTCCTCAACCCCCACCTACGGCACCTCCCCATGCAAACGCAAAATATGCAACACCTGCCCCTTCACTTCCTCTCTCCTCACCGTCCAAGGGCCCAAACACTCCTTTCAAGTGAAGCAGCATTTCACTTGCATTTCCCCCAACTTCGTCTACTGCATTTGTTGCTCCCAATGCGGTTTCCTCTACATTGGAGAGACCAAACGCAGACTGGGTGACCGCTTTGCAGAACACTTTTGGTCTGTCCGCAAGCATTACCCAGACCTCCCTGTCGCTTGCCTTTTTAACACTCCACCCTGCTCTCTTGCCCACATGTCTGTCCTTGGCTTGCTGCGTTGTTCAGTGAAGCTCAACGCAAACTGAAGGAACAGCACCTCATCTTCCGACTAGGCACTTTACAGCCTTCCGGACTGAATATTGAGTTCAACAACTTTAGATCTTAAACTCCATCCCCACCCCCTTTCCGTTTCTTCCCCCTCCCTTTTGTTTTGTACAACAATTTATATAGATTTTTCTTTTCCCACCTATTTCCATTATTTTTAAATGTATTCTGCCCATCGGTTATTTCACCCCACCCCCACTTGAGCTACCTTGCTTGTCCTGCTCTCCACTCTTAATTAGCACATTCTTTTAGATAATATCACCACCTTCAACACCTCTTTGTTCTTTTGTCTGTGACATCTTTTGGTTATCTCCTCCTATCACTGCTTGCTTGTCCCAACAACACCTCCCCCCCCCCCCCCCCCCCGCAAAACCAGCTTATATTTCACTCCTTTCCCATTTGTACTTGGTTCTGTTGAAGGGTCATGAGGACTCGAAACGTCAACTGTGCTCTCCTCCGCCGATGCTGCCAGACCTGCTGAGTTTTTCCAGGTATTTCTATTTTTGCCCCCTATAAAGATAGCGGCCATTAATTGGCGCCGATATCTAAGAGCTGTGGTCCCACTCGGCGCAAACGGGGGAACGGTCACGTCTTTTTCGGGTTTGTAACTTCCATAACATGTTTACGAAGCTTCCCCGCCCGATCCATTACTCCCTCCCCTCGCTATCTCACCTTTACCTGTTGTGGAGCCAACAAGAAACTTCACCCAATCGTCATTATCAGCATTGCGCATGCTTCAGTCACAGCCCTGCCCCGTCATTCATTCACCCCGATTACTTGGATAACCAGCAGCGCACGCTCGGTCTTCCAGTCCCGCCCCCTCTTCCTATTGGTCTTGAGCTGCGTCAATCACCCGGGCATTGTGACGGTTTCAAACGCTGAGAGCGGCCACAGACTCAGCCTGACTTGCTGATTCTTGGCAGCATTTTCTGTTTGGGAATTAGAGCTAGAGATGGATGGTCAGTTCCCCTCTGTCCCCGGGAGGATTCACACTCATTTCCCCAGTGCAGTGAGTTTAGTTTCATGTCGAACAGGGAGACAGATGCTGTTGTATCATTCTTTAAAAGCTCCTTCTTCAACGATAAGTGAGGGAAAACTGAGCCACCCTGACCCAAAAACAAGATACTGTAGATGGTGGAAATCCGACCTCAAAACAGAAAATGTTGGAAACACTCAGCAAATCAAACAGCATCGATGCAGGGATAAAAATAACTTAAATTTCTTATTGACACTGTTCTATCCACATCAATGCGGTTGACTTTTCACTATCCTCTGACGTTGCCTCGTAAGCCACTCAGTTGTATTCAGCCACGTTTAGTGGTTCGAAAAGGTCCATTCCCACCTTCTCAGGACTGCTAGAGATGCATGCCCATATTCTGAGAGCAGATTTAAAATTTTATTTTCCATGCTGACTAACAGATCTCCCATAGCATTGCTCATGGAAAGTCTGTTTTATAATGCAGAAACAATAAACCATATTACACCAAATATCCTGCTACTGATGGGAACTGTGAGCAAGCTGGCTGAGTTCATGAAGGATGGAGCTTCTTCTTGTAAATAAGAACGTTAGGAGGTTAAATGCCATTTGGCAATTAATGCCAATTTAGAGGTACAGCTGAGTAAATTTCTCAGAAATCAGTAGGAAATATAGCTAGCTTCTTTTTCTTGTTTGTTTGTGACCCAGATTTGCACATGCGACACCTGAAGTGACACCTGAAGTGTGCCGTATATATCACAAACCGTTATATGCACCGTAGAGCTCCTGTTGTGTTGGGAGAAGAAATTGTGTAGTAGGCAACATGGAACTCAGTCAAGAATTTGTTTTTGTGTTTTGTTGAGAAGGGAATTATGTTTGGAGAGGCACAGGATTGTAAGGATGGGGGTTATTATAATAGATCAGGAAGCACCTTTTTGCCAAGTGAGATGGACTTAAGAGTTTTGCTGCAATGCATTTTATGTTCTCGAGGAGTAGTTTGGCATCGAATCTTAACTGATTTGGGGGCATTCATACAGTCTATGATGCACAGACTGTAAAACCATATTGTCTTCCTTCTCCTTAGACTTGCATACAATCTCTGTATTTCATTCATATTAAACCACGAATCCATCGACAAACTACTTCCACATTCCACGTCAATTTCTCCTTTGCTTTCCCTATTCTGAAAATAAATAATTCCTCTCCATCCATCACTATAAGCCAGCATTAGTTGTGGCAATTATCTTCGGTTTTATCATTAATTAACTTTTTTTATTGTGTAATTGCCATACATAGTTGGTCTGTGATCAAACTACTTGGGTGGAAGCTTCCTGAGACTGCAGTGAGTAACTCAGCCACACGTTACAACTAGGTCTCAAGTTCGATGCCCAACTGACTCTGCGTTGGACCACTCACTACCTTTGCTGTTGTCAGCCTTGGACTAATGAAGTGACATTCAGCCAGTATTACCGTTTATCATTGCTATCCAATGACCCTTGCTGGAAGGAGGACAGAATCAGGATTAACTGTGATATGCTGAATGCTTCAGTCACTTTCTTACTGGTATGCCGTACCGGACCCTATGGCTTACTTTCACCTCTGATCTATGGGGAAGGAAACGGAGTGAACATTTCATTTTGGCGACCCTTTATCCAAACTAGAAAAAATTAGTGATTTAATAGTTCACCAGCAAGTACAGAGTTGGAGAAAAGAGAGGCGGAGAGGAGAAAAGATCTAACAGTGTTGTGATAGGATGGAAGACTGGAGTGATTAAATGACAAAGGGGATGATGGTGAAAGACAAAATTGGCTGAAAATGAGACAAGTAAAGAAACTAATGGGACAAGTGAAGAACCAAAGAACAGCCCCCCAGAGGAGGGATAAATGGTAACAGCAGAACCATTACCAGCACTTACTGTCTGAAAAAATGGGAGCAGTGGTTATGATCTGAAATTGTTGAAATGAATGTTGAGTCTGGAAGGCTGTAAAGTGCCTAATCAAAGTTGAAGTGTTGTTCCCTGGGTTTCCTTTGAGGTTCATTGGAACAGTGCAGGAGGCCAAAAACAGAGGTCAGACTGGGAGTGGGATGGAGAATTAAAATAGTAAATGACTGGAACTCAAGATCACATTCATACTGAGTGGTGATGTTCCACAAATAAGTCACCCAATCTGGATTTAGTCGTCTCGGTGTAGAGGAGATCACATCGTGAGCAGTGAAAATGTGATAATAAATAGCAAGAAGTACAAATAAATCCCTGTGTCACCTGGAGAATGTGTTGAGGCCCTGGAATCTAGGAAGGGAGGAAGTGAAAGTGCGGGCGATGCACCTGCTGTGTTTGTATGGAAATGATTCACAGTGATGTTCATAAGCACACAAGAAATAGTACAGGGGTAGACCATACAGCTCTTTGAGTCTGCTCCACTATTAAATGATTTTCCATCTCAACTCCACTTTCCCGTCCTATTCCCAAATCCATTGATTCCTCGAGCATCCAAATCTTCATGGATTTGCATCTTGAATACAGTCAAGACAGAGAGTCATAGATTCAATTCATTTTAATCTGGAAAATGCACAGTGAAGGCCCACATTAATTGAAAGTTGCCCCTATCCCTGCTCAGCAATCATATGAATTGAACTGGATCTGACCTAGTGTCACCGCGCTGAAATCCTGTATTTCTCTGACACGTTATTCTTAATGTCATAATTGATGGATTATATGTGAAACAGCCCACTGTTTCACTGTAAAGGGAAGAGACAACTTTGTAGATGCTCCATATGTTGCAGACTGGCTCGCTAGATCTGCTCATCCATCTCATCTGATATTCAGCTGATGGAAAATGCCTGAAATACTGCAACATACAGACATTTGGGGACAATGATGAGTTTGTAGCTCAGATTAGCTTAGGACACCATATTATAAGATGGTATTTGGAATTCTCTAACTGACAGGTTATACTCATCAAGAAAGGGTGAACAGACTGGATACGTTTTCTTTGGAAAAGGGAATGAGGAGTGGCTTGATCAAGGAATTTAAGATTTCAAAAGTGTTTTTTACAGGGAAGACAACTGGAAGATTTTCCGCTTGTGCAAGTATGAAAATAATTATAACTTACTTAGTAATAAATCTAATGTGCAGTTCAGGAGAAACCTCCTTAACCAGAGATAAAAACATAAAATGCTTGAAATATCTGGCAGCATCTCGGGATTGAGAAACAGAGTTAATGTTTCAGGTCTGTGCAATGATGTAGTGCAGTTCTGATAAAAGGTCCTAGACGTGAAATATAAACTAAGTCTCCCTCTTCATGGACACTACCAGATCTCCTGACTATTTTCAGCTATTTTGTTGTTAATTCAGATTTCCAGAATGTGCAGTATTTTCCTTTTCATTAACCAAAGCATATTAAGAATGTGGAACTTATTACCAGATGGTTTTTAGATCACCATCTGAGCTGGAAACTGAGCTGGAAAATCTAACCACAAAAAAAGATCGTTCACCTGCTTAATGAGAAAATGGATTCACTCAGTTATCCAGTTTACTGACACAACAGCTCAGTCACACTGGCGGAAGACCATTCAGATGCTTCACCTGTGCAAAGGGATTTACTCCATTTTCACGCCTGTTAACACTCGAGCTTTAAAGGTTCAAAGGATTTGATCCACAACCAGCGCATTCTTATTGGCGAGGAGCAGTTTAACTTCTGTTTAAGGGAAAAAAATCACGTTCACCCCTCCTGCTGAGACTCCAGTGAGTTCACATCTGACAGTAGGGATTAGTTGTACTGTTAATCGCATCCAGGACAGAAATATAGCAGAAGGTTTATGCACTTTGCTTGCTCAATTGATTTAATAATTTCATATCCTGGCACTGTGACTCCAATCGAAATCGGATCACAAAGCATAATTTTCGATTGAACAGTACCGTCTTTCAATGGCGGGGTGTTTACCCAGCATGTTGCGCAGGCGTACTGCTGGGCTGTAATCGGAGCATGCGCGATGCGGTCTCTGACTGGGACATGCGCAGTGCGGGTTGTGCCTGGAGTTCGGCGGAGCAGGGAGGAAATTCGGGTGCTGTTGAGCCATGGAGACGCAGGGTGGGTGGAGAGGATTAGAGCCAGTGGAATGGGCGGGGAGGCTTCATAAGCACTCGGTGGAGGTCGGGGTCACTAGGAGCCGACCGATCCTGCGTTTACGTGGGGCGAGAGCTCGTGAGTCCCAGTGACTGGCTGACAGCCTTATAGGGGGCGATGTGCAGGAGAGCGCATGCGTGATCGCCATCTTGATAGGGGCAATGGGCAGGAGGGCGCATGCGCGGTCATCCTGTCCCTGTCAGCATGAAGTGAGAATATTGTGAATTTGGTAAATATACAGGTTACTGGAAGTGGAGGCTTGACAGACGGGAAACTCAAACTGAACACCACATCAAGAGCTGACAGAGTCGTTCAATTCATCAGGACCTGAATGTCATTGGCCTTTGAATCTAGAAGGAAAAAGGTTTGTCTGCTCTGTCTGTGAGAGAAGATTTCAGTTATCAGTGTGACTAGAAAAGCACAGATACACAAACCCTGGTTAGACTACACCTGGAGAACTGTGTTCAGTAATGGGCAACAATACTTAGGAAGGACAGAATGGCCTTGGAGGGAGTGTAGCACAGGTTTACCTGAGAGATATCTGAACTCCAAGGATTAGATTAGAAAGCAAGATTCCACAAAAGTCACAGAGTCATTATGGCACAGAGGAGGCCATTGAGTTCATGCCAGCTCTCGAGAGCAATCCAGTCAGTTATTACCCTACTCTATCTCATATCCTTGAAAGTTTATTTCCCTTAAGTGCCTATGAAATTTACTTTTGAAATCACTTATCGTGTCCGTTTTCACCCCCCTCATCGGCTGCAAGTTTTGGGTCATTACCACTCACTGTACAAAAACATTTTTCATCACATCTTCCATACCTTTTATCCTAAACTTTAAACCTGTGTCCCCCTAGTCCTTGTACGATCAGCTAATGGAACAGCCTTTCTTTGTCCATTTTACCTAAACCTGTCATAATCTTGTACACCTCTATCAATCTCCCCTCAACCTCCGTCACTGGAACCATTCTGGTAAATCTTCTCTGCACCTTTTCAAGGACCTTCAAGGATTCTTCCTAAAGTGAGGTGACCAGAACTGGATGCAATTTTCAAATTGTGGCCTAACCAGAGCTTTATAAAGACTCAGCATAACTTCCTGTTTTTGTTCTCAATACCACTATTTATGTAGCTCAAGATCCAATCTGCTGTGGTAACTTCTCTCTAAATACATCCTGTCGCCTTCAGAGATCAAAGCACATGAAGCCCTCTGTCCATGCTCACTCTTTAGAGCTGTGCCATGAATTATATCTTCCCCCTCCCTATTCCTCCTGCTAAAATACATCACTTCACTGTGAGGGTTGTAATTCCTGGAATTTAGAAGATTAAGAGGTGATTTGATTAATGTTTTTGGGATACTAATTGGAACTGACAGGGTAGATATAAAGGAACTATTTCCACTGGTTGGGGAATCTATGTTGAGTGGGTGGAGACTAAACATAGAATCAGGTTCCAGCACCTTTTCAGGTAGAGAGTTCCCGATCCTGACAACTCTCTGTTGGCGCAGAAGCTGCTGAACTCGATGCTGAGTCTGGAAGGTTGTAAAGTGCCGAATTGAAGAATGAGCTACTGTTCCTCGAGCTCCCATTGAGCTTCATTAGAAAAGCTCAGGAGGCCAAGGACAGAGAGGTCAGAGTGGGAGCGGGGAGGAGAATTAAAATGACTGTAAGCTCTGAGTCTAGTGTTCACTTAACGTGGCCAAATCCTCAATAAATTTCCTTTTGAAATGATTAATTGTCTCCACTTTCACCACCCTTGTGGGCTGCGAGTTCCAGGTTATCATCACTCGCTGTGTAAAAATGTTCTTCTTCATATCCCCGCCCCCTCCTCCACATCTCTTGTCCAAAACCTCTATCCTTGTGTCATCAGCTAATGGGAGCAGGTTTCCTTTGTCTATCTCATCTAAATCTTTCATAACTTTGTACACCACTATCAAATCACCTCTCAATCTCCCCTGCTCCAAGGAGAACAACCCCAGATTTTCCAACCTAATGTTGTAGCTAAATTCACTCATCCCTGGAACCATTCTGGTAAATCTCCTCACACCTTGTAAAGATTTAGTCATCACCCATACTCAGAAAGCCTATATAATGATACAAGATTTAAAAGAGTTCCTGTACTATGTGCCCTGAATATCATACACCTGTCCCCAAGGTTATGTCATCATCTACAAGGATCTCAATGTTCAGATGATAAGGGAATTATCCGGGGATTTCAGAAGTCAGAACGCAGGGAGAGAGATGGGTGGACTATGACAACCCAGTAGCCAAGTGTTAAGGCAGTTTTGGAAAACACTGAAATCGTCCCTGTGATAGTGACACCAGTAAAAAGGGTGGAGGGAAGAGAGGGATCAGTGACTGGGCTGGAGTAGGGGCCACGGCTGGCACGGCTGCTGGGAAGCACTTAGATATGGAGAATATGTGGGAACAGGACGAGGCTGTGAGGCAGCAATCTTCAGTAAAAGAAATAAAAGGCAGAGAGATGAAATCCTGGAACAACAATAAGGAATGAAATCCAGAAAAGAGATGGTGGACGGACTGATCGAGAGAAAGGGAATGGTCAGTGAGATCGTTCAGCAGCATAAAATTGAGGTGAAAAGTCAGAACGTATCTAAAGCTGTTCCCTGTGTGATGTAAGGAGGGTTTTTATTGGATCAGGTACAAGGCCAGGAGGACATTGAAAAGCAATAGAGAGTCCAACAATAGAGAGCCCAAAGGGTCTGGAGGGGGGAGAGTTAATAATCCCAGGGAGTCACAGGCTGCACAAACTTCAAGTGTGAGCCCAGACCCATTTTAAAACAGTGAACAAATAAGTTCCTGATTTTACTGAAACTTTTTTCCATGTCCCAGCTCCTGTAAATACTGACGGGAAAGGGACCGGAATCTCCGGAGGCTCCACTCCACTGGCTGCTCGTGAGGAAGTGATCTCC
The DNA here is from genome assembly GCF_964194155.1 of Cetorhinus maximus. Taxonomy (NCBI): domain Eukaryota; kingdom Metazoa; phylum Chordata; class Chondrichthyes; order Lamniformes; family Cetorhinidae; genus Cetorhinus; species Cetorhinus maximus. The sequence continues at coordinate 19,320,814 of NC_135901.1, forward strand.
GATCAGATTAATGTGCTTCTGCTGTGAGTATTTAATAAAGTGTCCGAACCTCTCAATGTGCTTCCTGTCCAATATCCCCCTCATCCATGGATCTTCCGTTTTACCAACTGGGAAAAAAAATGCCTGTTCACTGATTGGTCTCGATGGCGGCAGGATTATCCAGAATGCCTTATGGGTCAGAAAGTCCCCTATCAATGAGAATAGGAACCCAGAGCACCGGCGTGGGTGCCAGGCTGTGCTCAGTGTGGCTGGTGGAGATGGATTGAGGTGGAACAGGGAACAGGTGACTCAGGAAGCCGGGGGAGATTGTGGGCGCACAGGAGGAATTGGAGCTGGGGGTGGGTCAGAATTCAATTATCCCAGATAATCCTGAAAGAACTGTAGGGCTGGAGACGACCACGACCGTCAGGGAGCACAGGGGATGATGGTGAACAGGACTTGGTGCGAGTAAAGACATGAGCAGCTGAGTTTTGGGTGACCTCCAGTTTCTATGGAGTTGAATCTGGGAGGCCGACAAGACGCACAGTCGAATGGTCCAGTTTAGAGGGAACAAAGGAATGGATGAGTTTCAGCAGCAGATGAACTGAGGCAGGGGCACAGCTGGGCGATGTTACTGAGGTGGAAATGGGTGGTTTTAGTGATTTGTAGTCAGAAGCTCAGCTTGGGCTGAAATACGACAACAAGATTGTGAACAGTCTGGTTCAGCCTCAGAGAGCTGCAAGAGGGATGGAGTCGTTGGTTAGTGGTTGGAGTTTGTAGCAGGGACTAAAGACGATTATTTTAGTCTTCCCAATATTTCAATGGAGGAAACTTCTGCTAATCCAGTACTGGATGTTAGATAAGTCAGGATGGTGTGTGACTTGGAGGGGAACTTGGAGGTGATGGTGTTCACATTCATCTGCTGGCTGGTCCTTCAAGGTGGTGGTGGTTGAGGATCTGGGATGTTCCATCAAAGTTTTGGTTGAGTTGAAGATGTATTGAACACTCCTTCAGCCCCTGCATCTCCCACCTCTCTCTCTCTCTCCTCCCATGGAGGCCAGAGTCTTGTGTAGCCCAGTCTGGGTGACAGGTTCCCTTCCCTGAAGGACATTGGTGGACCAGTTGGGTTTTTATGACAATCCATCAGTTTTCATGGTCATTTTTCCAAGTGTCAGTCCCACAAATTCAGCTCAATTTCACAACCTGCCTTTGTGTTTCTGTGGACTCTCTCTCACTCATCTCTTTAGTTGAGCTTTATTTATAGAGCTGCTGGATTAGCTGCAGGCCTCGAGCAAGGCTACAATACACTCGCCAGAGTAGGAAAACCCCGCCCCTATAAGCTTCCCCATGCTCGGTGCTGATTGGCTGTTCTGACCACGTGACCCTCACTCAGTCAGGCTGGCCTTACAGCAACAATCACCACATTGGGTTTTTACCATAATCCAGCAGTTTTCATGTTCACTTTCTCCAAGTGCCGGCCCCACAAATTACCAGATTCATTCAGCTCAATTTCACAACCTGCCTTTGTGTTTTTGTGGGTTTGGTCTCATTCCCTCTTGTCTGTTTTAAATCAATTTCACAGGGTATTAGAAGGGGAGGATTTGCAGTCGGGAAACTCAAACCAAACATCACATCAGAATCTGACGGAATCGCCCAATTTCTCGTAACCGGAATATCATCGAATTTTGAACATGGAAGGAAAAAGCACCGTTCACAGTGGGGAGAAATCATACACGTGTTCTGTGTGTGGACGAGGCTTCAGCCAATCATCTGGCCTGTTGAGACACGAGTCCAGTCACACCGGGGAGAAACCATGGAAATGTGGGGACTGTGGGAAGGGATTCAGATCCCCATCTGAGCTGGAAAAGCATCAGCGCAGTCACACTGGGGAAAGACCGTTCACCTGCTCCACACGTGGGAAGGGATTCACTATTTCAGCCCACCTGCTGAGACACCAACGAGTTCACAGTGAAGAGAGACCTTTCAAATGTCCATACTGCGGGAAATGCTATAAAAGCTCCCAGGAACTGATGTACCATCAACGTGTTCACACTGACGAGAGACCATATAAGTGCTCTCTTTGTGGTACTGGGTTTAGGTGATCATCTCAACTCACTGTACACCAGCGAATTCACACTGGGGAGAGGCCATACACCTGTTCCAATTGTGGGAAGGGATTCACTCAGTCCTCCGACCTGCTGACGCACCAGCGAATTCACACAGGGGAGAGACCGTTCATCTGCTCCGAGTGTGGGAAGGGATTCACTCAGTTATCACAGTTGTTGACACACCAGAGAGTTCATACTGGGGAGAAGCCGTTCACCTGCTCTGAGTGTGGGAAGGGATTCACTACCTCATCCACCCTGCTGACACACCAGCGAGTTCACACTAATAAGAGGCCTTTTAAATGCTTGGACTGTGGAAAGTGCTTTAAAAGTTCCTGGGAACTGATGTACCATCAACGTGTTCACACTGACGAGAAACCGTTCAGGTGCTCTCACTGCGGAACTAGGTTCAGGCGATCATCTCAACTCACTGACCACCGGCGAATTCACACAGGGGAGAGACCGTTTACCTGCACTGAGTGTGGGAAGGGATTTACTCAGTCATCCAACCTGCTGACACACCAGCGAGTCCACACTGGGGAGAGGCCATTCACTTGCCCCCAGTGTGGGAGGGGATTCACTACGTCATCCAGCCTGCTGAGACACCAGCGAGTTCACAAGTAACTGCAGTGATGGGCTTTTGCTGTTAATCACATCCAGGACTGAACTACATTCACTGGGGTCTGTTTCTGCTGATGTTAATAAACTACAGACCACTTACAGGGGCTAATATTCAGGCAAAAAGTCAAATAAATCAGCTTTGTGTTAAAGACACAGTGTGTTGACTCTTTTTAATATCTCTAAACAAAGTTAGTTCCTTTTGAAGGGCTCTCCCTGTCCCCTGTCTCCTCCATCCTCACCCCCAATAACAAGTTTGAGGAGCTCATGGAGCTTCTTTGTCACTGAGGTTGAGACAATCTGATCAGCTGCCTCTGCTGCTTCCTTCCCTTCCACTAGCCTACGGGGCTGAACTGCCTCTAAAGTTCCCTGTTGCTCGAGCCCTGAACTCTCATCTTTCTGTGGTTTCCCTCCCATCTCCCCTGACGCCCTCTCAGAGCTCATCTTTGTCCATGAAACCCACCTCCTGCTCCATCGATCCTACTTCCACAAAACTGCTGATCACTCAACTTCCCCATGTTCACTAACTATGTTAACAGTTTCTCTCTCAGACACTGTCCCTCTCTCCTTCAAATCTCCCATCCTCACCCCCTCCTCAAAAAACAAATCCTTGACCCCACTGTCCTTCCAAACTATTGCCCCCATCTCCAGCCTCCCTTTCCTCTCCAAAGTCCATGAACGTGTTGTCACCTCACAAATCCCTGCCCATCTTTCCCAAAATTCCATGGACAGGTTATTGCCCTCATCGGGCCGGCACGCCCGACCCCAACATAAAATGATGGCCAATGTCATCGCGCGATATTGCGGTCGGCGGGTGCACGTGGGAGTCGGCAGCGCGCCCGCTGACAATTAACAGGCCTATTGAGGCCATGAAAGTAATAATTCAATGAAATTTTGCGCTGCCCGTCTAACCTCACGGTCGGTGGGCAGGTGAACAGGCCAAGCGGCCTTTGGATTTTTTAGGAAACCACATCCACGGGCGGGGCGAGGTTTCCGACAACAAATAAAAACTAAATATTTTTAAATTTAATTAATAACATGTCCCTACTCCTGACAGTCACATGAGGTGACATGTTTTTAACATTGCTTAAATTTTTAATTTTAAAAATCTTCCTCGAATCCAGATCACGGGCGGCTTCCCAACTGCTCCCGGGCCCGACCACCGGAAAATCCTGGCCCATGTTTGAATCCCTCCAATCAGGTTTCCACCCCTGCCTCAGGACTGAACCAGCTCTTATCAACGTCACAATGACATCCTATGTGACTGTGACAAAGATAAGCTCGCCCTCCTCGACCTCGACCGTCTGCAGCCTTTGACAAGGTCGACCACATCATTCTGCACCTTCGCCTCTCCCCTGTCGTCCAGCTGGGTGGGGTCACTCTCTCCTGGTTCCATTCTTCTCTATCTAATCATAGTCAGGGAATCACTTGTAATGTCTTACCTTCCCACTCACACAGTTACCTCTGGCATCCCCAAAGGATCCAGCCTTGGTTTCTTATTTCTCATCAACCTGCTCCCCACAATGACATCATCTGAAATCACTGTCAGTTCTCACATTTACACTGACACCTCCCAGCTCTACCTCACCACCACCACTATCGACTTCTCCACTTTTGGTCAATTATCAGACTGTTTGTCTGACATCCAGTGGTGGATGTGCAGAAATTTCCTCCAATTAAATATTGAAGTCGTTGTTTTCATTGTCAGAATGACTGGTAGAGCAGATTCAATAGTAACTTTCAAAAGTTATTTGGACTTTTATTTAATAAGGAAAGATATAGAGGGTGATCGGAAAAGAGCAGGGGAGTGGGACAGATTGGTAACATTTTCAGGGACAGTACAGGCACAATGGGCTGAATGGTCACCATCCATACTCTATGATTGTATCATATGATGTTTACTATGAATCATTATTATAAATCATAGAACCTTCTAATAGTACAGCAGAAAAGAAGGCCATTTGGCCTATTGAATCTGTGCTGGTAACGACTTACCCAATTAGTACCACTCCCCCATTCCTGCATCATTTCTCCTTCAAGTATTTATCCAATTCCCTTTTGAAGGTCACTTTTGAACTGTATCCATCGCCCCATCAGACAGTGCATTCCAAATCCTTACAACTTGTTACTGAAAAGATTTCCTCCTGATGCCTCTGGTTCTCTTGCCAATCGCCTTAAATCAGTGTCCTCTGGTTATCGACCCATTGGTCATGGGAAATATTTTTTCCTTATTCACTCTATCTAAACCCTTCATGATTTTAAACAGGTCTATCAAATTTCTTCGCTTTCTCTGTACCAAGGAGAACAGCCCCAGGTTCTCTCATTGATCCGTGGTCCTGTGATCCACCAATGCTGGAATCATTGGAGTCAATCTCCTCTGTGCCCTCTCCAAAGCTTTCATGTCCTCCCTAAAATGTGATGCTCAGAATTGGACACAATCCTCCAGCTGGGGCAGAAATAATATTTTTTATAGTGAGACTTCCTGACCTTTGTACTCTCTGTCTCTACTTATAAAGCCCAGCATCCCATATGCTTCACTGACCATTTGTTAACCTGTGCTCACGCCTTCAGAGATTTGTGCACAAACAAACCCAAGTCTGTCCTTTTCTGCATCCTCTTCAAAATTGTACCATTTGGTCTGTGTTGTCTCTCCTCAGAACAGTGGGATTAGATGAAGTCAGCTGTACAAGACTCCTGTGCCCAAACCATTGGGTTTGAGCATCGTCGTCACCAGGACTGGTTCAATGAAAATGATGCTCAAAACGTGACCTCCTGTAACAAAAATGAACAACCTTCATTGCCCTGCAGAACAACCCGAGGTCGCAAGAAGGCAGAGTTCCAACAGCTCAAAGCTGACGGCCAAAGACAATAAAGTACAAGTGGTGGGAGGAGCAAGCCCGAGATATCCAACAATACGTTGACCATCATGACAAGCAAAGCTTTTTGAAGCCACCAGGGTCATGAATAGACCAAGATAAATGAACAAAATCCCCTTCACTCAGAATCAGAATCACAGTGCAGAAGAGGCCCTTTGGCCCATCGAGTCTGCACCAACACGTGAGAAACACCTGACCTACCTACCTAATCCCATTTCCCAGCACTTGGCCCATAGCCTTGAAGGTTATGACATGCCAAGTGCTCATCCAGGTACTTTTTAAAGGATGTAAGGCAACCTGCCTCTACCGCCCCCCCAGGCAGTGCATTCCAGACCGTCACCACTCTCTGGGTAAAAAAGTTTTTCCTCACAGCCCTCCTAAACCTATTGCCCCTCACCTTGAACTTATGTCCCCTTGCGACTGACCCTTCAATGAAGGGGAACAGCTGCTCTATAGCCACCCTGTCCATGCTCCTCATAATCTTGTACACCTTGATCAGGTCGCCCCTCAGTCTTCTCTGCTCCAACGAAAACAACCCAAGTCTATACAACCTCTCTTCATAACTTAAATGTTTCATCCCAGGCAACATCCTCGTGAATCTCCTCTGCACGACCTCCAGTGCAATCACATCCTTCCTATAATGTGGTGACCAGAACTGCACACAGTACTCCAGCTGTGGCCTCACCAAGGTTCTATGCAACTCCAACATGACCTCCCTACTTTTGTAATCTATGCCTCGATTGATAAAGGCAAGTGTCCCATATGCCTTTTTCACCACCCCACTAACATGCCCCTCCACCTTCAGAGATCTATGGACGCACACGCTAAGGTCACTTTGTTCCTCCGAACTTCCGAATGCCATCCCGTTCATTGAATACTTCCTTGTCAAATTACTCCTTCCACCTCATACTTTTCAGGGTTAAATTCCATCTGCCACTTATCTGCCCATTTGACCATTCCATCTATATCTTCCTGTAGCCCAAGACACTCAACCTCACTGTTAACCACCCGGAAAACACAGGATGGTGTTTCTCTCCTCGAGCATGATAATGTCATCCATCAACACAGGAAAGAACATTTTCAACAACTCCTCAACCGTGAATCCACAGTGGCAGCTGATACTGTCCAGGCGATTTCCCCAGTACCTTGGGCAAGATAGATGGTCAGCAGCTTTGTGGGAATAGGGTCGAGGGACTAGGAGGTGAATAAGATGAGCTCTGACAGGGCATTATGGGAGATATGAGAGAAACTGGAGAAAGATGTGAGTTCAGGGCTCAAACAAGGGGGATCTTTAGAGGCAGTTTGACCCGGTGGGCTAGTGGAAGGGAGGGAAGCAGCAGAAGCAGCTGATCAGATTGTCTCAATCTTAGTGACAAAGAAACTCCATGAGTTCTTCGCACTTGTTGGAAGGAAGGATGGAGACAGGGGAGATGGAGAGCACTTTTTTTATTTGTTCACAGGATGTGGGTGTCGCTGGCTGGGCCAGCATCTATTGCCCATCCCTAATTGCCCTTGAGAAAGTGGTGGTGAGCTGTCTTCTTGAACCGCTGCAGTTCATGTGGTGTAGGTATATCCACAGTGCTGTTAGGAAGGGAATTCCAGGATTTTGGCCCAGTGACAGTGAAGGAACGGCGATATATTTCCAAGTCAAGATGGTGACTGGCTTGGAGGGGAACTTGCAGGTGGTGGTGCTCCTATCTATCTGCTGCCCTTGTACTTCGGTAGAGGTTGCACGTTTGAAAGGAGCTGTTGAAGGAGCCTTGGTGAGTTACTGCAGTGCATCTTGTAGATGGTACACATTGTGTGTCAGTGGTGGAGAGAGTGAATGTTAACAGTGCTGGATGGGGTGCCAATCAAGGAATTAACCTGTGTTAGAAGTATTAAAAAGACTCATCACCCTCTGTTTATAAAGCAGATTTATTTGACTTTTATCCAGATATTAATATCTATAACTGGGCTGGAACTTAATAACATCAGCAGAAAAAGACCCCGATGAACATGGCTGTGTCTCCGACATGATCAAGAGCGAACTCCTGCAGTCACCTGTGAAGTCTCTGGTGTCTCAGTAGGTGGGATTTCTGAGTGAATTTCTTGCCACACCCAGTGGAGGTGAACGGTCTCTCTCCAGCGTGGATCCTCTGGTGCACAGTGAGCTGATATAATTGCCTGAACCCAGTCCCTCACTGAGAGCACCTGAACGATTTCTCCTCAGTGTGAACACGTTGATGGTGCCTCAGTTCCCCAGAACTTTTATAACACTTCCCACAGTCTGGGCATTTAAATGGTCTCTCCCCATTGTGAACTCGCTGGTGTGCCATCAGGTGGCATGATCGAATGACTCCCTTCCCACACTCGGAGCAGGTGAACGGCCTCTTCCCAGTGTGAATCCTCTGGTGTTCAGTGAGATGAGATGATTGCCTGAACCCAGCCCCACAGTGAGAGCACCTGAATGGTCTCTCCTCACTGTGAACACGTTGATGGCGCATCCATTCCCCGGAACTTTTAGAGCACTTCCCACAGTCTGGGCATTTAAAAGGTCTCTCCTCAGTGTGAGCACGTTGATGGGACATCATTTCCCAGAGCTTTTATAGCACTTGCCACAGTCTGGACATTTAAAAGGTCTCTCACTAGTATGGACATGATGATGGCGCATCAGTTCCCCAGAACTTTTATAGCATCTCCCACAGTCCAGGCACTTAACAGGTCTCTCCCCAGTATGAACTCGCTGGTGTGCCATCAGGTGGCATGATCAAGTGAATCCCTTTCCACACTCGGAGCAGGTGAACGGCCTCTCCCCAGTGTGAATCCTCTGGTGTTCGATGAGATGAGATGATTGCCTGAACCCAATCCCACACTGAGAGCACCTGAATGGTCTCTCGTCAGTGTGAACATGTCGATGGAACACCAGTTCCTTAGAGCTTTTATAACACTTCCCACAGACTGGGCAATCAAAAGGTCTCTCGTCAGTGTGAACACGTTGATGGGACATCAGTTTCCCTGAACTTTTAAAGCACTTCCCACAGTCTGGGCATTTAAATGGTCTCTCATCAGTGTGAACTCGCTGGTGTTTCAGCAGGGTGAATGATTGATTGAACCCCTTCCCACATTCAGAGCAAGTGAACGGCCTCTGCCTAGTGTGAATACGCTGGTGTCTCAGCAGGTTGGAAGACTGAGTGAATCCTTTCTCACACTTGGAGCAGGTGAATGGCCTCTCCCCAGTGTGAACACGCTGGTGTGTCAGCAGAGTGGATGAATGAGTGAATCCCTTCCCAAATAGAGAGCAGGTGAATGTCCTCTCCCTGCTGTGACTGCGACGATAAGTTTCCATGTCAGATGGGCACCTGAATCCCTTCTTATCGTCTCCATATTTCTCCAGTTCCTCCCCAGCATGACTGCATTTATGGTTCGTGAGGCCAGTTGATTGGCTGAAGCCTGGTCCACACTCAGTTTCTCTCTGAACACTGCTTTTCCTTCCATGTTCAAAATCCAATGATGTTCAGTTTATTATGAATTGGACAACTTCATCAGATCCTGCTTTGATGTTTGGTTTCAGTTTCCTGACTGCAAATCCACCCTTCTAATATCCTGTGAAATTGATTTAAAACAGAAAAAATGGACTGAGAGAGACCCCACAAAAACACAAAGGCAGGTTGTGAAATTGAGCTGAATGAATCTGGTAATTTGTGGGGCCAGCACCAGGAAAAAGTGATCATGAAAACCGCTGGATTGTTGTAAAAACCCAACTGGTCCAATAATGTCCTTTAGGGAAGGAAATCTGTCATCCTTACCTGGTCTGGTCGACATGTGACTCCAGATTCACAGCAATGTGATTGACTCTTAAATGCCCTCTGAAAAAAGGGAAAATAGGTATGGGCAATGAATGCTGGCCAATCCAGCAACACCCATAACCCATGAATGAATATTATAAAAAGAAAACTGCAGCTGCTGGAAATCTAAAATGAAAAGAGAAAATGCTGGAAGTACGCAGCACGTCAGGAAGTATCTGTGGAGAGAGCAACAGAGTTAATGTTTCAGGCTGTGCAGAATGAACTATGGGGAATAAAATTTGATGGTCAATAAAAGCTCAGAAGCAAGAGATAAATGGACTATGATGCAGGAAAAAAAAACAATTCCTGACTATAGAAGATACCGTGGAAAGATAAAGCTGGTCAGGTCAGGGATGGGCAGCAGTGGAAACCTCATTTAGACACAGTCAGTGGAAAGAACAGTAAAATGCTAAACACAGCTAAAATATACTCATTATTAGAGACAAAGGAGATTAGACAATGGCAGGGAGGTGATCAGGGAGGGCAGAGGTGAAACAGAGCAATGGATGGACATGGATTCAGGACCCACACCAGCCCCAGAGCCATAGAACCTCTCACAGGGTAAAGAGCATAGCATTATAAGCTCTAAATTTTAGATGAATGCTCAAAAATACTCACCTCCAAAACAATTCCACCGCTTTCAATTTGAAAATCTCCTGCTGGAGCCTGCAGCTGGAAAGATATCAGAAGCACTGGAGTCAGAGAAAAATCTCCCAGTTGAGGAAATACCCGGGGAGTGGGGTGATGTCACTGAGCAATTGTCCGTGTGTGATGACATCACAGACACGAACACAGAACATCTGGGTCTGTGCAAACCAGTGATCACCACACATTATGAAGGATGTGAGGGCCCTTGAGAGGGTGCAGAGGAGATTTACCAGAATGGTTCCAGGGATGAGGGATTTTAGCTGCAAGGTTAGGTTGGAGAAACTGGGGTTTTTCTCCTTGGAGCAAAGGAGATTGAGGGGAGGTTTGATGGAGGTGTACAAATTTATCATAGATTTAAATAAGGTAGGTAAAGAAAAGCTGTTCCCTTTATCTGATTGTAAAATGATTACAGGACACAGATTTAAGATTTTGGCAAGAGTTACAGGGGAATGTGAGGAAGAACTTATTTTTACACAGTGAGTGATAAAGCCTAAACTCAAAGGCCGATAATATCCAGGTCCTGATGAATCGGGTCTGCTCTGAATGTGATGTTTGGTTTGACTTTCCCGTCCGTAAATCCTCCCCTTCTCACCCCCTGTAAAAGGAGTTTCCAAAACCCATCAGTGTCAGTCCAGGATAGAAATTCACACCATTCTCTCCTCCTGCTCCAGGATCAGTAAAGTGAGTTAAAGGTGATTTCTCACTAACAAACCCATTGCTGCATTTCCTTCATTAACCCACATTTGTCCACTCGGGCCTGGCACCGGGAGAAAGCCCGCAGCTGCCGTTCCGTTCGGTGCAAAGGCGGGCCCGGTACTTTCTTACTGGGGGTGTTGAGGCCTCCACTGGGTGTTTGTGAAGCCTCCCCTCCCACCCACTGCCCCCAACGCTGCCTCCGATTATCCGCCTCCTTCCCGCCTGAAGATGAGACAAACAAGCGTCTGTCCATGGACATCACCCGCACGGCGCATGCTCCAGATCACAATCTCGGGGAATGATTGACGGCAGCTCCGCACCAATGGGAAAAGGGGGCGGGACTGGAGGACCAAGCTGGGAGCGACTGGTCCTCAAACCAATCAGAGTGAATGAGGGGCGTGGCTGAGCCCGGGTCTCCTTCATTGGCTGAAATTCTGCATCATTTTGAAAGCTGATTTGTCTCAAACTCTAGGAGAAAACTGGACCTTTCTGTTTGTGGCTTTAAACAGATGAAACCCTGTGGATGTGGAGCAAACATTTCAACATTTGTTAGTGAACTGTGGGAACATGATGAAACAATGTACAAACAATTCAAGGGCTGATTTAAATAATTAACTGGGCAGAGAGGGAATGTCACCATTAGAAAAAGGAGAGTCCCTGGTTTCAAGAAATTAACTGGCAGAAGAGTTAGAGCAGGTTAGGGAGAAGGTTAAAAACAAAAAGCTAAAAGCTACTGCGGATGCTGGAAATCCAAAGATTTGGGAGAAGGTTAAATCGGGTTCAAAGGGGTTAAATGATATATGTTTTCTAGGCTGGACAATCATTCAAATCTGAGACTCAGGTGAGGCTTTGGATTGGTGTTAGGTGAGATGATCTGGTGTATTACAATCAGACTCACAGACTCACTCTTTTTCAGAGCCATTCAGACTCGAACAGTTAAGACTATAAGATGTCGGAACAGAAGTAGGATTTTTGGCCCATTGAGTCTGCTTTACTATTCAATGAGAACATGGCTGCTCTGAAAATCCTCAACTCCACTTCCCTGTCTTTTCCCCATAATCCTTGCTTCCCTTACTGATTAAAAATCTGTCTATCTCAACCTTGAATATACTTAATGACCCAGCCTCTACAGCCCTCTGCAGTAAAGAATTCCACAGATTGAATACCCTCTGAGAGAAGAAATTTCTCCTCATCTCCGTTTTAAATGGGCACCCCCTCACTCTGAGATTATGTCTTCTGGTCCTAGACTCTCTCACAAGGGAAAAAAAACCTTTCAGTATCTACCCTGTCCAGCCCCAGAAGAATCTTATATGTTTCAATAAGGTTGCCTCTCATTCTTCTAAACTCCAATGAGTACAGGCCCAACCTACTCAACCTCTCCTCATAAGAAAATCCCTCCATCCCCAAGATCAACCTCGTGAACCTTCCCTGGACTGCCTCCAATTCCAGTATATCTTTCCTTAGATAAGGGGTCCAGAATTGTTCACAGTATTCTGGGTGTGGTCTAACCAGTGCCTTGTATAGCTTTAGCAAGACTTCCCTATTTTTATACTCCATTCCCTTTGAAATAAAAGCCAACATTCCATTTGCCTTCCCTGTTACTGTTGAACTTGTATGTTAGCATTTTGGGATTCATGCACAAGGACTCCAAAATCCCTCTGTGCTGCAGCCTTCTGCAGTCTTTCTCCATTTAAATAATATTCAGCTCCTCTATTCTTCCTGCCAATGTGCATAACCTCACATTTTCCCACATTATATTCCATATGCCAAGTTTTTGCTCACTCACTTAACCTGTCCATGTCCCTCTGTAGACTCTTTGTGTCATCCTCACCACTTGCCACCCCACCTAATTTTTGTGTCATCCACACGCTTGGTGATAGTACATTCACTTCCCTCATCTAAGTCATTAATATATATTGTAAATAATTGTGGCCCCAGCACTGATCCCTATGGCACTCCACTAGTTACATGTGGCCATCCTGAAAATGCCCCTGTATCCCAATTCTTTGTCTTCTATTAGTTAGCCAATTCTCTATCCATGCTGATATACTTCCCCCAACACCTTGGGTTTTTATCTTATTAAGTGGCCTCATGTGCGGTACCTTATTGAATGCCTTTTGGAAATCCAAATATATTACATCTACTGGTTCCCCTTTATCTATTCTGCTTGTTACCCCTCAAAGAATTCAAATGAATTTGTTAGGCATGGGAAAGTTTTAAAAACCAACAAAAGATGACCAAAAAAAAAATAAAGAGGGAGAAAATAAACTTTTAGGCATGACATCCCCTTCATGAATCCTTGCTGACTCTGCTTGATTAGATTGTGTATTTCTAAATGCTCTGCTATTACATCCCAATGACAGATGTTAAGCTAACTGGCCTATAGTTGCCTGTTTTTTGTCTCCCTCCCTTTTTGAATAAGGGTGTTACATTAGCTGTTCTCCAATCCTCTTTGACTTTTCCAGAATCAAAGGATTCTTGGAAGATTACTACCAGCGCATCCACTATCTCTGTAGCTACTTCCTTTAATATCCTAAGATGCAACCCATCAGGTTCTTATTGGCCTTTAGCCCCATTAGTACTTTTTCTCGAGTGATAGTTATTGTATTTATTTCCTCCCCGCTTTTGCCCTTTGATTATTTGGTATTTTTGGAATGCTATTAGTATCTTCTACCATGAAGACTGAAGCAAATATTTATTCAACTCCATTGCCATTTCCTGGTTCCCCATTATTATTTCCCCAGCCTCATTCTGTAAGTGGTCTATGTTCATTTTGTCCTCTCTCTTCCTTTTTATATATTTAAAGAAGCTCTTACTGTCCATTTTTATATTTCTTGCTAGTTTATCCTCAAAGTTTATTTTCTCCCTCTTTATTTTTTTTTGGTCATCTTTTGTTGGTTTTTAAAACTTTCCCAATCCTCTGGCTTACCATCAATCTTTGCCATATTTTATGTTTTTTCTTTCAATTTGATACTGTCCTTAACTTCCTTGATTAACCATGGTTGGTTTATCCCCTTCCTTGAATCGTTCTTCTTCACTGGGATATATCTTTGTTGTGAGTCATGAAGTATTTTCTTAAATGTCTGCCATTGTTCAACAATCGTCTTTTCTGCTAAAGTGCTTCCCCAGTCCACTCCAGCCAACTATGCCCCCATTCCATTGTAATTACCCTTATTTGAGTTTAGCACAGTTGCTTCCAACCTAAGTTTCTCACTCTCAAACTGAATGCTAAATTCTACCATATTATGGTCAGTTTCCTAGGGAATCCTTTATTCTGAAATCATTTATTCAACCTGCCTCATTACACATTACCAGATCCAAACTCTGTTTCTCTCTCCACAGATGATGTCAGACCTGCTGAGTTTTTCCAGCTTTTTCTGTTTTTATTTCAGATTACCAGAACCCGCAGTATTTTTCTTTTATAATAGTATTTCAGAACTGATTCTTGTGATAGCAGCAATTCTATCACTATCTGTTGGTAAAACTGATGGAGTATTTCAAGTGGAGAGCATAGGCGTGTTGGAGGGTGATGCATGCAAGGAATTTATGAACTATCTGAGGATAATAGTGAGGGGAAAGGAAGGGATCTGTAAAACAGCTAAGGAGAAGCAGCACACATACACACCAACACACAAATATCCACATGCACCTTCTCTCTCTCTCTCACTCACACCACCAACAACTCCGCCCCTCCCCCCCCCCCCGCCCCGTGCCCTCCCCACACAGACGCAGTCAGATACCCCCCCCCCCCCCCATACACACACACACACATACAGACATTCCCCCATACACACACACAAACTCATGGACACACCCACACAAACAGACACACACTTCCTGTCCTATTGGATGGATAACACCAACTAATCTGACTAACACTGGGGATAAAGCATTGGTCTATAAGGACCACAATGTTCAACAAACTCAAGTAAACATTACCCTGCAGAAACTGCGAGCAGCTTTGACCATCCAATTCCACCCTTTCACTGAATGTTAAACCTACATTGAACAACATCTGGGACAGAGACAACAACAAGCCTTGAACAATGAGCTGTCCATTGCCACCTTGGGTGATCGCCTTGGTGGGAGATAAAATGCAGCTCAGCCCCATCCCTCATTCACTCTGATTGATTAGAGGACCAACTGCTTCCACTCGGTCCTCCTACCCTACCCCTTCTCCCTATTGGTCCAGAGGTACCCGGGGATTTGGAGTGTTTGTGAATGAAGGTGAAATAACTCATTACCTTTGGGAGGTTAGTTTGTGTGAACAAGTATCTCCCTGATTTTACTGAGACTCTTTTCCATGTCCCAGCTCCTTTGGATACTGACTGGAAAGGGGCTGGACTCTCAACAGGCTCCACACCACTGACTGCTCAGGTGTTAGTGTTCTCCCATCAGATTAATGTGCCAGGAGGAGCTAGCATAAATGAAATGGAGAGAAACACAAGAGTCCGCAGCCCAACACCACATAGAGCAGGTTCACACACCCCAGGCTCGCTGGGTCATGGCAACACACAATTAATGATCAAAAGGAGAGCACCCAGAAAACTATCAACACCTCACTCATTCTTTAAGGGACAATATAAAGGACCCGACACTAGTTATTTTGCAGTTAGAGTAGCAGACACAGCTTCACCCTTCCCTATATTATATTTTTGGCAGTTAAAGGCTTGTAAAATTGTGGTGGATATTTGAATGGTCAGCATGTAGGAAACACAAATCAATTAAGTAGGGGATTCTTAGAAAAGCGCTGCAGGTCCTTAATCTGGCGATCTAAATGCAGTGTAATTGTAACAACAATGAACAGGTTCCTGTGATTTCCTCCATCTGATATTTTATCACAAACTTTAACCAATTTGTTTGAGGCAGGTTTCTATTAAGTGAATTTTCATCTGTCTAAAATGTTAGTCTCTGGACTGTCACAGAAACATCTTAAATCTTTACAGAATTAAGAGCCATTTTTTAGGCTGGGAACTTAAAGCTGCCGTTTCACTTTCAGTTAGGAACAGATCACAATTTCACAGTGAAAGGGTTAAACAGTTTTAGAAGTGTCTTTTAGTAAAAAATAAAATATAAGCAGAAAAGCAGAACGGGAGAATAGCAGATGTGCTTTAGACGGGATAAGGTATGAGATAAACAAACTATTAGAACAAAGGACAAGGCCAGGGAATGGATGTTGAAATCAAGGAGGCCCAGACTCCAATACAATCAGCAAGATATGGTGGTCTTGCATGGATTAGAACAATGTTTAATGTATGTACACATCGGAAATATGTAACTGAGACCAGAGAAGTGTGTGATTGTAAATTGATAAGATTAGAAAATGTGTACATGACTCAAGGTGTATATAAGGAGAGAACACTGGTAACTTTTTAGAGTACAGTCTTGGACTGCTTAAGATGTCTCTCCATGTGTACGGTTGAATAATAAAGGATCAAAACCTGTATGTGAGTCTTCTGGTTTGTTGAAACAAACTACAATACCAATCTATGATTTGACAGCACGTTTCCAGCATTCACCCTTGTTCTTCTTGAATCTAAAGGAGCCTTCTGTTCCATTTCTAGGGGCTCTGAACCATGGAAGAGAGCAGCTGGGACACATTTTTTACACACCTCAGGACTCACCCACCTGGGGAGGTTATTGTCAGTGAAGGGAGATGAAAAAGACCAAAATGTCATTTGTCCCTCTCAGTGTGACCCTGAGGGACTGTGTCCAGGCTGAAGTTCTGTTCCTGCCGTACGATCCTCCCCCAGGTTGTCCTTTCTGAGCTCCAACCAGGTGATGTTAAACACTCAGGTGGGAAAGACAAAAATCAACAACTATGTCTTTTAAACAAAGCTAGATTCAAATACATTTATCCAGAATATTAATAACACTACAATGCGGCTGGAATATGACATCAACAGAAACAAACCACAACTGCCAGGTTGAATATGGTTCAGCCTGGATGTGATTAACACCATCAATAACAGCAGAGTGCAATTCCTGCAGTCTCTTGTGACCTCGCTGGTGTCTCAGCAGATTGGATGACTGAGTGAATCCCTTCCCACACTCAGAGCAGATGAATGGCCTTTCCCCAGTGTGAGTGGCTTCGTGCCTCAGCAGATCCTTTTTGCTTTTAAAGCTCTTCTCACAGTCAGAACATTGAAAAGGTCTCTGATCAGTGTGAACAAGCTGATGTTTACTAAGCTGTGATGACTGAGTGAATCCCTTCCCTCAAAAGGAGCAGATGAATGGCCTCTCCCCAGTGTGAACTCGCTGATGTACAATGAGATCAGATGATCGCCTGAACCCAGTTACACAGTGAGAGCACCTGAAAGGTCTCTCATCAGTGTGGACACGTTGATGGAACATCAGTTCCCCAGAACTTTTATAGCACTTCTCGCAGTCTGCGCAATTAAAAGGTCTCTCATCAGTGTGAACTCGCTGGTGTTTCAGCAGGTTGGAAGATCCCCAAAATCTCTTCCCACAGTGAGAGCAGCTGAACGGTGTGGAACCAACGTGAATTCGCTGGTACTCCCTCAGTGTTGAAGGGTGTTTGAAGCTGTTTTCACAGTCACAACATTTAAACTTTCGCCGGTATGAACCAGCACGAGAGAGAAATCAGTGAATCCCTTCCCACACACCGAGCAGGTGAATGGCCTCTCCACAGTGTGAATTCTCTGGTGTTCCAGTAGGGTGGATTACCGAGTAAATCCTTTCCCACTCATGGAGCAAGTGAATGGTCTCTCTCCAGTGTGACTGCACTGATGAATCTCCAGCTCATATGGGTAATTGAATCCCTTCCCACAGTCTGTACATTGACATGGTTTCTCATCGGTGTGACTCCGCTTGTGTCTCGACAGACCGGAGTGTGTGCGGTTTCTCTCCACTGTGAATGATGCTTTCTCCTTCCATGTTCAAAGTCCAACTCAGGTGCCAATGAATCAAGTAATTCCACCAGATCGTGATGTGGTGTTTGATTTGATCTTCCTGTTTGTAAATCCTCCCCTTGTAATAGCATGTAAAATGAATTTAAAACAGGAAATAGAGAATGAGAGTGAACCCACAAAAACACAAAGGCAGGTTGTAAAATTGAGCTGAATGAATCTGGGACTTTGTGAGGTGAGCACCAGGAAAAAATGACCATGAAAAGCTGCCAGGTTGTCACAGAAACCTGACTGGTTCACTAATGTCCTTCAGGAAAGGGAACCCACCACCCAGTCTGAGCCTACACGAGACTCTGGCCTGTATAACAGGAGAGACAGAGGTGGGAAGGGGAAGCAGGAGATTTGGAGGGATTTTATATACCTACATCTCAACCAGAACTTTGACAGAATCTCCCAATCCACAACTTCCAGCACCTCGAAAGACAAGTGAAGCAGGTACCTGGGAAACCATTGAGTCCAGTTGCCTTCCCAGTCACACACTATCCTGACTTGGGTATATTTCACTGTTCCTTCCTGATGCTGGATGAATATCCTGTAACTCATTGCCTAACACCATTGTAGGAGCACCATCGCTACACAGGCTGCAGCAGTTCAAGAAGCTACCCAAACCATAATGTTGAGGACTGACAATCAATGTTAGCCTTGTTAACGATGCTCACATCCCCAGAATGAATTTAAGACTCTATAATTGTCAAGCGGATTAAAAACCTTTATTAAAATCCTTGTTCCTTAAACAGTCTCTTTGAGACTGTCCGGACAGTGTCTGTTGGACAACCAAATCTCCCCTAGTCTCTCCCTCCCTGACAGTCTCACGTCAGAAATTGTTGGGCTGAGGGAGATTCATATTGGACTCGAATCGTTAACTCTGTTTCTCTTTCCACAGATGCTGCCAGACTTGCTGAGCTTTTCCAGCGCTTTCTGTTTTTATTTCCAATCTCCAGGAATATTCTGTTTTTATTTGAGATTCTCCTCCATCTCCAGTTCAAACTGATGCAACAAAAAGACCTGAACAGGAGACCAGGGACTGAATTCCTCATCAACACCCGCCCTGAAATAAACCGGCTCTTTCACTGCTCCGAATGTGTTTCCAGACTCGGTTCTGCGAGCAACGCCCGCAATAAAACAAATTAAAATGCTGCGGATGGGGGAGGCGCTGCACCATTGCTTTAATGGTCCCGCCCTCCTCTCCCGTCCGCCCGGCTCCCGGCCGCTTTCATTCAACCTCCGAGAGCCGCACTCGCTCTCACTGAGGCTGCGCTCCAATCCGCTCAGCTTGGAGCCGCACCGCGCATGCTCCTTACAGACGGATGGGGACTTCCCGCGTCTGCGCGTTACAGACCTTCTGATTGAGATAGGCCGTATTCACCGGCGCTGAGCATTCTGGATTGGACCGTTCGCCATCATTAGCGAGATCTCTGCAGGCTGAGAGCTCCATTCCAATACTTTTGACACAGTTCGACATTTGCTTGGAGCGGGACAGGAGCAGAGATGTTTTTCTTGGTGACAGGCCGAGGTTGCCATCCTAACTGGGGCAATCTGCAGCAAGGCGCGTGCGCGGCCGCCAAATTAAAGGGGTGATGTGCGACATGGCGCATGCGCAGTCATGCCGGAACAGGAAGCCGGAAGAGAGAACGTTGTGACTTTCTTTCCGGGACCGAGAGTGAAATTCCTTTGAAACTCGAGAAGGGGAGGATTTACTAACGGGAACCTTGAACCAAACATCACGTCGTGATCTGAGAGTCACTCGATTCATCAGGATATGAATAATATCGGCCTTTGAATGTGGAAGGTAAAATGTTTTGTCTGTTCTGTGTGTGGGAAAAGATTTCAGATATCAGGGTGACTGGGAATCTTTTAACGGGTTTTCCATGTTACGTTTGAGACTAATTACATCGATCTCATTGGGAAAGTTAAAGAATTTGGTGTTGTACTACGATGTATGCAGGCAAATTAACTCGTGTGCTGAAATAACTATATTAGCATACTTGGCAGCTAAATGGGTGGATCATTGACCTGTGTTATTATTGAGAGTTACTATCCCAGTTTTGGTTAAAGTTTGTTACTCACGTTGCATTTCATTCAGCCCGTTGTGCCCACGATGACCAACTAGTAGTCATCCAGCCTAATTCCAATTTTCAGATCTTGCACTGTAGCCTTGTAGGAAAGTGTACATCCAAATACTTTTTAAATGTTATGAGGGTTTCTGTGTCTACATTCCTTTCAGGCAGTGGGTTACAGACCTCCACCACCCTCTGGGTGAACAGTAAATCCCTTGAATCCCTAAACCTCCTACTACTCCTAAATCCACACCCGTAGTTATGGGCCCCTCAACCATGGGGAATAGTGCCCTTTTAAGATAGATAGGTTTTTGATTGGTATGGGGATCAAAGGTTACGGGGAGAAGGCGGGAGAATGGGGTTGAGAAACTTATCAGCCATGATTGAATGGCGGAGCAGACTCGATGGGCCGAATGGCCTAATTTCTGCTCCTATGTCTTATGGTCTCTTATGGTCTTATTCAATCTATCTAGACCCCTCATAATTTTATACATTTCATTTCAGTCTCCACTCAGCCTAGCCTCTGTTCCAAAGAAAACAATTCCAGCCTATCCAATCTTTCCTCATAACTAACATTCTCCATCTTCTTAAATCTCTTTTGTACTCTCTCTGGTGCGATCACATCCTTCTTGTACTGTACACAGTACTCTAGCTGTGGCTAAACTAGTGTTTTATACAGTTCTAGCAGAATGCCCCTGTTCTTATATTCTGTGCCTTGGCTAATAGAGGTAATTATCCTTTATGCCTTCTTAATCACCTTATCTACCTGTCCTGTTAACTTCAGGGATCTGTGGACATGCACTCCAAGATCTCTCTGTTCCTCTACAATTCTTGGTCTCCTGCCACTTATCATGTGATCTTTTACCTTGTTTTCCCTACAATTTTCATCCTTATTGTCAACCACGGCAATTTTTTGTATCATACGAACATATGAAGTAGGAGCAGGAGTAGGCCACTTGCCCTCGAGCCTGTTCCACTATTTAATAAGATCATGGCTGATCTCATTGTAACCTCAGCTCCACATTCCTGCCTACCGCCAAAAACCTTTAACCCCCTTGTTATTCAAGAATCTATCTAGCTCATCTGCAAATTTCTTATTCATGACCCATATATTTAAGTCTGAATCAGTGATAGAAGCCGGGAATGAGCGACCCAGTACTGAGCCAGTACTGTTATTTCCACAAACTGTGTCAAAATGAGGTTTCCACTGTTGCCCACTCCCCGGCTATTTACTGCTGATTTACCAGCTTTAACTTCCCATACTTAGGAATTGTTTTTCCTGCACTAGAGATAATTTCTTTTCCATTTCTGAGCTTATATTGACCATCTAATTCTGCTCCATTTTTATTCCCCATAATTCATTCCGTACGTCCCGAAATGTTAACTCTGATTCTCTCTCCGCAGTTAATGCCTGACCTGCTGAGTGTTTTCAGCGTTTGCTCTTTTTACTTCAGATTTCTAGCAACTGCATTATTTTTTGCTTTTGTTTTATTGCAGACGTTGCTCATAGAATCAAGTCTAGAAACAGAAATGGTCCAGTTGAGAGCCAGTTTATATTGGAGTGCTGGCAGAGGTTGGTCCCTGGCCTCCTGTTTCATGTAGTCATAGAATGATCACAATACAGAAGGAGGCCATTTATCCCATCATGCCTGTGCTAGCTCTCTGCAACAGCAAACCAGCTAGTCTCACTCCCCTGTCCTTTTCTCATAGTCCAGCAGTTTTTCTTTCTCTCCAGGGTGTTGCTCAATTCCCTTTGCTTTGATGTATTAGTTTGAGCTGGAGTGGAGATGGAAGAGAAGCTGCTGGGTTTAACCCTGAGGAATTTGGAACCGAGTCGGGACCGACAATTTCAGATGTGACACTGAAATTGACAGACACTGTCCGTACACAGTAAAAGGATATTGTTTTAGGAACAAGTATTTCTGTAGATGCTTTTACTCTATTTCACATGCGCATATTTTAAAAATTTATACTTGGGATTTGGGCGTCATTAACAAGACCGGCAACATATATTTCCAATATAAAAACAAAAAGCTAAAAGCTACTGCGGATGCTGGAAATCCAAAACAAAATAAAAACAGAATTACCTGGAAAAACTCAGCAAGTCTGGCAGCATCGGCGGAGAAGAAATCAGTCAACGTTTCGAGCCCTCATGGCCCTTCGGCAGAACTGAAGCATAGTTTCAACAAGGGAGAAATATAAATTGGTTTAAGGTGGGTGGGGGGGAAGAGACACATTGAGGGTGTGGTGTGAGCAGATAATCAAAAGATGTCAGAGACAAAAGGGTCAAAGAGGTGTTGAAGGTGGTGGTCTTTGTCTGAGAAAAGTGCTAATTAAGAATGGAAGACAGGATATTCAAAGTACAGCTCTAGTGGGGGTGGGGTGGAAAGACTAAAGGTTTTAGTTTTAGATTTAAAAATAATGGAAATAGGTGGGGAAAGAAGAATCTATATAAATTATTGAAAAAAAAGGCGGGTGGGGGGGGAAAAGAAACGGGGTGGGGATGGGGGGAGGGGGAGTTTAAGATCTAAAGTTGTTGAATTCAATATTCAGCCCAGAAGGCTGTAAAGTGCCTAGTCGGAAGATGAGGTGCTGTTCCTCCAGTTTGCGTTGGGCTTCACTGGAACAATGCAGCAAGCCAAGGACAGACATGTGGGCAAGAGAACAGGGTGGAGTGTTAAAATGGCAAGCGACAGGGAGGTTTGGGTCTTTCTTGCGGACAGACCGCAGGTGTTCCGCAAAACGGTCGCCCAGTTTGCGTTTGGTCTCTCCAATGTAGAGGAGACCGCATTGGGAGCAACGAATGCAGTAGACTAAGTTAGGGGAAATGCAAGTGAAATGCTGCTTCACTTGAAAGGAGTGTTTGGGCCCTTGGACGGTGAGGAGAGAGGAAGTGAAGGGGCAGGTGTTGCATCTTCTGCGTGGGCATGGGGAGGTGCCATAAGTGGGGGTTGAGGAGTAGGGGGTGATGGAGGAGTGGACCAGGGTGTCCCGGAGGGAACGATCCCTACGGAATGCCGTCAAGGGGGGTGAAGGGAAGATGTGTTTGGTGGTGGCATCATGCTGGAGTTGGCGGAAATGGCGGAGGATGATCCTTTGAATGCGGAGGCTGGTGGGGTGATAAGTGAGGACAAGGGGGACCCTATCATGTTTCTGGGAAGGAGGAGAAGGCGCGAGGGAGGATGCGCGGGATATGGGCCGGACACGGTTGAGGGCCCTGTCAACGACCGTGGATGGAAAACCTCGGTTAAGGAAGAAGGAGGACATGTCAGAGGAGCTGTTTTTGAAGGTAGCGTCATCAGAACAGATGCGACGGAGGCGAAGGAACTGAGAGAATGGGATGGAGTCTTTACAGGAAGCGGGGTGTGAGGAGCTGTAGTCGAGGTAGCTGTGGGAGTCGGTAGGCTTGTAATGGATATTGGTGGACAGTCTATCATCAGAAATTGAGACAGAGAGGTCAAGGAAGGGAAGAGAAGTGTCAGAGATGGACCATGTGAAGATGATGGAGGGGTGGAGATTGGAAGCAAAATTAATAAATTTTTCCAGGTCCCGACGAGAGCATGAAGCAGCACCGAAGTAATCATCGATGTACCGGAGAAAGAGTTGTGGGAGGGGGCCGGAGTAGGACTGGAACAAGGAATGTTCCACATACCCCATAAAGAGACAGGCATAGCTGGGGCCCATGCGGCTATGCGACTCCCACAGCTACCTCGACTACAGCTCCTCACACCCCGCTTCCTGTAAAGACTCCATCCCATTCTCTCAGTTCCTTCGCCTCCGTCGCATCTGTTCTGATGACGCTACCTTCAAAAACAGCTCCTCTGACATGTCCTCCTTCTTCCTGAACCGAGGTTTTCCATCCACGGTCGTTGACAGGGCCCTCAACCGTGTCCGGCCCATATCCCGCGCATCCTCCCTCGCGCCTTCTCCTCCTTCCCAGAAACATGATAGGGTCCCCCTTGTCCTCACTTATCACCCCACCAGCCTCCGCATTCAAAGGATCATCCTCCGCCATTTCCGCCAACTCCAGCATGATGCCACCACCAAACACATCTTCCCTTCACCCCCCTTGACGGCATTCCGTAGGGATCGTTCCCTCCGGGACACCCTGGTCCACTCCTCCATCACCCCCTACTCCTCAACCCCCACTTATGGCACCTCCCCATGCCCACGCAGAAGATGCAACACCTGCCCCTTCACTTCCTCTCTCCTCACCGTCCAAGGGCCCAAACACTCCTTTCAAGTGAAGCAGCATTTCACTTGCATTTCCCCTAACTTAGTCTACTGCATTCGTTGCTCCCAATGCGGTCTCCTCTACATTGGAGAGACCAAACGCAAACTGGGCGACCGTTTTGCGGAACACCTGCGGTCTGTCCGCAAGAAAGACCCAAACCTCCCTGTCGCTTGCCATTTTAACACTCCACCCTGTTCTCTTGCCCACATGTCTGTCCTTGGCTTGCTGCATTGTTCCAGTGAAGCCCAACGCAAACTGGAGGAACAGCACCTCATCTTCCGACTAGGCACTTTACAGCCTTCTGGGCTGAATATTGAATTCAACAACTTTAGATCTTAAACTCCCCCTCCCCCCATCCCCACCCCGTTTCTTTTCCCCCCCCACCCGCCTTTTTTTTCAATAATTTATATAGATTCTTCTTTCCCCACCTATTTCCATTATTTTTAAATCTAAAACTAAAACCTTTAGTCTTTCCACCCCACCCCCACTAGAGCTGTACTTTGAATATCCTGTCTTCCATTCTTAATTAGCACTTTTCTCAGACAAAGACCACCACCTTCAACACCTCTTTGACCCTTTTGTCTCTGACATCTTTTGATTATCTGCTCACACCACACCCTCAATGTGTCTCTTCCCCCCCACCCACCTTAAACCAATTTATATTTCTCCCTTGTTGAAACTATGCTTCAGTTCTGCCGAAGGGCCATGAGGGCTCGAAACGTTGACTGATTTCTTCTCCGCCGATGCTGCCAGACTTGCTGAGTTTTTCCAGGTAATTCTGTTTTTATTTTGTTTTATATATTTCCAATACCTAGTTGTCTTTAGAGAAGATGATGCTTGACCTTCTTGAACCACTGCAGTCCATGTGGTGAAGGTGCTCCCACAATGCTGTTAGGTCAGAAGTTACAGGTTATTCACCCAGTGATGATGAAGGAACAGTGATAAATGTCCAAGTCAATGACGATAATTTGTACTTAGATCATGCCTTTAATGTAATAAGACCTTCCAGGGCATTTCACAGAAATGTTACAAAGCAACTTTTGACACATGAGGAGACATTACAGCAGATAACTAAAAGCTTGGACAAAGAGGTAGGTTTTAAGGAATATCTTAAAGGAGGAAAGTGAGGTAGAGAGATGGAGATGTGTAGGGAGGAAATTCCAGGCTTGAGTTCTAGGCAACTGAAAGAACAGCCACCAATGGTGGAGCGATTAAAGTCAGGAATGGTCAAGAGGCTGGAATTAGATTGGCACAAAGATCTTGGAGGGTTATGTGGCTGGAGGAGATTACAGAGATAGGGATGATCACAAACCCGGAGGGATTTGAAAACGACGATGAGAATTTTAAAATTTTGGTCCTTCTTAAATGGGAACCTTTGTAGGTCAGTGAACACAGGGGTGATGGGTGAAACAAGTCTTGGTGTGAGTTATGACATGGATAGCAGAGTGTTGGATCACGACAAGATTACCGGGAGCTTGAATGTGGAGTACGGCCGGCAGTGTGTTAGGATGGTTAATTCCAGAGGTAACAAAGGAATGGGTGAGAGTTTCTGAAGAAGATGGGCTGAGACTAGAGTGGAGTTGGGCGATGTTATTGAGGTGGAAATGGGTGGTGTTGGTGATGATGCAGTCATGTGGTTGGAAGCTGAAGTTGGGGTAAAACCTGACACTGAGGTTGTGAACAGTCTGGTTCAGCCTCAGGCAGTTCCCAAGGAGAGGGATGGAGTCAGTGGCTCGGAAGTGAAGTTTGTCAATAGTTAAATGGAGGTAATTTCTCCTCATCCAGTACTGGATTTCAGACAGGTCAGGATGGTGTGTGGTGATGGTGTTCACATACACCTATTACCCTGGTCCTTCGAGGTGGTGGAGGTTGAGGATTTGTGAAGTTCTGTCAAAGTTCTGGTCGAGTTATGAATACATAAAATCTCTTTCCTCCACCCCTGCCTCTCTCATCTCTCTTTCTCAATCTCTCTCTCTCTCTTTCTCCACTCCCATAGTGTCCAGAGTCTTGTGTAGCCCAGACCAGGTGGCAGGTTCCCTTCGCTGAAGATATTAGTGAACCAGCTGAGTTTTTATGACAATCTGGCAGTTTTCGTCGTCACTTTTTCCTAGTGCCAGCCCCACAAATTACTGGATTCAGCTCAATTTCACAACCTGCCTTTGTGTTTTTCTGGGTTCTCTCTCACTCCCTTTTTTCTGTTTTAAATGAATTCCACAGGATATTAGAAGAGGCGGATTTGCAGTCGGCAAACTGAAACCAAATATCACATCAGGATCTGTTGGACTCACCTCACCTGACCTGAATATCATCAGATTTTGAACATGGAAGGAAAAACCACTATTCACAGCGGAGAGAAACTGTACACGTGTTCTGTGTGTGGTCGAAGCTTTAGGCAATCATCTGGCCTGTCAAGACACAAGCGCAGTCACACGGGGGAGAAACCATGGAAATGTGGGGACTGTGGGAAGGGATTCAGATCCCCGTCTGAGCTGGAAATTCACCAACGCAGTCACACCGGGGAGAGGCCGTTCACCTGCTCTGAATGTGGGAAGGGATTCACTCAATTATCCACCCTGGTGACACATCAGCGAGTTCACACTGGGGAAAGGCCATTCACGTGCACTAAATGTGGGAAGGGATTCACTCAGTTATCCAACCTGCTGACACACCAGCAAGTTCACACTGAAGAGAGACCTTTTAAATGCCCAGAATGCGGGAAGTGCTATAAATGTTCCAGGGAACTGATGTCCCATCAACGCGTTCACAGTGAAGAGAGACCTTTTAAATGTCCATACTGTGTGAAGTGCTATAAATGTTCCAGGGAACTGATGTCCCATCAACGTGTTCACACTGACGAGAGACCGTTCAGGTGTCATTACTGTGGGACTGGGTTCAGGTGGTCATCTCAACTCACTGAACACCAGCGAATTCACACTGGGGAGAGGCCGTTCACTTGCTCTGAGTGTGGGAAGAGATTCACTCGGTCATCCCACCTCATGGCACATCAGCGAGTTCACAGTGATGAGAGAACTTTTAAAGCTCAGGCTGCGGGAAGTACTGTAAAAGTTCTGGGGAACTGATGTCCCATCAACATGGTCACTTTTATGAGAGACCGTTCAGGTGCACTCACTGCGGGACTGGGTTCAGGCGATCATCTCAACTTATCGTACACCAGCGAATTCACACTGGAGAGAGACCATTCACCTGCTCTGAGTGTGGGAAGAGATTCACTCAGAAATTCAACCTCCTGAAGCAGCGGCGAGTTCACAAGTGGCTGCAGGAGTTGGATTTTGCTATTAATCACATTAGGATGCCACCATGTTCATGGGGGTCTGTTTCTGCTGATGTTAATAAATTCCTGCCCAGTTATAGGTATTAATATTCTGGATACAAGTCAATGAAGCCTAGTTCTGTCAGACACAGGCTGGCAAATCTTTTTAGTATCTCTAACACAAGTTAATTCCTTTTGAAGGGCTCTCACTCTCCCCTGTCTCCTCCATCTTCGTCTCCAACAAGTGCGAGAAGCTCATGGACTTTTGTGTCACTGAGATTAAGCTGCGTCTGCTGCCCCAGCCACATCCCTCCCTTCCCCCAGCCCACCAGGCCAAACTACCACTAACATTCCTCTTTGAGCCCTGAAATAATATCTTTCTCCTGTTTCTATTCTATCATGTGTCATGCCCTGTCAGAGCTCATCTTGTCCGTGAGACTTTCTGCCCCCTTGACCTTATTCCCACTAATTTGCTGACCATCAATCTTCCTCATGTTAGCTGATACTGTTAACAGTTCTTTCCCTGTATTGCTGAAAAAAGACATTTTGTCAAAGCTTTTCATCTTGCAGTCATCAGGACAATCGCAAGAATACTAATGTTGGGGAAAGCAACAACTTTATACTGTATGACTAGAGAGTGCTGATTGGTTGGCAAGTGGACTTTGATTGGTAAAGGCGTTGACATGGAGAATGCACCAGTTAATGGTGACTGAAAGTTAACTGCCAAGCATTGTTTGAAATTTAAACTAGGCGGCTTGACTCTGATTGGTCAAGGCATTGCCCTGAGGAATTGAATGGCTATCACTTTGTGTTATGCTAGGTATGTAGGCCATATGTCCCAAAGACTGGCAGATCATATTAAACAGCATGTCCTTTCCACTGTTCACTGTCAAATCCGAGACTCGGGTCCTTGTTTACCTGAAGCAGTGATCCCTGTGCTCCTAAGGGCTTCAGAGACTTAACAACCTACAGCAGGCACCTCAGAGCACTGGAGAAGTCCCACCAGCAGTGCCTTCCCAAGATCCTTCAAATCCGGTGGATGAACTCTTGGAAGGTGTACAAGACGGGTTTTTTTAGACCAGTATGTTGAGCAACCGACTAGGGAACAGACTATCCTAGGTTTGGGATTGTGCAATGAGAAGGAATTAATTAATAATCTTGTGTGAGGTCCTTTAGGGAACAGTGACCATAACATGATAGAATTCTTCATTAGAATGGAAAGTGAAGCAGTCCGATCTGAAACTAAGGTCTTAAATCTAAACAAAGGAAACTACAAAGGTAGGAGGCATGAGTTGACTAAGATAGATTGAGGAACGTCATTAAAAGGCATCACAGTGGATAGGCCGGTGGCTAATATTTAAGGAACGAATGTATGCATTGCAACGGTTATGCATCCCTTTCTGGTGCAAAACCACAACAGGAAAAGCTTCCTTACCATGGCTAACAAAAGAAATTTAGATAGTATTAGAGCCAAAGAGTAGTCATATAAAGTTGCTAGAAAAAGGAGCAAGTCTGAGGATTGTGAGCAGTTTAGAATTCAGCAAAGGAGAACCAAGAGATTGATTAAGAGGGGAAAAATAGAGTATGAGAGTAAACTTGCAAGGAACATAAAAGAGGACTGTAAAAGCTTCTATAAGTACGTAAAAAGAAAAAAAAATAAGTAAAGACAAATGTAGGTCCCTTACAGTCCAAAATAGGAGAATTTATAATAGAAATCAAGGAAATGGCAGAACAATTAAATAACTATTTTAGTTCTGTGTTCACAGAAGAAGACACAAATAACTTCCCAGAAATAATAAGGAACCAAGGGTCTAGTGAGAAGGAGGAATTGAAGGAAATTAGTATTACTAAAACAATACTTATGGAGAAATTAATGGGATTGAAAGCCAGTAAATCCCCGGGGCCTGATATCTACATCCCAGGGTACTAAAGCAGGTGGCCATGGAAATAGTGGATGCTTTGGTTGTCATCTTCCAAAATTCTGTAGATTCTGGAACAGTCCCGTCAGATTGGAGGGTGGCAAATGTAACCCCACTATTTAAAAAAGGAGGGAGGGATAAAACAGTGAATTACAGAATGGTTAGCTTAACATCAGAAGTAGGGGAAATGCTGGAGTCTATTATAAAGGATGTAATAACAGGACACTAAGAACATAGCCACGGGATTAGACAAAGTCAACATGGATTTATGAAAGGGAAATCATGTTTGAAAAACCTACTGGAGTTCTTTGAGAACGTAACTAGCAGAACAGATGAGGGGGAACCAGTGGTTGTGGTGTATTTGGATTTTCAAGCTTTTGATAAAGTCCCACATAAGAGGTTATTGTGTAAAATTAAAGCACATGGGATTGGGGTAAAATATTGGTGTGGATTGAGAATTGGTTAGCAGACAGAAATCAGAGGGTAGGAATAAACGGGTCAATTTTGGAGTGGCAGGGGGTGACTAGTGGGGTACTGCAGGGTTCAGTGCTGGGGCCTCAGCTATTCACAATATACATCAATGATTTGGATGAGGGAACCAAATGTAATATTTCCAAGTTTGCTGATGATGCAGAATTTGGTGGAAATGAGAGCAATGAGGAGGATGCTAAGAGGTTTAAAGGCGATTTCGACAAGTTGAGCGAGTGGACAAATGCATGGCAGATGCAGTATAATGTGGATAAGTGTGAAGTTATCCACTTCAGTAGGAAAAACAAAATGGCAGAATATTATTTAAATGGTGATAGATTGGGAAATGTTGATGTACAAAGGGACCTGGGTGTCCTTGTACACCAGTGACTGAAAGCAAGCATGCAGGTGGAGCAAGCAGTTAGGAAGGCAGATGGTATGTTCATTGCGAGAGGACTTGAGTACAGGAGCAAAGATGACTTACTGCAGCTGTACAGGGCTTTGGTGAGATCACACCTGGTATATTATGTGCAGTTATGGTCTCCTTACCTACGAAAGGATATACTTGCCATAGAGGGAGTGCAGCGAAGGTTGACCAGACTGATTCCTGGGATGGTAGGATTGTCGTATGAGGATAGATTGGGCCGACTAGGCCTGTATTCACTGGAGTTTAGAGCAGTGAGAGGGAATCTCACTGAAATGTATAAAATTATGACAGGGATGTTTCCTCTGGCTGGGTGTCTAGAACAAGGAGTCACAATCTCAGGATACGGGGTAGGCCATTTAGGACTGAGATGAAGAGAAACTTCTTCACCCAGAGGGTGGTGAACCTGTGGAATTCTCGACCACAGAGGCTGTGGAGGCCAAGTCACTTAATATATTTAAGAAGAAAATGGATAGTTTTCTGGACTCTAAAGGCATCAAGGGATATGGGGAGAGTGGGTGTATGTCATTGAGATAGAGGATCATCCATGATCATATTGAATGGTAGAATCTGTCGAAGGGCTGAATGACCTACTCCTGCTTCTATTTTCAATGTTTCTATGGTCCAACAGCAGTGTCCACTCCCAGGCCAACCTGACCAGCATCGAGGCGTGAATCACTCAAAACAAGCTCCATTGGGTGGGTCATGTTTCTATTACTGACATCAGACTCCCGAAGCAACTGTTCTGCTTGGAACTCAGTCACAGCAGGAGATGATCAGGAGGACGGCAGACACTTTAATGAGCTCCTCAACACGCACCCTGAAGAGATCAGATATCCCCACCCATTCATGGGAGACCCTGGTTTGTGAACTGTCAAAATGGAGAAGGTTCATTCGGGAAGGCACCAAATACATCGAGAGACTTGGTTGGTAACATGCAGAGGGGAACACAGAGGCATTTGAGAGAGCGCATAAACCTCTAAACAACCCACCTATTCAACCTTTCAGGCATAATCTGCCCTGCATGTGGCAGAATCGGCAGATCAGGCATTGAACTTATCAGCCATCTCAGAACCCATCAAACCAGAGTGGAAACAAATCATCCTTGATCCCGAGGCACTGCCTAATATATAGGCAGTTTGGTCAGAGGTGGGGCTCCCTTCCCAGTGACAGGCCCAGGTTCTCCAGGCTACCGGTTGCCATTTGAGAGAGGAGGGCGGGGCTTGTCCAGCCAGCAGGGCGCATGCCTGGCCATCTTGGCGAGGGGTCATCAGGTAATCAAGGCTTCAGCATCCCAGTGACCAGGAGAGAAAATGATTGACTCATCAATTTTATTCTCAGTCTGCACACACGAGCTGGAGAACTGGGAATTGAGGACTGAAACGTAATTGGAATCTGCACAGGGAAGAGGGGGAGTGTGTGGGATGGGGATTTACAGCTTTGAGGGAAAACATGTTCCAGAGAAACTCAAGTCATCTGTTCTGAATTTCTATCCTGGACTGACATGATGACTTTTGTGAACCTTTTTTACAGGGCATTGGTAGGTGAGGACTGGCAGACAGGAAACTCAAACTAAACAACACGTCAAGATCTAAGTCACTCGATTTATCAGCACCCAGATATCATCAGCCTTTAATGTGAAAAGAGAAATGTTTGTCTGTTCTGTTTGTGGGAAAAGATCTCAAGCATCAGTGTGACTGGAAAAGCACCAAGACACACACACCAGAGTGAGAATGTTCCAGCGCACTGATTGTGGAAAAAGCTTTAACCAGTTACACAGCCTAGTAAAAACATCACACCATTCACAGTGAGGAGAAACCGTACACGTGTTCTGTGTGAACGAGGCTTCAACCGATCACCAACCTGGACAGACACAAGGACACCGACACCATGGAGAAACCATGTAAATGTCAGGACTGTGGGAATGGATTCAATTACCCGTCTGGCCTGGAAATTCATCGACGCATTCACACTGGGGAAAACCATTCATGTGTTCAGAGTGTGGGAAGGGATTCACTCAGTTATCCAGCTTACATACCCACCAGAGAAATCACTCTGGGGAGAGGCTGTTCACCTGCCACAAACGTGGAAAGGGATTTGCCGATTCATCCACCCCCCTGCTGAAACACCAGCGAGTTCACACTGATGAGGGACCTTTTCAATGTCCAGATTGCTGGAAGTACTATAAAAGTTCCAGGGAACTGATGCGCCATTAACGTGTTCATACTGGGTAGAGACCGTTTATCTGCTCAGTGTGGGGGAAGGAGTTCACTCATTCATCCAACCTCCTGAGACACCAGCGAGTTCACTCTGATACGAGAACTTTTAAATGTTCTGACTGTGAGGAGAGCTTAAAAAA
The DNA here is from genome assembly GCF_964194155.1 of Cetorhinus maximus. Taxonomy (NCBI): domain Eukaryota; kingdom Metazoa; phylum Chordata; class Chondrichthyes; order Lamniformes; family Cetorhinidae; genus Cetorhinus; species Cetorhinus maximus. The sequence goes on from NC_135901.1 coordinate 19,353,224, forward strand.
TAGCAGGGATCTGCTGAGACATCAGTGCGTTCACCTGCTCCGTGTGTGGGGAATGATTCTCTCGGGCATTCACTCTGCTGTAACACCAGCGAGTTCACACAGGGAAGAGACCGTCCACCTGCTCCATATGTGGGGAAGGAATCACTCATTTATCCCACCTGTTGAGACACCAACAAGTTTATGAGTGACTGCGGGGGTTGGATTCTGCTGTTATCGCTGCTGTTAATCACATCCAGGACTGAACAAGTGGGTTAACCCTGAGGTGTGTGAGAAATGTGTCCCAACCGCGCTCTCCCATGGTTCAGAGCTCCTAGACACGGAACAGAAGGCTCCTTTACAACTGGGTTTAGAGACAGGAAGAACAACGGTGAATGCTGGAAATGTGCTGTCAAATCAAAGATTGATATAAAACTGTGATCTGTTACTGAATGAAAGTGCAACGGCAGGTTTAAGTTTCCAATCTGAAAATGACTGTGGTAATTATGGTACGAGGATTTAAAATGTTTGTGTGACAATCCTGAGTTTACAATTGTAAGGCAATAGCAACAATAAGTTGTATTTCAATATGAAACCTTTAACCTCTCTCACCTTCCATTAACTTCGATGTAATGGAAACTGACAGTTGGAAACTGTCGACATTTGAAAGATATTTACAAATGATTCGAGGGTTTCTTACAGTTGGGATCTTTCTCTGTTCTGTCCACTCGAGGTGTTAGATAGCAGACTTTCTCCTGTGAATATCGAGCTGGTGATTGGGCTTGTTCACTTTGTTGACTCTAAATGTTGAATCTTGTGGTTTCAGACACCAGATAATCAAGCTCACAACAACAGATTGTCTTTTCCTGACTTTATTAACAACACTGCAATCATACAGATAGAGTACTCAATGAAGTACTTACAAATGTTGTCATTTATATACTTCAGGATCTGTATTATAGGAATGGTGTATTGGTCTGTAATTTTAATATAATTTTAATTCAATATTCCTTCTTTTAGTATCCCATCCACCACTTCCGTTACTGATTTTTGTTATTACAGATTGTCACATTTCCATGTTTTTAACTTGATTATTTAGTCTATATATTAAATTTTATGATGTTATAGTTCAGCCTTTGAGCTGTGAATGTATTTCTCGAATAAAATACCATTATATTAAAAAGAAGGTAGTTACCCGATCCAGAGAACAGAGATGATACAGTGGATTCAGAGCTCTCTTCTCCAACTAGCTGCAGCTACAGTGGAGATATTTATATTTAACTTGTTCACTTCATCTGTGATCTGACCCTGCTCTAACCATAACAAGGATATCTGTGCATTGTTCTGAGTGTGAGCACAAGGCTGTCTCACTACCACACACACATACTGTTTCCTTTGTTCAAAAAGACCAGCTCTTTACACATCCCCTTTCTACACAATTGCAGCAAGGATGTGAGGCTAATTAATATACACCCACATTTCATAACAGCAAAGGTTCCACTGGGACAAAGGTTCAGGCATTTGCATTACAGGCAAAATACAGAGCAGCACAGGAGCACACTGACAGTTTAACAGAGTCTCAACAGCCTACAAGCTCCTGTAAAAATATATTTACTGAATGGATTTCAATTTAAACCAAGTTTACAGACTTGATGCTCTATTCACACATCAAAGGTAAGAGAGATGCTGTGGCACACATGTAAGTCCAGGAGCTGAAAATGATTAACAGACTGGGTTTTGTGTTCAGTGATCCTGGGTGTGTTACTGATACCTTCCCTGGATATCAAGGCTAGGAGAGACACTCTGGAAGGTATGAGGAGCTGGGACCTGTCCATGAGAGTAACAGGAGTTACGAAAACTGAAATAATCTGGAGTTAGAAAGGAGAAAAGACCCACAAATGAAGCAGTTGGCAACAGGACATTCATTAATCTCCTCTTACATTAGAGAAAAATGGAACAAAACACTCTGTGCATTTCCATAAAAACAGATTTATCTCACGTTCATCCAGAATATTAATAAGCTCTATAATGGGGTTGGAGTTTAACATCAGCAGAAACAAACAAACACAGCTCACCACCCACCTTCTTGAAGGCAACTCGGGATAGGCAATAAATGCTGGTCCAGCCAACGAAGCTCACATCCCGTGAATGAATCTTTAAAAAGTGATTAACAGCAGAATCCCACCCCTGTAATCACATGTGAATTTGCTGCCACCTCAGCAGGTGTTGTGACTGAGAGATTCCCTTCCCACACACACAGCAGGTAAACAGCCTCTACCCGCCATGAGTGTGTTGGTGCATCTACATCTCACTCACCCTTCTCACATTCACAATATTTCGAAGGTCATTTATTGGTATGAATACGTTGATGTGAAGTGAGGGTGCTTAACCGAGTGAATCCCTTCCCACAAATGGAGCAAGTGAATCGCCTCTCTGCAGTGTGAACTTGCTGGTGCCTCAGCAAGGTGGATGACTGAATGAATCCGTTCCCACACACGGAGCAGGTGAATGGCCTTTTCCCAGTGTGAGTCTGCTGGTGCCTCATCAGGGTGGATGACTGAGTGAATCCTTTCCCACACATGGAGCAGATGAACGGCCTCTCTCCAGTGTGAGTGTGTTGGTGTTGCATCAGGTGGTTTCTGTTTTTAAAGCTCTTCTCGCAGTCAGAACACTTTAAAGGTCTCTTATTGGAGTGAGCACATTGGTGTGACATCAGGTGTTGTGACTGAATGAAACCTTTTCCACATATGGAGCAGGTGAACGGCCTCTCCCCAGTGTGACTGCGTCGATGAATTTCGAGATGGGATGGGTAATTGAATCCTTTCCCACAGTCCCCACATTTCCATGGTTTCTCCATGGTGAGGGTGCCCTTGTGTCTCTCCAGGTTGGATGATCAGTTGAAGCTTCATCCACAGAGAGAACATGTGTATGGTTTCCCCCCACCACTGTGAATGGTGTGATGTTTTTTAGGCTGTGTTAACTGGTTAAAGCTCTTTCCACGGTCAGTGCACTGGAATATTCTCACTGTGTCTTGGTGATTTTCCAGTCATTCTGATGGTTGAAACCTTTTCCTACAGACAGAAAAAATATTTCACCTTCCAAATTCAAAGGCCAATGATACTCAAGTCCTGATGAATAGAGTGATTCTTAAATTTTGCTTTGAAGCTTGGTTTGAGTTACCTGCCTGTGAATCCTCCATTTCTAAGGCAGTGTAAAAGAACTTTACAGAAGTGATCATTATAAGCAGGGGTACCCTGTAAAAGGAGATTACCAAAATCACCACTATCAGTCCAGATAGAAATTCAGAACAGACAATTCTGGTTTCTATGGAGCACTTTTCCCTCTCTCGTTCCCCCAAAGCTGTAAATTCCCGTCCCACACACTCTCCCTCCTCCCTGGGCTGAAATCCAAACCCATCTCACCATTTCTTTCCTCCACTCCCAGTTTTCTCCCTCCCTCTCCTCTGCCTGGGTTCTGTCTCCAGCTCCTGTCTGCAGACTGACAATAAAATCAATGAGTCTTATTGGGGGTTTGGGGCCTCCAGCGGGTGTTTCTGAATCCTCCCCGCCCACCTCCCAGGGTTTCCTTCCTTCCCACAGATCAGATTCCTCATCGATTTGAGCCCAAAGTGTAACCTCTTATTTATTGTCCCCCCTCCCCCATCCTCTGATGTGAACCATCCTCCACTCGCTGACCCAGGATGGCGGCCGTTAACCTGGGCCTGTTCCCGGGAGGGAGAAGCCCCGCAGCTGCAAAGCAGGAGCTGACAATTATTCCTCAGGGTTTGCGGATCCACAAAGTGTTTCCAAATCCTCCCCGTCCAGCCGCCGGCTCCATCGCTCCCTCCCCCCGGGCCTGTCACCGCGGGGTAAACACGGGGCCTGGGGCCTACACCAGAAGTTGATCCAGTTCCCAGTCCAGCCGCGGTTTCCATTCCTACCCTGTGCTCACAATCTCCTCCTGCCTCCCGAACCGTCCGCTCCTCCTCCCTCTGTCACCATGACTGAAACTGAGCATGCTCAGACCGCACACCCACATTGCACCTGCGCACTGGAAGCGGGCTCACCGGACGCCGCCATCTTGGGAGAGGAAAGCGGGTCTTTGTTCAGGAAGTCAGGCGCATGGGCGGCCATCTTGGTGAGGGAAGGGAGGTTGAGGGCGGGGCTTTTTTCCCCGGTGACACGCCCGGGTTACCCAGGCAACCGGCCGCCGCCATCTTGTGCTGTGGGTTTTCCATCCGGGTCTTTAGTAAAGGAATGGACAATGAGCTGGAGTCAGTTTGAAAACTGTTCAGAGGAAGGTCTGAAATCAGATTTACATCCAGATACCTGTAAGGACAATAAAGTTTACATCAATTATGTGTTTAAAATGAAATCAGAATGCTGGAAATACTCAGTTCTGAAGAAGAATCATATTGGATTGGAAATGTTAAATCTGTTTCTCTCTCTTCACAGAAGCTGCCAAACCTGCTGAGGATTTCCAGAACTTTCTGTTTTTATTTCAGATTTCCAGCATCCACAGTATTTTACTAAAATTATGTTTCTTTGCAATTTTGTTGCATAATTATTTCAGAGTAAAATAATTGTTACTATTTAAATATACAAATCAGTGATATTTATTTGTGTAACTGAGACTCGGTTATTCAGGAACAATGTTAGAAATCACTTCACAGAAAATATGGCGGAAATCTGGAATTCTGTTGAGATTTCATCAGTTAACAATTTAAAAACTGAGATTGCTGGACATTTGTGAGACAAGAGTATTGAGGGCAAAACAAAAACAGAATTACCTGGAAAAACTCAGCAGGTCTGGCAGCATCAGCGGAGAAGAAACGAGTTGACGTTTCGAGTCCTCATGACCCTTCAACAGAACTGAGTAATATTAGGAGAAGGGTGAAATATAAGCTGGTTTAAGGTGGGGTGGGGGGGGTGGTGGTGGGTGGAGAGAACTTGCGGGGGGTGGGGGGATGGTGGTTGTAGGGACAAGCAAGCAGTGATAGGAGCAGATAATCAAAAGATGTCACAGACAAAGGAACAAAGAGGTGTTGAAGGTGGTGATATTATCTAAGAGAATGTGCTAATTAAGAATGGATGGCAGGACACTCAAGGTACCGCTCTAGTGGGGGTGGGGTGGAAAGACTGACAGGGCATTACAGGTATAGATTTAAAAATAATGGAAATAGGTGGGAAAAGAAAAATCTATCTAAATTATTGGAAAAAACAAAAGAGAGGGGGAAGAAACGGAAAGTGGGTGGCGATGGAGGGGGGAGTTCAAGATCTAAAGTTGTTGAATTCAATATTCAGTCCGGAAGGCTGTAAAGTGCCTAGTCGGAAGATGAGGTGCTGTTCCTCCAGTTTGCGTTGGGCTTCACTGGAACAATGCATGGAGGAACAGCACCTCATCTTCCGACTAGGCACTTTACAGCCTTCCGGACTGAATATTGAATTCAACAACTTTAGATCTTGAGCTCCCTCCTCCATCGCCACCCACTTTCCGTTTCTTCCCCCTCCCTTTTGTTTTTTCCAATAATTTATATAGATTTTTCATTTCCCACCTACTTCCATTATTTTTAAATCTATACCTGTAATGCCCTGTCAGTCTTTCCACCCCACCCCCAATAAAGCTGTACCTTGCGTGTCCTGCCATCCATTCTTAATTAGAACATTCTCTTAGATAATATCACCACCTTCAACACCTCTTTGTTCCTTTGTCTGTGACATCTTTTGATTATCTGCTCCTATCACTGCTTGCTTGTCCCTACAACCACCCCCCCACCACCCCCCTCGCCACCAACTTCTCTCCCCCCACCCCCCCACCTTAAACCAACTTATATTTCACCCTTCTCCTAATATTACTCAGTTCTGTTGAAGGGTCATGAGGACTCGAAACGTCAACTCTTTTCTTCTCCGCCAATGCTGCCAGACCTGCTGAGTTTTTTCAGGTAATTCTGTTTTTGTTTTGGATTTCCAGCATCCGCAGTAGTTTTTTGTTTTTATAAGAGTATTGAGGGTTATGGAATCAAGGCATGTGGATAGATTTAATGTAGAAATCAGGCATCTACCTGATGCCTGAAAGAGGGTCTTGCATCAAGAATTCAAGGAGTTATGCAGTAGACTAAAAAGCAGGACCTCTCAGGGTGTAATCTCTAGATTCCTCCCAGTGCCACGTGCTAACGAGCACAGAAATAGGAGAATCACGCAGATGAATACGTGGCTTAAGAGTTGGTGCAGGAGGGAGGGTTTTAGATTCCTGGATCACTGGGACCGTTTCTGGGGGAGGTGGGATCTGTAAAAGCAGGACGGTCTACATCTGAACCAGAGCGGGATTAACATTCTTGCGGGCGGGTTGCTAGTGCTGCTGGGAGGAATTTAAACTAATTCGGCAGGGGGATGGGACACAAAATGTTAGAAGAATAGGGACACATCATAATACAGTAAAACAATCAAGTCAGAGGGAGTACAGCTGCAAGTTTCAAGGGAGTAAAGAAAGGCTGGATGGCCTTTAATGCTAGCAGTATTACAGGTAAAACGGATGAGTTAAGGGTGAGGATTGAGGCGTGGAATTGTGATATAGTAGCCATCACTGAGACGTGGTCGAGAGAGGAGCAGGATTGGCAGCTCAACATTCCGGGATACAGAATCTTCAGGAGAGACAGGGGAGGCGGTAAAAGAGGAGAAGGCATTGCGTTATTAGTTAAGGAGTCAGTTACTGCAGTAAGGAGAGATGATATCTTGGAGGGGGCATCGAATGAAGCTTTGTGGGTAGAGCTTAGGAATGAAAAAGGGGCAGCCACATTGTTAGGTGTTTATTATAGACCCCCAGATAGTCAGCGGGAAATTGAGGAGCAAATATGTGCATAATTTGCGGATGTGTGTAAAAACAATAACAATAGGGTAATTATATTAGGTGATTTCAGCTTTCCTAACATTAATTGGGATAGACATAGTGTCTATCTTGGATGGAGTGGATTTCTTGAAATGTGTAAAGGAGAACTTTTTAGGTCAATATGTAGAGGGTCCAACAAGGGACGGTGCAGTGCTGGACCCAATTCTTGGGAATGAAGCCAGACAGGTGGCTGAGGTGCTGGTGGGGGAGCATTTTAGTGACAGCGACCACAACATGGTACAATTTAATAAAATAAAAGCAAAATACTGCGGATGCTGGAAATCTGAAACAAAAACAAAAATAGCTGGAAAAACTCAGCAGGTCTGGCAGCATCTGCGGAGAGGAAGAACACAGTTAACGTTTCGAGTCCGTATGACTCTTCATCAGAACTAAGGAAATATAGAAATTAGGTGAAATATAAGCTGGTTGACGCGGGTGGGACAGTCTACCTGGATAGAAGGCCAGTGATAGGTGAAGGCAAAGAAGAGATTGCCAAAGATGTCATAGACAAAAGGACAAAGGGGTGTTGATGGTGGTGATATTAGCTAAGGAATGTGCTCATGGTGACATTAAGGGTAGAAAGCAGGACGAGCAAGTGACAGGTAGCCCAAATGGTGGTGGGGGGGGGGAAGGGATCGAAATAGGCTGAAAGGTGGAAGTAAAACAATAGATGGAAATAAATTTTAAAATAATGGAAATTGGTGGGAAAAGAAAAATATATTTTAAAAATTATGAATTATTGGGAAAAGGAGGATCGGAAAGGGGGTGGGGATGGAGGAGAGAGTTCACGATCTGAAGTTGTTGAATTCAATATTCAGTCTGGAAGGCTGTAAAGTACCTAATCGGAAGATGAAGTGCTGTTCCTCCAGTTTGCGTTGAGCTTCACTGGAACATTGCAGCAGGCCAAGGACGGACCTGTGGGCATGAGAGCAGGGTGGTGTGTTGAAATGGCAAGCGACAGGGAAGTCTGGGTCATGCTTGCGGACAGACTGAAGGTGTTCTGCAAAGCGATCACCCAGTCTGCATTTGGGGTCTCGTATGTAGAGGAGACCGCATTGGGAGCAGCAAGTGAAGTGCTGCCTCACTTGAAAGGAGCGTTTGGACCCTTGGACTGTGAGGACGGGGGAAGTAAAGGAGCCGGTGTTGCACCTTCTGCGGTTGCATGGGAAGGTGCTGTGGGAGGGGGTTGAGGTGTAGAGGGTGATGAAGGAGTGGACCAGGGTGCCCTGGAGGGAACAGTCGCTACGGAATGTCGATGTGGGGGGAGTGGGCGGCGAAGGGAAGATGTGTTTGGTTGTGGCATCATGCTGGAGTTCGCGGAAATGGTGGAGGATGATCCTTTGAATGTAGAGGCTGGTGGGGTGATAAGTGAGGACAAGGAGGACCCTATCATGGCTCTGGGAGGGAGAGGAAGGTGTGAGGGCAGATGTGCGGGAGATGGGCCAGACACGGTTGAGGGCCCTGTCAACCACTGTGGGTGGAAAACCTCGGTTAAGGAAGAAGTCAGAGTCATGTCAGAGGAACTGTTTTGGAAAGTGGCATCATCAGAACAGATGCGATGGTACAATTTAAGCTTGTTATGGACAAAGAAATAGACAAGTTGCAAAAAAATGTTTTGGATTGGGGGAGAGCGTATTTTAGTAAAATAAGGCAGGATCTGGCCAAGGTAGACTGGGAACAGCTACTTGTGAGGAAATCTACAGAGGAGCAGTGGGGGGCGTTCAAAAAGGAAATGGGGAGGGTACAGGCTCAACATGTTCCCTCGAGTGTGATAGGAAGGAGTAACAAGCCCAGAAAACCATGGATGACCAGAGATATTCAGGGTACGATGAGAAGGAAAAGAGGCTTTTAGCAGGTACAAGGGGAGAAAATCAGCAGAGGCATTAGTGGAGTACAGAAAGTGCAGGGTGCAGCTTAAGAAAGCAATTAGGAGAGCAAAGAGGGGTTATGAGAAAGCTCTGGCTGGTAAAAGTTGGGAAAATCCCAAGATATTCCATAAGTATATCAATGGAAAGAGTAGGGCCCATTAGGGACCAAGGGAGCAATCTATAGGTGGAGCCAGAGGACATCGGCAGAGTGTTGAACGAAAACTTCACATCCGTCTTCACCCGAGAGAATGAGGATGGTATCGAACTTGGGGAGAGAGACTGTGAGGTTCTTAAGCAAATTGATATAGGGAATGACAAGGTATTGGAGGCGTTGGCAGCCTTAAAAGTGGACAAATCTCCAGGTCCAGATGATTTGTGTCCCAGATTACTGAGGGAGGCAAGGGGGGAGTTCGCAGGGGCTCTGACCCAAATTTTTAATCCCTCTCTGGCCACGGGGGTGGGGGTGGGGGTGGGGGGTGGGTGTGGTGGAGGGAGGGTGTGGAGGATTGGAGAACACTGAATGTGTTTCTGCTATTTAAGAAGGGTTGTAGAGATAAGCCAGGGAACTGCAGGCCAGTGAGTCTCACGTCAGTGGCAGGGAAACTATTGGAAAAATTTCTGAATGAGAGTATGTATCTCCACTTGGAGAGGCAAGGTTTGATCAGGGATAGTCAGCATGGCTTTGTCAGAGGGAGGTCATGCCTAACAAATTTGATTGAATTTTTTGAGGAGATGACCAGGTGTGTAGATGAGGGTAGTGCAGGTGATGTAGTTTATATGGATTTCAGCAAAGCCTTTGACAAGATCCCACATGGGAGACTTATAAAGAAGGCAAATGCACATGGATACAGGGTAATTTGATAAGGTGGATTCAAAATTGGCTTAGTTGTAGGAGGCAGAGGGTGATGACAGAAGGATGCTTTAGTGACTGGAAGCCAGTGTCCAGTGGCATACCACAGGGATCTGTGCTGGGTCCCCTATTATTCATAATTTATATTAACAACATAGATGACTATGTGGGGGGTAGGATTAGTAAGTTTGTGGATGACACAAAGATTGGCCGGGTGGTTAACAGTGAGGTTGAGTGTCTTGGGCTGCAGGAAGATTTAGACGGAATGGTCGAATGGGCAGATAAGTGGCAGATGGAATTTAACCCTGAAAAGTGTGAGGTGATACACTTTGGAAGGAGTAATTTGACAAGGAAGTATTCAATGAATGGCATGACGAAGTTCTGAAGAACAAAGGGAACTTGGCGTGTGTGTCCATAAATCTCTGAAGGTTGGGGGGCATGTTAGTGGGGTGGTGAAAAAGGCATATGGGACACTTGCCTTTATCAATCAAGGCATAGATTACAAAAGTAGGGAGGTCACGTTGGAGTTGTATAGAACCTTGGTGAGGCCACAGCTGGAGCACTGTGTGCAGTTCTGGTCGCCCATATTATAGGAAGGATGTGATTGCACTGGAGGGGGTGCAGAGGAGATTCACCAGGGTGTTGCCTGGGATTAAGTTATGAAGAGAGGTTGGCTGGACTTGGGTTGTTTTCGTTGGAGCAGAGGAGACTGAGGGGTGACCTGATTGAGGTGTACAAGATTATGAGGGACATGGACAGGGTGAATAGGGAGTAGCTGTTCCCCTTAGTTGAAGGGTCAGCCACAAGGGGACTTAAGTTCAAGGTGAGGGGCAGGAGGTTTAGGGGGAATGTAAGGAAAAACTTTTTTGCCCAGAGGGTGGTGACGGTCTGGAATGCGCTGCCTGGGAGGGTGGTGGAGGCGGGTTGCCTCACATCCTTTAAAAAGTACCTGGATGAGCACTTGGCACGTCATAACATTCAAGGCTATGGGCCAAGTGCTGGCAAATGGGATTAGGTAGGTGGGTCAGGTGTTTCTCATATGTCGGTGCAGACTCAATGGGCCGAAGGGCCTCTTCTGCATTGTGTGATTCTGTCAAAATGAAGAACAGACTATTTGAGGACCAGGACGTCAAACCTGAGTCTCAGGTCCTGGTTTACTGGGCAGCAGTGATCCCTGTGCTCCTAAAGGCTTCAGAGACTTGGACAATCTACATTACGCACCTCAGACTCTGGAGAAGTCCCACCAGCGGTGCCTTCACAAGATCCTCCAAATCCAGTGGCAAGAAAGGCAGTCCAACAGCAGCGTCCTCTCCCAAGCCACCTTACCCGGCATTGAGGGGCTGATCGCTCAAAACCAGCTCTGCTGGGTGGGACATTTGTTGGTATTCTGGACACCAGACTTCCAAAGCAACTGTTCTACTCGGGACTCAGTTACAGCAGGAAACTCCCAGGTGGACAGCGGAAAAGCTTTAGAGAACGATGTGATTGCACCGGAGAGAGTGCAGAGGAGATTCACTGGGACATTGCCTGGGCTGGAACGTTTCAGCTATGAAGAAAGACTAGACAGAGAGAGAGAGAGGCAGAGAGAGAGGGAGGGAAAGAGACATAGAGAGAGGGAGAGAGGGAGGCTGAGGGAGAGAGGGAGGCAGAGAGAGAGAGGGAGGCAGAGAGAGAGAGGGAGAGGGAAGGAGAGGGCGAGGGAGCGAGAAAGAGGGAGGGAGGGACAGGACGTATAGAGACGGCTCTATCTCCTTAGAGCAGAGAAGGCTGAGGGGGGACCTGATTGAGGTGTACAAATTTAAGAGGGGCATGGATAGGAAGAAACTTTTCCCCTTAGTGGAGGGGTCAATAACCAGGGGGCATAGATTTAAGGCGAGGGGTAGGTTTAGAGGAGATGTGAGGGAAATATTTTCACCCAGAGGGTGGGTTATCTGCAACTGCCTGAAAGGATGGTATAGGCAGGAACCCTCACAACATTTAAGTATTGAGATGAACACTTGAAATGCCACACTTTCGAAGGCTACGGGCCAAGTGCTGGAAAATGGGACGAGAGTAGATGGGGACTTGATGACCGGCACGGAAGATCAAGCATTGAACTTATCAGCCGTCTCAGAACCCAACAAATCAGAGTGGAAGCAAGTCATCCTCGATCCCGAGGGACTGCCTAAGATATAGGCAGTTTGGGCAGATCAGGGAGGTGGGCCTCCCTTCCTGGTGACAGGCCTTGGTTACTCCAGCTGCTGGTTCCCATTTGAGTGAGGAAGGCAGGGCTTGTTCAGCCAACAGGGTGCATGTGCAGCCATCTTGGTGAGAGCCAATGTAGTAGGCAGGACTTCGGGGTCCCAGTGACCAGGAAAGAAAATTATTGACTCATTGATTTTACTCTCAGTCTGCAAACAGGGAGTAGCAAACTGAACCCAGACAGAGTAGAGAGAGAAAACTGGGAATGGAGGAAAGAAACTTAACTGGATTCTGTGCAGGCAAGAGACAGAGTGTGTGAGATGTGGAGCAAAAATGAAAAACGTTCCACAGAAACTAGAACCGTCAGTTCTGAATTTCTATCCTGGACTTACAGCGATGACATTTGTAAACTCCTTTCACAGGGCATTAGAAAGGGAGGATTTACAGACAGGAAACTCAAACCAAACATCACATCAAGATCTGCCAGAACCACTCAATGCATCTGGACCTGAATATCATTGGCCTTTAAATGTGAAGGAGAAATATTTGTCTGTTCTGTCTGTGGGAAAAGATTTCAAACATCAGTGTGACTGGAAAAACACTGAGACACACACACCTGAGTGAGAGTGTTCCAGTGCACATCTGTGGAAAGAGCTTTAACCAGTTAGCCTGAAAAAGCATCGCATTGTTCACAGTGGGAGAAACTGTACATGTGTTGTGTGTGTGGATGAGGCTTCAACTAATCATCCAACCTGGAGAGACACATGGACACGGGGACGATGGAGAAACCGTGGAAATGTGAGGACTGTGGGAAAGGATTCAATTATCCGTCCCTTCTGGAAATCCATCAACGCTGCCACATTGGGGCCGGCACTTTGGAGAAACCGTGGAAATGTGAGGACTGTGGTAAAGGATTCTATTATCTACACCAGCTGGAAATGCATCGACGCAGTCACACTGGGGAGAAGCCATTCATCTGTTCCGTGTGTGGGAAGGGATTTACTCAGACATCCTGCCTCATGTTACACCAGAGAATTCACACTGAAGAGAGGCCGTTCAGCTGCACATACTGTGGAAAGAGGTTCAGGCGGTCATCCAGCCTATCTGCACACCAGCGACTTCACACTGGGGAGAGGCCATTCACCTGCTCTGTGTGTGGGAAGGGATTCACTCATTCATCTGGTTTTCAGTCACACCAACAAATTCACACTGAAGAGAAACCATTCAGCTGTACTTCCTGCAGAAAGAGGTTCAGGCATTCATCTGCCCTTGTTGAACACCAGCGAGTTCACACTGGGGAGAAGCCATTCACCTGCTCTGTGTGTGGGAGGGTATTTGCTCAGTCATCCACCCGGCTGTCACACCAGTGAATTCACACTGGGGAGAGGCCGTTTTACTGCACTTGCTGTGGAACGAGGTTCAGGCGTTCAGCTGACCTCGATTCACATAAGCGAGTTCACACCGGGGAGAGGCCGTTCACCTGCTCTGTGTGTGGGAAGGGATTCACTCAGTCATCCACCCTGCTGACACACCAGCGAGTTCACACTGGGGAGAAGCCATTCAGCTGCACTTCATGTGGGAAGAGTTTCAGGCTGCCGTCCGCCCTCACTGCTCACCAACGCACACACACTGGAGAGAGACCGTTCACCTGCTCCGTGTGTGGGAAGGGATTCACTCAGTCTGGGAGCCTGCAATTACACGAACGCACTCACACTGGGGAGAAACCATTCACCTGTTCCACGTGTGGGAAGGGATTCACTCAGTCTGGCAGCCTGCATTTACACGAACGCACTCACACCGGAGAGAAGCCATTCACCTGTTCCGTGTGTGGGAAGGGATTCACTCAGCCTTGCAGCCTGCTGAGACACCAGCGAGTTCACAAGTGACTGCAAGGATTGGATTCTGCTATTATTGCTGCTGTTAATCACGTCCAGGACTGATAGTCTGACAATATCTGGCTTGTTTCTGTTGATGTTAACAACCCTATAACTGGCTGGAGTTTAATATTCTGGAGATGTCACTGATTTTCAGGGCTGTAGTGTCCCTTTTTAAAAACACTATCTGTGTTCTTTCCCCTTAATTCAAGAACCCTCAACAGGAACTCATTTACAATAAAATTATGAACTTTTACTTCAATCTTAAATTGGTCTTTGCAAATTCAGTGTCTGACAGGTTCCACTGATTAACATCTCCAATTAAAAAGTGCGAATTAATCTTTGCTGACAGTCAGGATCAGTTCTACAGGACATGTGTGATACAAACATTTCGGAAAAACAAAGGTGACAGAGGAGATTGCAACAAACTACAGGGACATCTCACTCCTTCGTGTCACTAGGAAGGTCATCGCTGGGGTCATGCTTAAAGATTTCATCTACTTGCAGACTGAGTGTATCCAGAAGTAGAGCTGGCCGATCTACAGTGAACGTGATCTTCTCCAGATGCCAGCTATAAGAGAAGTGTAGAGAACAGGATATATCTCTTTACCTTACTAGCATAGATCTCAGGAAAGCATTTGGCACCCTCAGAAGGGTAGGTCTCGACAAGATTTTGGAGAAAATTGACTGTCCACCAAAGCTGCTCAGTTTCAGACACTCCTTTCATGGCAACATGCAGTGTCCTGATTATTGATGCCATAGGACTCTGATTATTAATTGAAATAATTCTGATTATTAATTAGCACCCTGATAAGTGCAATAATTTTCGGGTTATTGAAGCAGTAGGCAGCTGATTATTATTGCGATTGGAACTGTAATTAATGTAATTAATGCTGATTATTAATGTATTAGGATGATGATTATTTATACAATAAGATCCTGATTGTTGATGCAATGGCCACCAGAATATTAATGTAATAATATCCTGATTATTAATGTGTTGAGATCCTGAATCTTAAAGTAATTGGACTCTGATAATTAATTTAATAGGAACCTGAGCATTGATGTAATAGGATCCTCATTTTGATGCAATAGGATTCTGATTATTAATGTTACAGTGTCCTGATTGTTAAACACATTATGATCCCGATTATTAATACATTATGATCCTGATTGTTGAAGAAATCGACTTTCCAGAAAAAAATTAACACCGACCTTTTCACAAGTGTTTTTTGCAGCAACATTTGGGCCTCAGAGAGTCGTCCATTAGGCCACACCCACTAACAAAACCAAAACCGTGAGGATTTAAAGGGGCCTCACAGCTGTCAGGAAACAGTTGGAGCTCCACGGCAGCCATTGCTGCCTCGGAGCTCGCGAGCCCAAAATCTTGTCTCACACCCCATTGGGGTCACGACCCTCAGTTTGGGAAGCCCTCACTTACACGAAGACTATAAAATAGGAACTGGCTTTGAAAGCTCTTGTCACAGTCTAAACATTTAAACCCTCTCCAGTATGAAACCGTTGGTGTGTTTGGAGGCTGGATGACCGAGTGAACCCCTTCCCACGTGTGGAGCAGGTGAGCAGCCTCTCCCCAGTGTGCATGCACTGATGACTTTCCAAATCAAATGAGTAATTAATCCCTTTCCACTGTCCCCGCATTAACACAGTTTCTCCCCAGTGCGACTGAGCTTGTGTCTTGACGGGTCAGATGATCAGCTGAATCCTCGTCCAGGGATATAGGTTAAGAGTGGGCGAGTGGGATTAACCGGATTGTTCTTTGAAAGTGCCAGTGCAGATTCGATGAGCCAAGTGGCCTCCTTCTGTTCTGTACTATAATGAGATCATGTGATTCTATTACAGGATAATGATTCATAATTAAACACCATATGATCGAATCATAGAGCTCACAAGGTGGCCATTCCACACAAAGAGAGCAAACATTTCCCGCCTGATTCAGGTCACTGTGTTTATGCATAAATACTATTTGGAAATTTGTTGCGAAAAATGTCTGCAGAAGGTTTGGGTGGAATGTGGGAATTGAACCCACATTCCCAGATCCAAAGCCTCGGCCTCTGGAATACTAGTCCAGTGACGTTATCACAGTGACATCATCTGCCCTACATTTAGGGTGGGAACACACACGGGCAGCAGAGTTTTGGATGATCTAATTTCCAGGTTGTTGTGGGGGGGTGGAGCAGGGTGAATGTGAGAGACTGGCCAGGAATGTATTATAATAGTCAAGTCATGGGTATGAGGAGAATTTCAGCAATAGATGAGCTGGGGTAGGGTGGAGACGGGTGACGTTACGGAGGTGGAAATATCTGGTATTAATGATGGTGTGGATATTTGGCTGGAAAGTCATCTTGGGATCAAATATGCATCAAGATTGTGAAGAGTGTGGTTCAGCCTCAGACAGTTCCCAGGGAGAGGGATGGACTCGGTAGTTAGGGAACGGAATTTGTAGCGGTGACCGAAGACAATGGCTTTGGTCTTCCCAATTTTTAATTGGAATAAATTTCTGTTCATCCAGTACTGGATGTTGGATAAACAGTTTGATAATTTAGTAACAGTGGAGGAACGGAGAGGGATGTTGGGGAGGTAGTACTGGGTGTTGTCAGTGTACATGGAAAAACTAACACAATTTTTTATTGATGATGTCGCCTAGTGGCAGCATGTAGATGAGAAATAGGAGGGTCCAAGACTAGATCCTTGGGGAAAACCAAGTTCAAGGACGTTGGAGAAGAAAGGGAGGTTGCAGATGGTGTGGTAGTTTACAAGGAAGGTGGGGTGAAGGGTTTTTTTCAGGAAGGATAAGGATGAGAGGGGCATAACCAGAAGAGAGAGAGCACTGTTAACAATATCAGCAACATGGGGAAGATGGATGGTCAGCAGTTTGGCAGGAATAGAATCGAGGAACCAGGAGGTGGGTCTCCTGCACAAGAGCTCTGACTGGGTATGATGAGAGATAGGAGAGGAACTGTGAGTTCAGGGCTCAGACAAGGGGGAACTTTAGAGACAGTTTGGCCCATTGGCATAGTGGAAGGGAGGGGAGTAGCAGAGGCAGGTGAAAGGATTGTCTCAATCTTAGTGACAAAGAAGCTCCATGAGCTCCTCACACTTGTGGTTGTTGGTAAGGATGGAGGAGACAGAGAAGAGGGAGAGCCCTTCAAAAATAATTAACTTATATATTAGTGACATTAAAGCGGGAGGCAGTGGTGTAGTAGTATCGTCATTGGATGAATAATCCTGAGACTAGCTGGTAATGGTCTGGGGACCTAGGTTCAAATCCCACGATGGTATACGGTGAAATTTAAATTCAATAAAAACCTGGAACAAAAAGTTTAATGATGACCATAAATTGATTGTTGTAAAAACCCATCTAGTTCACTAATGCCCTTTAGGGAAGGAAATCTGCCGTCCTTACCCGGTCTGGTCTACCAGACCCAAAGCACTGTGGTTTATTTTTAAATGGCCCAGCAAGACACTCGGTCATATCAAACCGTTATGATGTCTATAAGGAATGAAACTAGACCTACACCACATGGACTGCAGCGGTTCAAGAAGGCAGCTCACCACCGCCTTCTCAAGGGCAATTAGGGATGGGCAATAAATGCTGGCCTAGCCAGCGAGGCCCACATCCCATGAATGAACAAAAAAAGATTCAACGCACTGCATGTTCAGTACAAAGCTGATTTATTTTTCTTTTGTTAACAATATTTTCCCCTATAACTGGCCTGGAATTTATTAACATGAATAGGAACAGACCCCAATGAACATGGCTCAGTCCTGGATGTGATTAACAGCAAAATCTAATCACTGTAGTTACTCGTGAACTCGCTGATGTCTCAGTAGGTCAGATGTCTGAGTGAATCCCTTCCCACACTCGGAGCAAGTGAACGGCCTCTCCCCGGTGTGAATTCGCTGGTGTACAGTGAGTTGAGATGATTTCCTGAACCCAGTCCCACAGTGAGAGCATCTGAACGGTCTCTCATCAGTGTGAGCATGTTGATGGGATTTCAATTCCCAGGAAGTTTTATAGCACTTCCCGCAGTCTGGGCATTTAAAAGGTCTCTCGTCAGTGTGAACTCGCTGGTGTTTCAGCAGGGTGGATGATTGAGTGAATCCCTCCCCACATTTAGAACAGGTGAATGGCCTCTCCCCAGTGTGAAGCCGCTGGTGTACAATGAGTCCAGATGATCGCTTGAACCCAGTCCCGCAGTGAGAGCACCTGAACGGTCTCTCATCAGTGTGAACACGTTGGTGGGACATAAGTTCCCAGGAACTTTTATAGGACTTCCCACATTGTGGACATTTAAAAGGTCTCTCATCAGTGTGAACACGTTGATGGGACATCAGTTCCCCAGGACTTTTAAAGCACTTCCCACAGTCCAGACATTTAAAAGGTCTCTTGTCAGTGTGAACTCGCTGGTGTCTCAACAGAGCGGATAAATGGGTGAATCCCCTCCCACACTCTGAGCAGGAGAATGGTTTCTCCCCAGTGTGAACTCGCTGATGTTTCAGCAGGTTGGAGGAATCTGTGAATCCTTTCCCACACGCAGAGCAGGTGAACAGCTTCTGTCCAGTGTGAACTCGCTGGTGTATCAGCAAGTTCGATGATCGAGTAAATCCTTTCCCACATATGGAGCAGATGAATGGTCTCTCTCCAGTGTGAGTGCGTCGATGAGTTTCCAGTTCAGACGGGTAACCAAATGCCTCCTCACAGTCCCCACATTTCCACGGTTTTTCCCCCGTGTGAATGCGCTTGTGTTTCGACAGGCCAGATGATTGGCTGAAGCCTCGTCCACACACAGAACACGTGTACGGTTTCTCCCCACTGTGAATGCGCTTGTGTCTTGACAAACCAGATGATTGGCTGAAGCCTCGTCCACACACAGAACACGTGTACGGTTTCTCCCCACTGTGAATGCGCTTGTGTCTTGACAAACCAGATGATTGGCTGAAGCCTCGTCCACACACAGAACACGTGTAAAGTTTCTTCCCACTGTGAACGGTGCTTTTTCCTTCCATGTTCAAAATCCAATGTATTCAAGTTACGATAAATTGGGCGACTCCGTCAGATCCTGATGTGATGTTTGGTCTCAGTTTCCTGAATGCAAATCTTCTCCTTCTAACACCCTGTGAAATCAATTTAAAACAGAAAAAAAGGAGTGAGAGAGATCCCACACAAACACTAAGGCAGGTTGTGAAATTGAGCTGAATGAATCTGGTCATTTGTGGGGCCGGCACAAGGAGAAAGTGACCATGAAAACTGCTGGATTGTCGTAAAAACCCAACTGGTTCACTAATGTCCTTCAGGGAAGGGAACCTGCCACCCGGTCTGGGTCTACACGAGACTCTGCCCTCTTTTTGGAGAGGAGAGAGAGGATTGGGATCAGAAGCAGAGAAGGAGAGGGATTTTCTATTTCTGCAACTTGACCAGAACTTTGACAGACTTTGCAAAACACTCAACCTCCACCACCTAGAGGAACAGGATAACAGGTGTATGTGAACAACATCACCTCGAATCTCCTCTCCAAGTCACACTCCGTCCTGACTTATATGACATCCAGTACCAGATGACAACAAATTTCCACCATTTAAACGTTAGGAAGACTGAAGCCATTGCCTTCAGTCCCCACTACCAACCATAGACATTGACTCCAGCTCTCTCCTTGACAACAGTCTGAGTCTGAAACATTGGTGTCATATTTTACCCCGAGACAAGTTCCCAACCACATATCAGCATCATTGTCAAGGCTATATTCCACCTCAGTGACATCGCCGGCTCCACCCCAGCCTCAGCTCATCTGCTGCTGAAACCATTATCCATTCCTTTGTTACCTCCAAGATATCTGCGCTTCTCTAATTCCGACTTCCTGAGCATTCCTGATTTTATTTGCTCCACATTTGGTGGCCCTGACTGCAACTGCCAAGACCATAAACTGTGGAATTTGCTCCCTAACCCACTCCACCTCTCTATTTCCTTTTTTCAGATAATCCTGAAAACTGACTTCTGCTTCTGGTACCCTGTCAGTCTACAGAAACAATCACTAGTAGTCAGGATAGGAACATAGGAACGGGAGAAGACCATTCAGCCCGTCCAGCCTGCTCCACCATTCAATGCGATCATGGCTGATCGAACACTTAAATGCCTTTTACCCGCATTATCCCCATAATCCTTTACGTTATTGTTAATCAGAAACATGTCAATCTCTACCTGAAACATACTCAATGACAGCTTCCACGGCCCTCGAGGTAGAGAATTCCAAGGATTCACAACCCTCTGGGTAAAGAAATTTCTCCTCATTTCAGTCCTAGGTGGCTTCCCCCTTATTTTGAAATTGTGTCCCCTAGTTCTAGACTCCCCAATTAGGGGAAACATCTTACCTGCATCTACCCTGTCTACTTCCTTTCAGTGTTTTGTAGGTTTCAATGAGATCACCTCTCATTCTGCGAAACTGTAGAGAATACAGACCCAGTTCCCCCAAGCTCTCCTCATAAGACAGTCCCACCATCCCTGGAACAAGTCTGGTGAACCGTCGTTGCACTCCCTCTATGGCAATAATATCCTTTCTGAGGTAAGGGGCCAAAACTGCACACAGTACTCCAGGTGCAGTCTAACCAAGCTTCTATATAAGTGAAGCAAGACTTCACTACTCCTGTACTCAAATCCTCTTGCGATAAAGGCTAACATTCTATTAGCAGCATCTGCAAGTTAGCTTTAAGTGACTTATGGACAAGGACAGCCAGGTCCCTTTGTGCATCTACACTTTCTAAACTCTTACCATTTAGGAAATGCTCTACACATCTGTTCCTTCTACCAAAGTGGATAACCTCACGTTTTTCCACATTATATTCCATCTGCCATGTTCTTGCCCACTCAGTCTGTCCAAATCCTCCTTTTTTTTTAATTCATTCATGGGATGTGGGCATCGCTGACTGGGCCAGCATTCATTACCCATCCCTAATAGCCCTAGTTCAGAGGGAATTTAAGAGTCAACCACATTGTGGGGTCTGGAGTCACATGTAGGCCAGATAAGGATGGCAGATTTCCTTCCCTAAAGGGCATTAGTGAGCCAGATGGGTTTTTACAACATTCAACAATGGTTTAATCATTTAGACTTTTAATTCCAGGTTTTAACTGAGTTCAAATTTAATCATCTGCCATGGCTGGATTCAAACCCAGGTCCCCAGAGAATTACCCTGGGTCTCTGGATTACTAGTCCAATGACAATACCACCACACCATCGCCCCCCCTTGTAGCCACATTACATCTTCCTCACAACACACATTCCCACCTAGCTTTGTATCATCCGTGAACTTGGAAATATTACATTTGGTCCCCACATCCAAATCATTGACGTATTGTGAACAGCTGTGGCCCAAGTATTGACCCTTGAGGTGCCCCACTAGTCACAGCTTGCCAACACGAGAATGACCTGCTTATTCCTGCTCTCTGTTTTCTGCCTGCTAGCCAATCCTTAATCCATGCCAGTATATTGCCTCTATCCCATGTGCTATTATTTTGCTAATCAACCTCCTGTGGGGGACTTTATCAAACGCCTTCTGAAAATCCAAGTACACCATGTCCAACGACTCCTTTATCAATTTTGTTAGTAACATCCTTAAAAAGCTCCAAGTTCATCAAACATGATTTCCCATTCGCAAATCCATGCTGAGTATGCCCAATCAGATCATGATTATCCAAGTATCTATTTATCACATCCTTTATAATGGATTCTAGCATTTTCCCGACTACTGATGTAAGGCTAACAGGTCTATAGATCCCTGGTTTCTTTCTCCCTCCCGTCTTAAATAGTGGGGTGAAATTTGCTACCTTCCAATCTTCAGGAACCATTCCAGAATCTATAGAATTTTGTAAAATGGTCACCAATGCATCCACTATCTTTATAGCAACCTCTTTCAACACAGCTGTGATGCAGAATATCCGGTCCCCGTGACTTATCAACTTTCAGTCCCATTAGTTTCTTCAATACAACCTTCTTACTTATACTTATTTCCTTCAACTCCTCATTCTCCCTCGTCCCTTGGATCTCTAAATCTTTTATCTTCCTTTATCTTCCTGTGAAAACAGACACAAACCAATCATTTAGCTTCTATGCCAATTCTATTCCCCATTATGAATTCTCTTGACTCTGCCTGTAATGTATCCACATTTTTCTTAGCCAAACACTTCCTTTTTACATTCCTATAGAAGCTTTTGCAGTCCACTTTTATATTCTTTGCTAGATTGCATTCATATTCTATTCTCCCTTTCTTTACCAGTTTCTTGGTCTTCCTTTGCTGTATTCCAAAAAAAACCCCAATCCTCAGGTTTACTACTACTTCTGGAAACTTTATAAGCCTTTTCTTTTAGTCTATTACAATCGTTAACTTTCTTTGTCAGCCATGGTTGACTGACTTATTGGGTTTTTGCACCTTGAAGGGATGTATAGGTGCTGTAAGCTATGTAATGGTTCTTTGCCTATGGACCTTTTAATGTGTTTTCCCAATCCTCTCAGCCAATTTGTCCTTCATGTCTTTGTAATTTCCTTTATTCTACTTTAACACCCTTGCATCAGAGTGAACTGCCTCACTTTCAAACATAATTTAAAATTCTATCATAATGTGGTCACTCATCCACTCACTTCTCTTCAACTCCCGACTCCTCTCACGCTTCTCTTCAACTCCCGACTCCTCTCACGCTTCTCTTCAACTCCCGACTCCTGTCGCGCTTCTCTTCAACTCCCGGCTCCTCTCGCGCTTCTCTTCAACTCCCGACTCCTCTCGCGCTTCTCTTCAACTCCCGACTCCTCTCGCGCTTCTCTTCAACTCCCGACTCCTCTCGCGCTTCGCCTCAACTCCCGACTCCTCTCGCGCTTCTCTTCAACTCCCGACTCCTCTCGCGCTGCTCTTCAACTCCCGGCTCCTCTCGCGCCTCTCTTCAACTCCCGAATCCTCTCGCGCTTCGCCTCAACTCCCGAATCCTCTCGCGCTTCGCCTCAACTCCCGAATTCTCTCAGGCTGCTCTTCAACTCCCGGCTCCTCTCGCGTATCTCTTCAACTCGCGACTCCTCTCGCGCTTTCCGTTATTCAAGGTTCAGTATTAATATTTTTTATATATTAATGCTCTCGGTTGACTTGAGACTCCCTGAAATATACAACATCATCGAATTGCAAACTTGACAGGCAAACAAAAGAATGCCAGACACCAGGTAATGCACTTGATATGGGTCTGATTTGCGATTTAGCACAACAGTCAGCGCGACAAAAACAAAGAATTTTACAGGGAACAGATTTGAGAATGATGCGTTAATTAGATCTGATCGCTCTTTGTCTGTCGTTAGGAGCACACATTATCTTTGACATGGTGAGTAACTCTGTTAATCTGTTTCGAAAGACCCATTAATTGTTGACTGAACAAACTGCTAATGTGTGAGTGCAGTGAAATACGAACATCTAATTCCACTCAAGTGTGTCATGAAATCTCAGAGCGCCCTCGCTGAAAGCAAATGCAAAATGCCTGGGACTTGGTAGATTCAGCTAAGCAAATCACCCTCAGTATTGAAAGAGTAAGTTTTAATAATGTTTCTGCCCATTTCTGAACCGGAAACTTTTCGCGTGTTAAGCGAACGTGATAACCACTACACTACAGAAACTGCTATGACTGCAGTGAGCCTGCATGGAATGTTAAACTGCGCTTTAACGTAGCAGCACCCTGGGTCTCTGGGAGAAATGGAATACAGCTGTTATTATCAGGAACGCTGCAACGAGACTGATATAACAATGTAATCATAAAATGGTCTACCACCATGTATCCATGCAAATACGTAAGAGGCCCTTCCACCATCCGACCTCTGTCCCCTTTTTAAACGAGTAAACTAATTAATTACAATTTGCTTCTCTCTTTTAATAAACCTGTTTTTTCCTCCCTTTCATTAAGTTGCTCAATTCCCATTTGAAAATGTAGTTTCTGCAGAATCCATGCCCAGTGTGTCTTAATTCACAAGATTCACATGACGATTTGGACTTCGGTTCCTAATATACTTTACCACATGAACATGATGTAATTATGCAACTGATCTCATATCGAATTTATTTTTTCTGATCAAACATCTCATTGTATCCGAGTTGTTTTATACAATCTTATTACTTTTGCTCCATGCCCCTTCAACCGAGAGTGCTATATTACAGAGGAAAATATTTGTTAAGGAGTTTAACAGGGCCCTGCCAAGATCACGTGCTTCAATTGTTCGTTTACTTCATTTAGTTTGAAATAATTTTGTTCCTGTCCTGAAATCTGACAGAGGATAAATATTCATGCAGCAAACAGGGCAGTGCTGATCTACCAGAATGTTTGGAGGATTCCAGTGGTTAGACTGAGAGGTCATGTCACTTGTTACAGGAAGACAACGCTTGGTTTCCACCTGGTGCCTCAGTTTGCTTTGAATTTCATAAAGCAGAAGGCTCGGTCCAGCAAATGTCTCAGGCAGCAATGCTTTCTGCTCAATCATCAGGAACATCCTTCTCCTCAGAAGACGAAATTCAACAAGATTTACTCTGCATTTTTTTATGTTATTCAACATTCAGTATTAATATTTTTTATTTGATATTGATGCCCTCGTTTGACTTGAGACTCTCTGAAATATACTTAGAAATGCAAACTTGACTGGCAAACAGAAGAATGCCAGACACCTGGTAATGCACTTGATATGAGGCTAATATGAGATTTAGCACAACAGTTATCATTTCAACAAAATTAAAGAATTTTGCAGGGAACAGGTTTGAGAATGACACGGTAATGAGATCTGATCCCTCTTTGTCTGTCGTTCTGAGCACACATTACTATGAGACATCTTTGCCATGGTGAGTAACTGTGTTAAGCGGCATCGAAAGACCCATCAATCTCTGCTGTTGACTGAACGAACTGCTAATATGTGAGCGCAGTGAAATATGGGCATCTATTTCCACTCAAGTGTGTCATGAAATTTCAGCAGGCCTGATTTTGCTGTATTCATTTTATGAACTCAGAGCAAATGCAATATATGCCTGCAACATCAGAGATTCAAGCAAGCTTCAATGATGAAGATCACCCTATTTAATGTTCCTGCCCGGATACGGACCAGGGACTTTTCGTGTGTTAGGCAAATGTCATAACCACTACACTACAGAAACTGCCATGGTTTCAATGCGCCTGTCTGGAATGTTAAACCGTGCTGTAATGCAGCAGCACTCTGGATATCTGTTTTAGAGAAATGGAATTCAGCTGCAATCAGGAACGCTGCAGCGAGATGGATATAACAATGTAATAATAAAATGGCCTAGCACCATGTATCCATACAATGGCATAAGAGGCCTTTCCACCATCCGAACTCTGTCCCCTTTTTAAATGAGCAAACCAATGAATCACAATTTGCTTCTCTTTTAATAAACCTGTTTTTTCCTCCCTTTCATTAAATTGCTCAATTCCCTTTTGAAAATGTCGTTTCTGAAGAATCCATGCCTAGTTTGCCTTAATTCACAAGGTTCACATGACGATTTGGACTTGAGTTCCTAATATACTTTACCAGGTGAACATGATGTAATTATGCAATTGATCTCAGATCGAATTAAGAAAAGTGTAATTTTTAAAATCTTGCTATTTTTACAATCTTATTACTTTTGCTCCGCAGCCCTTCAATCGAGGGTGCGATATTACAGAGGAAAATGTTTGTTAAGGAGTTTAACAGGGCCCTGCCAAGATCACATGCTTCAATTGTTCGTTTACTTCATTTGTTTTGAAATAATTTTGTTCCTGGACCGGAATCTTACAGAGGATAAATATTTGTGCAGCAAACAGAGCACCAGCTACCAGAATGTTTGGAGGTTTCCAATGGTTGGACTGAGAGGCCATGTCACTTGTTGCAGGAAGACAACTGTTGGTTTCTCCCTGGTGCCTCAGCTTGTTTTGAATTCCTAAATTTAGATGTGTCCGTCCAGCAAATGTTTCCGGGTGGAATGCTTTCTGCTGAATCATTAGGAACATCCTTCTTGTCCTTGGAATACAGCATTGAACAAACTTTACTCAGTATTTGTTCCGTTATTCTATATTTAATATTAATATTGATGCCTTCGTTTGAATTGAGGCTCTCTGAAACATGCACCAACCTCTAATTGCAAACATGACTGACAGACAAAAGAATGCAAGTCAGCAAGTAATGCAAACCATGTGGTGCTCATTTGAAATTGAGCACAGTTAGTTTGAAAACAAAATGCAAGAGTTGTACTGGGAACAGTTTTGAGAATGATGCGTTCATTATATTTGATCCCTCTTTGTTCCAGGTGACAAGCCTTCTGGTGGCTAAATTGCATCCATGCAGAAGACAGGAGGGAAGCCAGCAGGTCTGCACTGCGCCTCAGTTTCCACAACTCCCTGGGTCATTTTTCCTGATACTCTATTCTGAAGACTGATTACTTAAAGGAGTGATTCTGTAGTAGCTAATAGAGAGAAGGAAACTGAGATTAATTGGTTTGTTCTTTTAAAAAGCTTAACAGGGACAGGATGAATGGAAGGGCCATGGTATGGATACATGGTGTTATGCCATTTTATGATGACATTATGAGATGAGTCTGTCTGCAGCATTCCAGATAGGCTCACTAATGTCTTGGCTTGCCGATGTTTCTGTAGTGTAGCGGTTATGATGTTCTCCTCACATGCCAAAAGTTCCTGGTTCAAAACTGGTCAGAGACATTACCTAAGCTTGCTAATTTTGAGGAAGGGGAAATTTGCGTCTGTCAGGTTTGTTGTTGAATGTTATCTGAATCTCGCATGCTACAGGCATGGTGCTTTTGCTCTTGCCTGCGCCTTAAAATGAATGCAGCAAAATCAGAAGGGCTGAAATTTCATGACACACTGAGTAGAAATAGATGTTTGTTTTTTGACTCGGCACACATTTTAGCAGTTCGTCTGGTCAGCAACAGAATTTAGTGGGTTTTCGATGCAGATTTACATCATTACTCACCATCTCAAAGATGTCTCATACTAAAGTGCGCGCATAAGGACAGGCGGGAGCGATGCTGTAATTGAACCAGAGGAAATGACAGAGCTGGTATAGAATCACTCCTTTAAATAATCAGTCTTCAGAATAGAGTTTCAGGAAAAATGACAGAGTGAGCCTTGGAAACTGAGGCACTGCAGATCTGCTGGCTTCCCCACTGTCTTCTACTTGGACGCGATTTAGGCGCCAAAAGTCTTCTCACCTAGAACAAACAGGGGTCAAATATAATGAACGCATCATTCTCAAAACTGCTCCCAGTAAAATTCTTGGATTTTGTTTAAAAGCTAATTGTGCTCAATTTCAAATGAGCACCACATGGTTTGCATTGCCTGCTGACTGGCATTCTTTCATTTATCAGTCATGTTTGAAATTCGAGGTTGCTGTATATTTCAGAGTCTCAAATCAAACGAAGGCATCAATCACAGATATAATATTAATATTAAATACAGAATAATGGAACAAATACTGAGTAAAGTTTGTTTAATTTCATCTTCCAAGAAAAGAAGGATGTTCCTAATGATTGAGCAGAACGCATTGCACCCGGAGACATTTTGAAATTCAAAACAAACTGAGGCACCAGGGTGAAATCAACAGTTGTCTTCCTGTAACAAGTGACATGGACTCTCAGTCCAACCATTGGAAACCTCTAAACATTCTGGTAGCTCAGCGCTGCCCGGTTAGTGACACAAATATTTATTCTCTGTAAGATTCCGGTCCAGGAACAAAATTATTTCAAAACAAATCAAGTAAATGAACAATTGAAGCATGTGATCTTGGCAGGGCCCTGTTAAACTCCTTATCAAACATTTCCCTCTGTAATATCGCACCCTCGATTGAACGGCTGCAGAGCAAAAGTAATATGATTGTGAAAATAATGAGGTTGAAAAAAATAACAATTTCGCAAATTCGATCTGAGATCAATTGCATAATTACATCATGTTCATATGATAAAGTATACTAGGAACCCAAGTCCAAATCATCATGTGAAGCTTGTGAATTAAGGCAAACTAGGCATGGATTCTGCAGAAACGACATTTTCAAAAGGATATTGAGCAATTTAATGAAAGGGAGGAAAAAACAGGTTTATTAAAAGAGAAGCAAATTGTGATTCATTAGTTTGCTCGTTTAAAAAGGGGTTTGAGATAGGATGATGGAAGGGCCTCTTTTGCCATTGTTTGGATACATGATGCGAGGCCATTTTATGATTACATTGCTACATCAGTCTTGCTGCAGCACTGCTGAGAACAGCAGCTGAATTCCATTTCTCTGCAACAGAGATCCAGTTTGCAGCTGCGTTACAGCACAGTTTAGCATTCCAGACAGGCTCAGTAAAACCGTGGCAGTTTCTGTAGTGGTTATCTGGCTATCACGTTCACCTAACATGCGAAAAGTTCCTGGTTCAAAACCTGGTGAAACATTATGAAAACTTACTCATTGAATAGTGAGGGTAATTTGCATAGTTGAAGCTTATGTAGCAGGCATATTGCATTTGCTCTCACCGAGGCCTTAAAATGAATGCCGCACAATCAGCACGTGCGGAGATATCATGACACACTTGAGTGGAAAAAGATGCTCGTATTTCACAGTGCTCACGTATTAGCAGTTCGTTCAACCAACAACAGAAAATAATGAGTCTTTCAATGCAGCTTAACACAGTTACTCACCATGTCAAAGGCGTCTCATTGTAATGTGTAAGACGGACAAAGAGGGGTCAGATCTAATTAACACATCATTCTCAAGCCTGTTCCCTGGAAAAGTCTTCGATTTTGTTGTTGAAAATGCTGACTGTTGTGCTACATCTCAAATCAGACCCATATCAAATGCATTACCTGGAGACTTACATTCTTTGTTTGCCAATCAAGTTTGCAATTCGATGTTGTATATTTCAGAGAGTCTCAAGCCAACCGAGGGCATCAATATCAAATATATTAATACTGAATGTTGAATAACATAACAAATTGCTGAGAAAAGTTTATTGAATTTCATCTTCTGAGGAGGAGAAGGCTGTTCCTAACAGTTGAGCAGAAAGCATTGCTGTCTGAGACATTTGCTGGACCGAGCCTTCTGCATTATAAAATTCAAAAAAAAACTGAGGCACCAAGTGGAAACCAAGAGTTGCCTTCCCGTAACAAGTGACATGTCCTCTCAGTCTAACCATTGGAATCCTCCAAACATTCTGGTAGATCAACACTACCCTGTTTCCTGAAGAAATATATATTCTGTAAAATTACATTCCTAGAACAAAATTATATTAAACCAACCGAACGAAACGATCTATTTCAGCATGTGATCCTGGCAGGGCTCTGTCTGACTGTACCAATCATTTTCCTCTGTGATATAACACCCTCGAGTAACGAGTTGTGGAGCAAATGTAATTGGATTGTGTAAATAACTCATAAATAATGAGATGCTTGATCAGAAAAATTAGCACTTTCATCAATTCGACGTGAAATCAAGAGATAAGTAAATAATGTTCATATGCATAGCTATGTAAGGAACACAAGTCTAAATCTTCATGGCATTGGGTGAGGGGAACAGTGTTAATTAAGGCAAATGAGGCGTGGAATCCACAGAAACCCCCTTTTCAATAGGGAATTATGCAATTAATTGATATGCAGAAAAGTAACACGTTCACTAACAGAGAGCGTTAGAGCGCAGTTTAACATTCCAGGCAGGCTCACTGCAGCCACAGCAGCTTCTGTGGTGTAGTGGTTATCACGCTAGCCTAACACGCGAAAAGTCCCGGTCCAAAACCAGGCAGGAACATGATTGAAACTTACTCATTCAATCGTGAGGGTGAATTGCATCGTTGAAGCTTAGCTGAATCTCCGATGTTGCAGTCTTATTGCATTTACTCTCACCGAGGACGTGCTGAGTTTTCATGACACACTTCAGTTGAAATAGATGTTCGTATTTCACTGCGCTCACATATTAGCAGCTCGTTCAGTCAACAACAGAGATTAATCTGTCACAGATCAACACAGTTACTCACCATGTCAAAGATAATGTGTGCTCGTAACGGCAGACAAAGGGGGATCAGATCTAATTAACGCATCATTCTCAATCTATTCCCTGTGAAGCTCTTTGATTCTGTTGAAATGCTGACTGTTGTGCCAAATCTCAAATCAGACCCACATCAAGTGCATTACCTGCTGTCTGGCATTCTTTTGTTGACCAGTCACGTTTGCAATTCGATGTTGTTGTATTTTCTAGAGAGTCTCAAGTCAACCGAGGACATCAATATCAAATTAAAAAATATTAATACTGAATGTTGAATAATGGGAAAAAATGCTGCTGAGGAAAGTTTGCTGAATTTCGTCTTCTGAGGAGGAGAAGGGTGTTTCTAATGATTGAGCAGAAATCATTGCTGCCTGAGACATTTGCTGGACCAAGCCTTCTGCATTATGAAACTCAAAACAAACAGAGGCACCAGGTGGAAACCAACAGTTGTCTTTCTGTAACGAGAGTCATGACCTCTCAGCCTAACCATTGGAATCCTCCAAACATTCTGGTAGATCAACACTGCCCTGTTCCCTAAACAAATATGTATTCTGCAAGATTTCATTCCCAGGGCAAAATAATTTCAAACCAAACGAACAGAACGAACTATTTCAGCATGTGATCTTGGCAGGGCTCTGTCTAACTGTATGAATGATTGGTTAACGAGTTGTGGAGCAAATGTAATTAGATTGTGTAAATAACTCAGACATAATGAGGTGTTTGATCAGAAAAATGAGCACTTTCGTCAATTCGACATGAAATCAAGAGAAAAAGTAAATAATGTTCATATGCATAGCTATGTAAGCAACACATGTCTAAATCTTCATGGCATTGGCTGAGGGGAAACTGTTGTGTAAGGCAAATTGGGCATGGAATCTGCAGAAACTCCTTCCAAAGGGAATTGTGCAATTCATTGAAATGCAGAAAAATAACAGGTTTACTAAAAGAGAGAAGGAAACTGCGATTAATTCGTTCACACTTTTAAAAAGCTGCAGGGACAGGACGATGGAAGGGCCATTTTATGGATACATGGTGCTATGCCATTTTATGATGACATTGTAATATGAGTCTGTCTGCAGCATTCCAAATTAAAGCAGCGGAGTTCCATTTTACAAGGTATACAAGTTTACAAGGAGATAGAAAAGGCGTGTAAGAAAGACAAGGTTACAGTGATCATGGGGGATTTCAATATGCAGGTAGACTGGGAAAATCAGGTTGGTAGTGGATCCCAAGAAAAGGAATTTGTGGAATGTCTACGAGATGGCTTTTTGGAGCAGTTTGTGGTGGAGCCCACTAGGGAACAGGAAATTCTAGATTTAGTGATGTGTAATGAGGCAGGTTTGATAAGGGAGCTTAAGGTGAAGGAACCCTTAGGAGGAAGTGACCATAATATAAAATTTACCCTGCAATTTGAGAGGAAAAAGCTCGAATCAGATGTAACGGTATTACAGTTGAATAAAGGCAACTACAGAGGCATGAGGGAGGAGCTGGCCAGAATTGACTGGGAGATGAGCCTAGCAGGAAAGACAGTAGAACAGCAATGGCAGGAGTTTCTGGGAGTAATTTGGGAGACACAGCAAAAATTCATCCCGAGGAAGAAGAAGCATACTAAAGGGGGGACGAGGCTACCATGGATGACAAGGGAAGTTAGAGACAGCAAAAAAGCTAAATAGAAAGCATACAATGCGGCGAAGAGCAGTGGGAAGCCAGGGGATTGGGAAGCCTACAAAGACCAACAGAGGACAACTAAAATAGAAATAAGGAGGGAGAAGATTAAATATGAGGGTAAACTAGCCAGTAATATAAAAGAAGATTGCAAGAGTTTTTTTAGATATATAAAGGGTAAGAGAGAGGCAAAAGTGGACATTGGACCGCTGGAAAATGACACTGGAGAAGTAGTAGTGGGGAACAAAGAAATGGCAGAGGAACTGAATAGGTACTTTGCGTCAGTCTTCACGGTGGAAGACATGAGTAACATCCCCAAAGTTCAAGAGAGTCGGGGGGCAGAGGTGAGTATGGTGGCCATTACCAAGGAGAAGGTGCTAGGAAAACTGAAAGGTCTGAAGGTGGATAAATCACCTGGACCAGATGGATTACGCCCCAGAGTTATGAAGGAGATAGCTGAAGTGGAGGCATTAGTGGTGATCTTTCAGGAATCACTGGAGTCAGGGAGGGTCGCAGAGGACTGGAAAATCGCTAATGTAAACCCCCTGTTTAAGAAGGGAGTGAGGGAAAAGACAGGAAATTACAGGCAGATTAGCCTGACCTCGGTGGTTGGTAAGATTTTAGAGTCCATTATTAAGGATAGATTTCAGAATATTTGGAAGTGCATGGTAAAATAGGGCAAAGTCAGCATGGTTTCATCAAGGAGAGGTCATGCCTGACAAATCTGTTAGAATGCTTTGAGGAGGTAATGAGCAGGTTAGACAAAGGAGAGCCAATGGATGTTATCTACTTGGACTTCCAGAAGGCCTTTGACAAAGTGCCGCACAGGAGGCTGCTCAGAAAGATAAGAACTCATGGTGTTAGAGGCAAGGTACTAGCATGGATAGAAGATTGGCTATCTGGCAGGAGGCAGAGAGTGGGGATAAGGGGGCCCTTCTCAGGATGGCGGCCGGTCACTAGTGGAGTTCCGCAAGGGTCAGTGTTGGAACCACAACTTTTCACTTTATAAATTAATGATCTAGACGAAGGAACTGAGGGCATTCTAGCTAAGTTTGCAGATGATACAAAGATAGGTGGAGGGACAGGTAGTATTGAGGAGGCAGGGAGGCTGCAGAAGGATTTGGACAGCTTAGGAGAATGGGCAAAGAAGTGGCAGATGGAATACAACGTGGGAAAGTGAGGTCATGCACTTTGGTAGGAAGAATAGAGGCATGGACTATTTTCTAAATGGGGAGAGAACTCAGAAATCTGGAGTGCAAAGGGACTTGGGAGTCCTAATCCAGGATTCTCTTAAGGTTAACTTGCAGGTTGAGTTGGTAGTTAGGAAGGCAAATGCAATGTTGGCATTTATTTCGATAGGACTAGAATATAAAAGTGGGGATGTGCTGCTGAGGCTTTATAAGGCTCTGGTCAGACCACATTTAGAATATTGTGAGCAATATTGGGCCCCGTATCTCAGGAAGGATGTTCTGGCCCTGGAGAGGGTCCAGAGGAGGTTCATGAGAACGATCCCAGGAATGAAAGGCTTAACATATGTGGAACGTTTGAGGACTCTGGGTCTACACTCGATGGAGTTTAGAAGGATGAGGGGGGATCTGATTGAAATGTACAGAATACTGAAAGGCCTGGATAGAGTGTACATGGGGAAGATGTTTCCATTAGTAGGAGAGACTAGGACCCGAGGGCACAGCCTCAGAGTAAAGGGAAGACCTTTTAGAACAGAGATGAGGAGAAACTTCTTTAGCCAGAGAGTGGTGAATCTATGGAATTCATTGCCACAGAAGGCTTTGGAGGCCAGGTCATTGAGTGTATTTAAGATGGAGATAGATAGGTTCTTGATTGGTAAGGGGATCAAAGGTTACAGGGAGAAGGCGGGAGAATGGGGTTGAAAAACTTATCAGCCATGATTGAATGGCGGAGCAGACTCGATGGGCCGAATGGTCTAATTTCTGCTCCATTGTCTTCGCCTCAGTTTCCACGACTCCTTTGGTTGTTTTTCCTAATACTCTATTCTGAAGCCCGATTATTTAAAGGAGTGATTCTGTACCAGCTCCGTCATTTCCTCTGGTTCAATTACAGCATCGCTTGCACCTGTCTTTATGAGCGCACTTTAGTATGAGACATCTTGCTGAGTAACGATGTAAATCTGCATCGAAAACCCACTAAATTCTGTTGCTGCTCGGACGAACTGCTAAAATGCGTGCCGAGTCAAAAAATGAACATCTGTTTCTACACAATGTGTGATGAAATTTCATCGCTTCTGATTTTGCTACATTCATTTTAAGGCCGAGGTAGAGCAAAAGTAACATGCCTGTAGCATGCGAAATTCAGTTAACATTCAACAACAAACCTGAATGATGTAAATTTACCTGTCTCAAAATTAGCAAACTTGGATTAGGTTTCTGCCCTGTTTCGAAATGGGGACCTCTCCTGTGTGAGTTGAACATGATAACCACTGCACTGCATAAACATTAGACAACCACTACGGCAGTGAGCCTATCTGGAATGTTAAACTGTGCTATCACGCAGCAGCTCTCTGGCTCTTTGGATGGGAGAAATGGAATTCAGATGCTAAAATATGGAATGCTGCAGACAGACTCATATAACAATGTCATCATATAATGGCATAACACCATGTATCCATTCCATGGCCCTTGCACCGTCTTGTCTCTGTCAGCTTTTTAAAAGTGCAAACGAATTAATCACAGTTTCCTTCTCTCTTTTAGTAAACCTGTTATTTTTCTGCATTTCAATGAATTGCACAATTCCCTTTGGAAGAAGGAGTTTCTGCAGATTCCACGCCCAGTTTGCGTTGAATAACACTGTTTTCCCTCAGCCAATGCCATGAAGATTTAGACTTGTGTTCCTTACATAGCTATGCATATGAACTTTATTTACTTTTTCTCTTGATTTCATGTCGAATTGACAAAAGTGCTCATTTTTCTGATCAAACATCTCATTATTTCTGAGTTATTTACACAATTACATTTGCTCCACAATCCGTTAATCGATGGAAATCACTGATACAGATCCGTTCGTTTGGTTTGAAATAATTTTGTCCTGGGAATGAAATCTTGCAGAATACATATTTGTTTAGGAAAAAGGGCAGTGTTGATCTACCAGAATGTTTGGAGGATTCCAATGGTTAGGCCGAGAGGTCATGTCACTTGTTACAGGAAGACAACTGTTGGTTTCCACCTGGTGCCTCAGTTTGTTTTGAGTTTCATAATGCAGAAGGCTCGGTCCAGTAAATGTCTCAGGCAGCAAAGATTTCTGCTCAATCATTAGGAACACCCTTCTCCTCCTCAGCAGGCAAAATTTAACAAACTTTACTCAGCAGCAATTTTTTCCGTTATTCAACATTCAGCATTATTATTTTCAAATTTGATATTGACGCCCTCGGTTGACTTGAGACTATCTAGAATATACAACAACATCGAATTGCAAACTTGATTGGCAAACAAAAGAATGCCAAACACCAGGTAATGCACTTGATATGGGCCTGATTTGAGATTTAGCACAACAGTCAGCATTTCAACAAAATCAAAGAGTTTCACAGGGAATAAATTTGAGAATGATGCGTCCATTATATTTGATCCCTCTTTGTCTGCCGTTATGAGCACACATTATTTTTGAGTTCTGATGAATAGTCATCCGGACTCGAAACGTTTACTGCATTCCTCTCCGCAGGTGCTGTCAGACCTGTTGAGTTTTTCCAGCTACTTTTGTTTTTGTTATCTTTGACATTGTGAGTAACTGTGTTAATCTGTGTCGAAAGACAGATTAATTTCTGTTGTTGACTGAACAAGCTGCTAATATGTGAGCACAGTGAAATACGAACATTTATTTCCACTCAGGTGTGTCGTTTTGCTGCAATCATTTTATGACCTTGGTAAGAGCAAATGCAATATGCCTGCAACAGGAGATTCAGGTAAGTTTCAATGATGCAAATTATCTTCACTATTTAATGAGTGAGTTTTAATAATGTTTCTGCCTGGTTTCAATCTGGGGACCTTTCGCATGTTAGGTGAACGTGATAACCACTACACTACAGAAACAGCCGTGGCTGCAGTAAGCCTGTCTGGAATGCTAAACTGTGCTGTAACGCAGCAGCACACTGGGTCTCCGTTGCAGAGAAATGGAATACAGCTGCTATTCTCTGGAACGCTGCAGCGAGACTGATGTAACAATGTAATCATAAAATGGCCTAGCAGCATGAATTCATGCAAAGGTGTAAAAGGCCCATGCATCATCCGATCCGAGGCACACTAAACGAGCACACTAATTAATCACAATTTGCTTCTCTCTCTTAATGAACCAGTTTTTTCCTCTCTTTCATTAAATGGCTGAATTCCCTTTTGAAAGAGTCGTTTCTGCAGAATCTATGCCTAGTTTGCCTTAATTCACAAGGTTCATATGACGATTTGGACTTGGGTTCCTCATATACTTCGCCAGATGAACATGATGTAATTATGCAATTGATCTCACATCGAATTTGCGAAAGTGTTATTTTTTCAACCTTACTATTTTTACAATCTCATTACTTTTGCTCCACAGCCCTTCAATCGAGGGTGCGATATTACAGAGGAAAATGTTTGTTCCGGAGTTTAACAGGGTCCTGCCAAGATTGCGTGCTTCAATCGTTTGTTTACTTCATTTGGTTTGAAATAATTTTGTTCCTGGACTGGAATCTTACAGAGGATAAATATTTGTGTAATTGAGCTACCAGAATGTTTGGAGGTTTCCAATGGTTGGACTGACCAGGAAAGCTGACAAGTGAGCCTTCAAAATCACTGATGATCATCTCTTTACTAGTTACTGCCCTTCCATTCACTGGCACTGCAGACAGGTTTCTCACACAAAATGGTTTGTTTGATTAACCTTTGGTCACCGGCCATCGAGCCCAGGCCGTGATTGTGAAAGCATTGACTCCGAACTACCCGGGCCCACCATCACCAGCTCCGTGCTGCCCCGTCCATCATTCTTGTGTCACTTAATCCATCCTGCCTCGCTATTTATCACAGACCTTCCCTTTTGTTCTTTTTACGGAATGACTCCTGACTTTTCAATCAGAAAATGCTGAAAATAGCAGACGGAGAGAGAAAAAGAATTAATTTTTTTTTTCTTATTCATTCATGGGATGTGGGCGCTGCTGGCTAAGCCAGCATTTATTGCCCATCCTTAAATTGCCCATTTTTTCATGGGGCAGTTAAGAGTCAGCCACATGTAGGCTAGTCCAGGTAAGGACAGCAGATTCCCTTCTCGAAAGGACATTAGCGAACCAGATGGGGTTTTACAGACTTTTCATTCCAGATTTTTATTGAATTCAAATTTCACCATCTGCCGTGGTGGGGCCACCAGAGCATTACCCTGGGTCCCTGGAATACCAGTCCAGTGCAAATACCACTGTGCTACATCAAAACTGGTAACTGTTAGAGATGTAACAGGTTTGAAACAGATACAGAGGAGAGAAGGAAGAAACAAAAGGGAAGGTCTGTGATAAGTTGGTAGGAGCAGGAGAGATGGACGGGGCAGCGGACTGGTATTGACACTGGACTAGTATTCCAAAGGCCCAGGGTAATGTTTGAATCCCACCATGGCAGGCGGTGAAATTTGAATTAAAAGTCTAAATGATGAAACCATCAATTGTCCTTAAAAACCCAATCCGATTCACGAATGTCCTTTCAGAAACCTGCTGTCCTTACCTGGTCTGCCTGACATGTGACTCTGGACACACAGCAATGTGGTTGACTCTGAAATGGCTGAGCAAGCCACTCGGTCCTCAGCAGCAATTAGGGATAGCCAATAAAATGCTGGCCCAGCCAGCACCGCCTACATCCCATGAATAAATAAAAAAAGCACAAGGGACGATGGTGCCATTCTATATCAAACAGCTCTCTCTGCTCTCACTTCTGTCCCACACTGAAAACTCTCAATCCTTCCCCTCTGTTACCTGGAACAAATATTTCATTGAACAAACCCACACAAGTCTCACAGGAAAAGAAATCTTCACTGTGACTTGGATAATTTCAGTTGCAGTTCCCTAATTTCCCTCCTGTAAACTAATGAATTAGACCATTTTCATCTGGATCCCATCGGATGTGGACCCGATGCTATCAGTCCTCCAGGAAGTGACTATTCTAATTCTATGACTCTGAGCAGTTCTGTTGGTACAGGGGCTTGAGTGCAACTTGCCACTTTTAAAGCGTAAGAAATAGGAACAGGACTAGGCCATTTGGCCCCTTGAGCCTGCTCTGCCATTCAATAAGATCATGGCTGATCATCTTGTGTTTTGATTTCCACATTCCTATCTAACCCTGATAACCTTTGATTGCCTTGCCTAACACAAATCTATCTACCTCTGCCTTAAAAATACTTAATCGTCATTCATTGGATATCAGACCCACACCTACAAACTGCTGTCCCGCACTTCCAATGAAGCAAAGGCCAGTTTGCACTCCGAGCCCAATAACTGTGATGTTACCTGATGGAGACAGACTCCATTCCAATGCAGTGACACTACCGGAGGAATGGAAAGCTGGGGTTAACTCCTGAAAACAGCAGCAATGTTTAAAGTTAACAATATCCGAGTGGAGCTTGAACACAGGATCCTGAGATTAAGAAGCTGATGCCCCACCGGCTGAAGCAGCCGGGCATGCATGAATCAGGCTTCATATCTCAAAATACAGGGAGACAAATGTTGGTTTCCACCCAGCGTCTGAGTTTGTTCTGAATTTCAAAGTGTATAAGGTAATTGACCTACAAAAGCCCCAGAGGTGCAATGCATTCCTGTCAATCATCAATAACATCATTCTCATCTTCCACTTCACTGCTGCACCTCTTTCCAAACATCGCAATCCATTTTCAAGGCTTGTTTCAGGATTTAATATATATTGATATTTTAATGTTGGTGTGTAAAAATGTCAACCTGCTTCAATAAACCCATTAATTTCTGTTGCAGGCTGTAAGAAATGCTAATGTATCTGCTGTGTGACAGTCAACACTTTCATCACTTTATGTGCTCTTAGTGCCATGCATTTATGTCGCTTCTCATTTTGTGGACTGTATTTTAAGAGTTTGGTTAAAAAGGTTCTCAGGACATGAATAATCTGATGCAGCTGTTACCAAATGTAAAAGGATTTTAGCCTCTTTCACAAAAGTGAAAATGTTCATGCAGAATAAGTTTCCACAAGTTGTATCAGCTGAGGTTCTCAATTGAAGCTCAAGAAATGTTTCATTCACTCAGGTTTTCTATGAACACTGCTCAGAGGTTGATTGACTGGAATATAACCTCCTTGTGTTTTCCTGAGTCTGTGCTCAGTGTATTCGGAGGTTTGGACTGGGTTGCAGTATCTTGCATCCCAGGGATGGGCAGTAACCCGTTGATTGAAGCTGCTATCGCTGCTTTCGGTTGGCAGCGGGCGAAATCCTGCTTCTTGTCCCTGTCTCACTCACTGTGGAGCAGGGAAGACAGAATCATTGATGGGTTTGTTGCCCCGTCTGAAATGTAGCTTTGACCAATTGTTAGTGATGGAGGTCATGCTGCAGGAGCCTTTAATAATCTTACACAAATCAACATCAACCAGCCAGAATGTGCAAGTTTGAGGGAGGTTCTGAACCATCAGGACTGGAAATGGAAGCAAGTGGAAGATTCTGTCTAGTTTCAGTGTGTACAGACTGTAGCGGGGAAGAGCTAATATCACATGGCTGTTTTAATATTCAGTTAATATTTAACAATAAAGGTGAATTATTGCTCACACTTAAATTCGTTTTGATAATGTTTCTGCCTGGTTTCAAACTGGGGACCCAGGAACTCTAGTTCCTATTTATTATGATTGATAATCACTGTCTATCGATAAACCTGGAGCAGACCGATATACTCTGCATTTTAACTGAATATATGAGATGTGCGCACCGCTATGAGCTGGGTTGTGGACTGTAATGTCTTCACTCTTCTCTGGTGATCTTCTCCAGAAAGGCTGGTGTGGATAGAATCACTTGGTCTGCAAGATATGGTCACGGTGAGGATGATAATGGAACAATTTTCTGCCAAAGTTCAGTGACACCCGATCACTTACCAAGTGATTATGTAAAAATCTAATTCAAATAATCACAGCCACTGCTGGTGAGGGAGGGAAGTAGCAGAGGCAGCTGATTGGATTGTCTCAAACTTAGTGACAAAGAAGCTCCATGAGCTCCTCACACTTGTTGTTGGAGGTGAGGGTGGAGGAGACAGGGGAGGGAGAGCACTTCAAAAGGAACTAACTTAGGTTTGAGATATTAAAAAGACTCAATACACTGTATATTTAACATAAAGCTGATCTATTTGACCTTTATCTACAATATCAGCCCAAATAACTGGGCTAGAGTTTCCAATTGTTGTCGTTACTTGTGAATTTGCTGGTGTCTCTGCAGTGTAGATAAAACAGCAAACCCCTTCCCACATTCAGAGCATGTAAATGGTCTCTCCCCAGTGTGAACTCGCTGGTGTGTCAGCAGGTTGGATGACTGGGTAAAACCCTTCCCACATTCAGAGCATGTAAATGGTCTCTCCCCAGTATGAGCTCGCTGGTGTCTCTGCAGGTTGGATGACTGAGTGAATCCCTTCCCACACACACAGCAGGTGAACGGCCTGTCCCCAGTGTGGCTGTTCTTGTGTACAGTGAGTTGAGACAACCACCTGAACCCAGTCCCGCAGAGAGAGCATCTGAATGGTCTCTCGTCAGTATGAACACGTCGATGGCGCATCAGTTCCGTCGAACCTCTATAGTACTTCCCGCAGTCCGGACATTTAAAAGGTCTCTCATCACTGTGAACTCGCTGGTGTGTCCGCAGGTTGGATGACTGAAGGAATCCCTTCCCACACTTAGAGCAGGTGAATGGCCTCTCCCCAGTGTGAACCCGCTGATGTATCAGCAGATAGGATGAACTAGTGAATCCCTTCCCACACTCGGAGCAGGTGAACGGTTTCTCCCCAGTGTGAGTGCGGCAATGATGTTCCAGGTGAGACGAGGATTTGAATCCCTTTCCACGTTGCCATGGTTTTATCCCGTTGTGACGGCATTTATGTTCTGACAGTCCAGAAGATTGGTTGAAGCCTTGTCCACACACAGAACACGTGTACAGTTTCTCTCCACTGTGAACGGTGCTTTTTCCTTCCATGTTCAAAATTCAGTGATATTTAGGTTACGATAAATTGGGTCACTCTGTCAGATTCTGATGTGATGTTTGGTTTGAGTTGCCCGACTGCAAATCCTCCCCTTCTACTACCCTGTGAAATTGATTTAAAACAGAAAAAAGTGAGTGAGAGAGAACCTACAAAAATACAAAGGCAGGTTGTGAAACTGAGCTGAATGAATCTGGTAATTTATGGGCTGGCACCAGGGAAAAGTGACCATGAAAACTGCTGGATTGTCATAAAAACCCAACTGGTTCACTAATGTCCTTCAGGGAAGGGAACCTGCTACATGGTCTATGCCCACTCAAGACTCTGTCCACAAATTTCAAAATTGTGCCTGAACACTAAGGTCTGGATCATTTATATGTATCAGGAACAGCATGGGTCCGAAAACTGACTCCTGGGGAACTCCACTCTTAACCTTCCTCCAGTCTGAAAAACATCCATTAACCACGACTCTCTGTTTCCAGTCAGCCAATATTGTACCCATGTTGCTTCTGTCCCTTTTATTCCATGAGATATAATCTTTGCTCACAAGTCTGTTGCGTGGCACTTTATCTAATGACATTTGGAAGTCCATGCACACCACAGTAACAGCATTAGGAAGAACAAAGAAAAGTACAGCACAGGAACAGGCCCTTCGGCCCTCCAAGCCTGCGCCAATCATATTGCCCGTCAACTAAAATATTTTGCACTTCCGGGGTCCGTATCCCTCTATTCCCATCCTATTCATGTATTTGTCAAGCTGCCTCTTAAACACCACTGCTTCCACCACCTCCTCTGGCAGCGAATTCCAGACACTCACTACCCTCTGCGTAAAAAACTTGCCCCGCACATCTCCTCTATAGTTTTATCCTCTCACCTTAAATTTATGTCCCCTCGTAATTGACTCTTCCACCCTGGGAGAAAGCTTCTGACTATCTACTCTGTCCATGCCACTCATAATTTTGTAAACTTCTATCAAGTCGCCCCTCAATCTCCTTCGCTCTATTGAGAACAATCCGAGTTTCTCCAACCTCTCCTCATAGCTAATAACCTCCAGACCAGGCAGCATCCTGGTAAACCTCCTCTGCACCCTCTCCAATGCCTCCATATCCTTCTGGTAATGTGGCGACCAGAATTGCACGCAATATTCCAAGTGTGGCCTAACCAAGGTTCTATACAGCTGCAGCATGACCTCCCAGCTTTTATACTCAATAACCCTGCCAATGAAGCCAAGCATGCCATATGCCTTCCTGACTACCTTATCCACCTGCGTTGCCACTTTCAGTGACCTGTGGACCTGTACACCCAGATCCCTCTGCCCGTCAATGCACTTAAGGGTTCTCCCATTTACTGTATAATTCCTGCCTGTATTAGACCTTCCAAAATGCATTATCTCACATTTGTCTGGATTAAACTCCATCTGCCATTTCTCTGCCCAAGTCTCCAACCGATCTATATCCCATTGTATCCTTTGACAATCCTCTTCACTATCTGCAACTCCTCCAACCTTAGTGTCGTCTGCAAACTTACTAATTAGCCCAGTTACATTTTCCTCCAAATCATTTATCGAGACATTACCCTGAACAACGCTCTCTGTTACCTCATCAAAAAGCTTAAGCAACTTAGTTAAACACAATTTTCCCTTAACAAATCCATGCTGGCTTTCCTTAATTAACCCACATTTGCTCAAGTGACTATTAAATATGTCCTGAATGACCATTTCTGGAAGCTTCCCCAGCACCGAGATTAAACTGACTGGTCTGTAGTTGTTGGGCTTATCTTTGCACCTTTTTTTGAACAAAGGTGTAACATTTGCAGTTTTCCAGTCCCTGTGTCAGCAACTCTGAATCTCAGGAAGGCTGGAAAATTATGGCCAGCACTTCCACAATTTCCACTCTCATTTCCCCTCAGTATTCCTGGATGCATCTCATCCAGTCCCGGGGTTTTGTCAACTTTGTCAGACAGACTATCCAATATCTCCTCCTTATCAGTTTTAAACCCCACAAGGGTCTGAACTATCTCCGCTTTCACAATCACCTGTGCAGCATATTTTCCCTTGGTAAAGTCCCTTGGCAAAATATTCATTTAATACCTCAACCATGACCCCTATCTCCATGACTAAATCACCTCTTTGGTTCTT
Source organism: Cetorhinus maximus (assembly GCF_964194155.1). Lineage (NCBI taxonomy): Eukaryota > Metazoa > Chordata > Chondrichthyes > Lamniformes > Cetorhinidae > Cetorhinus > Cetorhinus maximus. The sequence goes on from NC_135901.1 coordinate 19,395,863, forward strand.
AATTGCCTCCACTCCTCCTTTTACCACTCTTTTACTATTTACATGCCCATGGAAGACTTCTTGATTTATTTCCATGTTTGCTTTCAGTCTCTTTTCATGCTCTCTTTGCTTTTCTTATTTGGTTTTCCAAATCCCTCTGAACCTTCTCTATTCAGCCTGGTTCTTGGTGTTATTATCCAGCTAACATGTGTCATAAGCACACTTTTTCTCCTTTATCTCAATTCTATCTCATTTCTCATCGAGGGGGCTGTGGATTTGTTTACCCTACCTTTCCCCTTCATGGGAATATATCTTTACTGTGTCAGAACTCTCTTCTTTGAAGGCAGTGTATTGTTCAGTTATAGTTTCACCTGCCAACTTTTGATTCATAAGACCATAAGATGTAGGAGCAGAAGTAGGCCATTCGGCCCATCAAATCTGCTCCGCCATTCAATGAGGTCATGGCTGATCTGGTAATCCCCAACTCCACTTTCCAGCATAGCCCTTGATTCCTTTACAGGTTAAAAATCTGTCTATCTCAGCCTTGAATATACTTAACGACCCAACCTCTACAGCCCTCTGCGGTAAAGAATTCCAGATTCACTACCCACTGAGAGAAGAAATTCTTCATTGTCTCTGTCTTAAATGGGCGACCCTTTACTCTGAGATTATGCCCCTTGTTCCTAGACTCTCCCATTCAGCATCTACCCTGTCAAGATCCCTAAGAATCTTATATGTTTCAATAAGGTCGCCTCTCACACTTCTAAACTCCAATGAGTACAGGCCCAGCCTACTCAACCTCTCCTCATAAAAAAATCCCTCCATACCCGGGATCAACCTCGAGAGCCTTCTCTGGACTGCCTCCAATGCCAGCATATCTTTGCTGAGAGAAGGGGGCCAAAACTGTTCACAGTATTCTAGGTGTGGTCCAACTAGTGCCTTATAGAGTTTGAGCAAGACTTCTCGATTTTTAAACTCCATTCCCTTTGAAATTCCAACTTACCTGGGTCAGATCCATTCTTACCCCATTGAAGTTGGCTTTCTTCCATTTAATTATTCTTACCCTTACTTGAAATCTTTGCACACAGGTAGAACAGATAAGTTGTTTACCTTCCACATTAAAAGTTTGATGTTATTCAGGTCCTGACGAATCAAATGACTCTGTCAGATCTTGATGTGATGTTTGGTTTGAGTTTCCCGTCCGTCAATCCTCTGCCTCTAATACCCTGAAAAAGAAATTTCCAAAATCCATGACTGTCAGTCCAGGATAGACATTGAGAGGAAAAATACATTTCTCTTGGTTTGCGTTTGGTGTGTGTAAATCCTCCCCTTTTAACCCCCTGTAAAAAGAGTTTTCAAAATCCATCCCTGTCAGTCCAGGATAGACATTCACAATATTCTCTCCTCCTGCTGACAGGGAAAGGGATGAACGCGCATGTGGGGAGCATTTTAGTGATAGCGACCACAACATGGTACAATTTAAGCTTGTTTTGGACAAAGAAATAGACAATTTGCAAAATAAATGTTTTGGATTGGGGGAGAGCAGATTTTAGTAAAATAAGGCAGGATCTGGCAAAGGTAGACTAGGAACAGCTACTTGTGGGGAAATCTACAGAAGAGTAGTGGGGGGCATTCGAAAAGGAAATGGGAAGGGTACAGGCTCAACATGTTCCCTCTAGGGTGATAGGAAGGAGTAACAAGCCCAGAGAACCATGGATGACCAGAGATATTCAGGATACGATGAGAAGGAAAAGAGAAGCTTTTAGCAGGTACAAGGGGAGCAAACCAGCGGAGGCATTAGTGGAATTCAGAAAGTGCAGGGTGGAGCTTAATCACAGAATCACAAAGTGCAGAAGAGGCCCTTCGGCCCATCGAGTCAGTGCCAACATGTGAGAAACACCTGACCTACCTAATTCCATTTACCAGCACTTGTCCCAAGGCCTTGAATGTTATGAAGTGCCAAGTGCTCATCCGGGTACTTTTTAAAGGATGTGAGGCAACTCGCCTCCACCACCCTCCCAGGCAGTGCATTCCAGACTGTCACTCTGGCTCCACCCATAGATTTCCCCCTTGGTCCCTAATGGGCCCGACCCTTTTCCTGGTTATCCTCTCCCTATTGATATACTTATGGAATATCTTGGGATTTTTCCTGCCTTTCCAGCCAGAGCTTTCTCATACCTCCTGTTTGCTCTCCTAATTGCTTTGAGAGTGTCTTGGGCTATAGGAAGATATAGACGGGATGGTCAAATGGGCAGATAAGTGGCAGATGGAATTTAACCCTGAGAAATGTGAGGTAATACACTTTGGAAGGAGTAATTTGACAAGGAAGTATTCAATGAACGGCATGATACTAGGAAGTCCTGAGGAACAAAGGGGCCTTGGCATGTGTGTCCATAGATCTCTGAAGGCGGAGGGGCATGTTAGTGGGGTGGTGAAAAAGGCAGATGGGGCATTTGCCTTTTTCAGTTGAGGCATAGATTACAAAAGTAGGGAGGTCATGTTGGTGTAGAACCTTAGTGAGGCCACAGCTGGAGTACTGTGTGCAGTTCTGGTAGCCACATTATAGGAAAGATGTGATTACACTGGAGGGGATGCAGAGGAGATTCACCAGGATGTTGCCTGGGATGAAACATTTAAGTTATGAAGAGAGGTTGGATAGACTTGGGTTGTTTTCGTTGGAGCAGAGAAGACTGAGGGGCGACCTGATCGGGGTGTACAAGATTATGAGGGGCATGGACAGGGTGGATAGGGAGCTGCTGTTCCCCTTAGCTGAAGGATCAGTCACGAGGGGACACAAGTTCAAGGTGAGGGGCAGGAGGTTTAGGGGGGATGTGAGGAAAAACGTTTTTACCCAGAGGGTGGTGACGGTCTGGAATGCACTGCCTAGGAGGGTGGTGGAGCCAGGATGCCTCACATCCTTTAAAAGCTGGAAATCTCTTCTTGGGCCTCCACCTATCACTGGCCCCCTGTCAAGCTCTCCTGCCCCACTCCCTTCTACCAGCTTATATTTCATCTCATTTCTATATGCTTTAATTCTGATGAAGGGTCATACGGACTCGAAATGTCAACTGTATCCCTCTCTGCAGATGCTGTCAGACCTGCTGAGTTTTTCCAGGTATTTTTGTTTCTGTTCTAGATTTCCAGCATCCGCAGTATTTTGCATTTATCCTTTAAAAAGTACCTGGGTGAGCACATGGCACGTCATAACATTCAAGGCTATGGGCCAAGTGGTGGTAAATAGGATTAAGTAGGTAGGTCAGGTGTTTCTCATGTGTCGGTGCAGACTCGATGGGCTGAAGGGCCTCTTCTGATAGACTGTCCACCAATATTCATTACAAGCCTACCGACTCCCACAGCTACCTCGACTACAGCTTCTCACACCCAGCTTCCTGTAAGGACTCCATCCCATTCTCTCAGTTCCTTCGCCTCCATCGCATCTGTTCTGATGATGCCACTTTCAAAAACAGTTCCTCTGACATGTCCTCCTTCTTCCTTAACCAAGGTTTTCCACCCACGGTGGTTGACAGGGCCCTCAACCATGTCCGGCCCATCTCCCGCGCATCCGCACTCACCTTCTTCTCCCTCCCAGAAACATGATAGGTCCCCCTTGTCCTCATTTATCACCCCACCAGCCTCCGCATTCAAAGGATCATCCTCCGCCATTTCCGCCAACTCCAGCATGATGCCACCACCAAACACATCTTCCCTTCACCCCCTCTGGCGGCATTCCATAGGGATCGTTCCCTCCGTGACACCCTGGTCCACTCCTCCATCACTCCCTACACCTCAACCCCATTCCACGGCACCTTCCCATGCAACCGCAGAAGATGCAACACCTGCCCCTTTACTTCCCCTCTCCTCGCCGTCCAAGGGCCCAAACACTCATTTCAAGTGAAGCAGCATTTCACCTGTACTTCCCTTAACTTAGTCTACTGCATTCGTTGCTCCCAATGCGGTTTCCTCTACATTGGAAAGACCAAATGCAGACTGGGTGACCGCTTTGCAGAACACCTTCGTTCTGTCCACAAGCATTACCCAGACCTCCCTGTCGCTTGCCATTTCAACATTCCACCCTGCTCTCATGCCCACATGTCCGTCATTGGCTTGCTGCATTGTTCCAGTGAAGCTCAACGCAAACTGGAGGAACAGCACCTCATCTTCCGACTTGGCACTTTACAGCCTTTCGGACTGAATATTGAATTCAACAAGTTTAGATCATGAACTCTCTCCTCCATTCCCACCCCCTTTATGATTTTTCCCCCTCCTTTTTGATTTTTCCAATAATTTACATAGATTTTTCTTTTCCCACCTATTTCCATTATTTTTAAACGTATTTCCATCCATTGGTTTATCTCTACCTTTTAGCCTTTTTCGATTCCTTCACCCCACCCCCACCCAGGCTATCTGTACGTTGCTTGTCCTGCTTTCTACCCTTAATTAGCACATTCCTTAGATAATATCACCACCTTCAACACCTCTTCGTCCTTTTGTCTGTGACATCTTTTGGTTATCTCCACTATCACTGGCCCTCTATCCAGCTCTACCTGTCCCACCCTCCCTTAAACCAGCTTATATTTCACCCCTTTTCTATTTTTCCTTACTTCTGTTGAAGAGTCATGCGGACTTGAAACGTTAACTGTATCCCTTCCACAGATGCTGCCAGACCTGCTGAGTTTTTCCAGGTATTTTTGTTTTTGGCCTCTTCTGCTCTGTGTGATTCTAAGTCCAGCTGCACGTTTCCCACTAGAAAGATGGCAGCGGCGCATGCGCCCTGCTGCACATTGTCCCCTATACAAATGGCGGCCGTTTACTTGGGCCTCTCTCCGAAGGTAAAGTGGGCCCCACCTGCCGCCGCCTCGTTTGATGCAACCGCAGGACCGGTAGCTTCTTATTCACAGTTTCAGACCTGTACTGGGTGTTTATGAAGATCCCCGCCATCTCCGCCGCTTCCATTCCTCCCCACTCACCGGCTCCCTTCACTCGCCTGTTCTCGATATTTCTCAGTCCTTCGGTCAGCTCCGGACTCTCTGGACTGCGCATGCTCCGGTTTGAGCTCACATTGCGAACGTTCCTGTCGCTGCCCGGTACTGCGCCTGCGCAGGGGGCTCCGCTAAACCATGGCCGAGCAGGTGCCGCCCACATCCCGTGATTGAATAAAAAGAATAGGGTCCATTCCGCCCCGCGGCGAATGCTGGGTAAAATGCTGCCATTGAAACGTGATTGTGTTCAACAGAAAATTATGTTTTGTGATCCGATGCTGATTGGAGCCACAGGGCCAAGATATAAAATTATTATAAAAGCAAAATTATGCGGATGCCGAAAATCTGAAACAAAAACAGAAAATGCTGGAAAAACTCAGCAGTTCTGACAGCAACTGTGGATAGAGAAACAGACTTGATGTTTCGAGTCCGTTTGACTCTTCTTCAAAGCTGACTCTTGTTCAGCTCTGATGCATCTTACGGACTTGAAACGTCAAGTCTGTTTCTCCACAGATGCTGTCAGATCTGCTGAGTTTTTCCAGCACTTTCTGTGTTTGTGTTATATAAAATTATTAAGTCCATTGATACGGCAACCAAAGTGAACTGGTACTCCAATCTATCCTCATAACTGAAGATTCTCATCCCTGGAACCATTCTTGTAAACCTCAACTTCACTCTCTCCAATGCATCACATCCTTCCTATACTGTGGCACTCAGAACTGTCCCGGTATAGTTAACAGCAGAACACACACTTATGGTTAATTGTAGGCTGTTTGAACAAGTGACTTTTCTTCCCATACACAGAACATTCAAACTCTGTGTTGTCAGTAGAAATGTAGCAATTTTGGATCAAATCCTCTGAAGGTTTAAAACTGGTGTGTTAACAAGTGGGCACAGTGAGTAAACCCCTTTGCACAAATGCAGTATCTGAATGGTCTCTCTCAGGTGTAACTGTGTTGCTCTGTCAGCGAATGGGGTGACCGAGTGAATCACTTCTGCTGAAGAAGAGTCATACAGATTCGAAACATTAACTCTGTTTCTCTCTCCACAGATGCTACTAGACCTGCTGAGTTTTTCCAGCATTTTATGTTTTTATTTCAGATTTCCAGTATGCGCAGTATGTGGCTTTTATATGAGTCATTTCCATATTGAGCTGGTCAATGACCTTTTCGTGATTTTACCAATGATTTTCCAGCTCAATCTGGGATCTCAAATCCTTCTGATAATCACAGAAACAGAATTATAATGGCACAAATGGAGGCCATTTGGCCCAACGTGTCTGTACGGGCTCTCCAAATAAGCATTTTGACTTAGTGCCATTCTCCGCCTTTTCCCAGTAGCCTTGCACATTGTTTCTATTCAGATAATCGCCCAATGCCTTCGAATGCCTGGATTGAGCCCGCCTCCACTACACTTCCAGGCAGTACATTCCAGACTCGAACCACTCGCTCAGTGATTTTTTTTTTATCACATCACATTTGCTTCTTTTGTAAACCACTTTAAATCAGTGCCCTCTTGGTCTCGATCCTTTTATGAGCAGGAACAATTCCCCCCACTCACATTATACTCTATCCAGCCCCCTCATGATTTTGAACATCTCTATCAAATCTCCTCTAACCTTCTCCTCTCCAAGGAGAATAGTTCCAGCCTCTCCAATCTATCTTCATAACTGAAGATTCTCATCCCTGGAACCATTCTTGTAAACCTCGCCTTCACTCTCTCCAATGCATCACATCCTTCCTATACTGTGGCACCCAGAACTGTACACAATACTCCAGGTGAGGTCTAGCTAGTGCCTTATCTAAATTCAGCATAATCTCCTTGCTCTTGTACTCCATGCCCGATTAAAAGCCCAGAATACTGTATGCTTTATTAACGTCTCTCTTCACCTGTCCTGCCACCTTCAATGATCTATGCACGTATACACGCAGGCCCCAACTGCTCCTGCACCCTTTTTAGAATTGTACCCCTTATTTTATATTGCCTCTCCATGTTCTTTCTACCAAAATACATCATCTCACACTTCTCCACATTGAACTTCATCTGCTATCTATCTGCCCACCAACTTGCCTATGTCCTTTTGAAGTTCTTTGCTGTCTGCCTCACAGTTTACAGTGCTTCCAAGTTTAGTATCATCTGCAAACTTTGAAATTGTCCCCTGCACACTAAGATCTAGATCATTAATATTGGTCACAAAAAGCAAGGGTCCCAATACCGACCTGCGGGGATCTCCATTAGAAACCTTCCTCCAGCCAGAAAAGTATCCATTGACCATTACTCGCTGTTTCCTTTTACTCAGCCAATTCTGTATTCACGTTACTATTGTCCTTTTTATTCCATGAACTATAACTTTTCTCACAAGTCTGTTGTGCAGCACTGTCTTGAATGCCTTTTGAAAGTCCATAACCACATCAAGAGCATTACCCTCATCAACCTTCTTGTTACCACTTCAAAGAACTCCAGCAAGTTTGTTAAACAGGATTTCCCCTTTAGATTTCCCCTTGCTGGCCCTTCCTAATCAACCCACATTCTTCCATGTGACAACTAATTCTATCCTGAATAATTTTCTCTGGAAGCTTCCCCACCAACGAAGTTAAACTGACTGGTCTGTAAATGTTGGACTTATCCTTACCCTTTTTGAGCAAGGGTGTAATGTTTGCAATTCTCCAGTCCCCTGGCACCTCCCCTGAGTCAAAGGAAGACTGAACGATTATGGCCAGTGCCCTTGCAATTTCCACTCTCACTTCTTTCAATATCCTTGGATGCATCTCATCCAGTCCCCGTGCCTTGTCAACTTTAAGTACCAACAGTTCAATCAACACTTCCCCCTTATCAATTTTGTACCCTTTCAGTGACAGAGGTTCCCCGTCTGTCACCGTGGCCTGTGTGGCATCTGCTTCCTTGGTAAAGTCAGATGCAAAATATTCATTTAACATCTCACCCTGCCTCCATGTGTAATCCCCCCTCTTGGCCCCTAAGCGACCCTACTCCTCCTTTTACTTCCCTTTTATGTACCTATAGAAAACTTTGACATTTCCCTTTATGTTGGCTCCAGTTTTTTTCTCATGACCCCTCTTTTCTTCTCTTATTTGCATTTTCACTTCCCTTCTGAACCTTCTGTAATCTGATTGGTTCCCAATTGTATTTTCTATCTGACACCTGTCATCGGCACACTTTTTCTCCTTTATCTTAACTTCTATCTCATTTTTCATCCAGGGAGCTCTGGATTTGTTTGACTTACCTTTCCCTTTTTGAGGGAATATGCCTCAAACCATTTCTTCTTTGAAGGTAGCCCATTGTTCAGCTCCCTCTTCCCACAAACCTTTGGTTCCAGTCTATCCGGCCCAGTTCTGTTCTTGCTCTATTGAAGTCGGCCCTCCCCCAGTTAATTATTCTTACTCTGGATTGCACATTATCCTTTTCTACCATCATCCTAAACCTTATGATAAAAATGATCATTGTCTCCTGAATACTCCCCCACTGACACCTGATATACTTGGCTCACATCATTTCCAAGAACTAGGTCTGGCAGTGCTTCCTTTCTTGTTGGACTGGACACATGCTGTAGAAAATTTGCCTGAGCAAACCCTAGGAACTCTTGCCCCTCTCTACTCTTTACACTACCACTACCTCAGTCTATATTCAGGAAATTAAAGTCCGCCATTATAACTACTCTGTAATGTTTGCACCTCTCTGCTGTTTCCCTGCAGATCTGGTCCTCTACATCCTTCCCACTAGTTGCTGGTCTATAGACTACACTGAGCAATGTAACTGCACCCTTTTTGTTCCTCAGCTCTAGCCAAATTGATTCTGACCTTGAACCCTCTGGGACATCCTCTTTCTCCAGCACTGCAATGCTTTCCTTAATCAATACAGCCACCCCTCCTGCTTTTCTTCCTGCCCTATATTTCCTGAACACGTTGTTCCCAGGAATATTTAACACCCAGTCCTGCCCTTTCCTGAGCCAGCTCTCTGTCATCGCCACAACGTAACATGGCAATCTGCACCTGTAACTCAGCAATCTTATCTACTATACTCCGTGCATTCACATACATATAGTATAACCCGATTTTGAGTGCATTACTTTCTCCCTCACTCCCTATTTGCTTTTCTAGTGTTATCTGTCTCTCCCAGTATTTTGTGCACCTTGATATTACTCTCTAATATTCTCTCCTGTTTCCCACATCCCTGCTGAATTAGTTTGAAACGCACCCCCCCCCCCCAACCCGTCTGTCCCCCTGTCCGCCCCAACAGGACAAGCAAACACACCTGAAGGAGCTCAGGTCTGGCTCTGTCCAGCTGCAACCCTTCCGGCTTGTACAGGTGCCATTTTCCCTCAGAGCCAGTCCCAGTGCCCCAGGAATCTAAAGCCCTCCATCCTGCAACATCTTTCCAGCCACATATTCATCTGCCTTATCCTCCTATTTCTATACTCACTTGCACATGGCACTGGAAGTAATATGGAGAATAATACATTTGAGGTCCTGCTTGCTAATTTTCTACCCAGCTCCCTAAATTCTGTCTGCAGGACAACATCCCTCTTCCTACTTAAGTGATTGGTACCAACGTGGACCACGACCTCTGGCTGTTCACCCTCCCCCAGAAGAATATCCTGCACCCACTCGGTGACATCCTTGACTTTGGCACCAGGAAGGTAACATACCATCCTGGAGTCATGTCGACAGCTGCAGAAACACCTCTCTGTTCCCTTAACTAACGAATCCCCTATCACTATTGCTCTTCCTTTCTTCTTCTTCCAACTTCTCTTGTAGCTGGTGTATGGAGAAGGTCATGTCCACTGTAGAACTACCAGCAAGAAACATCACTGTGGTTCTCCTTAGATTCGGTCTGCAAAAAGATAAAGTCTTTAAAACATGACCCTAGTGAAGGTCTTCCTAGTGACGCTAAGGAGTGAGATGGCCCTGTAGTCACAATCTCTTCTGTCACCTTTGTATTTGGTTATTGTGATGATTTTTGTGTCACGCATGTGGAATGGCTCCTACCTCCCAACAGCGAAGTGGGTGCTAACAATAAATGGAACTTTCCGTGCTTGAGCAGTTCAGCTGGAATTCCATTAAGCCGGGTGACTTTCTGTTTGCTGAACAATCAATGGCCTTTTCAAACTCGAGCGATGAGGGTTCCTTGTCCAACTAACAATGACAGGAAGTTACTGGAGAGTCAAACAGAGACTGGGAGATGTCCATCTCATGGGTGTACAGATCAGTTATGTTCAACCCAGCGGGACATCTGATTACTTCTGTTGGTGAGCACTTCACCATAAGATTTCAGTGGGAGTCAACTTTGGTGATGATCGAACCAAGTGCCCTGTTCATCCAATCACTACATAGCACATAGATTTCCTATGTCGCAGGCTGGTTGAATTTCTTGACGCAGGTCGATCCAATGTTTATTTGCTGTTATGACCAATGCAGTTGATGAAGTATAGTTATTTAAAAATCCCAGAGGGAAACTTTAAACAACTGTCATAACCTATAATTTTAAGTGTTATGTTTGAGGTGCGACCTTAAATTCAGGAATCAGACCATCAGTTCTCGAGGTTTTACATTAAACTAATTGAAACATTTATTAATTTACACAGGTTAAAACATATACACATGGCTACAAATTACTACTGTTACAGTTTTTAACAAATTCCCAAACTAGTCTCCATTAAGGCAAAAGCAACCCATAGACTGAACCAAACACCAGGCAAAGCATTTTCACCTCACGAATTCAAAATGAGCTTATTTTCACTTTGGAGCCAGTTGGAGGCTTGCAGCTGCCTTTTGACCTTACATTGCCTCTGCCTGCACACCTGAAAACTACAGAAATTATACCTACCAGCTCCATTGAATGTTAATTCTCATTGTATCAACAACCTCTTTGAACTTCACCTTTTAACAATGAAACTCCTTTCATAATACCAATTTTATGAGTAATATGAACATATTGCTTGGCAGCTGCTAGAAAAGTGTCAATTTTCACCCCACTTGTTAAATGATCTATTCAAAAAATGCAAATTCATGCTATCTCTGTTACATAACAAAACTAGCACATTTCAAAGCACCCAGACTAACTGGCTTTAAGCCAATTAAGACATGCCCGCAGACCAAACCTCTATTTTAAAAGAAAAATATTTTCCAAAATATTATAGACATTAATAGCTTCATGACATTGAACAGCGTCTCCCTGTCTTTTACACGACTGTCTTGGCTACATTCAAGTTACGGAGGGTTCTAGCTGTTGGGTCTATGTTGTGCATCAGGTAGGTTTTGCTTTTTATTTAAATAACAGTTGTCATGTCTGCTGATTAATTCTCAAAATAGTCTTTGTTGTGCATTCCACCTTTACCAAATGTTGCTGCTGCTGTGTCAGAAATGATTGAACTCAGCGGCTTCCAAGCTTCATCGATATAAATGTTGATCGATGAAGCTTTTATTGATGTGCCTGTAAAATATTTTAATATTTTGATTCTTCTTTGATAATTTAATTTCATAACGGAGGTGTCACTGTGAAGAATGTGGAAGTCAGTAAGAATTGTCAGCAAGGACTAATCAGCACTTTCTAATTGGAGATGTTAATCAGTGGAACCTTTCAGACACTGAATTGTAGATTTTGCACCAAAGACCAATTTGGGATTGAAGTGAAAGTTCATTAGTTTATTGTAAACGAGTTCCAGTTGAGAGGGGAAAGATCACAGATGGGGCTTTTAAAAAGGGACACTGCAGCCGTGAAAATCAGTGACATCTCAGGAATATTAAACTCCATCCAGTTCTCGGGGTTGTTAACGTAAGCAGGAACAAACCTGAGAAAGAAACAAAGAAAATAGGAGCAGTAGTAGGTCATTCGGCCCTCGAACCTGCTCTGCCATTCAATATGATCATAGCTGATCCTCTATCTCAACGCCATCCTCCAAATCTCTTGGCATTCCCCTTGATACCTTTAGAGTCCAGAAATCAATCTATTTCCTTCTTAAATATATTCTTTAACTCGGCCTCCACTGTCTTCTGTGGCAGAGAATTCCACAGGTTCACCACCCTTTGAGTGAAGAAGTTTCTCCTCATCTCAGTCCTAAACATTTTACCCAGTATCCTGAGACAGACCCCTTGTTCAGGACACCTCTCTCCCCGCCCCCCACCCCCCAACACCCCTCCCCCTCCCAGCCAGAGGAAACATCATTCCTGCATCCAGTCTGTTCAACCCGGTCAGAATTTTCTATGTTTCAAATAGATCCCCTCTCATTCTTTTAAACGCCAGTGAATACAGGACTAGTCAGCCCAATCTCTCCTCACACGACAATCCTGCAATCCCAGGAATCAGTCTGGTGAACCTTCGCTGCACTCCCTCTATGGCAAGTATATCCTTTCTTAGGTAAGGAGACCAAAACTGCGCACAATATTCCACAATACTATCAATCCTGGATGTAATTAACAGCAGCAATAACAACAGAATCCAACCCCTGCAGTCACTTATGAATTTGCCGGTGTCTCAGCAGGCTGGAGGACCTTGTGAATGATTTCCCACACGAGGAGCAGGTGAAAGGTCTCTCCCCAGTGTGAGTGCGTTGGTGAGTCAGAAGGTTGGATGACTGCCTGAAGCTCCTTCCACAGGTAATGCAGCTGAACGGATTTTCCTCAGTGTGAATTCGGTGGTGTGACTGGAGGGTGAATAACCGAGTGAATCCCTTCCCACAACGGCGCAGGTGAACGGTCTCTCCCCAGTGTGAAGTCGCTGGTGTCTCACCAGGTCGAATGACTGAGAAAACTTCTTCCCACACACGGAGCAGGTGAACGGTCTCTCCCCAGTGTGAGTGCGTTGGTGCACAGTGAGGGTGGACGACTGCCCGAAACTCTTTCCGCAGTGAGTGCAGCTGAATGGCTTCTCCTCAGTGTGAATTCGCTGGTGTGTCCAAAGGCCGGATGATCGAGTGAATCCCTCCCCACACACGGAGCAGGTAAACGGCTTCTTCCCAATGTGAATTCACTGGTGTATTGCGAGGTGGATGAATTATTGAACCACTTCCCACAGTAAGTGCAGCTGAAGGGCTTCTCCTCAGTGTGAATTCGCTGGTGTAACATCAGGAAGGTTGTCTTAGTAAATCTCTTCCCACATATGGAACAGCTGAATAGTTTCTCCCCAGTGTGAATGCGTAGATGGATTTCCAGCTAGGATGAAGAATTGAATCTTTTCCCACTGTCCTCACATTTCCACGGTTTCTCCATGGTGTGGGTGTCCTTATGTCTCTCCAAGTTTGACAATAAGTTGAAGCCTCATCCTCACACAGAACATGTGTACGGTTTCTCCCTACTGTGAATGGTGTGATTTTTTTTCAGGCTGTGTAACTGGTTAAATCTCTTTCCACAGTCAGTTCACTGGAACACTCTCACTTGGGTGTGCGTGTCTCGGTGCTTTTGCAGTCACACCGATGTTTGAAATCTTTTCCACGTACAGAAGAGACAAACATTTCTTCTTCCACATTCAAAGGTTCATGATATTCAGGTCCAGAATAATCAAGTGACTCAAACCAAGATGATTGTTTAGAGTTTTCCATCTACAAATCCTTCCCTTCTAATACCAGCAAAAAGAGTTTACAAAATTTATTGTTGTAAGTACAGGGTGTAGAAATTCAGAATAGATAATTTCAGTTTTTAAATTATTCTTTCTCTGGATGTTGGCGTCACTGTGTTGCCAGCATTTGTTGCCCATCCCTGATTACCCTTGAACTGAGTAGCTTGCTGGCTTACTCAGTAGCTGAGTAGCTTGCATTTCAGAGGGCATTTAAAAATCAACCACATTGCTGTGGCTCTGGAGTCATGCAGATCAGACCAGGTAAGGACAGCGGATTTCCTAAAGGACATTGGTGAACCAGATGGGTTTTTACAACAATCAATGGTAATTTCATAGTCACCATTACTGAGACTAGCTTTTAATTCCAGATTTATGGGATTTGAACCTCTGGATTACTAGTCCAGTGGCATTACCAATGCGCCATCGCATTTCCCTGATAGAATATATTTTCATCTTGTTCCTCAAAACTGTAAATCCACGTTCCACACACATTCCCACCTCCATAGGTTTCTATGAGATCCCCCCTCATTCTTCTGAACTCCGGGAGAAGCCCCGCAGCTGCAAACCAGGAGCTGACAATTATTCCTCAGGGTTTGCGGATCCACAAAGTGTTTCCAAATCCTCCCCGTCCAGCCGCCGGCTCCATCGCTCCCTCCCCCCAGGGCCTGTCACCGCGGGGTAAACACGGGGCCTGGGGCCTACCCCAGAAGTTGATCCAGTTTCCCAATCCAGCCGCGGTTTCCATTCCTACCCTGTGCTCACAATCTCCTCCCGCCTCCCGAACCGTCCGCTCCTCCTCACTCTGTCACCATGACTGACACTGAGCATGCTCAGAGCGCACACCCACACTGCACCTGCGCACTGGACTCCTGTAGTCATTGATAGGGACTTTCTGCAGCGCGGGGTGTTCTGGATACACAAGCCGCCATAGGGGTGAGCCAGTGATCAGGAAGGCCTTTTCGCAGTAGGCAAAATAGAAGATCCATGGGTGAGGAGGATACTGGACACGAAGCACAATGAGGGGTTATGACACTTTATTAAATACAGGTGCACATTACACTGATAGGATATCAGTTACACACGAGCAGTCAGTGGTGTGGAGCCTTCTGAGCATCTGCATCCTTTACAGCGAGTATTTACAGGCACTCCGACATGCAAAACCATCTCATTTAATCAGATAAATTTGTTTATTGCTTATTATTGTGACAGGGGTCACATTTGAAGTTCGTGCAGCCTTCAGCTTCCCGGTTTTATTAACCCACTCCCAGCATTCTTTCACCCCCAAGAATCTTGTCATTGGCCTCAGTCTTTTTTCTGTATGCTCAGGTCACACTGCCCAAAAGGTAGCCAATCCTGCACCGGGGCACAAGGAACAATCAGCCTCTCATGCATTGGTGCACTACATTTCCCTTATATCTAGTGTCATGCTATGATTACAGCACAGAAGGAAGGCATTCGAAAAATCGTGTCTGTGCCAGCTCTCTGCATGAGTTACTCACCCAGTCCCACTCCCGCCATCTTTGGCACATAGCCCTGCGTTTTATTTCACTTCAGATAATTGTCCAATTCTCTTTGGAAGACCTTAATTGAATCTGCCTCCACCACATTCTCAGGCAGTGCATTCCAGATCCCACTTGCAACATAAAAACCTTTTCCTCATTTCACAATTGCTTCTTTTTTCAGTCACCTTCAATTCGTGTCCTCTGGTTCTACTCTTATCTGAAATATGACTTGCTAGGAACAGCCTCTATTGCAGATCTTTAGTTTCAATATGTGCAAGTGCCTTTATTATACAGAAATGCTTTATACAGTTTTTAGAATTATTTATGAACATAGGACTTAGGAGCAGGAGTAGGCCATTCAGCCCTTCGAGCCTGCTCCGCCATTTAATAAGATCATGGCTGAGCTGGTTGTGTCTCAACTCCACTTTGCCGTGTGTCCTCCATAACTCTTGACTCCCTTGTCTATCAAAAATCCGTCTAACACTGCCTTGAATAAATTCAATGACCAAGCCCCCACTGCTTTCTGGGGAAGAGAATTCCACATTCCAGCAACCCTTCAAGAGAAAAACTTTCTCCTCAACTCAGTCTCAAATGGAGGTCTCTTATTCTTAAACTGTATACCCTGGTTCTAGTCCCTCCCACAAGTGGAAACATCGTTCCAGTATGCACCTGATCAAATTTATGTCTTCCACATCTGGCTTCTCTCTGTCTACGTTCTCCACCTCAGGGCTGAAATATATTCTTCATTTTGTAGCTTTGAAGATTATTTCTTTGTCAGTGCAAACATTTCCATGATATTATTTCGCCTTGTAACCTATCTAAGAATTATCTTCATCAAGCAGAACATCAATATAAGGAGAATTAACATCATCTGTAATATCAAGAGGAAAGTAGTGGCTGCAATTATCCAAGGATATTGTCCTGCATTGTATACTATCTCTCACCGGAGCTGTTCACATGGGTGGCAATAGGGCTCCCAATGTTTTTCTTATTTGCTGCTTCTCTGCCAGATGTTGTTCAATATTGATTTAAGGTTCAGAGAAAGCGGTAGAATTGGACAGCCAAAACTACTCGCAGTCCCTGAAGGGTAAAGTTCACTTGAATTTCTGAAACAATGTGGCTCTTATCCCCAGTATTGTTCAGGTTGGTTGTTGTGAGGCAAAATGTTGTCCACCTGATCATACAGGAAGTGTCCCCATGTATGTCTGTGAGTATGTGTGTGTGTGTGTGTCTGTGTATGTGAGTGCTGTTTAAACTTCACATTTACACACGCAGACCCCACTTCTCCTGGAACAACATGAAGAGTCTGCTGCTTTCCAGGTCCTTCCTTTCCCTTCACTATTATCCTCAGTTAGTTCACAAATTCCTTATGTACATCATCCATCAATACGCCCATATTCTCCATTTTAAATACTTCAATCGATCATACCAACAGAGAGCAATGAGATTGCTGCTGTCACAGGGAATCAGTTCTGAAATATTGTCAATCTGATTTTAAGGCTTCCTGGAGTACATATGAGCATATGAATTAGGAGCAGAAGTAGGCCACTCGGCCCCTCGAGCCTGCTCCGCCATTTAATAAGATCATGGCTGATCTGATTGTAACCTCAACTCCACATTCCTGCCTACTCCCGATAACCTTTCACCTCCTTGTTTATCAAGAGTCTATCTAGCTCTGCCTTAAAAATATTCAAAGACTCTGCTTTCTCTGCCTTTTGAGGAAGGGAGTTCCAAAGACCCACAACCCTCTGAGGGAAAAAAATTCTCCTCATCTCTGACTTAACATTCTATTAGCTTTCCTAATTACCTGCTGTACCTGCATACTAACCTTTTGTGATTCATGCACTGGAACATCAGATCCCACTGAATTTTAGAGCTGCTCAATCTCTCACCATTTAGATAATATGCTTTTTTTATTCTTCCTGTCAAAACGAACGATTTCACATTTGCCCATGTCATACTCCATTTGCCAGATCTTTGCCCACTCACTTAACCCATCAATGTCCTTTGTTGCCTTCTTACATCCTCTTCACAATTTCCTTTCCTACCTACCTTTGTGTCATCAGCAAAGTTAGCAACCATTCCTACGGTCCCTTCATCCAAGTCATTTATATAACTTGTAAAAAGTTGAGGCCCCAGCACTGATCCCTGTGGCACACCAGTTGTCACATCCTGCCAACCAGAAAAAGACCCATTTATGCCAACTCTCTGCTTCCAGTTGGCTAGCCAATCTTATATCCATACCAATATGTTACCCTCTGCATCATGAGCTTTTATTTTCTGCATTAACCTTTGATGTGGCACTTCATCACTGATCCAAACCTGCCCACCTAATCACTATCTAAGTTCCAGATTTTAATGTAATTTTTCAAGATAGAAAACGTACATCATTTAGCTCTTTAAACCTGATTCAGCACAATATACTACAAGACATTGTCTTTGAGATCAGTATTTTCTTTATAGTCTGTGTTGTTCCGAATGATAACAGTATTAAACTTCTCCCTAACCTGTCCTAACCCTTCTGCCGATTCATTTATTGAAACCAGGGACTCGCCTTGTTCTAATGATGATATTCACTGTCTGCCCTGTGATGCCTTGAAGTCAGGCCTTAAATTGTCTGTGCATTGTTTCAACATGATGCCACATTTCACTTAAATATGTTGAAATGCTTGCTCCACACCCACAGGGTTTCAAAAATAAAAACAAAAAACTGCGGATGCTGGAAATCCAAAACAAAAACAGAAATACCTGGAAAAATTCAGCAGGTCTGGCAGCACCGGCGGAGAAGAACAAAGTTGACGTTTCGAGTCCTCATGACCCTTCAACAGAACTAAATAAAAATAGGTGAGGGGTGAAACATAAGCTGGTTTAAGGTGTGTGGGGGGTGGGGGGGGGGGAGGTTGTAGGGACAAGCAAGCAGTGATAGGTGGAGATAACCAAAAGATGTCACAGACAAAAGAACAAAGAGGTGTTGAAGGTGGTGATATTATCTAAAAGCATGTGCTAATTAAGAATGGATAGCAGGACACGCAAGGTACAGATAGCTCTGGTGGGGGTGGGGTGAAATAAGACTAAAAGTGCATAAAAGGTATAGATTTAAAAATAATGGAAATAGGTGGGAAAAGAAAAATCTATATAAATTATTGGAAAAAACAAAAGGGAGGGGGAAGAAACGGAAAGGGGGTGGGGATGGAGGAGAGAGTTCATGATCTAAAGTTGTTGAACTCAATATTCAGTCCGGAAGGCTGTAAAGTGCCTAATCGGAAGATGAGGTGCTGTTCCTCCAGTTTGCGTTGAGCTTCACTGGAACAATGCAGCAAGCCAAGGACAGACATGTGGGCAAGAGAGCAGGGTGGAGTGTTAAAAAGGCAAGCGACAGGGAGGTCTTGGTCATTCTTGCGGACAGACCGAAGGTGTTCTGCAAAGCGGTCGCCCAGTCTGCGTTTCATCTCTCCAATGTAGAGGAAACCGCATTGGGAGCAACGAATGCAGTAGAGTAAGTTGGGGAAAATGCACGTGAAATGCTGCTTCACTTGAAAGGAGTGTTTGGGCCCTTGGATGGTGAGGAGAGAGGAAGTGAAGGGGCAGGTGTTGCATATTTTGCGTATGCATGGGGAGGTGCCGTAGGTGGGGGTTGAGGAGTAGGGGGTGATGGAGGAGTGGACCAGGTTGTCCCAGAGGGAACGATCCCTATGGAATGCCGCCGGGGGGGTGAAGGGAAGATGTGTTTGGTGGTGGCATCATGCTGGAGTTGGCGGAGGATGATCCTTTGAATGCGGAGGCTGGTGGGGTGATAAGTGAGGACAAGGGGGACCCTATCATGTTTCTGGGAGGGAGAAGGCGTGAGGGCGGATGCGCGGGTGATGGGCCGGACACGGTTGAGGGCCCTGCCAACTACCGTGGGTGGAAAACCTCAGTTAAGGAAGAAGGAGGACATGTCAGAGGAACTGTTTTTGAAGGTAGCATCATCAGAACAGATGCGACGGAGGCGAAGGAACTGAGAGAATGGGATGGAGTCCTTACAGGAAGCGGGCTGTGAGGAGCTGTAGTCGAGGTAGCTGTGGGAGTCAGTAGGCTTGTAATGGATATTGGTGGACAGGCTATCACCAGAAATTGAGACAGGGAGGTCAAGGAAGGGAAGGGAAGTGTCAGAGATGGACCATGTGACAATGATGGAAGGGTGGAGATTGGAAGCAAAATTAATAAATTTTTCCAGGTCCCGACGAGAGCATGAAGCAGCACCGAAGTAATCATTGATGTACCGGAGGGCACTCACCTGCCCCGTGTGTGGGAAGGGATTCACTCGACTATCTCATCTCAGTTCACACCAACATGTTCACACTGATAACGGACCTTTCCAATGTTCTGAATGTGGGAAGAGCTTTAAAGCCGCAGGTGATCTGCTGAGACACTAGCGAATTCACACTGAGGAGAGGCCGTTTATCTGCTCCATGTCTGGGAATGGATTCACTTGTTTATCCCACTTAACGGGATACCAGCAAGTTCACAACTGAATGCAGTGGTTGGATTCTGCTGTTATCACTGCTGTCAATCACATCCAGGACTGAAGCAGGTTCATTCTGACAGTAGGCTGATGTTAATACCCCTGTAACTGGGCTGAAGTTTAATTCATTTGACAGATCTCAAGATATTAATGTTGTTTGAAACACAGAGTGTCGGGTCCTTAATTTCTCCAAGATAAGAGAAGAATAATTGATGTCCTGTTACTGACTGCTGGGTTTTTGGGCCTTTTCTCCTTCTAACTCTGGATTATTTCAGTTCTCATACCTTCGGTTACTCTCATGGACAAGACCCAGCTCCCTATACCTTCCAGAGTGTCTCGCCTAGCCTTAGGGTCCAGGGAAGGTATTGGTAACACACCCCAGATGGATAAACACAAAACCCAGCCTGTTAATCACTTTCAGACACTGGACTTACTGTGTGTCCCACAGCAAAAGTCAAATAAATCAGTTTTCTGTTAAACATGGAGTGTGTCGAGTCTTTTAAATAACTCAAACACAAATTTACTTCCTTTTGAAGTGCTCTCCCTTCCCCCCCACCCCCCTGGTCTCCTTCATCCTCACCTCTGTAAGATTAAGGTTCGGGAGTTGCAGATTATCCAAAAAATTGTTTATTAATTATTAAGTAGCTTATTAAGATTCATAGATTAAATATGATGCACAAACTAAATGGACATAAAATAACATCCGACCTGTGACAGGTGAGAGTGGTTTTGACAGCAGTCTCTTGTTCGATGTTTGTAGCTGCTTTCTCTTTTGTTCTGTCTTCTTGAGCTGACCGAGGGGTTAGGAAGTTAGGAATGTTTCTAGCGATGAGGACTGTCCCCTTTCCCTCTGAGCACCCGTTAATATACTTTATTTCTAGGGGCTGGTAGTTTACCCCATGTCAATCACTTGTTCAATCCCCATCTGGTCAGTGACCAGAGGCAAGGTAGCCATGGTGTCACCTCCCCCTGTCCATCACTTTACCTGAAGGTCATTTTGCAGCTTATCTCATGCTTGGTCCCATCTGTTAACTCCTGCCAGACACTTATCGAGATTCTCCTCTGCTGTTATCTTTGTTTTTCCCTGGCTCTGGCTGCTAAGAACTATTTTTTCAAAGTGAGAGAGAGAGAAAAGTAACAACCTTGTGTCAGACAGTCTCATGCAATCTCTGCTGATTCGATAATAATTCTGTAATAGTCTTAAAGGTACCATTTCTTACAGCTCTCCCCTTTGAGAAGGAAATATCTTTATTCATTTCTCACAATTCTGCTTTCTAGTTAATCTAGTTATTTCTACACGAGAGCTCATTCTCCTAATTTTTTGATTACATACTGTGGATAACATACTGAAGCCATTGCTGAAAAAAAGAGATGTCTACATTTTTTGTCTTGCACTCGTCAGGACACTCGCAAGAATACCAACATAAGGGAGAAAACAACAATTTATACTATATGTGAAGAGAGTACTGATTGGTTGGCAAGTGGCGTTGCCATGGAGAATGCACTGCTGATGGTGACTGACAGTTAACTGCCAAGCATTGTTTGAAATTTAAACCAGGCAGCTTGACACTGATTGGTCAGGGCATTGCCCTGAGAAATGAGTCAGTGAATGGCTGTCACTTATTCTCTTTAGCTGAAACAGGCGCAATGTCTGGTTACTTCAGTTGGACTTGTTTCCATTCCCGTGAAGAGTGGATTTCTGTACCAGGCGGGAGGGGTAATATTTGGGGACTCTCGGTTCTCCACCAATTCCTATTCCCCTTTATTCTGGTGGATAATGAAGGTGTCACTCTGTGTAATGTGCAAGTCAGTAAAAATTGCCAGGAAGAATTAATCAGCATTTTCTAATTGGAGATGTCCCAAGACAATGATTCTCAAAGGGACACTGCAGCCCTGAGAACACAACCAGCTGTCAATCCAGAATATAAAACTCCAGCCCAGTTGTAGGGATTAACAACATTGTTTTTCTTCATTCTTTTAGAACAGGCTTGTCTTGTCCAACCTTTTCGCTCGGAGGCCCACTTTTCAGATTTTCTCTCACTCGGGGTTGGGGGGCGGGGGCTGAAGCGCATGTTTCAGGCCTTACAGCGCTCTCTGCTCCGCCCATTCAGCACTGATTCAGTGAGGTCTCTGCCCATGTTTTCCTGGTGCACAGAAACTCAGTGCCTGCCTTTGTACCACCCCCTCGCCTGGAGCTCGCCCCCTTTAGTGTTGCCCTGTGGCCCTGCTCTGCCCTTCCCTCCACAAGGGGGCAACAGGGCCCAGCTCAGCCCTGCTCAATTTCACGGTGAGGCCACCCGAGGTCCGGCTCCGCCTGCTCCGGGAACGGGGTGAAAATAAAATGGAGGCCGCCTCAGGTGTCCGGCGCTACCACCTCAGAGCACCCTGCCCCCACTGGTGAAAATTAAAGTCGAGTCCGCCAGAAGTCGGTGGCTGTTGAGTTCGAGACAGAGGTCACCCCCCACCTGAGCCCGCCAGCTCCGAGCACCCAACCACCACCCCCCCCGACCCGACCAGCTCCGACCACCCCCCCCGAGCCCGCCAGCTCCAGGTGCCGACCCCCCGCTGATCCCGCCAGCTCCAAGCTCCCAACTCCCTGAGCCCACCAGCTCTGAGCACACGCCACCCCAACCCCAAGAACCACCCCCCACCCCCCAATCCTGCCAGCTCCGAGCAAATTGAAATTTAGGTCGCCGAGGCCTCATGAGGTCACGGGCTCCGGAGGCTGGTGTCGGGGCCGAGGTGGGGGTCTGGGTGGAGGTGGAGGTAGGGGTGGGGTCAGGGTGGAGTTCAGGACCAAGTTGGAGGCCGGGGACGAGGCAGCCCCTCCTCAGTTTGCTAGCTCTGAGCACCACCCCTTCAAGATTTAACCCTCCCCCAGCTCTGAGCAGCGCATCCCCGGATCTGAGCACCACCCCAGCTCTGAGAACCCTGGCCCCCATAGCTCAAAGACACCACCCCCCCCACCCCAGCTCTGATCACCTCCCGCTCTGAGCCTCTGAGCACTACCCTCCCCAGCTCTGAGCACCCACCCCCTGGTGAATTTACCTGTTGCTCTGAGTACCCCGGCCAGAAATGGCAATTTAAAAAACTTACGTGGCAACTGATGACATAATGCTTGACCAATCACAGGCTGTTCCCGCCCTACATAGCCAGCCACTAGTGAGCCTATCAGCAGCCAATGCACGAAGAAACTCATCTTTGATTAGATGAGCAGATTCTCTGAGCATTTTTCAAAATTCAGTCTGGGGAGTCTTGGACGGTTGACTCCAACAATGTGGCAGGCCGGATGAAGATGCTTCTGGGGCCATGTCCGGCTGGGCCTTGGACAAGTCTGTTTCAGCATTTGTTGCCCATCTTTAATTGCCCTTGAACTGAGTGCCTTGCAGAGGGCAGTTAAGAGAAAAGCACATTGCTGTCAGTCTGGAGTCACACAACAGCAGACCAGGTAAGGATGGCAGATTTCCTTAAAGGATATTAGTGAACCAGATGGGTTTTTACAACTGATGATGGTTTCATGGTCACCATTCCTGAGACTAGCTTTATATTCCAGATTTATTAATTGATTTTAAATTCCTCCAGCTGTCGTGGTGGTATTTGAACCCGTGTTCCCAGAGGATTAGCCTGGACCTCTGGATTACTAGTCTACTGACATTACCACTAGGCCACCATCTTCCCTGAATAACATCAAACATCAGCAGAAACAAATCTAAATGATCAGAATGAACATAGTTCAGTCCCAGATGTGATTAACAGTGGCATTAGCAAGAAAATTCAACTTCTGCAGTCATTTGTGAACTCGCTCGTGTGTCAGCAGGTTGGCTAACTGAGTGAATCCTTTCCCACACTCAGAGCAGGTGAATGGTCTCTCCCCAGTGTGGATTCGCTGGTGTGCCAACAGTTGGGATGACTGAGAAAATCTCTTCCCACACACAGAGCAGGTGAATGGCCTCTCCCCAGTGTGACTTCGCCAGTGTACAGTGAGGGAAGATGATTGGCTGAACTTCTTTCCACAGAAAGTGCGGCTGAATGGCTTCTCCTCAGCATGAATTCGCTGGTGTGACTGGAGACAAAATAAGGCAGTGAATCCCTTGCCACACACGGAGCATGTGAATGGCCTCTCTCCAGTGTGATTGCGACGATGAGTTTCCAATTCAGATCGGTAATTGAATTCCTTCCCACAGTTCCCACATTTCCACAGTTTCCCCACGGTGTGACTGCACTTGTGTCTCAACAGGCCGGATGAATGGCTGAAGCCTCGTCCACAGACAACACGTGTACGGTCTCTCACTCTTATGGCAGGTGCTTTTCGGTTCCATGTTCAAAATCCTATAATAGTCAGGTTATGGTAAATCAAATGACCTTGTTCGTCCTTGAAGTGATGTTTGTTTGCGTTTTCTGACGACAAATCCTCTCCTTCTAATACCCTGTTAAATTGATTTAAAACAGAAAAAAAGTGTGAGAGAGTTGAACAGAAAGCTGTAAATTCCCGTCCCACACACTCTCCCTCCTCCCTGGGCTGAAATCCAAACCCATCTCCACCATTTCTTTCCTCCATTCCCAGTTTTCTCCCTCCCTCTCTTCTGCCTGGGTTCAGTTCTCCAGCTCCTGTCTGCAGACTGACAATAAAATCAATGAGTCTTATTGGGGGTTTGGGCCCTCCAGCGGGTGTTTCTGAATCCTCCCCGCCCACCTCCCAGGGTTTCCTTCCTTCCCACAGATCAGATTCCTCATTGATTGGAGCCCAAAGTGTAACCTCTTATTTATTGTCCCCCCTCCCCCATCCTCTGATGTGAACCATCCTCCACTCGCTGACCCAGGATAGCTGCCGTTAACCTGGGCCTGTTCCCGGGAGGGAGAAGCCCCGCAGCTGCAAAGCAGGAGCTGACAATTATTCCTCAGGGTTTGCGGATCCACAAAGTGTTTCCAAATCCTCCCCGTCCGGCCGCCTCCAGAAGCGAAAAAATTCTCAGCATCAAGATACCACTCGCAATGCGCATGCACCAAACAATCGCAGCGCGGCGCCTGCGCACCGGTCCGCAGCAGCATCCCTGCTGAGCATGCTCCAGCTCACAATGCCCGGCTGATTGACGGCAGCTCCAGACCAATACGAAAAAGGGATAAGACGGGAGGACCAAGTGGGAGCGGCTGGTCCTCCAACCAATCGGAGTGAGTGAGGGGCGGGGCTAAGACCGGATCTCCCTCATTGGCTGAAACTCTGCATCATTTTGAAAGCTGATTTGTCTCAAACTCCAGGAGAAAACTGGACCTTTCTGTTTGTGGCTTTGAACAGATGAAACCCTGTGGATGAGGAGCAAACATTTCAACATTTGTTAGTGAAATGTGGGAACATGATGAAACAATGGACACACAATTCAAGGGCTGACTTCAAGGGATAACTGGGCAGACAGGGAATGTCACCATTAGAACAAGGAGAGTCCCTGATTTCAATAAATGAACTAGCAGGAGGGTTAGGATAGGCTAGTGAGAAAGTTAAAATCTCATCATTCAGAACAACTATAAAGAAACAATTGATCTCAAATACGATCTCTTGTATTGATGAGATAAGGTGAATAAGTATTAAAGTTGTTAAACGACCTATGTTTTCTATATTGAACAATGATATCAAAACCTGGAAGTCAGGTTTTACGCAGCGCTCACACACACAGACACCCACACACACACCCACACACATGGGGACATACTTCCTGTCTGATCAGGTTGACAACATTTGTCCTCATACCAACAAACGCGCCTGATACTGGGAAGAAGGGCCACAATGCTTCAGAATGTCAAGTGAATATTACCCTGCAGGGACTGCAAACAGTTTTGACCATCTAATCCCCCTTACTTTAACCATAAATCCATATTGAACAACGTCTGGGAGAGAAACAAAAACAAAACAATAACATTGAAGAGTCTATTGCCACCCGGGTGATCAGCCAGAGATAGTATACAATACAGGACAACATCCTTGAATAATTGCAGCCACTACTTTCCTGCTAGTATTACAGATGATGCCAATTTACCTTATATTGCTGATCTGCTTTCTTAAGAGAATTCTAAGACAGATTATAAGAAGAAAAAAATAGGATGGGAACGTTTGCACTGATCAGGAGATAATCTTTGAAGCTACCAAAGGAAGAAGGTTCCTGAGACCTGAGGTGGGGAATGTTGACAGAGAGAAACCAGATGGAAGACACAAATATCACAAATAACTCTAATAACTTTAGTAAACATTTCTTAATAGTAAAGGCATTTACCACATTTGCACTATGGATCTGCAATAGAGGTTTGTTCTAGCAAGTCATATTTGAGATAAAAATCGGACCAGAGGGCACTCATTTAAGGTGATTGAAAAAGAAGCATTGGTGACGTGAGGAAAAATTGTTTTATGTTGTGGGTGGGACCTGGGATGCACTGCCTGAGAATGTGTTGGAGCTAGATTCAACCGAGGCCTTCAATAGAGAATTGGACAATTATCTGAAGAGAAAGCATTTGCACTGCTACTGGCTAAAGACAGAGGATGGGACTAGGTGAGCTATTCTTGCAGAGTTGGCACAGACATGATTTGTCAAATGCTTTCCTTCTGTGCTTTAACCATTGCATGATACTATGATATGAGGGAAATGCAGTTCCCCAGTGTAGGAGAGGCTGATTGTTCCATCTTGATATAATTGAAACCCTGTCCCCAGTGCAGGAGTGGCTGGTTGTTGGGCAACGTGAGCTGAACATACAGGGATGGTAAAGGTTGAGGCAGAGGTCAAGATTCTTGGGGATGAAATAGGCCTGGAGGGCGTTTGTTAATAAACCTGGGAGGTGCCAGCTGCATGTACCTCGAATGTGACCCCAGTCACAATTATAAACAGTAACCATATATATCACTGATTTTAATGAGATGGTTTTCCACGTCTTTGCTCAGATTTAATGTGATTTGCAAAATAAGCTAATGTGAAATGAGCACTAGTGAGCACATCTGGAGTACTGTTTACAATATTGGTCACCTTATTTAAGGAAGGATATAAATTCGTTGGAAGCATTTCAGAGAAGGTTTACCAGGTTAATACCTGGAATGGGCGGGTTGTCTTATGAAGAAAGGTTGGACAGGCTAGACTTGTATCCGCTGGAGTTTAGAAGAGTGGGAGATAACTTGATTGAAACATATAAGATCCTGAGGGGTCTTGACAGGGTGGATGTGGAAAGGGTGTTTCCTCTTGCAGCAGAATCTAGAACTAGGGGTCACTGTTTAAAAATAAGGGGCCGCCATTTAAAACGGAGATGAGATGATTTTTTTTTCTCTCAGAGGGTCGTGAATCTCTTCCTGAAAAGGTAGTGGAAGTGGAATCTTTGAATATTTTTAAGTCAGAGGTGGATAGATTCTTGGCAAGCACGGGGGTGATACGTTATTGGGGGTAGGTGGGAAGCAGATTTGAGGTTACTATCAGATCAGACATGATCTTATTAAATGGCAGAGCAGGCTCTAGAGGCCGAATAGCCTACTCCTGATCCTTGTTCGTATGTTTGACATCGGGAGAAATTTTTTCACACAGCGAGTGGCTTGAGTCTGGAATGCACTGCCTGGAAATGTGGTGGAGGCAGATTCAATCGAGGCATTCAAGAGGGCATTAGTACTATTTGAATAATTACAATGCACAAAAGCATGGGGAAAAGGCAGAAGAATGGCACTAAGTCATAATACTCATTTGGAGAACTGGTGCAGACATGATGAGCTGAATGGCCTCCTTCTGCATTATAACATTCTGTGGTTCTGTACGTACTAACTGTAAAGGGAGTGGGCTTTCAGGAGGTTCCACTCTGCTCGCTGTACCTGTTTAATTCTATCAGTGAAATATGCTTCTGTATTTCAGTGCTGGGGATATGGTTTGGAGGGACCAAGGCGTACATTAGAAACTGGAAGGAGCAAGTGGCCATGATGAAAAGAAAACTGGGCATGTGGGAGCGACGGTCCCTCTCCAGTGCGGGTAAGAACCTGGTCATCAGATGTGAGGCACTCTTGGTGTTGCTGTACATGATACAGGTGTGGCTCACTCCTGTGCTGTGGCGACCAGCCAAGCCATCTTTCACTTTATCTGGTGGTCGAAAATAGATCGTGTTCACAGGGACATGATATGCAAATCTCTAGATGAAGGGAGAAAACGTGCCCAGCATCACTCTCATCCTGATGGCCATCTTTGTGTGTGGCTGCATCAAGCTGTGTGTAGACCCTCGGTACACAAACACCAAGTGTCACTCCGTGCTGAGTTTCTACCTGTCCCCAGTGTTGTGAAGGATGGGGGGCCACGCTTCCACAGAACACTCAAAGTAGTTGGACCCATGCCATACCACCTCGTGGAAAAATTTATGCAGAGAAGCACCTCTAGGGGAGGTGGTGGCATAGTCACATGATTGATAATCCTGAGGCCCAGGGTAATGCACTGGGGACGTGGGTTCAAATCCCACCATGGCAGGTGGTGGAATTTGAATTCAATAAAAAAAATCTGGAATTTCTGAAAAACATTAATGTTTGTTGTAAAAGCCCATCTGGTTCACCAATGACCTTTAGGGAAGGAAATTTGATGTCCTTACCTGGTCTGGCCTATGTGTGACTCCAGGCCCACCGCAATGCGGTTGACCCTCAAATGCCCTCTGAACAAGGGTAATTAGTGGTGGGCAATAAGTACTGGCCCAGCACATCCCATCCCATGAACGAATTTAAAAAAAAACCTTTGACTGCAAGTCCATCAGGCAGTGGTTGGCACATAATGTCCTCAAGGCCCTGTGGGAAAAGGAGATGGTGGATCCTGTTGGATGGTTCCCTGAAGAGACTGTCAAAGTTATTTGGCAGAAAGCCCCATTTCCAGAACTTTTCCAACCCAAGGTGTAGTTTGGCTGGTGGTGAGAAAGACCTTCCCCATTAGATCCTTCCGACATGCCAGGAGTCTGACCCCCTCCGCTCACTGCCCTTTAGGTAGCTGTGGTGGGGAAGAAACTGTTGTTCACCTCCCTGTGGAATATGTCTTTGCACATTCCACAAGAAGGTCTGGAGAGAGATGCAGTAGTTTTTGTCGAGGTTCATCCCAAGCAGTTCTTTGACACTGGACTCTGTGCTCCACAGGCTGTTCCCAGGGACACACACTGAGACAAACATCAACTGCAGCTGGAGGATCATCAACTCGGTGAAAGGCGCTCTTTGATCTGCCCGAAACTTGTTGGTCTTCCAGTGCAAAGAGTTGTCCCTGACCGAGTGTTGCAGACTGGCACATTCCAAGGTCTAGGACTATGGGCTGAGAGATGCACTAAAGCTCGGGGCAGCCGCCGCAAAGGCGCAATGGGGAAAGGTCGATGTCTAGGACCTTTCAGTCATAGTGCACAGAGGGGCTTGGAATCGCATTGACCCCCTCGGGCTATATGACTCACATCGAATGTATGCAGTGAATACTACATGTGTCATAATTGTATTGAAGCACCTCAGAGTACAGCATGATCCATGTAGATAACTTAAATACCATTCAACTGACTGTCTGTAATGACTATGTTGAAATGTCTGTAATGTTCATTGATTGTATTCAAGCACCTCATGATCTATGTGGAAAACTTGAATATGATTGCACTTTTTGTGATGGCCAGTTTGAAATGTTTTGTAATGTTCTTTCAGATATTTTAATGAATAAAGTATATTTTTCAAAAAAAAAGTGAGTCACATTGAATGTATACAGTAAATATTACATGAATCACAATTGTATTGTAGCATCTCAGACTGCAAAATGATCTATGTAGAATATTTGAATATCATTGCACTGTCAAAGTGACCATTTTGAAATGGTTTATAGTGTTCTTTTAGATATTTTATGAATAAATGAACAAATTACCATTATGGTCCTTCATGAGCCCTCTTTTCCTAGTTATCCTCTTACTCTTGATGTACTTGTAAAATAACTTTGGATTTTCCTTTATTTTACCTGCCAATGTTTTCTCATGTCCCCTTTTTGCTCTCCTAATTTCCTTTTTAAGCCCCCACCCCCCCACCCCCCGCCCCTACACAGTCTATACTCCTCTAGGGCTTCCGCTGTTTTGAGCCCTCGGTATCTGCCATGACCCTTCCATTTTCTCTTTATCTAATCCTGTATATCTGAAGGTGGACTGAAGGTGTTGTATCTGAATGCATGCAGTATACGAAATAAGGTAAATGAGCTTGTGGCACAGATTGAAATTGGCAGGTATGATGTGGTGGGCATCATGGAGACATGGCTGCAAGGGGATCAGGACTGGGAGCTAAATATCCAAGGATATACATCCTATCGAAAAGATAGGCAGGTTGGCAGAGGGGGTGGGGTTGCTTTGTTAGTAAGAAATGAAATTAAATCGAGAGCAAGAAATGATGTAGGGTCAGATGATGTAGAATCTGTGTGGGTAGAGTTGAGGAACCACAAAGGTTAAAAAACCATAATGGGAGTTATGTACAGGCCTCCGAACAGTAGTCAGGATGTGAGGCACAAGATACACCAGGAGATAGAAAAGGCGTGTAAGAAAGGCATGGTTACAATGATCATGGGGGATTTCAATATGCAGGTAGACTGGGAAAATCAGGTTGGTAGTGGATCCCAAGAAAAGGAATTTGTGGAATGTCTACGAGATGGCTTTTTGGAGCAGCTTGTGGTGGAGCCCACTAGGGAACAGGTTATTCTAGATTTAGTGATGTGTAATGAGGCAGATTTGATAAGGGAGCTTAATGTGAAGGAACCCTTAGGAGGAAGTAACCATAATATGATAGAATTTACCCTGCAATTTGAGAGGAAAAAGCTGGAATCAGATGTAACAGTATTACAGTTGAATAAAGGCAACTACAGAGGCATGAGGGAGGAGCTGGCCAGAATTGACTGGGAGATGAGCCTAGCAGGAAAGACAGTGGAAGAGCAATGGCAGGAGTTTCTGGGAGTAATTTGGGAGAAACAGCAAAAATTCATCCCTAGAAAGAAGAAACATACTAAAGGGAGGATGAGGCAACCATGGCTGACAAGGGAAGTCAGGGACAGCATAAAAGCTAAAGAGAAAGCATACAATGCAGCGAAGAGCAGTGGGAAGCCAGGGGATTGGGAAGCCTACAAAGACCAACAGAGGACAACTAAAAAAGAAAGGAGGGAGAAAATTAAATATGAGGGTAAACTAGCCAGTAATATAAAAGAAAATTGCAAAAGTTTTTTTAGATATATAAAGGTTAAGAGAGAGGCAAAAGTGGACATTGGGCCGCTGGAAAATGACGCTGGAGAAGTAGTAGTGGGGAACAAAGAAGTGGCGGAGGAACTGAATAGGTACTTTGGGTCAGTCTTCATGGTGGAAGACACGAGTAACATCCCCAAAGTTCAAGAGAGTCGGGGGGCAGAGGTGAGTATGGTGGCCATTACCAAGGAGAAGGTGCTAGGAAAACTGAAAGGTCTGAAGGTGGATAAATCACCTGGACCAGATGGATTACACCCCAGAGTTCTGAAGGAGATAGCTGAAGAGATAGTGGAGGCGTTAGTGGTGATCTTTCAGGAATCACTGGAGTCATGGAGGGACCCAGAGGACTGGAAAATCGCTAATGTAACCCCCTTGTTTATGAAGGGAGTAAGGCAAAAGACGGGAACTTACAGGCCAATTAGCCTGACCTCGGTCGTTGGTAATATTTTAGAGTCCATTATTAGGGATTAGATTTCAGAATACTTAGAAGTGCATGGTAAAATAGGGCAAAGTCAGCATGGTTTCATCAAGGGGAGGTCATGTCTGACAAATCTGTTAGAATTCTTTGAGGAGGTAACGAGTAGGTTAGACAAAGGAGAGCCAATGGATGTTATCTACTTGGACTTCCAGAAGGCCTTTGACAAGGTGCCGCACAGGAGGCTGCTCAGTAAGATAAGAGCCCATGGTGTAAGAGGCAAGGTACTAGCATGGATAGAACATTGGCTGTCTGGCAGGAGGCAGAGAGTGGGGATAAGGGGTTCCTTCTCAGGATGGCGGCCGGTCACTAGTGGAGTTCCGCAGGGGTCAGTGTTGGGACCACAACTTTTCACTTTATACATTCATGATCCAGATGAAGGAACTGAGGGCATCCTGGCTAAGTTTGCAAATGATACAAAGATAGGTGGAGGGACAGGGAGTATTGAGGAGGCGGGGAAGCTGCAGAAGGATTTGGACAGGTTAGGAGAATGGGCAAAGAAGTGGAAGATGGAATACAACGTGGGGAAGTGTGAGGTCATGCACTTTGGTAGGAAGAATAGAGGCATGGACTATTTTCTAAATGGGGAGACAATTCAGAAATCTGGAGTGCAAAGGGACTTGGGAGTCCTAGTCCAGGATTCTCTTAAGGTTAACTTGCAGGTTGAGTCGATAGTTAGGAAGGCAAATACAATGCTGGCATTTATTTCGAGAGGACTAGAATATAAAAGCAGGGATATGCTGCTGAGGCTTTATAAGGCTCTGGTCAGACCACATTTAGAATATTGTGAGCAATTTTGGGCCCCGTATCTCAGCAAGGATGTTCTGGCCCTGGAGAGGGTCCAGAGGAGGTTCACGAGAATGATCCCAGGAATGAAAGGCTTAATATATGAGGAACGTTTGAGGACTCTGGGTCTATACTCGATGGAGTTTAGAAGGATGAGGGGGATCTAATTGAAACTTACAGAATACTGAAAGGCCTGGGTAGAGTGGAGGTGGGGAAGATGTTTCATTAGTAGGAGAGACTAGGACCCGAGGGCACAGCCTCAGAGTAAAGGGAAGACCTTTTAGAACAGAGATGAGGAGAAACTTCTTTAGCCAGAGAGTGATGAATCTATGGAATTCATTGCCACAGAAGGCTGTGGAGGCCAGGTCATCGAGTGTATTTAGGACCGAGATAGATAGGTTCTTGATTGGTAAGGGGATCAAAGGTTACCGGGATTGAATGGGGTTGAGAAACTTATCAGCCATGACTGAATGGCGGAGCAGACTCGATGGGCCAAATGGCCTAATTTCTGCTCCTATGTCTTATGTTCTTATGGTCTTATATCCCTCGACATCCAGGGTTCCCTGGATTTGTTGGCCCCACCCTTTGTCATTGCTTGAATATGTTGGTCCTTTACTCTCCCTGTTTCCTTCTTGAATGAGTCCCACTGCTCTGACGCAGATTTACCTAAAAGTAGCTGCTCCCAGTCCACTCTGGCCAAATCATATCTTATTAAAATCGGCCTTCCCCCAATTTAGAACTCTGATTTCTGGCCCATCCTTGTCCTTTTCCATAACAACCTTGAATCTAATGGAATTAAGATCACTATCTGCAAAATGCTCCCCCATTGATACTTCTTCCACTTGCCCGGCTTCATGCCCTAAAATTAAGTCCAGGACCGCCCCCTCTCTTTAAGGACCTTCTACGTACTGGCTTAAAAAGCTCTCCTGGATGCATTTTAAGAATTCCGCTCCCTCTAAACCTATCACCCTATATCTAACTCAGTTAATGTTGGGGAAGTTGAAATCCCCCACT